>NC_141875.1:280334328-280959328 GCF_056163025.1 Triticum urartu | reverse complement strand
CGGCACCATTACTGGAGTTCGAGAGGGGCTCATCTCCCTGCGCCGACGAGGAGAGCAAGGAGGCTACGAGGACAAGGACGACGGCGCGAGGCTTGATGCGGGACTGCTGCGGGATGCGTCCGGTGAGGCGTCCGTGCTCAGGCACGAGCAGAGGCGTATGGGAGGCGGCGAAGGGCACGGGGCTCATGCGGGGATGGATGGATCCACCTGTTTCCAGGCCGGATCCGGCCAACGGGGCGTCGACGGAGCTCTGGCGAGGGTCGGCCAAGGCGGCAGCGACCCGCAGCTGATGAAAAACAGAGAGAGAGGGAGATCATGAGAGAGAGATCGAGAGGAACGACGGAGCACCGGGAAAGAGAAGAAGAAGGGAGGCGGTGGTGCTCATCTCAGATGACTTCGAATCCAAGGGCTCGGGCTCGAGTTCTGGTTGGTGGGAGGAGGAATGGGAGGATCCCGATGAGCGAAGGGAGTTGGTCTGGTGGCGGCGGGGGAAAGGAAGGATGGGACATGGCGCCTAGGATCTAGGGTTGGATAATGTATATATATACATCACGTGGGTAAGGTTAGGGGCTATCTGGCCCCTCCGATCATAACCGGACGGACGAGAAAAATATGCTAAAGAGTCCAATAAATAAAACGAGGATATTTTGCAGATGTTTGGGGATGTTCCGGACCCAACGGTGACGACTATCCGGGTCGGGTCCGGTACAGCTTTCGGACGCGGCGAGGGGGGCCGCGGGCTGACGAGAGAGGTTAGGAAGGGCCTGGCGGTGAGTAGTGGACTGTATAGAGGGTCTCGAGCTGAGAGAAGAGAAGAGAGAGAGAGAGAGAGAGAGAGAGAGAGAGAGAGAGAGAGATAGAGAGAGAGAGAGAGAGAGGCCTGACGACTGTTTCCGGAGACCGAAAACATCCGACGTTAGACCGACTATATCGTCACTATAGTTTAACGGTTGGGCTATCAAACGAACTCTGAATGCGATGAAACTTGACAGGCGGTCTATCTACACTATAATAAGACCACAGGCCAACTTTCATCCCATTCTGAGAACATTTTCCGGCCACTTATAAAATAATATTTCGGACATGCCGCGGGCGCGTGCAAGTGTGTCTGGGCTCAGAACGGACAACGGAGAGAACGAGGAGGCCGGGACGGATGCAAGTTTTGAAAACATGATGATGCAATGCACATGATGACATGATAAGATGCAACACGCAAGCAAATGACATGGCAACGACGGCGAATAACTGGAAGACACCTGGCACATCGGTCTCGGGGCGTCACAACACTCCACCACTACGAGAGGATCTCGTCCCGAGATCTAGAATGGCACCAGAGGGAAAAACGGAAGATAAAGAGAAGAGGTAAAACTAATTTGCTTCTTTGACAAACGAGTGAAACCAAGGAACCTTGCAAGATAGAACAAATTCGAGAAAGAACACATCGAAGGTGAATAAGGTCGAAAACACTCCTTTAGAAAAGAGAAACAAAGAACATTGCGAAAAACCTTGAGGTTGAAGGGCAAGATAAATATTGAAACCACTCCGGTTAAAACAAGATAGAATAGGACTAAGAATGATATAATTTGGACAGCACTCCGACTGCAAATGAAAACCAACAACGAAAAAGAATAATCTTAATATGGTCTTATGAAATACATCTCAAAATTATGAGGTGACAACCTGCCACTCACGGGAAAGAATTGTATTGATATGAACAAGGAGATAAGAAAGTATTTCACCGGGAGGATAAAGAAGAACTTGGGTCCTTTATGAGCACCCTAAATAGCATGATCCTTAGGGAAGAGCTTTAGGTGAAATATAACCCAAGGTAACTCCAATGACGAGATTGATGGATTTAAAATACCTCATTCTTAATAACATGTGAATTATGAAACATGAACTCAAATTATCAAGAATGGCATAATACCACCTCCAAAGATACGGTAGAAAGAAATGCACTCCGGATTACAAGAAGAAGAATGCTTGAACTCCACTGAAAAGAATGTTGATGAACGCTTCGAGAAAGAAATAAAACCTCGATGAACCATCATGTAGGACATCCATGAGGAACTCCGGTAAACAAAATGACGATAAATGCAAAAGAAGTTGAAAACACAAGGTGAAACCTTGTAATGATTTAGAAGGATCTTCGTGGTGAAATAAATGAGAGAACTTGGAACTCCAGGAAAAGAAAGATGAACCAAGTGAAACCGCGAATTTGATGAACCTCCGGAATAAGGAATTGAATTCGCTCGATGAAATAAGAATAAGAATTACATTATGCTTATCCTTCACCAATTAAATTGATGACAATCAACGGATTTGACATATTACTTATTCTCGTAAAAAAAGATTAAGAGAGATATAGCGTCAAACTTGGGAAGGTCTTTAACGAACCACCTGTAGAATTGAAACAACCAATAAATTGATATGATACACGAAGGAAGAAGAATCTTGAACAAACCACCATAGGAATTGCAAATGAACGAATAAAAGATAACGAATCACCGGAAAGGAATTAGAGAACGAATGAAAATACTTGATGGAAATTAGATCCACGAGAACAAAAGATCATGAGATGATTAGAGAATATCGAATGATGCACCGGTGAGATTTGGGGAACGAGAGCTGAAAGCTGAGAATAAACAAGTCCTATGAAATGATGGACTCCGGATAATCGAACTGAAAATACCCTTGAAATGCTCCGGATGGGTGAAAAGAATTCTCACGATCAAAACAATTACGAGAGGATGGCAACAAGCTAGAATCACGAATCTTGAAGAGAATGGAGCAAGATTGAGAGAAAATCTTCTTCGGTCTCCAAAATCTGAGAATTACGATGAGAAACACCACCATGAATTGTTGAGGCACCGGAATAAAGAAGAATATAAAAGTTGAATCAACGATGAAATGAATTTGAAAGATCTTGGAGAAGGACATTTGACTTATGATAATTCATTCTTGCGTCAAACTTTAAAAGGAATTTAGGATATCTCCGGGAAATAAGAAGAGTCAGGTAAGATCCTGGGAATAGACCTGTGGGTTAGGGCCCACTCAAAAGAAACACCGTTGAACGATTTAAAAGAGAGGTTGCACCGGTTGAATTAAATGACTTGAATGAGATAACAACCTGGAAAGATCTTGAACGAATGCAGAGTGGAAAACACGAATCTTCGAGATATCTTTAGCACTGCAGAACAAATGAATAACGAAAAGTTAATGATTGAGAGGTGCACCGGCAAGAGAAGACATTTGAAAAAAGGAAAAGAATATGATCAAATACCGAGAGCTTGAATAGAATCCACCGGAGAAGAAAACGAGTGAAAAGTGACAAACTTGAAGCTCCGTTAGAATTTTCATGAGAATCACCGGATAAGAACATGAAGGGAGAAGAATGGAGAGACTTCCATAATAAAATGGATACTTGATTAAAACATCTGAGTCCTCGAAGAAACAAGGGAGGGAGGGTGGGAAAAACAAAGGCAACTTGGTATGGAAGAAAACGACACCGTTGAGAAGACTTGAGTTGATCTTGCGAATGTTGAAGTGATCGGGTCCACTTGAAGAGAAGCACACCGATTAAAAGGATTGACAAAAACAATCTTGATGATCAAGAAGGATTGGTATTCACATAGAAATATGAGAACAACATTTAGGAAAAGGTATGGAATCAACATTTGACTTTGAAGCAACTCGAATACCACAACTCAAAACAAAACAAGGATTGGCTTGCAGAATAAGCCAGAACAAACATATGATAGAGAATTCGTCCGAAGTTTTCGTGGTGGGGCCTACACGGGCTCGATCGTACAGCACCATCATGTACAAGGCAGTGCACATGACATACGAAGCGTCCCCGAGTCGGCATAGCCAAGGACTCTTTAAGACACAACGAGACCACTGTAAAACCGACAGTGAATAGGCGGACCACTAGACGTCGAACCCCAATTTCATATCATACATCTGTCGGAAAGATATCCTAAGAACTACTTGAATTCCCACCTATGAAACTCCCGAACCTTTCCAGTTATGCAATCAGGTGTTGGGGATACAGGGGAAGCATAATATCTCACCCAAACTAACAAATCCTACATCCAGCTGTATCCATCCTTCAACACATAACCAAGAAACCTTCGGAAATCATCTACCTCAACCTTCGAAAAGCATCCGTTATACAAGTTATGGCGATGCTCCCGAACTCCCGCCCCAGTACTGGGTGGCGTTGAGGTTATCTCACCAACGAACTGCATAAAAGAGATTTTCGATGTCGGCGTACTAAACTCAGGTATTCCAGAACTGCAACGATAAAATTATGACGACAACACCTCAGAGCTCAACTCCCCGGGACACTTCCACAAAACACCTGACAGGAGGCACCAAGACAATGTTCTCATCATAAAACCATCGGAACGATTCCAAGATACCCGCGTGATCCTAAAAAAATTTAGTGAAATTTGAGAAGAGAAAAGTCAAAACTCTACGTCAGGATGCCTTACCAGAGCGATGAGGAGACTGGGAAGTAAAAGAATTCCTAAACTCTCCGATATATAATTCCTAAATGACTCAAAACATTTTTCTAGACACAACTCGGCCGCTAAAAACGATCAAGCAATGGGGCTCCTAAGGTCGGGGAAGGCTCTGATTACCAACTTGTCACGCCCTCGATGCGGCTATATCTCCCATGTGTCGAAGCACGACTTAGAGGCATAACCGCATTGAAAGCAATGTCGCAAGTGAGGTAATCTTCACACAACCCATGTAATACATAAGGGGCAGAGATACATAGTTGGCTTACACTTGCCACTTCACACAATTACATGAATAAAGCATTGCAACATCCAAATACAATCAAGGTCCGACTACGGAACCAAAATAAAAGAAGAACCCCAAATGCGACAAAGGTCCCCGATCGACCCCAATTGGGCTCCACTACTAATCAACTAGAACAAAACAACACAAAGGACAAGGTCTTCATCGAGCTCCTCCTGAGCTTGGTTGCGTCATCTGCACGGACTCATCGGCACCTGCAAGCTGGTTTTGGAAGTATCTGTGAGCCACAGGGACTCAGCAATCTCGCACCCTCGCGATCAAGACTATTTAAGCTTATGGGTAAGGTAAAAGGTATGAGATGGAGCTGCAGCAAGCGACTAGCATATATGGTGGCTAACATACACAAATGAGAGCGAGAAGAGAAGGCAAAGCACGGTCGATACAAGTATGATCAAGAAGTGATCCTAAAACAACCTAAGTCAAGCATAACTCCAACACCGTGTTCACTTCCCGGACTCCGCCGGAAAGAGACCATCACGGTAACACACGCGGTTGATTCATTTTAATTAAGGTCAACTTCAGGTTTTCTACAACCGGACATTAACAAATTCCCATCTGCCCATAACCGTGGGCACGGCTTTCGAAAGTTCAAATCCCTGCAGGGGTGTCCCAACTTAGCCCATCACAAGCCCTCATGGTCAACGAAGGAATAGACCTCCTCCCGAGACATTTCGATCAGACTCGGTATCCCGGTACAACAAGACATTTCGACATGGTAAAACTAAACCAGCAACACCGCCCGAATGTGCCGACAAATCCCGATAGGAGCTGCACATATCTCTTTCTCAGGGCACACCGGATCGTCCAAACTTCCGGTAGGCCAGCCCAGAGTTGCCCCTGGTGGCCACCGGCGGCTGACAAGTTGGACCAACACTCAGAGGAGCACTGGCCCGGGGGGGTAAAATAATGATGACCCTTGGGCGCGCGACCCCCAAGGGAAAAGAAAAAGGCTGGGTGGCGAATGGTAAAACCAATGTTGGGCGTTGCTGGAAGAGTTTTACTCAAGGCGAACTGTCAAGGGGTTCCCATTATAGCCCAACCGCGTAAGGGACGCAAAATCCGGGAACATAACACCGATATGACGGAAACTAGGACGGCAAGAGTGGAACAAAACACCAGGCATAAGGCCGACCCTTCCACCCTTTACCAAGTATATAGATGCATTAATTAAATAAGATATATTGTGATATCCCAACAAGTAAACATGTTCCAACCAGGAACAACATCTCCATGTTCCAACAAGGAACAAAACTTCAGTCTTCACCTGCAACTAACAATGCTATAAGAAGGGCTGAGCAAAGCGGTAACATAGCCAATCAACGGTTTGCTAGGACAAGGTGGGTTAGAGGCTTGACATGGCAATTTGGGAGGCTTGAAAGCAAGTGGTAGGCATTGTAGCATTGGCATAGCAAAAGAGCGAGCAAAACTAGCATAGCAAAGATAGTAGTGATTTCGAGGGTATGATCATCTTGCCTGAAATCCCGCAAGGAAGAAGAACGAGTCCATGAAGAAGACAAACGGATGTAGACGAACGGGTCCTCACAAACGCGACGTTATCGGAACCAACCCGAAGAAGCAACACCAGAAAGAAGCACACAACATAGTAAACAACCACCACAAAATCATGGCATGATGCACAACCAAGTATGATGCATGACCGGTTTAAAGAAGCATGGCATGGCAAAGTGCACAAACAATCCTACAAATTAAGTGGAGCACAATATGCAACGGAGTTGCATATTGAAGAAAACACCACATGACTTATTTAGTTCTCTCTCGTTTAGGTAACCAACAAGATTAAATGTTGTTAACATGGCAATAGGGTGAAGCAAAGTAAAACTACCTATCTAGTCAAGTTTAAATGAGGCCAGAAGCAACGAACAACAATTCTGGTAAATCCCCATAGCATATTTTTGATTTGGTGCGGTTCTGCCCTAAATGAAATTTTAGAGTTAATAAACATGCAAAACAAGTAGACCATGTTAAACTAGGCAAAATTCCACCCCATTTACATATAAAGTTTGTTAAAAACGGAGCTACGGTTATATAGTTATGAATTAAACCATTTTAGCATGGCATAGGAGCAAATTTAAACAAACATCATTTTAGACATTTTAAACATGGATGAAAGTGACATATTATTAAACTAGACAAAATTCTGAGCAAGTTTCATATATAAATTATTTACATGCGATGCACGGATTGTGAGTTATTATATGCATGAACATGAGGGTCTTTTCTGTAAAACTGCAGTCTCAGGATAAATAACTAAATTCGCAGAGAGGGAAAAAAATAAACATGGGCTGAAACGGAACTTAGTTGGGCTAGGGAAGTTCCTCACATTGGGCCTCGGCCCGGAACTGTGGAGAGGGGAGGCCTGCAGGGGCGCGCAACTGGGCCTGGAAGAGGAGACCGGTGGAGGCAGACCCAGGCCTTGAGGTGCTGCGGTGGCCACGCGGTCAACGCGACCATGACGAGCAGCGCTCGTCTCGGTTGCAGAGGCGGGTCAATGAATTCCCCTAGAGCAGAAGCAGCGGCGAGGCTCTCGCCAGGAAGAATCAGGGCGGCGGCAGCGGGCGTGCAGGGAAAGTCCGGTGAGGACCAGACTCCGGTGGAGGCGCGAGGGACTTGGCGTGCGGGCACCGCGATGGAGAAGGGAACATGCCTCTCGTCCTCGCCGTTCGAAGCAGAGGAGGCGCTCGGAGGAGCTCTGGTGGCCGACCAGTGCTCGTCTGCAGGAGGTGGACGAGGCCAGGACCTGGACAAGAGCGTCGTGGATGTGGCGGCCAGTGGCAGAGATCCATGCGACAGCAGCAGTAGTGGAGAAGCTTCGGGCGGCCATGGCGTCGAGGCGAAGTAGGCCATGGCGACGGCGGCAGTCGCTGCGAGGGGCGGCGCCGTTGCTGGAGTTCGAGAGGGGCTCATCTCCCTGCGCCGACGAGGAGAGCGGGGAGGCTACGAGGACAAGGACGACGGCGCGAGGCTTGATGCGGGACTGCTGCGGGATGTGTCCGGTGAGGCGTCCGTGCTCAGGCACGAGCAGAGGCGTATGGGAGGTGGCGAAGGGCACGGGGCTCGGGCGGGGATGGATGGATCCACCTGTTTCTGGGCCGGATCCGGCCAACGGGGCGTCGACGGAGCTCCGGCGAGGGTCGACCAAGGCGGCGGCGACCTGCAGCTGATGAAAAACAGAGAGAGAGGGAGATCGTGAGAGAGATCGAGAGGAATGATAGAGCACCGGGAAAGAGAAGAAGAAGGGAGGCGGCGGTGCTCATCTCAGATGACTTCGAATCCAAGGGCTCGGGCTCGAGTTCTGGTTGGTGGGAGGAGGAATGGGAGGATCCCGATGAGCGAAGGGAGTTGGTCTGGTGGCGGCGGGGGAAAGGAATGATGGGACAAGGCGCCTAGGATCTAGGGTTGGATAATGTATATATATACATCACGTGGGTAAGGTTAGGGGCTATCTGGCCCCTCCGATCATAACCGGACGGACGAGAAAAATATGCTAAAGAGTCCAATAAATAAAACGAGGATATTTTGCAGATGTTTGGGGATGTTCCGGACCCAACGCTGACGACTATCCGGGTCGGGTCCGGTATAGCTTTCGGACGCGGCGAGGGGGGCCGCGGGCTGACGAGAGACGTTGGGAAGGCCTGGCGGTGAGTAGTGGACTGTATAGACGGTCTCGAGCTGAGAGAAGAGAGAGAGAGAGAGAGAGAGAGAGAGAGAGAGGCCCGGCGACTGTTTCCGGAGACCGAAAACATCCGACGTTAGACCAACTATATCGTCGCTATAGTTTAACGGTTGGGCTATCAAACGAACTCTGAATGCGATGAAACTTGACAGGCGGTCTATCTACACTATAATAAGACCACACGCCAACTTTCATCCCATTCCGAGAACATTTTCCGGCCACTTATAAAATAATATTTCGGACATGCCGCGGGCGCGTGCAAGTGTGTCTGGGCTCAGAACGGACAACGGAGAGAACGGGGAGGCCGGGACGGATTCAAGTTTTGAAAACATGATGATGCAATGCACATGATGACATGATAATATGCAACACGCAAGCAAATGACATGGCAACGACGGTGAATAACTGGAAGACACCTGGCACATCGGTCTCGGGGCGTCACATCAGCGCTATGCACGGCCGCCAACACATATCCTATAAACACGAGAAACTAGTTGCAACTCCTAGGCAGAGGACTAGGGCAGTTAATAACTCGAGAGGGTCAATTAAGGATCCCAATGAGTGGTAGTAGCTGTTCATGGATCACAAACACAGAACTCAGTTCCTGAGAACGGTTTCAATGAGACAACCCACCATGTACTCATACATGGCCTCTCACCGATACCTTTACCAAATCGTGTTCACACACTTAGCTCACACACAGTAGGACATGTTCATCACCGTTCCAATTCATCCCCGATGAATCAGACCTGACTCAACTCTAAGCAGTAGAAGGCATGACAAACAAACATGAATGAGTAGGCACATATGGGCTCAAACAACTCCTACTCATGCTAGTGGGTTTCATCTATTTACTGTGGCAATGACAGGTCATGCAGAGGAAAGGGGTCCAACTACCGCAGCATGTAACAGTTGAATCGTTGTTGTCCTAATGCAGTAAAAGAGACCAGGAGCGAGAGAGTGGGATTGTATCAAAATGAACAAGGGGGTTTTGCTTGCCTGGCACTTCTGAAGATAATATAGCTCTTCATCAGTGTCATCGATCACGTCATCGGAAACACCGTCTATTGAGAGGGGATGGTTACCGGCAAACAGAGAAGGACACAATCAATGCAATGCAACAATATGATCCATGATCATGACATGGCAATATGCTTGTGTTTGAGCTAATGCAACTAGAGTCCAGATTAGATGAAGTTGGTTTGAACCCAAGGTTCAAATTCAAACTTCATATGTGAATAAACAAATCCCACTTACATTGTTTGTCCTACACAATGATGTTAACTTGCTCAAACATGCATGAACATGGCATAAACAGATTCTTCATATTTTTCTGATCATTTTTCATATATAACTTATTTCCATTGGAGTTATAGATTATTTTATATGATTTTTCAAAGTTTTTGATATTTTCTGAAATAAATAAATCATTTAAGATTTATTTAAATTCCAGAAAAGGATTACTGCGTCAGCCTGACATCGTCATGACGTCAGCAGGTCAACAGGGCATGGTCCAGGTCAAACCTGACCAGTGGGTCCCGCGTGTCGGTGTCTTACTAAACTAACCTAGTTTAATTAGCACTAACCTAGGTTAAACTAATTAAATTTAAACCTAGAGTAGATTAATTAGCCAGGCGGGGCCCGCATGTCATAGACCCAGGGGGGTCAAATCCCCTGGTCAACCGGGGCTAAACCACCAGCGGTCAAAGCGGTCAACCCGCCGGGATTTAGCCGACGGCGACCAACCAGAGCGGCGGCGGCTCGCCGGAGTGGTGCTAGGGGCAGCAGTTGGGAGCTCGTGCTCCCGCGCATCCAGGGGAGGCAGCAGCAGGTCGTGGGGAGCCTGGAGTCGACAACGGCGAGCACTTGGGCGGCGGTCGGAGCTCGGCTGTGCACGGGGGCGCGGCTGCAACGGGCAAAAGCGCGAACTAAAGCGCGGGCAAGGCACTACACGGTGCGGCGGGCGTGTTTGGCACATTGGTGCAACCAAATGGTCGCCGGAGCAACGCTAGCGACGAGCTCTTGCGGCGGAGCGTCTCGGCTCCGGTGGAGGAGGCTGTTGGAGGGTGCAAACAAAGCACAGAAGAGGGGGAGGCGGTGTAGAAGCTCACGGCGGTTGCGACGGCCATCGAAGCGGGCTCGGGGGAGGTCGGAGCTGAGCAGGGCAGCGAGGTCGATCTCGGCGGACCGAGGTTGAAGAAGACGGCATGGTCGGCGTTCGAGGGCGTCCGGCGGGGCATGGCTCGGTGAGCGGGTCTAGGACGACGTCGCGGAGCTCGTGGACCAGTCGGGGAAGCGAGGGAGGGCCGGTGGCTACGAGTGCGACGAAGGGCAGCTACGGTGCCGCTCGGCCAGTGAGAGAGAGGGAGCCAGGGGAGGGGAGAGGTTGCGGTGCGAGAGAGAGAGAGAGAGAGAGAGAGAGAGAGGTCAGGGGGGTGCATGGCGTCGTCTAGACCTGTGCAGAGCGAGCAGGCAGGCTGGAGGTGGCATGCGGTGGCTGTGCACGCGTCGGGCACGTGCTGTGCGTGCGACTGGCGGGAGGAAGAAGACCTCCCTGCCCCTGGTGGGCTGGGCCAGCCAGATGGGCTGCCAGGTGAGCGCCAGGTAAGTGCGTGTAGGTATTCTGTCCTTTTTCTTTTGTTTCAGTTTTCTATTTATTTCTTCTCTGTTTTGATTTAGTTTTAGAACTAAATCATTTTATTAAATTCTGAACATGAATATGGGCACTAACTGAATTAATCCAGAGGCCCTCAAGTGATTTCAGAATATTTGGAGCATTTAAAATGTTTATAAAATTCAAATGCCCCAATTCAAATATAATATGGGTTAATTCAAAAATCCCTAAATGGCCAACAATTATGCTCATGATTTTTGGTAGAGGTTTTCACCTTTAAAGAAAATCATGAACATTTTTAAAGGGCATTTTGGGTTCTTGAAAAAGATTTTATTTCATCCTATTGAATTCTTTCTGGTGCTAGGGTTTAATCGATCCCCATTTCAAGGTTTCATAAAATTTAAACATCATGCATGGATGCTTATGCAAAGACAAACAAGGTCTAAGCTAGGGCTGTGACATCTGGGCCACTTCATCCAACAATACCGCCGAATCAAAATAAGACGTTGGTGGTAAGCAGTATGACTATCATCGCCCAAAACACTTTGTGTTCCACTCGTGCGTATCATCTACGGATAGACCTGGCTCGGACGCCACTGTTGGAGACGTAGCATGCAATTTCAAAAAAAATTCCTACGATCACGCAAGATCTATCTAGGAGATGCATAGCAACGAGAGGGGGAGAGTGTGTCCATGTACCCTCGTAGACCGAAAGCAGAAGCGTTACGTTAACGTGGTTGATGTAGTCGAACATCTTCATGATCCAACCGATCTAGTACCGAACGTACAGCACCTGCAATTTCAGCTCACGTTCAGCTCGATGACGTCCCTCGAACTCTTGATCTAGCAGAGGCTCGAGGGAGAGTTTCGTTAGCATGACGGCGTGGTGATGGTGATGGTGATGTGATCCACGCAGGGCACCCCTTGTTGACACGCCAACTGTTCCAAGCCATCTGCGGTGTCTCCCTCCACGGTTTACTCCTCCGGTCATATTCACGTCCTAGTAGCTCCACCAGGGGCGCACCAGGGGCGCACCAAGGTGAGGGGAGTCCTACTAGGACTCCAAGTCCTAGTAGCATTCGGCCCCCCCTCTTTTACTTCTCATGGAGGGGGGAAGGGGAAGGGAGAGTGTCGTGGAATTGTCACGGCAGATATCCTTAGTGTCAGGACTTAGTCGTGAGGCCAACGCATCTATGTGGTAGCTTGAGAGGGGTTGAGCGGGACGAGAGACGCGATGTTTTACCCAGGTTCGGCCCCTCACGGTGGAGGTAAAAGCCTACATCCTGCTTCATTGATATTGATGATGATGATCACGATTACAAAAGTGCTCTATCTCAAGAGCTATTGTCTAAACCTAACTTGTCCCACTTGTGGAACTTGTGAATCTTGTCCCTTTTGGGGAGCCCTGCCCCTCCTTATATATGTTGGAGGGGCGGATTACATGTAGAGTCCTATTAGGATTAGGACTAGTCTATCTTAATACAAACCGGATACAAGTCCAGGTCTTAGCTCCTTGTAAGATAATGTTCCCCATGCCTTTCCTCTTAAACCGGCCCACCATTAAACGTGAACCGGCCTTCTAGGCCTTGGGCCTTGTCATCCGTCTGTCCCACACACCGGATCACCAGTGAGTCATAAGACCAGGTGGGTTGCTTGTAAACCGCCAGGTCAGGGCGGGTCGCCGGTAACTCGCCAAGTGTCAGCGGGGTCTTCAGATAAACCGCCAAGTCTTGGCCGGGTTAACTTCCAGCCGGTTTACACCGCGGGGTATATCCCCGACATTAGCCCCCAAGTTTAGCTTGGATTTATTCATGGTAAACTTATGCTGCAAAATAAACACAAGAACAAATTTGACAGGTTATGCTCTGGGTTAAGAATTTTTGTAAACCGGTATCTGATCATCCTTAAGTCCTTGCTATTTCCTCCTTCTAAGAAATCCGGGTCAACAGATCAGCTTCATAATCAATTTGCCGACCTTGATTTGTCAGCGAGAAATATCGTGAAGAATAACTCCTTTGACTCAGCTCCCAAAGCGCCGGTTTAAGAAACATGGGTCTGAAAATACTTATATGATATTCAACCGGTTTGAAGATGTAAAACTTGCCGGTTTAATATTACCAAAATAGCCGGTTTATAAATATTGATGGCGCCGGGTCATAATTGTTGTCGACACCGGGTCATGTAATTGATCTTCCTGATTTACTCAAACCTGATAAAATGAAGATGTTCCTCCTTTATATGCATAATACCTGTAGCCCCCAAGTCTTAAGAGGAGAACATAGTGATAAGTTAAGACTTGCTCCAATAAGTGTTTCAACCTTGAAGAAATCTGGTTTGTTTATCTCAAAACTGAATACTCCATATATGTAGCCCCCAAGTGTCGGGTTGTCATGTTTGCAGCAACCTGGGACTTGTAATTGCTTGATGCTCATAAAAACTTCAACCAGTGTAGCCCCCAAGGGCCGGGTCATTATGCAATAATGAGCAGGGACTTTGTAAATATAATCTTGTAAACTTTGAACAGCAACGTGTAGCCCCCAAGGGTCGGCTTAGTAAGATAATACTGAACAGGGACTTGATATATATACTTTAATGAAAATAACATATTATAATGTAGCTTCCATCGTAGGGCTTGAACCCACGTCCACAAGGTTAAGAGCTTTGTGCTTTACCAACTAAGCGGTGGATCCTTCAATAATAGATGAAAACGTGTGTACCTTGAATTGTTGACAGGAGCAATTGGTAGCCCCCAAGGGCCGACTCATTATAATATGATGAGTCGGGTCTTCAATAAGGTGAGAAAAAAATGTCTTCGCATTAGCCCCCAAGTGTCATGGTGCATGCTTGCAGCGACATGAGACTTGTGTATTTGATGTAACTTCAACTGAAATAGTATAGCCCTCAAGTGCCGGGTCGTAAGCCTGCAACAACTCGGGACTATTCCTTCAATTGTAGAATAAATCATATCTATTGATAATATGATAGCCATTGCGCTAAAGCGACTTTTGAAAACCTTAATCATAATACTGGTTATTGATAACCATAATAAAAAATCCAGCCATGTTGGCTATTTGAATAATATACCCAATGATTTATAAGCGCATAATTCCAATGGCGCAATCCAAATATATACTGGCGACTTATAGTCCAAAGCCAGCCGGTTTAATAAACACCGGATAATTTCTCATCATACTGGCGACTTATAGTCAAAAGCCAGGCCGGTTTAACAAACATGTTTCTACATACAACAAGTTTAAAGTGTCCTAGCGGTTTACCGCCGGACGGGTCATAATGCCCAACACATAACCCGGGTTTATAACCAAGGCTGCACTTAAGAATAATCAAATATGAAATATATCATACCTGTGACATTGAATCATATTGTTGGTTTTACCAACTTTTTGTAGTAAGGGTGATAACCAAAATCTTGAGTACTGATAACTCCTTCCATATTGTGCCGGTTTATGATAAAACCGTGCCGGGTTGTGATAAACACCGTGCTACTCCATAAGAGGATGTTAACAGCAAGGATCAAACCGGGCAAATAGTCTTCGGATTGACGTGAACTGTGTTCCGTCAATTGATTGGTTGAAAACTTTGTCAGTTTAGAAAGAACGCAATAAAAAGGAAAAAGTATCTCGCAAAGAAAAGTGCGAAGCAAAAGCAATGAGAAAACCGTTTGCAAAAAAGATTTATTTTAGCTGATCAAATGGTGTTACCATGGCCGAACACGACCAAGCTCCCGTTAGGTGTAACTATGGTTCTAGTCAGCCAGGTCCCCAAATGAAACCGTGGCATTTATGCCGACCAAGTGGCATGGCGATGGTTCGGGTTCGACCAAGCCCCCAAGTGATTCTGTGGCCTTCGGTCGATCAAGAGGCATGAGTGGTTCAGACATGACCAAGTCCCCAAGTGATCTGGTGGCTCTCGCCTATCAAGAGGTATGGTATTGGTTCGGACACGACCAATCCTCCAAGTGATATAACACGATGCTTTTAGCAAAGCGAACTCAAGGGGTAAACTGGAAGCCGCTTTAGAACAACTCCGTGTAACCACACATGATGTAAAAGAACAGAGACCCCGCTTTATGAAGCAGAAGCCCCCATGTGATCAATAATATGTCAGGCTAATAAGGCGGGATACCCATGTTTGAACCGCACATCATGGCAGTAAGTCCTCTTCGACAACTTTTAACTTTTTGCAAGAGATAAATTCTTCTTGAACCGGATATTGAGAGCTTCAAAGCTTTGTGGGAAACATCTTTCCCTTGAACCGGATTTTAAACCGGAATCTTCATTTTCAACCGGAAAATTTTCTGATGGCCTTTAAACTTGAACTTGCGAGAAATTAATTCCTTTTTGAACCGGACATTGTTAAACCAGATTTGAGCGCTTCAGAGCTTTGTGGGAGAACAGATTTCCCTTGAACCGGACTGTAAACCGGATATTTGAGAGCTTCAGTCAGACTGACTTCCCTTGAGCCGGATTTTAACCCGGAATCCTTTCTGATGACCCGGATCTTCTTCATCAAGCCGGGATCTTATAATTGTCATATACTTTCTAAGCCAGAAATTTTCTGACGGCCTTTAAACTTTCATCAATATAATAGTAGCCTCCGGGACCGGGTTATCCTTCCCTCCATCGTCCTGGGGTTCTTAAACCGGCTGAAACTGGCAAGATTTGTTGAGTCATGTCATCGTAGCCCCCGAGTCTCAGAGGTGACTCAAGGAGTTGGCTTGAGACTCTCCATATTTGACCGTGATATAAACCGGCATAATTTCTATATCATTGGCGTTGATAGCACGATGTAAAACCATAGAAGGTTGAGGTGACTGCAGCGGGTTGTAAATGATCCCATATGAGCTGTGTCAGCAACTCGGCCAATGGTTCCTTCCAACTGGCAATTTGAAGTTAATCAAAACTGTAGTGGCAGCGACTTGTGCGCCTGCCCATTGAACCATCCGGTGCAAATGGCGGTTGATGGTAATTTGTCTCCAATTTGAAAGAAAACCGGGCTACCCAAGCTGTGACTTGCTCATACCAAATAAACAGCTAATGCAGACAGGTGCGGCCCGGTATGTTGATGTAGACCAGGCCGCGAGAGATGGATGACAAAAGTGACCGCAACATCAGAGGCAGCTCGGATAGATGAACCGACCGTGGCTTTGTAAACCGGTGCGGACGGGGAAGATCGGCACCAGTGTCGTAAACCGGCGCGGACGAGCGAGTCAACCACGTCGTGTTGATGTAGTGAACAATTGTCCTGCATCAAAAACATCGCAAGCCGGAGTAATTTGTTCTTTGACAAAAACAATATGTGTCAAAAATAGACTTAGATAGATTTCACCTGATATGTTAGGCCGGAAATTATCCACCGCTGAATTGATGATCACCTCGGTGACGGTTTTAAGCCTGGTGCGGATGGGCAAGTTGTCCTCCTTGTTGTAAGCCGGTGCAGACGCCTGAACCGGGCGCGAGAGCGGACGGGCGTGTCGTCCGTGGCGTTGTAAGGCGGTGTGGACGGGGAGAATCGGCCGCAAGTGCGGATGGATGTAAACCGGCAGCGTGGGCGGTGGTTTGTGCGCGTCTGTCCGCAGTGCATAAGAGCAGGCGCGGCACCAGCGTGTTGAGGTAGTCCTCCGTTGATTCAGGGGTGCGGCGGCTCAGCGCAGCTTCAAAGGCAAAGGTGTTGCCGCTGGGCCACTCAGGGATGCAGATACAGCCCAGAGCAGAGGCCGGCGCGGGCGACGGTACTGGAGGGCCGCTGCATGGATGGCGGTTTTGAAGTGGATGTAGCACACGAAGTAGATCTGAAGCGCGAGCCGGGGCGGCTGCATGCGGAGTGGAGAAGAAGCGCAACTGAGACGTCAGCGAGTTGGAGAGGTGCTGGTCCAGTAGGGCCACGCGGACATGCGGCAGTCAGACACGCCCGGCGATGGCGGTTTAGAGATAAAATGGAAACCGAGCTTCAGCCCGTGGCCTCGTCCAAACTTGATGTTTGACTTTGTCAATCCGTCCCGGTGTTGGAATCCTGTATCTTCACGTAAGGCAAATCATGCTATTTTTCTTCTCTTAATTCTCGACTGAACCTCCTGGTAGATTCCTTGTAGCAATCAGAATTGACTAATAGAAAACTGATTTGGTTTCAGGTGATATACTAGTCAAGAAGTACACCACACTTTGAAACCATTAGGCTGTGACGCTTGATGTGATGGAAACAATTTGGCCGTGTCGGCGAATCTTGTACGCGGCGCCGGCGGTGACATCCTGGCGAATCAGACCAAAAACAAACACAACTTAATGATTTTCCATCCGTACGGATCGACTTCCTTTTTGCACCTTGGCCTCTTGCAGCGGTACTCTCAAAATTTGGCTCCGGACTGACGGAACGCCAGGTCGCATGCGGGGACGCACAGATTCAAACCTAATTTTTAACTCAAATCTTATGGATTATCAATCTGAACCGATGAACTTGAAGTTGGTACAGATTATTCCAATCAGGCTCTTCTTTATCCAGAAAATCACAAACTCCCGATCTCTAGGAGAGATCCCTTCAAGAACTCAACACCACCGTGCGCAGGCCCCACGGTGGGCGCCAACTGTCGTGGAATTGTCACGGCAGATGTCCTTAGTGTCAGGACTTAGTCGTGAGGCCAACGCATCTATGTGGTAGCTTGAGAGGGGTTGAGCGGGACGAGAGACGCGATGTTTTACCCAGGTTCGGCCCCTCACGGTGGAGGTAAAAGCCTACATCCTGCTTCATTGATATTGATGATGATGATCACGATTACAAGAGTGCTCTATCTCGAGAGCTATTGTCTAAACCTAACTTGTCCCACTTGTGGAACTTGTGAATCTTGTCCCTTTTGGGGAGCCCTACCCCTCCTTATATATGTTGGAGGGGCTGATTACATGTGGAGTCCTATTAGGATTAGGACTAGTCTATCTTAATACAAACCGGATACAAGTCCAGGTCTTAGCTCCTTGTAAGATAATGTTCCCCATGCCTTTCCTATTAAACCGGCCCACCATTAAACGTGAACCAGCAGTCTAGGCCTTGGGCCTTGTCATCCGTCTGTCCCGCACGCCGGATCACCAGTGAGTCATAAGACCAGGTGGGTTGCTTGTAAACTGCCAGGTCAGGGCGGGTCGCCAGTAACTCGCCAAGTGTCAGCGGGGTCTTCAGATAAACCGCCAAGTCCTGGCCGGGTTAACTTCCGGCCGGTTTACACCGCGGGGTATATCCCCGACAGAGAGGGAAGAGGAGAAGGAAAGGGGGGCGCCCCCCTCCCCTTAGTCCAATTCGGACTCCCCATGGGAGGGGGGCGCGACCACCCCTTGTGGGCTGCCTCCCCTCTCCCCTATGGCCCATGTAGGCCCAATGTTTCCCCGAGGGGTCCGGTAACCCCTCGATACTCCGATAAATATTCGAAACATCCCAAAACCATTCCGGTGTCCGAATACCTTCGTACAATATATCACTCGTCACCTCTCGACCATTTCGAGACTCCTCGTCATGTCCGTGATCTCATCCGGGACTCCGAACAAACTTCGGTCACCAAAACACATAACTCATAATACAAATCGTCATCGAACGTTAAGCATGCTGACCCTACGGGTTCGAGAACTATGTAGACAAGACCGAGACACATCTCCAATCAATAACCAACAGCGGAGCCTGGATGCTCATATTGGTTCCTACATACTCTACGAAGATCTTTATCAGTCAAACCGTAATGACAACATACGCCATTCTCTTTGTCATCGGTATGTTACTTGCCCGAGATTGGATCATCGGTATCCTCATACCTAGTTCAATCTTGTTACCGGTAAGTATCTTTACTCGTTCCATAATGCATAATCCCGCAACTAACTCATTAGTCACATTACTTGCAAGGCTTTATCGTGATGTGCATTACCGAGAGGTCCCAGAGATACCTCTCCGATACTCGGAGTGAAAAATCCTAATCTCGATCTATGCCAACCCAACAAACACCTTCGGAGACACCTGTAGAGCATCTTTAAAATCACCCAGTTATGTTGTGACGTTTGATAGAACACAAGGTGTTCCTATGGTATTCGGGAGTTGCATAATCTCATAGTCAAAGGAATATGTATAAGTCACGAAGAAAGCAATAGCAATAAAACTTAATGATCATTATGCTAAGCTAACGGATGGGTCTTGTCCATCACATCATTCTCCTAATGATTTGATCCCGTTCATCAAATGACAACACATGTCTATGGTCAGGAAACTTAACCATCTTTGATTAACGAGCTAGTCAAGTAGAGGCATACTAGGGACACTTTGTTTTGTCTATGTATTCACACATGTATCAAGTTTCCTGTTAAGACAATTCGAGCATGAATAATAAACATTTATTATAATATAAGGAAATATAAATAACAACTTTATTATTGCCTCTAGGGCATATTTCCTTCATATGATCATTGCAGCTGGATTTTCTCCCAGTGATCATGATCCCAACGTTGTTTGTCCACATTTCTACTCATGGTCGCACTCTTCTTCTATATGTTGGTGACATGAACATCACTGGCGACGATGCTTAGTACATTGCCTTTGTCAAGGATCGTCTTAATGAGAAGTTCATTATGTTTGATCTTGGTCCTTTCCGTTACTTTCTTGGGATTGAGGTTTCCTCCACCTATATGATGGCTTTTCTATTTCTCAAAAAAAGTATATTCATGATCTTCTTGCTCGTGCGACTCTTAGTGATGAGCGCACTGTTGAGACTACTGTGGTGATCAATGTCCACCTTCGCGATTTTGATGGTAAGCCCTTATCTAATCTAATGTGTTACCGTCATCTTGTTGGGATTCTTGTCTATCTTGCTGTCACTCGTCCAGATATCTCCTATCATGTCCATATTCTGAGTTAGTTTGTTTTTGCACCCACTTTAGTTCACTATGGTCATCTTCTTCGTGTTCTATGATATCTTCGTGGCACGATCTCTCATCGTCTATTTTTTCCCATTCTAGCTCATTACAGCTCCAGGACTATTTGGATACTACTTGGGCTAGTGATCCTATGGATCGCTGTGCACTTTTTGCTTACTGTGGTTTTTTGGGTGGTTCGCTCATTGCGTGGAAAACAAAGAAACAGACTGCAATTTCCCGTCCGAATGTAGAGGCTAAGTTGTGAGCTATGACTCTTGCGACGGCAGAGGCAGGGGTGCGAGCAGGGGTCAGACACCCCCAGCGCTTCGCCCCCCCCCTATGGATTTACAGCAGCGAATACTGTGCGTACAAATTGGCAGCGCACATATAATTAGCACTAATTAGGGATTTAGCCCAATAGATTTACATGGCCCAACGAAAAGCGAAGACCAATTTGGCCATCTAGCCATGTACATACCTACGAGGCCCTAGGCCATCTGGATTGGATGAGGGTACAAGGATGATTTCTATCTTCTCTTCGTTCCCATCTACTGAAAGATAATCTTCTCTTAGTTCCCTAGCGTCGCCATTGTCTCGCTGCCGCTAGTCCACGAAGAAAGGAAAACTACCGCGTGAATTCGATCGCTGGTTCGTTCCAGTCTGAAACTTGAAGGTACGAAATATACAACACCTGAAGCCTAAAAGGTAGTCTAATGCAACTATCTCTTCTCAATTTCAGTGGCCCTTCAAAGAATGATGGTTGCGACTTGCCATGACGGATTTCATACTAACTGGCTTGTTGACGCTCTTGAAGCAACACTCTGCCGTCCCACGGCATCTGGGCATCTTATTGTTGTTTGTTAATTGAGCCTACTCATCTTGACCTAATCAAAGTAAAGTTGTATACAATCTCTACTTTTTAGATTGATTACTGGTTACTACATTTACATTTTTTGATAAGACATGCACAATTTACTTATGTAAAGATCATATATTTATCAAAAGAGGCAAGATTAACAACATGGTGATTCGGTGCTCGAGCTCATATGCTCCTGAAATCGCTGGCGTCCATTTCTGGCTCGGGATGTGAACAAATAATTCCGACGCGTTTGAGCAGAAATAGAAGAAAAGAGGTGAACGGCGCTATACAGTATCGTTTTCGTGGGCCCATATCGTATGGGAGAAACGGCCACGCGCGGCGACCTGGTCTGTGGACCAGAACGTTGTATTTTAGGCTGAGCCACGGATCAGATAAGTGGCAACAGCATACCCTACCCCCAACTCCCTTCTGATCTAAAAAAACCAACTCCCTTCCCCTCCTTCTCCGATACTGCAGTGGCTTTCGGTCTGCGCCGGTGACTATGGAATGGAAGATGCTGGGTTGGAGTTTTTGCTCGGTGCCATCGACAGCTTGGTCAACCGTTCATTGCTAGAGATCAATTAGTTCCTGCAATTTGTTTGGCCAGTGGGAGGTTCAGGAGAAGAAAGAAGGTTGACGCCAAGTTTGGATGTCTACCATTGTCGTGTGTTACGGGTTCCCCACTTCGGCAGGAGTTTGCTGACAGCCTTGAGCACCCAGATCCGGGTCCTTTGGCCCTATTGCCGGCTAGGCAAGCCAGCCTTGCCTTCCCGGCGGACTGAAACGCTAGGTCTGGGTGCGGGCAACAAGTTGGCTGCGGTGCCCGGAGATACCACAGGGAGGGTGGGGGGTTACTCCGGCGTCTGGATGCATCCCCGACTAGGTCTGCCCTGTCAATCGAGGCCCGGGGATGGTCAAAGAGGTATGCACCAAATTCCTTTTTCAGTGTCTTACTGTATTTGTTCAAAGTGACTACACGTTTATCTGTTTAGTAGTGTTTGATATAATGTAGTCTTAGTATGAAACGGTTGCAACCTAACTGTAATTTTTTGATACATAGTGTCTAGAGATGCAACTTGATGACTAGTAGGCATGTTTGCAAAATTCAGGTTGTTCGTAAGCGCTGCTAGTTTTAACAGATTGGCCGTCATTTTTTTTATTACTGGTTATCTTGAGCCGAAAGTTGATGACTAATATATACATTTGGAAAATTCAAGTTGCCCCTTGGGAGTGCACCACCCAACCGGACGCCATGTCCCTCTAGTCTGGGTGCACTAGGGCAGTTGATTCACAATTACGCAGAGGAACCTACAAAAAGTGTAATAAGACCTGAACTTGGCCTAAGTTTCAATTCACTAGGCAAGGCTATATTGAAGGAAATATGCCCTAGAGGCAATAATAAAGTTGTTATTTATATTTCCCTATATCATGATAAATGTGTATTATTCATGCTAGAATTGTATTAACCAGAAACTTGGTACATGTGTGAATACATAGACAAAACAAAGTGTCCCTAGTATGCCTCTACTAGAATAGCTCGTTAATCAAAGATGGTTAAGTTTCCTAACCATAGACATGTGTTGTCATTTGATGATTGGGATCACATCATTAGGAGAATGATGTGATGGACACGACCCATCCGTTAGCTTAGCATAATGATCGTTAATTTTTATTGCTATTGCTTTCTTCATGACTTATACATATTCCTTTGACTATGAGATTATGCAACTCCCGAATCCCGGAGGAATACCGTGTGTTCTATCAAATGTCACAATGTAATTGGGTGATTATAAAGATGCTCTACAGGTATCTCCAAAGGTGTTTGTTGGGTTGGCATAGATCAAGATTAGGATTTGTCACTCTAAGTATCGGAGAGGTATCTCTGGGCCCTCTCGGTAATGCACATCATGATAAGCCTTGCAAGCAATGTGACTAATGAGTTAGTTACGGGGATGATGCATTACAGAACGAGTAAAGATACTTTCCTGTAACGAGATTGAACTAGGTATGAACATACCGACAATCGAATCTCGGGCAAGTAACATACCGATGACAAAGGGAATGACGTATATTATCATTATGGTTTGACCGATAAAGATCTTCATAGAATGTGTAGGAACCAATATGAGCATCCAGGTTCCGCTATTGGTTATTGACCGGAGAGGTGTCTCAGTCATGTCTACATAGTTCTTGAACCCGTAGGGTCTGCATGCTTAACATTCGATGACGATTTGTATTATGAGTTATGTGTTTTGGTGACTGAAGATTGTTCGGAGTCCCGGATGAGATCACGGACATGACGATGATTATTGAAATGGTCGAGAGGTAAAGATTGATATATTGGACGATAGTATTCGGACACCGGAAGTGTTTCGGAAAGTATCGGGTATGTATCAGAGTACCGGGTGGGTTACCGGAACCCCCGGGGAAAGATATGTGTAACACCCTCGATGCGACTATATCTCCCACGTGTCGAGGCACGACTTAGAGGCATAATCGCATTGAAGGCATATGTCGCAAGTTAGGCAATCTTCACAACATCCCATGTAATATGATAATAAAAGGGGAGATAACATAGTTGGCTTACACTCGCCACGTCAATCAAGTACATAAATAACATTACATCATCCAAACACTCATGGCCCGACTACGGCGCCAAAATAAAAGAGAACCCAACATGCGACACGGTCCCAATCACCCCCAACTAGGCACCACTACTGATCATCGGGAAAGGAAACATAGTAACGTTGAGAGTCTTCGTCAAACTCCCACTTGAGCTCGTACGCGTCTCCTGGAGCGGAATCATCAGGCCCTGCATCTGGTGTAATAGTAATCTGTGAGCCACAGGGACTCAGCAATCTCGCACCCTCACGATCAAGACTATTTAAGCTTATAGGTAAGGCAAGGTAAAATATGACTGGAGCTGTAGCAAGCGACTAGCAATTATGGTGGCTAACTTATTCGCAAAAGAGAGCGAGAAGAGGAGGCAAAGCGCGAGCGAGAAACTAGAGAACAACCTACGCAAACATTACTCCAACACCGTGTCCACTTCCCGGACTCCGCCGAGAAGAGGCCATCACGGTAACACACTCGGTTGATTCATTTTAATTAAGTTAAGGTTCAAGTTATCTACAACCGGACATTAACAAATTCCCATCTGCTCATAACTGCGGGCACGGCTTTCGAAAGTTCAAATCCCTGCAGGGGAGTCCCAACTTAGCCCATGACAAGCTCTCATGGTCAACGAAGGAATAGACCTCCACCCAAGACGTTCCGATCAGACTCGGTATCTCGGTAATTCAAGACACTTCGACAGGTTAAAACAAGACCAGCAACACCGCCCGAATGTGCCGACAAATCCCGATAGGAGCTGCACATATCTCGTTCTCAGGGCACACTCAGATGAGACATCCTACGAGTAAAACCAACCCTCAAGTTGCCCCGAGGTGGCCCCGCGGTCTACTCGGTCGGACCAACACTCAGAGGAGCACTGGCCCGGGGGGGTTTAAAATAAGATGACCCTCGGGCTCCGGAAACCCAAGGGAAAAAGAGGCTAGGTGGCAAATGGTAAAACCAAGGTTGGGCATTGCTGGAAAATCTTTAATCAAGGCGAACTATCAAGGGGTTCCCATTATAACCCAACCGCGTAAGGAACGAAAAATCCGGGAACATAACACCGATATGACGGAAACTAGGGCGGCAAGAGTGGAACAAAACACTAGGCGAGAGGCCGAGCCTTCCACCCTTTACCAAGTATATAGATGCATTAAGATAACAAGATAATATAATGATATCCCAACAAGTAAATAAATGTTCCAACAAGGAACGGACTTCAATCTTCACCTGCAACTAGCAACGCTATAAGAGGGGCTAAGCATAGTGGTAACATAGCCAATCAACGGTTTGCTAGGACAATGGTGGGTTAGAGGTTTGACATGGCAATTTGGGATGCTTGAAAGCAAATGGTAGGCATCGTAGCATTGGCATAGCAAAAGAGCGAGCAAACTAGCATAGCAAAGATAGTAGTGATTTCAAGGGTATGATCATCTTGCCTGCACAGTTGTCAGAATTGACTGGATCCTCGAAAGCAAACTCAACGGGCTCCTCGTTAGTGGACTCGTCTCCCGTCTCTACCCAAACAAGACAAACAAGAAACAAGGATACATTCAACCACATGCAAACTCAAACAAGACGATGCAAAGATGGTATGCTATGCGGGATGCGATGCGGGATGCATAATGCAAGATATGACAGGAAATGCAAGAACCTGGCCTCAACTTGGAAATCCAAGTGTGCCACTGGAAAGATGAGATGAAATCGCTTGAAAACGATATAAAGAACGCCGGAATCGGAGTTACGGTTTGGAAATGGCAAGCGTTTCAAAAATGACACCGGTCTGCGATTTACAGCAAGTAGCCATCTAAATGCAATGAGATGAACATGCTACAGCAACCAAACATGACAATAAAATACATGGCAGGGATGCACACAAGATTCTTAACAAAAGTCTAGCACTGAGCTATGGCCAATTCATCCATTAACAGGTTCAAACAAGCATGGCAAAAATGCATATGGAAAACAGATCTCAGACTTGGTGAAATTATCACTTGTCTAGAATTTCAGATCAGGTAGCCCTCTTCGGAGCAACAAAACTACATGCTACAGGACCTGAACATGGTAAAGTAAAGCATGGCATGGAGCTACTCAAAGAGCTTAACAAAAGTCCCTTAGTGACCTTGAGCCAAAAGGGATCAGAAAATACAATTGCAAGCATGTGAACATAGCAAAAACATAATCAGTTTTCAGACTTAGTGAAAACTGGCACATGCTGAAATATAACTCAAGTAGGCATGTTTACGAGCTTGATGCACTCACTACGGTGCAAGTCATGGCAAGTCAAGCATACATCCAACAAGAAGGCACAAAATTCAAGCTATACATGGCAATAAAAATAACATAGCATGCACGGATCAACTACAACAACACCGGCAAAATTGCAAACAAGTTGACAATCTGCCCAGATTCACAAAGTAGTAAAAGTAGAGCTCGATTGATTCAAGCTAGTGTGCTCCATAATTGCAAACAAAGACATGGATGGATAGAGCACTACAATATTAACAAAACATCCTTACTGATCATCCTCAAAAGAGGCACGGATCACTAGGAAACAACAAGAACATATGGCATCATGAGATAAACAGCTCCAGGACTTAGTGAAATTACTAAGTCCCTGAAAACAGAATTAGCAAGTGCACCACTTTGCAAGCTTGCACAAGTCACCACACACATCACAAAAATACATGGGTTGCACCTCTGGAAAGATGACAAAACCCTTAACAAAACACATGTAGAGCACATGGGCATAGCATGCACACAATAATCATGGCAAAAATGACAAAAAGCTAAATGGAGTAGCAGATCTGATAATTAACTCAAGTAGCCCTCTTCTAACAGCATTCGGGCATCAAGATGAGCTCAAATGAAAATGATGCAATGGAATGAAATGATGTACTCTCTGAGATGAACATTTTTATATGCTATATGCATGAATCGGAGCTACGGATGCAAAGTTACGGAGCTAGGAAGAAGGGCACATGGATCTGGAATTCTGGGACTTAGAAGAAAAAAACAACCTCTAGGGTTACTGTTCACGGATCTTAGATCTGCACGCAAAACGAGGTCGGCCGGTTCCCTCGCCGGAGTCTTTGCCGGAGTTCGTCGGAGAGGGAGAAGATGGCAGGGGGCGGCCGGATCCGTACGGGAGGCGAGGCCGGGAGGAGGCGGAGGAGCTGGCCGGCTCGGGGCGGCGCTTTGCCCGGCGGCGGCGGGGGGACCCGCGGGCGAGGCGGCGGCGGCGGACGGCGGGCGGGGCGGCGGCGGCCGGCGCGCGCGGCGGGCGAGGCGAAGGGCGGCGGCGCGTGGGGCGGCCCGGTGAGGCGCGGGAGAGGGCCCGCCTCGGGCTTGGGCGGGCCGCGGCGGCGGCGGTGGCCGGGTGCCACGTGGCGGGGCGTGGGTGGCTGGAGGCGGCGGGGCGGACACGTCCGTCGGCAGGGAAAAATTTCCGGCGGGCGCGATGATGAGATCTAGGGTTTCGGGGGGAAGAAGAAGAAGAAAACGGAGGGGTCTTTAAATAGACATAGAGGGAGCTAGGAGAGTCCAAATGAGGTGCAGTTTTCGGCCACGCGATCGTGATCGAACGCTCTAGATGATGGAGCAGAGTTAGGTGGGTTTTGGGCCAAATTGGTGGGGTGTTGGGCTGCAACACACACAAGGCCTTTTCGGTCCCTCGGTTAACCGTTGGAGTATAAAACGAAGTCCAAATGATACGAAACTTGACAGGCGGTCTACCGGTAGTAAACCAAGGCCGCTTGGCAAGTCTCGGTCCAATCCGGAAATGTTTAATCCCCACACACGAAAGAAAGCTAGATCTGACCACCGGAGGAGAACGAAGCGCCGGAATGCAAAACGGACAACGGGGAAAATGCTCGAATGCATGAGACGAACACGTATGCAAATGCAATGCACATGATGACATGATATGAGATGCATGACAACGATAACAACACACGGCGACAAAGACCCGAACCCGAGAAAATAAAATAACTTAACGCCGGAAACGGCAAGAGTTGAAGTACAAATTGGGAAAGTTACATCCGGGGTGTTACAACACTCCACCACTACGAAAGGATCTCGTCCCGAGATCTAGGACTGAAAGAACGCCGGGTACTCAGAATGGAGGTGATCCTCGCGTTCCCAGGTAGCTTCACGGTCGGAATGGTGTGACCACTTGACTTTGAGAAATTTAATTGACTTGTTACGAGTCTTGCGTTCAGTCTCTTCAAGAATAGCAACTGGGTGCTCACGATAGGAGAGATCTTCTTGGAGCTCAATGTCCTCGAAGTTGACGGTGCGGTCAGGAGTCTTGAAGCACATTCGAAGCTGAGAGACATGGAAGACATCATGAACATTTGCAAAGTTTGACGGAAGCTCGAGTTGATAGGCGAGGTCGCCTCTCTTGCTGACAATCTTGAAAGGTCCCACGTATCTGGGAGAAACCTTCCCTTTGATACCGAAGCGACGAGTACCTTTCATAGGAGAGACGCGGAGGTAAACATGATCTCCGATCTCGAAAGCCAAATCATGGTGCTTACTATCATAGTAGCTCTTCTGACGGGATTGGGCTGCTTTGAGGTTATCTCGAATGACTTTGCACATTTCCTCTGCCTCTGTGATTAAGTCATTACCCAAAAGCTGACGTTCACCAGTTTCAGACCAGTTGAGAGGGGTACAACACTTCCTGCCATACAGAATTTCAAAAGGGGCCTTGCCCGAACTTGCTTGAAAACTGTTGTTGTAGGAGAACTCAGCATAAGGAAGACAATCCTCCCACTTCATGCCGAAGGAGATCACACAAGCCCTGAGCATATCTTTAAGAATCTGGTTGACACGCTCGACTTGACCGCTAGTTTGAGGATGGAAAGTTGTGCTGAAGCGGATGTTCGTGCCCACGGCCTTCTGAAAAGAATCCCAAAACTTGGATGTAAAGATGCTGCCACGGTCTGAAGAGATCACTTGAGGAATACCGTGCAGAGAGACAATCCAAGAGGTATAGAGTTCCGCCAATTGAGCTGCAGTGATCGACTCTTTGATAGGCAGAAAGTGAGCCACTTTGGTGAGTTTGTCGATGACAATGGATATAGCATCATTGCCACGCTTGGACTTTGGAAACCCAGTCACAAAGTCCATTTCAATGTGGTCAAACTTCCATTCTGGAATGGCAAGAGGTTGGAGGAGACCAGCTGGTCTTTGGTGTTCTGCCTTCACTCTTCTGCAGACATCACATTCATTCACGAATTGAGCGATCTCGCGCTTCATTCGAGTCCACCAATAAGCTTGCTTGAGGTCCTGCTACATCTTCGTGCTCCCAGGGTGGATGGAGAGGAGAGAATTGTGAGCCTCATTCATGATCACTTTACGAAGTTCACCTTTAGGCACAACAATACGATCCTCGAAGAAGAGAGTGTCCTTGTCATCAAGGCGGTAGCACTTGTACTTTGATTGACTCTTGGCAATCCCAATCTTCACCTTTTTCACCATAGCATCAAGAAGCTGGGCTTGGCGAATCTGGTCTTCCAAGGTAGGAGAGACTAGAAGGTTGGCGAGGAAACCTTGAGGAACAACTTGCAGATTAAGTTTGCGGAAAGCTTCACAAAGCTCGGGTTGATAAGGCTTGAGAATCAGACTGTTACAATAAGCTTTCCTGCTCAAAGCGTCAGCAATCACATTGGCCTTGCCTAGAGTATACTCAATACTCGGATTATACTCTTGAATCATTTCGACCCATCGAGTTTGCCTGAGGTTGAGATTAGGCTGAGTGAAGATGTACTTGAGACTCTTGTGATCAGTGAAAATGTCCACTTTTCTTCCCAATAGAAGATGTCTCCAAGTCAAAAAAGCATGCACAACTGCCGCCAACTCGAGATCATGAGTGGGGTAGTTCTTCTCATTAGGCTTCAACTGGCGAGATGTATAAGCAACAACTTTCTTCTCTTGCATCAAAACTGCGCCAAGACCTTGGAGAGAGGCATCACAAAAGACCTCGTACGGCTTGGATTCATCAGGCGGAGTCAGAACTGGAGCAGTGATCAATTTCTCTTTCAAAGTGTTGAAAGCAATGTCACACTCCGGAGACCAAACGTACTTGACGTGCTTCTGGAGAAGATTTGAGAGAGGCTTCGCGATCTTAGAAAAGTTTTCAATGAATTTTCGGCAATAGCTTGCGAGACCGAGAAAACTGCGGAGTTGCTTCACGTTCTGAGGAGGTTCCCAATTCACAATTGCAGACACCTTCTCAGGATTCACGGCAATGCCCTTGGCAAAGATTATATGACCAAGATAAAGAACCTCATCGAGCCAAAATTCACACTTGGAGAACTTGGCATAGAACTGATGTTCTCTGAGCTTATCAAGAACCAAACGCAAGTGCTTGGCATGATCTTCCTTGTTCTTCGAGAAAACCAGAATGTCGTCGAGATAGACCAAAACGAAGTCATTGGTGTAGGCGTTGAAGATGAAGTTCATCATGCGAGAGAACGTCGGAGGAGCGTTGACGAGGCCAAAAGACATGACAGTGTATTCATATGAACCAAAGCTTGTCCTGAAAGCCGTCTTGGGAATATCTTGCTCACGGATTCGAATCTGATGATAACCCATACGGAGATCAAGCTTGGAGAATACTTGGGCACCTTTGAGTTGTTCGAACAGCTCATTGATGTTAGGAAGTGGGTATTTGTTCTTGATGGTCTTCTTGTTCACTGGACGGTAATCAACACAAAGTCGGTCCGTTCCATCCATCTTCTTCACAAAAAGAACACCACAACCCCACGGAGAAGAACTAGACCGGATGAGACCCATTTTCTCTTGAATATCGAGTTGCTTCTTCAGCTCCTTCAACTCTTCAGGTCCGAGCTTGTAAGGACGTTTGCACACAGGTTCCGTGCTAGGCTCAAGATCAATAACGAATTCAACTGGCCGGTGCGGAGGCATTCCTGGAAGCTCTTCTGGAAAGACGTCTTGATATTCGCAAACGACTGGAATTTGAGAGATAGCATCCAATTCACCCTTCTCATTGAGAGAAAACAGACGGATAGAATTATCCCGAGCGGCAAAGACAATTACATCCTCAGACGAATGAGTCAACTGAATCTGTCTGGCTGCACAATCAAGCTGAGCTTTGTGCTTAGAAAGCCAATCCATTCCGAGAATAAGATCAATATCCGAGTTACCAAGAACCACCGGAGAAGAGAGAAACTTGTAATCACCCAATGTGATAGAGATATCGGGAGCAACCAAACTAGAAGTCAAAAGCTTGCCGGGAGAAACAACTTGCATGACTTTGGGCATGATCTTGGTATCAACATTGTGCTTCGATGCAAAAGGGCATGACAAAAAGGAATGCGATGCACCAGTGTCAAAAAGAACTTTTGCAGGTATATCATTAACAGGAAGGTTACCCATGATGACATCTGACGAGTCCTCTGCCTGAGCTGCATTCATCAAATTGACCTTGGCATGCTTGGGGTTATGCTTGACCACAGCTGTACTTGCCGATCTGACAGGAGGAGGAGGAGGAAGACGCCTTTGGTTAAAACACTTGTTGGCATAGTGACCCTTCTGTTGACACTTGTTGCACGTGACCTCTGAAAGCGGACGGTGATACGGAGCACTCAATCTTGGAGCTTGAGACGAAGTCTTGTTCTGAAAGCCAGGGTTGGGTGGGTGGGAAGAACCACTGCCACCTTTGCTCTTCTGCTGATACGGCTGACGGAACAGAGGAGGAGGAAGCCAATACTTCTGCTGCTTGGCCACTTGAGTAGAGGAAGAAGGAGTAGCATCCCTGACTAGCTTCTTGGAAGCATCACACCTCAGCTGAGAAGCCTCTTGCTTCAGTGCCATGTTGTAGAACTCATCGTATCTCAAGGGCTCAAAGAGAACAAGAGCTAGCTGAATTTCTTCTCTGAGACCACCCCTGAACTGATATATCATGCTTTTCTCATCAGGGACGTCCTGCTTGGCAAAGCGGGCGAGCTTCTGAAACAACTTGTTGTAGTCATAGACAGACAAAGAGCCTTACTTCAGGTTGCGGAATTCCTCACGCTTGCTTTCAACCACGCTTTGTGGAATATGATGAGCTCAGAAATCTCGACGAAAATCATCCCAAGTGATAACACGTCCACCTCTGGAGTCCTTGTACTGCTGGAACCATTCTGCAACTTGATCTTTGAGTTGGAAGGAAGCGAACTTGACAAAGTCCTCAGGCCTGACGTTACTGCACTCGAAATGCTTACACAGATCCACAAGCCAATCGTCAGCATCGGTTGCCTCAACACAATTGCTGAAAGTCTTTGGCCCGTTAGCAAGGAACTGGTTGAGTGTAGCAAAGTGATTCTGATTGCTGCCTTGATTTTCTTGGTTGCCTTGATTGCGCTCTTGAAGAATTTGCATGATCAACTGTGTGTTTGCATTGGTTGCGGCCATCACAGCTTGCCATGCCTCCGGAGGAGGTGGAGGTGGTGGCGGATCGGGATTCGGAGTCGTGCGCGTTGGAGGAGCCATCCTGAAGAGGTTGACGTTCATTAGCACATTGATAGAGAAATATTGAAGCTGAATCCAACGGAATGAAAATTACAACATATAGTCTTCACATCCGAACAAAATGAAGGAATGCATTCCTCTTGAAATGGTCACATATCCATAAATTGAGAAGCCACGTAGAATTAAGGTAGAGAAATAAATCAACAAGGTACGGATCAAGAACGAATAATCGGTAAGAAATCCCAATCTCAAACCAATATCCGTGGAAGAAGAACTAGAGCTACTAGAATTCCCACCTATGAAATTCCCGAACCTTTCCGGTTATGCAATCAGGTATTGGGGATACAGGGGAAGCATAATATCTCACCCAAACTAGCAAATCCTACATCCAGCTGTATCCATCCTTCAACACATAACCAAGAAACCTTCGGAAACCATCTACCTCAACCTTCTAAAAGCATCCGTTATACAAGTTATGGCGATACTCCCGAACTCCTGCCCCAGTACTGGGTGGCGTTGAGGTTATCTCACCAACGAACTGCATAAAAGAGATTTTCGATGTCGGCGTACTAAACTCAGGTATTCCAGAACTGCAACGATAAAATTATGATGACAACACCTCAGAGCTCAACTCCCCGGGACACTTCCACTAAACCCCTGACAGGAGGCACCAAGACAATGTTCTCATCACAAAACCATTGGAACGATTCCAAGATACCCGCGTGATCCTAAAAAAGATTAATGAAATTTGAGAAGAGAAGAGTCAAAACTCTACGTCAGGATGCCTTACCAGAGCGATGAGGAGACTGGGAAGTAAAAAAGAATTCTTAAACTCTCCGATATATAATTCCTAAATGACTCAAAACATTTTTTCTAGACACAACTCGGCCGCTAAAAACGATCAAGCAATGGGGCTCCTAAGGTCGGGGAAGGCTCTGATTACCAACTTGTAACACCTTCAATGCGATTATGCCTCTAAGTCGTGCCTCGACACGTGGGAGATATAGTCGCATCGAGGGTGTTACAATATGGGCCTCATGGGCCATAGGAGGGAGGCAAGGCAGCCCACAAGGGGTGCCCCCCCCCAGGGAAGGAGTCCGAATTGGACTAGGGGAGGGGGCGCGGCCCCCCTTTCCTTCTCCTACTCCCTCTCCTTCCCCCTTTCCCTTTCCGGTAAAAGGAAAGCGGGGCCGAATTGGACTAGGAGTCCAAGTGGGACTCCCCTCACTTGGTGCGCCCCCTAGACCGGCCTCCTCCCCTCTCCCTCCTTTATATACGGGGGCGGGGGGCACCTCTAAGGCACATCAATTGTTCTTAACCGTGTGCGGTGCCCTCCTCCACCGTTTACTCCTCCGGTCATATTGCCATAGTGCTTAGGGAAAGCCCTGCGCGGATCACTTCACCATCATCATCACCATGCCGCCGTGCCGACGAAACTCCACCTCGACAACTTTGCTAGATCAAGAGTTCGAGGGACGTCATCGAGTTAAACGTGTGCAGAACTCGGATGTGTCGTACGTTCGGTACTTGATCGGTTGAATCGAGAAGACGTTCGACTACATCAAACGTGTTAAACTAACGCTTCCGCTTTCGGTCTACGAGGGTACGTGGAAACACTCTCCCCCTCTCGTTGTTATGCATTTCCTAGATAGATCTTGCGCGATTGTTGGAAAAAATTTAAATTGCATGCTATGTCCCCAACATATATGACTTCTACATTCTGTATTCTTGAGAAATCAGTTTCGGAATTAGGTATGGCAAGATCAAACTGAACGCCATGAGGACAAAGTTTAATGCAGGAGATCCTTTGTGGGTGCTCTGTGCGCTCCGATTTTTGCGACCATCCCAATTTGTCATTTGTGTAGGTAGGTTGCCCTCAGTTTGAACTCCTCAATTTCTAAAATCTGATTGACTGCATGTCATGAACGTGAGGGGCTGTCTAGTCATCAATAAATGCTTTGGAGTATGGAGAACTGGAGTAACAAGAGTCGACTTGCGATCAACTATGCCACCCATGACTTATCATTTTTGTTTTGTGAAACGGGACTATGAAATGGAACTAGGAGTTAGTATTAAAAAACAAAAAACATGGAGGATCAAAATTGCAGTATGATGCAAATCAACTATTTCTTCAATGGCAATTCCTCACTCTAATTTCTTCCTACTTCCTACATAAGTAAAATTAGTAGTGAAGGACTGTAGGCATGTCAAATTTGTTGTAAAAAAATCTTCCTGCAATAGATACTCCATGCCATTGATCAAAGGCATGTCATATCAGTTTTGCTATAACATTTTTTAAGGTGGATCATCGTGTTTCAAAATCTTAGATCCGCCACTGGTCAACGGCAAGCGCGTGGAGCACGACTGAGCCGCCGGCGCAAGAAGGGGGAGACTAGTATAGGATCTCGCATTAGGTGATATCAATGATACGGACACCCTTGCACAAGGAGGCCAATGTGATCAACAATGATAGTGCTATTTTTTTATATGTGTGTCTCCAATCGGTTTGTCTGAAACAAGAACTCGTTGCATTTTCAAGGGGAGGTGATACAACTGGAATCCCGTCGGCTATGATCTTCAAGCGGGAGCTGGATGACAAGATAGAAGATGCATCCCTAGAAGAAGGTTTCAGTGAGCATGATCTAGGCACCAGAGTGTTGGCTGACAAAGATGATGGCGACTCGGGTGTGGAGGACGGATCTGATATAATGTATACTATCGAGGAAGTTGAATCCGCTGAGGAAAATGATGTTAGCAGCAGAGGAGCAACGCGACGGCGTATGACATAAGTTTGCTAGATTTGCAGGAATTCTATTTTCAGAGCAGCACATGGCGCCCAATGTTCGTCCTAGTCTGCTAGTTAGGCAGAGCACTCTTGTTTCAGATTTTTGTAGTGTTCGTCCTGACACAAGCAAGAAGTCGAGAGTGTGTTAAAAAGTGTGATGCCTGTGTGTACGTGATGTTTTCCGATTGTCAACTTGAGTTCCTTATGTATTTAAGCTTAAAAGGTTTTTCTGATTTGCCATCCCGAATTAGAATACACAACACTCGTAATGTAGAATATAGAATCTGTTTGGATGAGGAACGTTCTACCTCTAGCTGACGGCCAATGGTTTCTTTGCAATTAGAAAAAACTGTTAGGCCAGGTCATTAAGATATAACAAACGGCTATAGGATGATGGGGTTAATTAAGAGGAGTTGCATCAAATTCATGGTTGGCCGGGCGCGCGTGCACGCGACGCAGCCGGCTCAGTCTGGCTCACGAAATTGGCTGAGCCATGGGCGGATTAACTGTTCCGCCTGTACAGTACCAGCTGCCATCATATTAAATGCGTGTGCGACCTGGTCATTTTTATTACAATATCTATGCTGAGCGAAAATACCGCTGGCAGCACAGATCCCCATGCTATTGGGCAATGCTGATTTCGGGACCATCTGAGCCTGGGCTAAGAAACGAATATCCCCAAGATTAATAACTAATTACCCCCTTTTATTGACTATTTTCCCTACAATGACAAAGAAATCATGACCCTTATTTATACATCCTTCATGTTATCTTCATTTTCATTCTACCTTTTTGTTTAAAATCCACTATACTCAGCAGACTATGTATATTATATAGAATAATCTATCATGTCTACTTCGCCCCCCCCCCTTCCAAATCCTGGCCCCGCCCCTGGGCAGAGGTGACTTGGTTACGATGCTATCAGTATTGCGCTGGATCCCTTGAAGCGTGAGCTCACAAGCATATTGGTGTTGATACTTCTTATGTGCGCACTGATGTGCAAGATCATGTTCTTGCTCTTCAGTATATGCCTTCTGAGTTACAGCTAGCAGACTCCTTCACGAAGGCGCAGACTAAAGCGCAACATGGATTTCACCTCTCTAAACTCAGTGTCGTAGACCCACCATGAATTTGAGGGGTTTTAAGAGTTATATTAGTGATGTATTTTGGCCTTTTATATTGTAGTCTCTTGGTATCCTCTTGTACATATACAGGTTGCTTTGGCCTTTTAATAAAATCAAGTTGCTATTCTCCTTACATCAATAGTGGGATGCTTGCACACATCAGATCAGATCTGTGCAACGGAAGGCATCCAGCTAGCAGCGCCGGCTGGATACAAACACGACTACCGCAGCCCGGAGGGCCGGAAGGAGTAGCAGCAGCACTGGCTGGCGGCTGCTGACCTAGTTCGCTTTTCTCTCGCCTTTCTTTTCATTCACGCATCTTAATGGCCGAGTTGATTGAGTGCTTTTTTCCATCTTGCTCCTTCCGTTTCTAAATATAATACATTTTATATAAACTACATACGAATGTATATAGACGTACTCTATTTTTAAATATAAGACATTTTAGATGTTTCCAGAACAGAGCTTCGCATCGGAGGAGGAAAAATACCATTAGAGCGCTGAGACGCCAAGATGGGACAAAGTGCACTGTTGACGAGGAAATGAGGGAAATGGCTGCCTCTTTTTATGAAAATCTTTTTGCTTCAAAAGGTTCGGGTGGAGCAAATTCAGTGCTAGATAATATTGTGCAGTCTGTTTCAACTGAGATGAATGCCAAACTTACTGCTGCTGTCATGGATGATGAAATTGAAAGGGCTTTATTTCAAATGGGACCTACTAAGTCTCCAGGACCCGATGGATTACCGGCACTGTTCTATCAGCGACACTGGTCGCTGGTACGTACTGATGTCTGCAAGGCAGTTCGGGATTTTTTGGGTGGAGCTGCGGCACCGGATTCTTTTAACGCAACTGTTATTGTGATGATTCCGAAAGTAAACTCATCGGAGTTGCTTTCGCAGTTCCCCCTATTAGCCTCTGTAATGTCCTCTACAAAATTGCTACAAAAGTTCTTGCAAACAGGCTTAAGAGTTTTCTTCCTCTCCTTATTTCGGAGAAACAGAGTGCTTTCATCCCTGGAAAGCTAATTTCAGATAACGTTCTTGTGGCGTAGAGTGTGTGCATGCCATACGGACTAGGAAAAGAAGGAAAAGTCGATGTGCGGTAAAATTAGACATGATGAAGGCTTACGATCGTGTTGAGTGGATTTTTTTGGAGTAGATTCTGGCAAGATTTGGTTTTGCTGCTGACTGGATAGCTATGGTGATGAGATGTGTGACTTCAGCAAGGTTTGTCGTAAAGCTAAATGGGGATGTCTCGAGGTGTTTTCTTCCATCACGAGGGCTACGACAGGGCGACCCTTTATCTCCCTATCTTTTCCTATTTTGTGTGGAGGGGTTCCCTATCTTGCTGAAAAAGGCGCAAGAGGAAAAGAAAATAAGGGGTGTGTCTTTTGGGGGGCACTGGCCCGCATGTGACTCACCTGCTTTTCGCCGATGACAACATTTTTTTTCTCGAGGGTACAAGGTCGAATGGAAGCGTTAAAGAACATCTTGGTGAAGTATGAGGAAGCCTCGGGGCAGCGAGTTAATTTGCAAAAATCTTCTATCTTTTTTGGCAAAGGTAGTACGGATACAACAAAAGCAGAGGTAAAGCAAGTGGTGGGCATTGACTCTAAGGCTCTTAGTGAGCGTTACTTGGGGCTCCCGACACTGGTTGGGAGGTCAAAAGATGGTACGTTTAAATACGTTACAGAATCAGCTAAAGGCAAAGTAAGTGGCTGGAAGGGTCAAGGACTATCCAAGGCGGCTAGAGAGGTACTTGTAAAATCTGGACTCCAGGCGATGCTGACTTTCACTATGAGTTGTTTTCACCTCACAAAGAAGATGTGCCGGAACCTGACTTCAATCTCGTCAAAATTCTGGTGGGGTGCGATGAATGGTGAAAGAAAGGTCCATTGGATATCTTGGGAGAAAATGTGTGCTGCCAAACGTGAGGGGGGGATGGGCTTCTGAGACCCGGAGGCTTTCAACCAAGCACTCCTCGCGAAACAGGCATGGAGAATTCTTATGTATCCGGGTTCTCTTTGTGCTAGTGTTCTAAAAGCTAGATACTTTAAGGAAGGGTCGATCTTATCAGCAGTCTGCCCGTCCTCTGGCTCCTTCACGTTTCGAAGCATTCTTTTTGGGCGTGATCTGTTGAGGGAGGGCCTGATATGGCGCATTGGTGATGGCTCTCGAATCAATATACATCACGATAACTGGATCCCTCGGAAGGGTAGTCTCAAACCTCTTGGCCAAGTGTTCATCGCAGGTGTAACCAAAGTGCAACATCTACTAGCAGCGGGGGGACGAAGTTGGAACAATGCGATGGTTGATACCATGTTCTCTATTGATGATGCGAAGGATATTAAGCAAATTGCTATATGTGGTCCGGACACAGAGGACTATCTAGCTTGGAACTACACGACGCATGGCGAGTTCACGGTCAGGTCGGTGTATCATCTTAGGATGTCCATGAACAGGGTAAGATCCGGACAGCCAGAGTCTTCCTTTTCTGCAATCAAACACCGTGGGTTCATGGCTCTGTGGGACACTGCAGCTCCAAACAAGGCAAAAATACATATGTGGCGGCTGGTCCGGAACGGTTTAGCTGTTGGCTTGGAGCTTCACCGACGGTGGATTAGGACGGGTGTCTTCTGTGTTGCGTGTGGAAGACAAGAATCAAACATGCATAGGTTCTGGACATGTAATCAGTCAGTACACTTTTGGTAGCTGTTGCGCTCACAAAAGGGAGTCTTGGTGGCAAGTCCACTAGCGGAGATAGCCTCCCAGAGCGAGTTGTCGAGCTGGTTGTTGGAGTGGTTCGCCAATGCAGGGGAGAAGAAAGAGAAGCAATGATACAAGCTGTGTATGCTCTATGGCTGGCACGTAACAATGCTAGAGATGGAAAACGTATTGCTCACCCGCATGAAATCATAGCAACACTGGTTGCGCATATGGAGGAGTGGAGATTGGCGCATACTGAATCTTCTAAGGCGCCAGAGACCAAGGAGCTTCAGCGATGGCGACCGCCCGACGAGGGCTGGATAAGAGCGGTTTGTAAATATGGTGACAAGGGAGGTGGTGGTCTAGTCTTGCGGGATCACAATGGAGCTTTTGTGGCTGGAGCAAGTCACTTCTTTCCTTCTAACGTAGACCCAGAGGCTGTGGAGATATTGGCGTGCAGAAGGGCGGCCCAGGTTGCAAGGGAGATGAATGTTCAGAAACTTCACATGGAGCTGGACAACCAAAAGGTGGTGCAGATGCTTAATCGTGGGTCTAAAAATTTGAGCGCTACAGGCCGTGGATTGAGGAGATAAAAGAGATGCTTCGAGGCTTCGACGAGTTCAAGGTTTCGTGGGTTCGATGTTCCGCTAATGTTGCCGCGCATAAGTTTGCTAGAGTAGGTGTGGGTGATGAACTATGTAAGGTCTGGCTATCAGTTCCTCCAGACTTTGTGTTGGGTGTAATTTCGAACGAGATTCCAAACTTTTAGGTCTTTAAGTTTTCAATAAAGCGGCAACTTTACACTCAAAAAAATATGTACTACAAGTTGGAAATACAAAGATATTATTTCCATGGTTAACACCAGCCGGCCACTTGCCTATTTATATAGGAGCAGCCTTTTACATCACGTACATAGGCTTGTACAATATGTACACAACAATCAGGTGAATCTCTGATTGATACAAGTGATCCTAGGATCTCCTATACAAGACAACTAGTGATTACATCAGATCATATAGTGGATATGCTAGAAGACATTATCGTTAACACTACATATGGATGTATATAAATATATTTTAGAGTGTAAATTCACTCCGATTCGTCTTGTCTGTAGCTAGTGATTACATCAGAACAGAACATATACTAGATATGCTAGGACATATTATCGCTAGCACTATATATGAATGTATATAAACGTATTTTAAAGTGTAAATTCACTCTGATATGTTTTATTTATAATGCGTGTAGTGGCATTATTTTAATTCTGAAAATAGAATAGTTATTTGGATCACGGCGTGCCTGTTCCCGAACTCCCGAAGACCCCACCGAACCAATTACAGAAAAAAAAAAACACCACCCCACCCGCACCTCCTCCCGCCGGCCGACCCTACCCAAGGCGCGCGCGCCCCCCCCCCCCCCCCCCCCCCCCCCGCGACATGCTCCTCCGCGCCCCAATCGTCACCGCCGACGGGGATCCTCGAACACCATCAACCTACCACGCAGTCCATGGCCGCCTCCCCACGCAGTCCCCTTCTTGCTGCCGACGCGAATCCGGTCAACCCCTTCCTCCTCTCCTTCTCTTCCTCCAGTGATCTCCGCTGGATCCTGCCGCCGTCAACACCAAGCATCGGAGCCACGGACCTGCACTCCATCGCCGCGCCTATCTTCTTCTCGCTGCGGCTGCTCCACATCGCATCCGCCCACCGTCGTGACGCCCCCAACCCTTCTGCTTTCCCCAACCCCTGCTGGTTGACCTTCTCGCAAAGGCCACCTCGACCTTCTCGAGGAAGGTTACTTCCGAGGATCCGGCTCGCGAGGTGCACACCATCTCATCCTAGTTGTTGTTGTGTGAAGATCTGCCGGCCTGAATACGCAAGAGGTAGCCTTTCTAGCTAATGCTACTGCTATTCTGCCAATGCTATTTTTTCCTCCTAATGAAGTCGATGCCTTGATTTTGATGGATAAGCAAGAACAGAGGGAAATACGGAGCATGAGTATAACATGGACTGCTCTCACCCGCCGCCATGGACTGCTCCGCTGCCATCCCCATCGTGATGTGTCCACGGGGCTCCCTGACCCATCGACGGGGACAGCTGCATGTAGCCCCCTGCTCCTCAACTCTTTTTTTTTTGAAGGGAACAATTGCTATTCCATTACAGAGACCTGCTGGTTAAATCCCCAGCTACAGAGTTCATTACAAGTTCAGGAAACTGGCCTAACCAGATTTCATACATGCTATTCCATTAAGAGTTCATTACAAGTTCATTACAAGTGCATGTGCTTCTCTGTGTGTATGCTCATCCATGATTAAATATGGAGTATTCTCCGTCTGTGATTAGCTACTCTGGTTCATGCGTACATCTTATATTTGATGCTAACATGTGCCTAATGCAGACCACTAAAAAAGACAGATCATTCAGTTATAAACATCATTATTCTAGGATAGTTAACTAACCAAAATAAGACATGCACAATTCACTCTAAAAACGACAATTCATTTTACTGATGAGCATCAGTTCACTACCAAAAAGAGAATTTTTTTTGTAACTATGTCAATCCACCTTTTTCATCAGTTGCAGAAATAATAGTATTTGTGCATGTTCCACTAGTAGAAAAAAAAACCCCATTCATCCCTGTTGATAAGGGCCTTTTGTCCCGGTTTGTGAACCGGGACTAAAGGATCGTTACTAATGCCCTAACCCTTTAGTCCCGGTTCTTACACGAACTGGGACAGATGGGCCTCCATGTGGCCGGTGCGCCGAGCCCAGGCAGGAGGGCCTTTGGTCCCAGTTGGTGGCACCAACCGGGATCAATAGGCATCCACGCGTCAGCATTTCAGGGGCTAGGGTTTTTTTTTTGAAAGGGGGGGTTGTGGGTTTAATTTAGGTGTTTCATATATTGTGTTAGCTAGCTAATTAATAGAGAGAAGTGTCCTCTCTTATGTCTGTGCTTGGACGACGCTATATATATGTGTATATAGAGAGGACTAGACACGCTAGCTAGTAAGCAAATAAAGGAAACAGAAGATCGTCATGAACATACGCATACAGAGAGAAGTGGTATCGACCACCTCTCCTTCTCCAAGAGATTGGTCGAACAACAAGTTCTCGTATATCTATCCGACACTACCGGCTACATATATACAATAATTATCTCTTACAATATAATCTCCTAATTATATATGAACACAGGGTCCACATAATATTCTCCGTCTTCAGCAATCATGTGGTCAAGGAAGAATGCCGCCAATTCCTCTTGAATTGCTCGCATACGATCTGGTGCTAGGAGTTCATCCCGCATCTGAAACATCTAATTTGAACAAGGGGGTCAATACATATATATATATATATATATATATGAATAAATGAAACTCAACACAAATGATGGTAATAAAATAAAATTGTGAATATTATTGCTTACGCACTTCATATTGTTCGTCAGAGTATCCTCGTTCACAGGTCGTGTGGCGGATGGACTCGCAAACGTAGTATCCACAGAAATCATTCCCTTGTTCCTGCCACAACCACTTTACAAGAAATAAAGGTCAATCAAACTGATAAGCAAGCATGCTATAAATTGTATTGATGAAACTAGCGCTTGAATCACTAGGAGATGCGTGGAACATGTTACTATAGTACTTACTTTCGGGTGTCTAAATTGCAGCTTCTTCGGCAGTCCCGGAGCTTTTTTGGTGAATTTTCTCCAAACCCTGGCAGACAAAGAAAACAATTACTTGATATATCAGGAAATGAACAAAGTTGCTGATATGGTGGATAATGATCGATTTAACATACTTCTCGAGCATTTGAGTCATGTCCGCATAGTCCTGGGGATCTTTTCGTCTCGAATCTAAGACGGTTACTAGTCCCTGCTCAAGCTTAATCTCTAGGAAAATATAGTGGAAGCTGCGCACGCATGCATAACTCATCAATTACATTACTATAACCTGGACTAATAAGGGAAACCGAATATGCACAACACAGTAACACTCACTTGAAGTTGTGAGGAAAGAGTATTATATCTTTGTTTTCATTTATTACCAACGATCGTAGCAAGTTGGCCTCGGTATTTTCGGCACGATATTTAACCTCAGTTGCATCTATGAGATTTGTGTTAATGAACCCAATATCACCGATTTGTCTTTTCTTCAATTCGGCGATCTTCAATCTGCATAATATAGTGAGGATAATTATAAATACATGCAATGAAAGAGCTGACCTATATAGAGAGACTTAATGACAGAAGTAGTACTACTTACAGACAGTAGCAAGTGACCGTTGCTTTATCGAGGGCCTTTTGATTGAAAAACTAGAAGAACTCCTCAAATGAAACATTCAACAGTTCAATTCCAACGAGGTCATGCTCCTCTCTAACTCTCAGCGTCAAAGTATTCCTCCCCCCAGACCCTCTGCAGGTTTTCATGTACCAATCATGGAATCTTCGCATCATCGTTGTTAGAGATCTTTCATCTTTGACGAGAGGCTTCCCGTACTCGTATTTGTGTTCCTCCACCTCCAAGAACTCATAATGTACATTGTCGGGCAGGTAATCTCCAAGATTGCTATAACCGGGCACCATCCTCGGATCATTAGTAGGCACCTTGAGCGGGGGGCACGATTGGTTCGCTTGTTTGCCGAACTAGGGAATTTTTTTCCCAGCTTGTCGTTCTTTTAACCTTTGATCACTGACAGTACTTCCCGACCGCTCCGCTTTGACAAATGACTTCGCAATAATGCGGTCATAGTTGCCTTTTGGCGGAGACTTTGCTGGTTTTTCCAGGGCAGCTAGAGTGCGCTTCGCTTTCACCGGATCTACCTTCTCCTCCGGAGGTGGATTTTTCTTTGCTTTCACCCCTTCAAAGAAGTTCCTCACTTCGGCTCGCGCGATCTTGGCGTTCTCCTCCGGGGTCCTCTCGTATGGTAACTTCTCTGGAGTCTTTAGAGAAGGACTGAATCGGTATTGCCTCCCGCCTCTGGCTGTACTGCTAGACGCCGGCAGAGCAGACGGAGCGGCTGCGGTTGTCTTCTTTCCTTGCTTACGAGGCGGAGGAGAAGGACTACGACGCGCCGGAGCAGCCGGAGCGGCGGCGGGTCTCTTCCGCCCTTGCTGATGAGGCGGAGAAGGAGGAGGATGGCTGCTCGGGCGCGCCGGCGCAGGCGGAAAAGGAGGTGGAGTGCCGCCACGCACCGGAGAAGGAGGCTGAGTGCCCTGATCACTCGCCGGAGGAGGAGGCGGAGTGCCGTGACTCGCCGGAGGAGGAGGAGGAGGCGGAGGCGTCCAGTTCAGAAGCTTGATGAGCTCCTTTCGCCATAGGCATGGAGTCAATAGACAAGAACCCAGCCGAGTCTCCCCTTCACCGGTAGGGTAGTCAAGATGGAGGTCCTCAAATCCCTCCGTTATTTTGTCCACCGTCACCCTGGCATATCCTTCTGAAGTCGGACTACAGTGAAAAGTTGCGCCGGGTTCAGTAGGTCAAATAGAGCCGACAGCTGCCTTGACTTTGAAGTTCTGCCATTGCGTCATAAGGTGGCAATGTTGAGACTCCGTGATAGCATCCATGGGGTAGCTAGCAGGAGCCGTCAAGACATGCTCCGGCTGAAGTAGCTCGGTGGAAGCCACGCTGCTTCTCTGCTGAGATGGCGGGGTAGTTTCGGCAGGTCGCTTGCTGCGAGCTGCTTCTCGTTCCTCTAGCGCTTGAACCCTTTCGTGCAGCGTCTGAATTTGGGCATGCTCCACTTTTTTCCTCCTCTCCTGGAATTTGTAACCGCCTGCGTCCGGAAAACCAGCATTCTACGGAATGGAGCCTGGCGTGCCTCGTGTCCGTCCAGGTTGCTCAGGATTCCCAAGGGCCATTGTGAGCTCGTCGTTCTCTCTGTCTGGAACGAACGTCCCTTGCTGCGCTGCATCGATATAGTGCTTTAGCTTTTTGACTGGTATGTTCATTTGCTCGTCCGTCCAAACGCATTTCCCTGATACAGGGTCCAAGGTTCTGCCAGCCCCGAAGAACCAAGTCCAGCAACGGTCTGGCCAGTTCACTGTCTCTGGTTCGATCCCTTTATCAAGCAAATCATTCTCAGCCTTGGCCCACTTAGGCCGGGCTTTGAGGTAGCCACCTGACCCCGTGCGATGGTGAAGCTTCTTCTTTGCAGCATTTTTCTTGTTTGTCACCGACATCTTCTTACTCTTTTTTGATGTTTTGTAGGCCACAAATGCGGGCCAGTGATCTCTGATCTTCTCATATCTGCCGATGAATTCTGGTTTCTCTTCTTTGTCGACAAAAGTTTTCAACTAATTCTTCCACCTCCTGAATAGGTCTACCATCTTCTTAAGAGCATGAGACTTGATTAATTACTCTTTAACTGGCTTCTCCGGATCCTCCTTTGGCGGTAGGGTGAAATTTTCCTTCAGCTCAGTCCAAAGATCATCTTTTTGCATATCATTGACATAAGACACCTCAGGGTCTTCATTCTTAGGCTTACACCATTGCTGGATGCTGATCGAGATCTTGTCCCTAACAAGAACCCCACACTGAGCAGCAAATGCTTCCTTTGTCCGGATAGGTTCAATCGGCATGACATCGCGCGCGATTTCTGTGATCTCAAACCTTTCATCTGAGCACAACTTTTTCTTCGGGCTCGTCTCTTTACCGAAGTTGTGCTTGATCCGGAGGGCTAGAAAAAACAAGAATTAGACGAGAGTTAATTAATATGTGTACATACCAAAACAATGAATGCATCAATTAGATAGTCATCACAGGCTTAACTAATATATTTACCTGGTCGGACTCTGTTCGGTCACCGGAGCCGTCACCACGGGCTCCGTCTTGCACCAGCATTGGGTCACCGGAGCCATCATAATCATGTCTTTCCTCCTCCACTCTTCGATCACCGTAGCCTGCTTCTTCTTCACCCTGTTCTGCTTCCAGACCATCATTGTCGTTAAGATACGACATGACATCACCTCCGGCTAAGATTATGTCCCCCAACACCTGTTCTTGTTCCTCGTCTCGTCCGAACTCCATTGTTTCTGCAAATATTACAACATGGCAATTATTACACAAACATGACAGCATGTGGATATATTAGTGGCAAACGTAGACCTAGCTTATTCCGGGTTTGGGGTGGCCTCGGCAACGCTTCAAGGGTAGGGGCGCGACGGGAGGGGGTAGGAGACCGACATCGTTTTTTTCTAGGGTTTGGGTGTCCTCGAGAGTTTTGGTCGAGCGAGAGGGCCGGGGGTGCTCCCGTGGTATAAGTTATCACGGTCGAAGTTATCCGGGAGGGGGTTATATCGACAACGACGACATACATACATGGGAAAATAATGTTATCGGGGAGGGGGTAGGTCGAACCCCCACCCCCTCCTCGTGTTGAAGTTATCGGGACACGGGGTATATCGACAATGACATATCCGATAAAAAATAAGAAGACGAAGAAGAAATAAAAAGAGGAGAAGAAGATATTAATAGAGGAGAAGATTGAAGAAAAAAAGAAGAAAAAAAAGAGAAGAAGAAGAAAGGAATAGAGGAGAAGAAGAGAAAATAGAATAGAATATTCTATTTTCTCTTCTTCTCCTCTATTCCTTTCTTCTTCCCCTCTTCTTTTTCTTCCTTTTTCTTCTTCTTATTTATTTCTCCTTTTCTTCCTCTCCTCTTCTTCTCCTTTCTTCCTTTTCTCATTTTCCTTTTTCCTCTCATTCTTTTTCTTCTTCTTCCTTTCATAGCTAGATATATAAAACTTTTCTAAAAATGAAACTTTTGCATACATACATGGGGAAATAATATTATCGGGGAGGGGATAGGTCGAACCCCCCCCCCCCCTCGTGTTGAAGTTATCAGGACACGGGGTATATCGATGATGACAGACCCAATAAAAAATAAGAAGACGAAGAAGAAATAAAAGGAGGAGAAGAAGAAAGGAATAGATGAGAAGATCGAAGAGAAAAAGAGGAGAAGAAGAAAAAATAGAAAAAAATTCTATTTTTTCTTCTTCTCCTCATCTTCTTCTCCTCTATTCCTTTCTTCTTCTCCTCTTCCTTTTCTTCCTCTCCTCTTTCTTTTCTTCCTCTCCTCTTCTTCTCCTTTTTTTCCTCTTCTTATTTTCCTTTTTCCTCTCCTAAATATATAAAACTTTTCTAAAAATGAAACTAACCTAAAATGTACTAAATCAGAGAACATATATAGATAATCCTTTTCTAAATATATAAATCTAACTCTTTTGCATATATGAACATATATACACCGAGAACATACAAACATATATATATATATATATATGACTCATTTTCTGTACTCTTGGGAGTACGTACTCCCAGGAGTACACAACCATTTTCCTATATATATAGTGTTACTATTTATCACCCAGGGTGCAAAATAAGTTATTCTTCACCCGAGATAATCTTATGATCGCTTTTTAAATAAATTACGTTTAGAATATAAATAGTTACATGCATATTGATTCAATATGTAAAATTTTGTATAGAAAACCAAAAATGTACGTTATAAGACCAGAAAAATCACATTTTATGTATGTTTTACACTATGTTTTTATATTCATAATTTTACGTAACATAAAATATTTTTTACGGCGAGTACATATTTTCTTACGTTCTCTTTTTATGTATGAAATAAGACATAATTTACGAAACGTAAAAATAAGGTGCATTGATGTCAAAATAGAGAGGGGGTGAAGAATAATTATTCCTCAACCAGGGTGACGAATAGCGTGACCCCATATATATAAAGGCAAAATACAAATCATCATATATATGAAAAAAAATCTGAAAAGAAGCAACATACATAATACATATACTCACATATATACATATATATATATATATAATCTAAAAAAACAAGCATATAATATATGAAAAAAAGGAACATGGGAGGGGCGGCGCCGGCTGGACCAAGAGAGGGGCAGGGGCGCGGGTTCGGCGGCGAGGACGGCGACGGGGCAGGGGGCGCGCGTTCGGCGGCGAGGACGGCGACGGGGCAGGGGCGACGGCTGGCGAGGAAGGGGCGGGGCAGGGCGACGACGGGGGCGCGCGGGCAGGGGCGCGCGACGCGCGTCGGGGCAGGGCGGCGATCGGCGACGGCGTCGGGCGAGGGCACGGGCGACGGCGACCTCGGGCGGCTAGGGGAGGCGACGGCGACGGCGGGGCAGGGGACGGTGTCGAGGAGTAGCGCAGTAGCCTGGCGGCGTTGGAGAGAAGAATGGCGGGTGGGGGAAATTTTGTAAGTGTTTGGTTATATAGAAAAGGCTTTGGTCCCGGTTCGTGGCATCAACCGGGACCAATGCCCCCCTTTAGTCCCGGTTGGTGCCACCAACCGGAACCAAAGGCCTATTTTCAGCAGCCCAAAGGGCGGGAAGCGGCGGCCTTTGGTCCCGGTTGGTAGCACCAACCGGGACTAAAGGGTGGCATTGGTCCCGGTTGATGCCACGAACCGGTACCAATGCACCCCTTTAGTCCCGGTTGGTGGCACCAACCGGGACTAAAGGCCTTGTGCTGGAACTGGCGCGGTGCGGTGGGATGTTTAGTCCCACCTCGCTAGCCGAGAGGCTTCGATAGTGGTTTATAAGTGCTGCTGCGCTGACCACTTCGAGCTCCTCTCAAATGCAGGCTTACGGGCCTAAAGTCACTTTATCTGCCTGTGGGCCTACTGGGCCTCCTGCGGGCCTGAATCCTGGCCCATGCTAGGGTTTCTAGTCGTATTCAGGCCGTGGGGGCCCAGTAGGTGGCACTTTTTTTTGTTTTTTTGTTTTCTTTGTTGCTTTATTTATTTTATTTTGTTTCTACTTACAACAAAATACTTAATGTTGCTATTTTTATTTTTTTTCCAGTTTTTTGTTTTGTCTTTTGCATTATTTATTTTCTTTTGTTTTTTGCTTTTTTAATTCTTTTTGCTTTTAGGTCGGCAAAATTATAAACTTTCTGTTAGTGCCATTAGTTTTAGAAAAATTATAAACTTTCTTTTAGTGCCATTAGTTTTCAAATTTGAATAGTTAAAATTTGAATTGTTTGAAATTTGTGTGAATCACAAGTTTGTGATTAACTTTACTATAAAAATAGTTTTTTTCCTGTTTTTTGTTTTGTTTTTTGCATTATTTATTTTCTTTTGTTTTTTGCTTTAATTTTTAATTATTTTTGCTTTTAGGTTAGCAAAATTATAAACTTTCTGTTAGTTCCATTAGTTTTAGAAAAATTATAAACTTTCTGTTAGTGCCATTAGTTTTCAAATTTGAATAGTTAAAATTTGAATTCTTTGAAATTTGTGTGAATCACAAGTTTGTGATTAACTTACTAAAAAATGAGCATAGATGCGCTTATAGAGAAAATTCAACCTAAATTCATAGTAAATTTCTATGAATTTCAGAGAAATTCACTCTGAATTTTGGTTAAACTTTTCTCTATAAGGGCATCTATTTTCACTTTGAGAGGAGCTCAACAAGGCAGAGACGGAAGGGCTTATAAACCGGTGTGAGCCCCCTTCGGTTGGTGAGGTGGGACTAAACTCTGCCCGCAACGAGGACCAACCCTTTAGTCCCGGTTTGTGGCACAAACCGGGACTAATGATCATGGGCCAGGGGCGAGGAGCATTGGTCCCGGTTGGTGCCACGAACCGGGACCAATGCCCCCTTTAGTCCCGGTTGGTGGTACCAACCGGGACCAAAGGCCTTGTGCTGCCCCGCGTCAACAGTTTAGTACCACCTCGCTAGCTGAGAGAGCTCGAGAGTGGTTTATAAGCGCTACTGCGCCCACTGTCGGGGATATACCCCGCGGTGTAAACCGGCCAGAAGTTAACCCGGCCAGGACTTGGCGGTTTATCTGAAGACCCCGCTGAAACTTGGCGAGTTACTGGCGACCCGCCCTGACCTGGCGGTTTACAAGAAACCCACCTGGTCTTATGACTCACTGGTGATCCGGCGTGCGCGATAGACGGATGACAAGGCCCAAGGCCTAGAAGGCCGGTTCACGTTTAATGGTGGGCCGGTTTAAGAGGAAAGGCATGGGGAACATTATCTTACAAGGAGCTAAGACCTGGACTTGTATCCGGTTTGTATTAAGATAGACTAGTCCTAATCCTAATAGGAGTCTACATGTAATCCGCCCCTCCAACATATATAAGGAGGGGCAGGGCTCCCCAAAAGGGACAAGATTCACAAGTTCCACAAGTGGGACAAGTTAGGTTTAGACAATAGCTCTCGAGATAGAGCACTCTTGTAATCATGATCATCATCATCAATATCAATGAAGCAGGATGTAGGATTTTACCTCCACCGTGAGGGGCCGAACCTGGGTAAAACATCGCGTCTCTCGTCCCGCTCAACCCCTCTCAAGCTACCACATAGATGCGTTGGCCTCACGACTAAGTCCTGACACTAAGGACATCTGCCGTGACAATTCCACGACAGTTGGCGCCCACCCTCTCGAGCTCCTCTCAATTGTAGGATTTCGGGCCTAACCATACGCTGTGTGCCTGTGGGTCTACTGGGCCACCTGCGGGCTAGAATCCTGGCCCATGGTAGGGTTTCTAGTCGTATTCAGGCCGTGGGGGCCCAGTAGGTGGCACTTTTTTTGTTTTCTTTGTTGCTTTATTTATTTTATTTTGTTTCTACTTACAACAAAATACTTATTGTTTTTATTTTTATTTATTTTATTATAGTTTATTTTCAATTATTTTTCTTTTAGGTCACAAAAATTATAAACTTTCTGTTAGTGCCATTAGTTTTCAAATTTGAATTCTTTGATATTTGTGTGAATCACAAGTTTGTGATTAACTTTACTATAAAAATAGTTTTTTTCCAGTTTTTTTGTTTTGTTTTTTGCATTATTTATTTTTTGCTTTATTTTTTAATACTTTTTGCTTTTAGGTCAGAAAAATTATAAACTTTCTTAGTGCCATTAGTTTTAGAAAAATTATAAACTTTCTGTTAGTGCCATTAGTTTTCAAATTTAAGTAGTTAAAATTTGAATTCTTTGAAATTTGTGTGAATCACAAGTTTGTGATTAACTTTACTATAAAAATAGTTTTTTTCCAGTTTTTTGTTTTGTTTTTTGCATTATTATTTTCTTTTGTTTTTTGTTTTATTTTTTAATTCTTTTTGCTTTTAGGTTAGAAAAATTATAAACTTTCTGTTAGTGCCATTAGTTTTAGAAAAATTATAAACTTTTTGTTAGTGACATTAGTTTTCAATTTTGAATAGTTAAAATTTGAATAATGGTATTACGAGGGCCGAACCATAAGACATTAAAGCATTTCAAATGAACTCTGAAAAAGTTGAAAGTTGGCATGGTATCATAATTTCACCCACATAGCATGTGCATGTACAAAACGGACAATGGTATCATATTCGTCTGTTACAAAGTTGGCATGGTATCATCATAATAGTTGCGAAGAAAGTCTTCACTTTTTCTTCGCTTGTGTCATTTGCTTATCGCGCCGTAACCATGGATAATCTTCATCGTTTATCAAGATGCTTGGGTCAGCCTTGACTTTGAAGGGAGAAATTTCATGAAACTTTTCATAACCTTCAGACATGTCTGTCTTGCCCTCCACTCCCACGATGTCCCTTTTTCCTAAAAGAACTATGTGGCGCTTTGGCTCATTGTATGATGTATTCGCTTCCTTATCTTTTCTTTTTCTCGGTTTGGTAGACATGTCCTTCACATAGATAACCTGTGCCACATCATTGGCTAGGACGAATGGTTCGTCTGCATACGCAAGATTGTTGAGATCCATTGTTGTCATTCCGTACTGTGGGTCTACCTGTATCCCGCCTCCTGACAGATTAACCCATTTGCACTTAAACAAAGGGACCTTAAAATCATGTCTGTAGTCAAGTTCCCATATGTCCACTATGTAACCATAATATGTGTCCTTTCCCCTCTCGGTTGTTGCATCAAAGCGGACACCGCTGTTTTGGTTGGTGCTCTTTTGATCTTGGGCGATCGTGTAAAATGTATTCCCATTTATCTTGTATCCTTTGTAAGTCAATACAGTCAAAGATGGTCCCCTAGACAACAAGTACAGCTCATCACAAACAGTGTTGTCACCTTTGAGACGTGTTTCCAACCAACTGCTGAAAGTCCTGATGTGTTCACATGTAATCCAGTCGTCGCACTGCTCCGGGTGTTTGGAGCGCAGACTGTTCTTGTGTTCATCGACATACGGGGTCACCAAAGTAGAGTTCTGTAGAACTGTGTAGTGTGCTTGAGACCAAGAATATCCGTCCCTGCATATTATTGAGGCCCCTCCCAGCGTGCCTTTTCCAGTCAGTCTCCCCTCATACCGCGATTTAGGGGGACCTATCCTCTTAAGGCCAGGAATGAAGTCAACACAAAACCCAATGACATCCTCGGTTTGATGGCCCATGGAGATGCTTCCTTCTGGCCTAGCGCGGTTACGGACATATTTCTTTAGGACTCCCATGAACCTCTCAAAGGGGAACATATTGTGTAGAAATGCGGGCCCCAGAATGACAATATCGTCGACTAGATGAACTAGGACGTGCGTCATGATATTGAAGAAGGATGGTGGGAACACCAGCTCGAAACTGACAAGACATTGCGCCACATCACTCCTTAGCCTTGGTACGATTTCTGGATCGATCACCTTCTGAGAGATTGCATTGAGGAATGCACATAGCTTCACAATGGCTAATCAGACGTTTTCCGGTAGAAGCCCCCTCAATGCAACCGGAAGCAATTGCGTCATAATCACGTGGCAGTCATGAGACTTTAGGTTCTGGAACATTTTCTCTGGCATATTTATTATTCCCTTTATATTCGATGAGAAGCCAGTCGTGACCTTCATACTGAGCGGGCATTTAAAGAAGATTTCTTTCTCTTCTTTTGTAAGAGCGTAGCTGGCAGGACCTTTATACTGCTTCGGAGGCATGTCGTCTTTTTCGTGCAAACGTTGCAGGTCCTCCCGTGCCTTAGGTGTATCGTTTGTCTTCCCATCCATGCCCAAGAAGCCTAGCAGGTTCACACAAAGGTTCTTCGTCACGTGCATCACGTCGATTGAAGAGCGGACCTCTAGGTCTTTCCAGCAGGGTAGGTCCCAAAATATAGATTTCTTCTTCCACATGGGTGTGTGTCCCTCAGCGTCATTCGGAACAGCTAGTCCACCGGGACCCTTTCCAAAGATTACGTGTAAATCATTGACCATAGCAAGTACGTGATCACCGGTACGCATGGCGGGCTTCTTCCGGTGATCTGCCTCGCCTTTGAAATGCTTGCCTTTCTTTCGACATTGATGGTTGGTCGGAAGAAATCGACGATGGCCCAGGTACACATTCTTCCTGCATTTGTCCAGGTATATACTTTCAGTTTCTTCTAAACAGTGCGTGCATGCGTGGTATCCCTTGTTTGTCTGTCCTGAAAGGTTACTGAGAGCGGGCCAATTGTTGATGGTTACAAACAGCAATGCGTGCAGGTTAAATTCCTCCTGTTTGTGCTCATCCCACGTACGTACACCATTTCCATTCCACGGCTATAAAAGTTCTTCAACTAATGGCCTTAGGAATACATCAATGTCATTGCCGGGTTGCTTAGGACCTTGGATGAGAATTGGCATCATAATGAACTTCTGCTTCATGCACATCCAAGGAGGAAGGTTATACATACATAGAGTCACGGGCCAGGTGATGTGATTGCTGCTCTACTCCCCGAAAGGCTTAATGCCATCCGCGCTTAAACCAAACCATATGTTACTTGGGTCACTTGCAAACTCAGGCCAGTACTTTCTCTTGATTTTTCTCCACTGTGACCCGTCAGTGGGTGCTCTCAACTTCCCGTCTTTCTTACGGTCCTCACTGTGCCATCGCATCAACTTGGGATGCTCTTCGTTTCTGAACAGACGTTTCAACCATGGTATTATAGGAGCATACCACATCACCTTCGCAGGAACCCTCTTCCTGCGAGGCTCGCCGTCAACATCACCAGGGTCATCTCGTCTGATCTTATACCGCAATGCACCGCATACCGGGCATGCGTTTAGATCCTTGTACGCACCGCGGTAGAGTATGTAGTCATTAGGGCATGCATGTATCTTCTGCACCTCCAATCCTAGAGGGCATACAACCTTCTTTGCTACGTATGTACCGTCGGGCAATTCGTTATCCTTTGGAAGCTTCTTATTCAATATTTTCAGTAGCTTCTCAAATCCTTTGTCAGGCACAGCATTCTCTGCCTCCCACTGCAGCAATTCCAGTACGGTACCGAGCTTTGTGTTGCCATCTTCGCAATTGGGGTACAACCCTTTTTTTGTGATCCTCTAACATGCGATCGAACTTCAGCTTCTCCTTTTGACTTTCGCATTGCGTCCTTGCATCGACAATGACCCGACGGAGATCATCATCATCGGGCACATCGTCTGGTTCCTCATGATCTTCAACAGCTTCCCCCGTTGCAGCATCATTGGGCACATTGTCTGGTTCCTCTTGATCTTCAGCAGCTTCCCCCGTTGCAGCATCACCATATTCAGGGGGCACATAGTTGTCATCGTCCTCTTCTTCTTCGCCGTCTTCCATCATAACCCCTATTTCTCCATGACTCGTCCAAACATTATAGTGTGGCATGAAACCATTGTAAAGCAGGTGGGTGTGAAGGATTTTCCGGTCAGAGTAAGACTTCGTATTCCCACATTTAGGGCATGGACAACACATAAAACCATTCTGCTTGTTTGCCTCAGCCACTTCGAAAAAATCATGCACGCCCTTAATGTACTCGGAGGTGTGTCTTTCACCGTACATCCATTGCCGGTTCATCTGCGTGCATTATATATAATTAAGTGTGTCAAAAACCATTACAGAACATCATGAATAGATAATTAAGTGACCAAATTAATAGAAGTTCATCATCACATTAAAACCAAAGTACATACATAGTTCTCATCTAACAACATATAGCTCTCCAGAGCATCTAATTAATTAAACCATACCTTGAAACTATGTAAAACATTTCAATGCAAAAACAAATGCGATCATAATCGCAACCAAGGTAACAATTGATCCAACGGCATAATGATACCAAGCCTCGGTATGAATGGCATATTTTCTAATCTTTCTCATCTTCAACCGCATTGCATCCATCTTAATCTTGTGATCATCGACGACATCCGCAACATGCAACTCCAATATCATCTTCTCCTCCTCATTTTTTTTATTTTTTCCTTCAAGTAATTTTTTTCTTCTTCAACTAAATTTAACCTCTCGACAATAGGGTCGGTTGGAATTTCCGGTTCAACTACCTCCTAGATAAATAAAATCTATGTCACGTTGGTCGGCATAATTTTCATAAACAATAAATGAACCAAATAGTTATAAAAAGATAATATATACCACATCCGAATCATAGCCAGGACAAGGGCCGACGGGGGCAGATACCAAAACCATCGCACTATATAATAAATAGCAATAATAAAAGTAAGAAAATTAGACAAGTATCTATCTAAAGTAAGAATTTTTTTTCTTTCAGAAAGAAGATAAGAACAAGAGGCTCACCACGGTGGTGCCAGCGACGAGATCGGTGCGGGCGATCGACGGCGGTGAAGACGGAATGGGACGTGACGGGCCGCTAAACCTAGACAAATCTCAAGGAAAATGGAGTTTTGAGGTCGAGCTTCGAGAGGAGAAAGCTTAACTAGTGTGGCTCGGGCATTTCATCGAACACCTCATGTGCATAGCAGGTGAGCTAGAGCACCACAAAGCCCTCCCCTCACCGGCCAGAGAAAAACAGAGCACTGGGGTGCTCTGCTCGCGGGCAAGGGGTATATATAGGCACCTCATTAGTCCCGGTTCGTGGCATGAACCGGGACTAAAGGGAAGCCTGTGGTCCCAGTTCAAGCCAACAACCAGGACCAATGGTGGTGGGCCAGGAGCGAGGCCCATTGGTCCCGGTTCGTCCCACCAACCGGGACCAAAGGGGCATGACGAACCGGGACCTATGCCCCCACGAGGCCCGGCAGGCCCCTGGCCTCACGAACCGGGACCAATGCCCCCATGGGTCCCGGTTCTGGACTGAACCGGGACTAATGGGCTGACCCGGCCTGAACCAAAGCCCTCTTTTCTACTAGTGTTCCCAGTTGCTATGGCAACGCTGGATTTAGTCGTTCTGGGAGAGAACAAGCAAAAAGGCAATCGAAGTGTGAGACAGAACACATGTCGTCACTGTCAAAAAAACTGGGTGCTCCTTGGTCCATAGATGTTCTCTTGCGTACATGTGTTCCTATGGGACAAAAAAAGAGAGAAGTTGGTCCTAGCAGACGTGTGTCGTTCAATGTGTATAATAATAGAAGGAGAAAACAACATGTGAGCATCAGTGTGTGGGGTGTTGCTCTGTTTGTCTTGTACCATCGTGCAAAAAAATTACTTTAAATTTCTATTTGTGAAGGTTAAAATGTTGTGTTCGAGAAGGTCGAGTGTGTTATCTCAGCAAGTTCAAATAAAAAATAAACATGCAAGGTAAAACATCGGAGAGTAGCAATTTTTTAGAACTTCAAGTGATAGACAAATTTGAAAAGAGCACATAACAAAATTTAAGTCTAGAAAAATCACTTCAAATCAAAGAGTTAAATACATAACTTCAAATCAAAGAGTCAAACATTGAAATACTGGGTGCTCCTTGGTCGTGCGCTGTCTCGGTCCCCCATTGTTTCAAAAGGCGTATAACTTTATGTATAAAACATGTGCATTTTCCCCGTTTCTAAGTAACCTAGAGGTTCAAATTTAAATAACAGAGAAGTTCGATATTTATTACAAAACAAGGAAGTACAATTTTTTTTTAAATGATCAGGTCAAAAAAATTATATAACATGGATTTTCTCGGTTTGTAAAAACCTAGAAGTTCAAATTAAAATAGTGGAGCATTTGTTTATTACAAAACTAGGATTTTTTACGTTACTAAGAGAAATAAAATCAAGAAGTCCAAATTTAAAATTTTGAGCACTTCAACGTTTGTAAACAAAATGAGATTTTCCTAGTTACTCAAGAATAAAATCAAAAAGTTCAAATTTGAAAAATGGAGTACTTTGATGTAACAAATAACTCAAAATTCTTACCGTTTATAGGAAAAATAAAAGTATGTAATTCATTTTTAAAGGTTTTGATGCGAATTTAAAAAATATTTTTTTTCTAAGAATAAAGCTAAGAAGTTCAAATTAAAATAACAGGGAAGTTCGAAGTTTATAATAAATTAGAATGACAAAGCATTTCATTTTCACTGTTAAACCAAGAAGTTCTAATTAAACTAACAAAGAAGTTCAATCTTAATAAAAACTTGGAATTTTTTTGTTTCTAGATATATAACCAAGAAGTTCCAATTTAAAAAACAAAGCACCATAATATTTCTATACGAAAAATGAAACAAGACTCGCCTAGAATAATGTTAACTCTCGAAGTTCATATTTAATAAATTGGAGAGTTCGATAAAAAACGGGAAAACAAAAAAGAGACACATATGTTTGTACAAAAAAGCTCATGGATTTCTCCTTCTATTGGAAAATGGATTTTCCTCGTTTCTAAAATAACCTAGAAGTTCAAATTTAAAATTTTGATCATTCCGAAAATTATAAAGAACATGGATTTCCCCATTCTATAAAAAAAGACAAGAAAGTACAATGTTTATTACAAACCCCAAGAAGGCCAAACACAAAAAATAAAGCATCACAACACAAATTTATATAAAAGAGGATTTTATCTGTTAAAAAAACCCTAGAAGTTCAAATCTAAAAACTGGAATAGTTCGATGGTTATACAAAATTCAGATTTTCCTATTTATTAAAGAATGAAAACAAGAAGTTCATTTTTTTAAAATAGAGCTGTACAAAATTCATAAAAATGGTTTTCACCGCTTCTTACAAAAAAACTCTAGAAGTTCATATTTAAATAACGGTCCAGTTCAATATTTATTAGAATACTAGGATTTTTCCGTTTCTACCAGGAAATAAACCAAGAAGTCCAAATTACGAAAATAGAGAAGTTTGATATTTATAAAAAAAAACTCAGGTTTTCCTTGTAACTAAAGAATATAAATGACAAAGTTCAAACTAAAATAGAGGAGCAGTTCAATGTATACGGAAAACTCAAATTATTACCGTTTCTAAGAAAAATAAATAAACTTATGAAGCTCAATTTACAAAAAAAAAATTGACGCTTATTTAAAAACATATTTCATTTCTAAGAATATGACTTAGGAGTTGAAATTAAAATAATAGATAAGTTCGAAGTATATAAAAAACTCAGATTTGTTGCAAGAAGTTCACGTGCACATCCGTGCACGGTTCAGAATTTATATTGTGGGACATCCAACCTCCAATTACATGTTTTAAATGGAAAAAATGATGTACGGCCTTTAAGTGCACGTAATTCGACGTATACACAAAAATGTGACAGAAGTTAATAGTGAAAACAACGAGAAGTTCAAATGCTACAATGAATGCATTTCAGGTGAGAAATAAAAGTATAGAAAAATAAAAGTTTAAAAGGTTTGTTGAAATAAGTTCAAGTGCCCTGTCCAGAGAAGTTCAAAAATTCCTACGAGAGAGGTTCACCTTGTATTTTCATGTTCGAAAACACACAAACAATGTTCTTTTTGCATTTTAAAATAATTCTCTAAATCCACAAAGAAGTTCACTTATTATTTGGGAGCAATTTGATTTCAAAAAAGAAAAATAAAAAATTTAAATTATAAAATTGGAAAAAGTTCATGTACTACATGGTGTGTGTTTAATATTAGAAAAATGAACTAAAAGGCAAGGTCCAGTTTTTTTGTTGTTATAACTTCAAGTCCTTGGTCGGAGAATGTTAAAAAAATATTGTGAGAGAGGTTTGTACAAAAGGAATATAATTTGTCTAACACTGACCAATGGATGAGAAAATTACAAATGAAAATACGTCACAGAAGTTCAACGTGAAAACAGCAGGAAGTTCAACTACTATACTGAATGAATTTCAGATGAAAAACTTTTAAAACCACCGCGAGTATGAAAAAATGGTCAACACGGGAAAGTTGTGTGTTTACAGCAGCTTTCCATCGGTATATCACTTGCTCAATTTCGGAGAGTGGATTGAGAGCTACGAGCGAAAAAAGCACGTGAAAAATAGAGTGAAGTTTAAGTACGCATGCCAAGAAGTTCAAGTTCTTCACGCGGTGCATTTTCAAAGAATCTATTTCGCGATAAAGGTAGAACAAATGATCTCGCCATTTTCAAAATTACTTGTAAACGCCTAGGAATTAGAGAAAACCATCAACATGAAAATGTTTCGCATTTTCCATAGTTTTTCAACGGCATATTATTTGCCCCATTCCGATAAATTTTGTAGAAATTACGGCGAAAACACGTTTTTAGCCTATTTCAAAATTGACTTAAAACCGTAAAGAACTCGGAGAAACAATATATATCAAAAAGTTTCGCATTTGTTCAAGCTTTCCAACGCCACATCATTTGCTGCATTTGGAGATACGACTAAAAAATTAACTCAGAAATACGAACTCGGTGGAACTTATACCGTTTTCTAAGTTACTTTTAATCCTTTCAAAATTAGAAAAAACTTTCAAAATGTGGAAGTAGCGCATTTTCATAAGCTTTCCAATACCATATCATTTGCCTCAATTGGATTAGTCGTTTAGAAGTGGCATCGAAAATACGAACTTTCGTTTTTCCAAATTACTCTTTAACCATAGGGAATTAGAGAAAACTTTCAACATGTGGAAGGAGCGGTTTTGTAGCAGCTTTCCAACGCAATATTATTTGTCTCATTCCAATAAACGGTTTAGAAATGCGATCAAAAATACAATTCATGTTTTTTGTATGAAGAAAAAATGATTTTCAAAACTGCTCTTCAACCGCTTACATTTTGCCAAAAAATTAATTTGGGTCATGATACTCGTGTCCATAACTTTCCAACGGTATATCGCAAGCCCCATTTGGGCAATGTTGGCGGAAGTTCAACCTAGCACCGGGGGAAGTTCAGGTCGAACAACTCACACAGTAAAATTGCAAAAAAAACGCAAGTTCATCACGACCTGAGAGCAAAATCCGCCAACGAGCGAGATTCCTATTTAAAACAGGCATTTAGTTGCTAAAAACCGTTTCTATATTACACTTACATCATATAGAACACGACTAAGCAAAATAATTCGCGCGGGAAGACACGCTTGTGAAGATAGCCCGAAGGTCGGGTTCCTACTAAGGGAAGCTCAGGCGTGTAACTCAGGAAGTTCATGTTGTGATCAGAATAATATTATGATCCCGTGATCAGAATAATGTTTTAGAGCGTAGATTCACTCCGTTTGCCTTGTATGTAGTCCATATTAGAATCTCTGAAAGGAGGGCGTATATTCAGGAACAGAGGGAGTAGTTGTTAGCCAACAAGAGTAACATGAACTTTACTGGTCCAGAAGTTCAGGCTAGGACCACTAAGAGCAACTCTAACAGACCTCGCATCCCGCCCCGACCCGTAAAATAACCACCAAAATGCGGGTCAGGGCGAAAAAACCAGCCCGATCAAACCCCGCATCCCGCCCCAGCCCGCAAATTTTTTTGAGGAGCGCGGCAAAATCCCGACCCCAACCTGGGAAGACGCGGGTTTCCCCCGCGTGGCAGCGGTGCGCTGCATATAAGTGAAAGCGGTTGGTGGGAGACATTTCATCCCGCGCTTTCCCCCACCAACCACCTCTCCTCTCCCCCTCGCGCCGCCGGCGGCCGTTGCGCAAGATTCCAGCGAAAGCAGCCGGCAGGAGCACGCCGAAAGTCCGCCACGCGCACAAGGCCTCCCCTCCCTTCCCCCCTGCGTCGGCGGGCCGCCGGATTTGCGGATCTGTGGCACTTCATCGCGGGCCACCGGATTTGGCTTTTTCCGGCCGCCGGCTGCTGCCCTAAGCGATGGAGTGGGTCGGGAAGCCTCTCCCGCAGCCCAGGCAAGGGCGCATCGCCGCATGCAGGTACGGGTTCGTCCGCCCGCCGCCGCCGAAGGTTTGCGGGCATGGATTCGTTCAGCCGTCCACCAGGCTCGGCGCTCGCGAGTGTCTTTGTGGCTTGCCGATGCCGCTCATACAGTGCGACGACTGCACGCGAAAAGTGCTGCGGCTCACTTCGGGCACGTCGAAGCACCCTGGATGGGTGTTCTTCAAATGCGAAAACGACGGGGTACGTACACTTTCGGTAGCTCATTTGATAGCTCATTCTTTAGTTCAGTTACGGTAGCTCACTTCGAGCTTGCTCATTCTTTTGTGTAGGATGATGGATGCTCATTTTGGTTTTGGGAAGGCCAATACATTGATTTATTGATAGAAAGAAACTTAATAGATGTTGGTGCACTCCTTAGTACAATCGAAGGCAATGATGCGGTTGCATGTGCAGTTAGAGGGGAAGCAAAGTCTACTTCTTTCGAACCAAAGATGAAGAAAGAAGAATGCAAAATTAAGAATCCGCAGATCAACAATGAATGCATGAAGAAGATATTAGTCCAACTTGTGAGAGCAGTTGTGGAAGTTGGAAATCTTCTTAAATGCATACTTGTGGTTCTTGTTTTCTTTGGTTTTGCTATTCTAGCAAAGATTTGGTGATGTCTTTTGTATCTAATGTTGTTGCAAAAGCAAAGAAATGCATTGTGCTAGCTCAACTTAAGTTGCAAATTTAAGTTTTACGAGCCGGAAGGAGCTGTGCCAGAAGATCAGACGCCGCAAAGCCGACCCGTAAAAAAGCATATTCGAAAAATATCTTTTTTATGGGTCCATTATGCGGGGTCTGCAACTGTGGCCGGCCGCGCCGACCCGCAAAGGCGTTTTTGCGCAAACTGCAAACACATTTTGCAGGCCGGGGAGATGCGGGATCTGCTAGAGTTGCTCTAAGGGAGCAACACTGAAACCAATTCTGAGCATCTCAAGCATCCAGCAGAATCAAATGGAAAACGTATCATTATTCATGACAAGAACATGGTACAGAGTCTCAGTTTTGCAAATAATGCAACATACAGCTCAAATGCTGATAGAGATATACTCGTCAGGACTTGGCATCACTCCCGAGTCAGGAGAGGCAGGTGACCGATACAGGAACAAATTACTCTTTGGTGTGTAAATGAGAGCTCCAACATAAAATGGCGATGCTCTTCTAGACCACCGGTATCACCCAGGGCAGTTCCCATCAATGGCGGCTCAGCAAAAAAGAATGAGCGCACATTGAGGGAATGAATGAATGGATGGATATCTACCGTAAACCTATAATGTACATGGCTAGAGTGTATCCACTTCAGTTAATTCTCAGTCAATCGTACACTTGTGTGCGGAGTAGCAAGAGTAGAAGGGTTTCTGCTGTTTTACCCAATGATATCTGATTTGTACATGGCTAGAGTGTATCCACTTCAGTTAGTTCTCAGTCGATCGTATACTTGTGTGCGGAGTAGCAAGAGTAGAAGGGTTTCTGCTGTTTTACCCAATGATATCTGATTTGGCCGCACGCCGTGAGCATCTAGTCCTCTTCGAGAGGCAGCAAGCACAGCCTTCAAGGAGCTCAAGATCCTCATCACAGGTCAGGATAGAAGCCAGCTCTGGGTTTTCCAGCAACATCTTGGAGGTCAGAAAACCAGCAATAGTCCATGTCTGATATGACCGTGACTGCTTCCCAATGAATCTTCCAGACCGGGTGTCATAGTATTCTGGCCACTTGTCAGCTGAGAGCTTCTCCTCAGCCACTGCAATGGCCCTACGGGCCAACTCTGGTCTTCCCATTTTGATGCAGGCCAGTGTAAACTATAAGCAGCAACAATGGTTGGTCACTGATAATTTATAAGCATATAAGGGTACAAGAATTTTGGAGAAGTGCATTGATATATACATACCTGCCACAGTAGGGTTGGCCAAGATCCACCATTATGATATGACCATGGGCTGCACTTGCACAACATAGTTAGATGTCAAATAACTGTGGTGTTATGTTTAGAGAGCAGATGTTAAGTCTTCAAAAATAGAATAGGACACACCATAAAGATATGCTGCCACCAAAAGAAAGAGAAACACAGAATAAAATATCAGTTTTATCAGCGCGATGACTCACGTGTTCTTAGGGTCACTGCCTGTAATAATGCGCCATTCATCATATTCCATTGCAGGGTAACAGATCTTGACGGGCATATTTGCTACAAGATCATCCCATTTCTCTTCAATAAGGCTAAGTATTCCCTCGGCTTGTGTTGGAGTAGTTAGAGATGAAGATATGGCCCAAAGGTTGCCAAGTGAGAAGAACCTAAAATCCATGTGAGCTGGCTGCAGATTCCCAATAAGATAACCCCCTTTCTCAGGAATCCAATCAACAAGCCAGGAAGGAATTTGCTCGGGATAAATGTTAAATTTGTTAGTTGCGTCATGTGAGTATTCTTCTGTCTTGTATCTGTAGATCTCGTTTATCTTATTCATATCGACCCAGTAGTACTCCCTAATGTGAAAAGACAATGCACTGAGCCTGTTGTTGATGGCTCGGAGGAGGTGTTTTGAGCCTTCGTTCATAACAATCATTTCCCTTGAGCATCTCAGAGCAGAATAGAACAAAGCCTGAAAACAGGCCAAGCCTCATAAGTAAAGGGATTCTCTCTACTAACGACATGTTAGATAATACAGGTTTAAAGTAGCAGCATCATGTTCTTTCAAAATAGTATTGCATTCAGTAACACATTAGTTGCTTCATTGCAGCAGGCTAAAAGTCATAAGTCATTCTACCATTTAAGAACAGCATCAGTACCTACATGTAGACTTAGACTATTGAGATAATACAGTTGTTCAGGGAAGACCACACTGCAGAATTGAGTCTAAATTTCAGCTTACTTGAATCTCAAGAGGATGCCCGTGTATCCCCATCCTCCTGTCTATCATGCATGATCCGTCTGTGACCAGTAAAGTGGGGAACATGTCAAACCCATCAGACAAACACAAACTCAAGATCAGCTTAATCCCGGTTTGCACATCCACTCTTTCTTGCAATGAATAGTCTCCAGTAATCTTGCAGTATGCTCTCAGTAAGATAATCCACCAAAGTCCTGCAAATGGTTAGGTTAGATTAGGTTAAAGCTGCAGGACAGACATTTCACAATTGTTACAGATTAATATCAGTATGGCTGCATGAAAGAGAGGGGGGTCGATATACCAGAATCAACTGGAGCTACACGGCCAATAGCTGATTCACCAAAGTCAGGATCCAGAATCTCCTCAAATGCTTCATTGTTTTCATCAAGTGGAACGGTCCTAATCTTAAAACTAGCTGGCATCAAGCCTTGCCCAGGGCTGTAACAGTCAACAGTTTTCTCCCAGCTCTGACCATCAGATAAATGATGTACATCACTGAATAAAGATTCAAATTGATTGAAGTGCTAGATAAGAAGCTTCTGTTTACAGACATTAACTAGTAAGCCATTTTATTAAGTTTTCAGGGAAATTGTCACAAAAGATTTAAGTTATCATATTTTTGCCATCTGATCTAGCTTTCAGAAACTTCTACAAGCATATTTGGTTACATCACTGGTGGTATTGCTCACAGATGCCTAGAATAGGTTGAATTCGGCAGTAGATGTCTTTATAAGTTATGATATTGAGATTTGGCAAAGGATTTCCAAAGCATAATCCATCTGATAAATCACTCAACCGTAAACAGGATACCGCATATGGTTCATGTTGATAACTACTACCAATAAGTTTCCAAACTCTCTTCGAAGACAATATGTACGGAAGAGACATGTTAGCCGTCAAAAGGTAAATCTTATCTTTGTCTCGTCCACAGAATACAAGCCCATACAGAACAAGAATTCATCACAAAACTACAAAACCACATGCTGCAAGCGAACTCATTACAGAGGGAGAGGGTAATTACGATCTTTAAAGCCAGTAAAAAATCTCATATATATTCTAACCCTGCATACGAATTCGCTGATCTCTTATCCCAATTAGCACACACCGTGCACGCAAATAATACTAGTCACAGCGCTCTAATTATTTCGAATAAAAAAATAGCTCAACGAAATGATCCGGATCCGGATCCCAATATGCACAGACGCTCACCTGCAGCTGCAGGGTGTGGAGGAGGAAATTGCGGACGATCTCGGTCTCCCCGCGCATGAGGAAGGCAAGAGCGGAGGGCACAAAGTCCCTGATGAAGACCTGATCGTAGTTAAGCATCTCCGTACACTCGGGGTCCTCAGCCGCCACCGTGCCGACCGGCTCGCCGCAGTAGCTCACCACAGCCCTCCTCAGTAGCCTCCATGCCTCCCTCTCCGTCTCCGTCTCCTCTCTCACCGGTGAAGCAGACGCCGGGCGAAAATCAGCCGGCGGCGCCGGGTCCTCCACAGGCGGGGTCTCCGGAGGGAAGGAGCCCGGGAAGAGCACGCGGTCGAAGAAGGGGAGGTTGCCAGCGACGGCGGAACGGGGATCGGAGGTTACGGGGGTGGGGGTGGGGGTGGTGCTCGGGTCGGATTGCGAGGTATGCGACGCCGCCGACACGAGGAACGGGAGGCGTCGGCCGTGGTGATGGTGTTGCGGGTGGGGGCATCTTGGGAAGAGCCGGATCACAGAGGCCTTCGCGGCCGCGGCTGAGGCGGAGGTGAGGAGGCGCTGGCGGCATGGCCTCACGGCGGCGGCGAGCCCCATGGTGGTTTGACCATTCATATTGTAGCTCCGGCGAAAGTCACACGCGAGATGCTGGGGGCTACGCGTAAAAGGGCACAAGAGTGGGAAAGCTTTTCCAAATATGTGGTCGGTCAGGGGCTGATTGGAAAACTGCAGCGTTCAGTGCCGTTTGGTTTTTGGTGTGGCCGTGTGGGTGGGGGGTAGCGTAAATGGAAGGGCGGAGGTGACCTTTATAAACTGAGAAGGGGTAGGCTGGGACCCACCCGGTTTTAAAGTGCACGCTTTAAACGATTGTTTTTCCTCCATCTCTCCTTTTGGCCTTTTGGATCAGGTTATTTTCTTTATTGCCCTTTGGACACCCTGAGGGTTTTTTTCTCTAATTTTTGTTGCATCTTGCTTATATATACACAAACCCCATTGCCATTCATTAATTACCTACTTCCTCCAATTTGAAGTAAAACCATGTCAAGTATTTTTTTAACAGAGACATGAGTCCAGTCATTCCTCAATTGATGGTCGTATAATCACATCATTAACGAAAACCATCTCAATTCTTAATTCATGCCCGAACATGAGGCTTCTCAGCTCGTTCTGAATGATGGTCGTTCGATATGTGGGTCCAGTTTGAGGTGGCGTGATCCTGGCCATTCGGTTGCTCCGGTTCTGATTCGTTTTCGTCCTCCTCTCGTTCACGCTCGTCGCTTACAGGTGGGTCTACGCGCGGCCCTTCCTCTCTATGGGTGCACGCATTTGTGAGGGTGGTTCTCGCGTCGGGGCGGGGGGGGGGGGGAGGGGAGGGGGGGCACCTCGTCGATATGGCGGGGCATCGTTCTTCGTCACGTACGCGTTGTGGCCCGTGGGGTGAGTTGTCCATCTGTGATTCGTTCGAGCGGCCCAACACTGTTCGGTGGCGTGGGTGGTGGTGGGTGGGTGGCCTCCCTTATCCCGCGTCGTTGTCCGCCTCTTCTCCTTCCCTCTTCCTTTCATTTCGTTTCGTCTCGGTTCCACTTCCTGCGCTGCATCGTCCTACTTGCTGGCCTGCGAGTCGTCGCTGGGGTTGGTTGGTTGCTAGCGAAGAACGATGGCGTCGTGTAGCGGCAAGGCCGGTTAAGGTGGCTCTCATCCCGCTTCTTTCACCTTTTATGCGTTCGATTTGTGATGCCTAGCTGGTTTTGGATCTTGTGTGTCCATTGCTTACAGATTCGTTCTTCTCCTCGTCGCCGGGCCTGGATTGGTTGCGTCATTCGTCGATCTATGGGTAGGTCTTTCTTCTGGCCTAATTTTTCATCATTTGCTTGACCCGATTGAGCTTCTGACATTTTTGTGGCATGGGCCTTTCTTTGTAGCTGCTCCTGCTTGATCTTTTCGCCTATTCGTCGTTGGGACTATGCTGGTCTGCGCGTATTGCTCCAGGGATCTGGAGGTCGACCCTCTTTCATTTTTTCTTCGTTTTTAGGTTTCTTTGTGTGCTTTCGTTCACAGTCATGTGCCTGTGTGTATGGATTGTTGGGCTTCATATGGTGTGCATGTCGTTGGGGTAGGTGTGCACGGTGACAAAGCGACGCATTCCTTTGTTGTCTTCGTATGTTGTTGTGGCAGAACCAGGGCATGTCTTTGTCTCTGGTTGGATCTTTGTGGGTTTCGTTCCTTTTTTGTTTGTTTGTTTATGGGTGGCAGGCTTGTGTTTTTTCCTTCTTTTTTAGATTTTGCTGAGGCTGAGGTTTTCCCTTTCTGTGAGCATGAGTTGGTGGTGGTTGTGGTTAGGAAGGCGTGGATGCATGGGATGTTCCTTTTGGATTTGTCTGCTACATGATGCATCTTTTTGAATGCTCTACTACTTTTGGATTGGTCCAGTGACTTTGTGAGATATAATGGGAGGAATGGTCTGGTCATTGTCTTCTTTAGGGTGGTTTGATTTGCCTCGGTTGGTATGGTTTGGTCTTGGCTTGTTTTTAACTAATCATTGCTTGGGTTCATGTTGTTGTGTGGCTCGTGTGGTTGGCTAGGAAGAGAATGTTGTCTGTGGGCTCGCTAGAGTATGTTTGCTGTTGTTTTTGGGGTGGGGTGCTCCTGGATGTGCTTATGGGCTGTGTCATGTGTTTATACATGATGTGCATGTGCTTCTGGATGGATTTCATGCTTGTTGTGTCCGTCTGGTCTAGATGTTTTTGTTTGGCACTCTCGTATATGCTTATTCTGTTGCTTCTTTGTTTTTGTGATTATGTGCACTTGTCACTTACAGTTCTTTCAGTTTACAAGTGAGCTCTCCAAGTCTGTTGTGCTGCTGGTTCTTGCGGACTGGTTGCGTTGCCACTGGTTTCACATGGTGAGTCATGCATTGCTTATTGTTATGTTGCTTGTTATGCCCTTATCCTCGTTTTTCTATACTACATATGTTCATACTTTTCCTTTGTGCAGTGTGCTGATATGTCTCCAACGTATCTATAATTTATGAAGTATGCATGCCAGTTTACAACAATTTTATATGGTTTTGGTATGATTTGATTAGAAGTAACCCGGACTTACGTTGTTTTCAGCAGAACTACTGTGGTGTCATTTTTCGTGCAGAAATAAAAGTTCTCGGGATGGGCTGAAAATTTACGGTGATTTTTATGGACCAAAAGAGACCCCCGAAGCACAAGAGTTGGGCCCGGAAGTGGACGAGGAGTCCACAAGCCCTCTAGGTGTGCCCTACCCCACGGGGGCTCCGGGCTTTTGGGCACCTCGGGCACCTCCTTGACGTGAGACCGACGCCAAAAATTCTTATAAATACATAAACCTCCGAAAAGAAACCTAGATCGGAAATTCCGCCACTGTAAGCCTCTGTAGCCACGAAAAACAAATTGGGAGCCCATTCCGGCACCCTGTCGGAGGGGGAAACCATCACCGGAGGCCATCTTCATTGTCCCAGCGGTCTCCATGACGAGGAGGGAGTAGTTCATCCTCGGGGCTGAGGGTATGTACTAGTAGCTATGTGTTTGATCTCTCTCTCTCTCTTGTGTTCTTGATTTGGCACGATCTTGATGTACCGCGAGCTTTGTTATTATAGTTGGATCATATGGTGTTTCTTCCCCTCTACCTTCTTGTGATGAATTGAGTCTTGCTCTTTGAGGTTTCGTTATGTTGGATTGAGTATTGGATTTGAGAACACTTGATGTATGTCTTGCGATGGGAAATCTGTGGTGACAATGGGATGTTCTATTGATTCAGTTGATGTATGTTTTGGCACTCAACTCACGGATTCCCGAGGTGACATTGGGGTAATCTATGCATAGGGGTTGATGCACGTTTTCGTCCTACATTCTCCGATAGAAACGTTGGAGTGATTCTTTGTTGCATGTTAAGGGATTGTTATATGATCCAATTATGTTATCATTGTTGAGGGAATTTGCACTAGTGAAAGTATGAACCCTAGGCCTTGTTTTCAAGCATTGCAATACCGTTTTCGCTCACTTTTATTACTTGTTACCTTGCTGTTTTTTCTATTTTTCAGATTGCAAAAACTTATATCTACTATCCATATTGCACTTGTATAACTATCTCTTCGCCGAACTAGTGCACCTATACAATTTACCATTATATTGGGTATGTTGGGGACACAAGAGACTCTTTGTTATTTGGTCACAGGGTTGTTTGAGAGAGACCATCTTCATCCTACGCCTCCCACAGATTGATAAACCTTAGGTCATCCACTCGAGGGAAATTTGCTACTGTTCTACAAAACTCTGCGCTTGGAGGCCCAACACGAGTCTATAAGAAGAAGGTTGCGTAGTAGACATCATATGTGTTGCTATTTTGTTGGTTGTTCCTTAATGACTAATTTTTACAGGCATGTTTATTCTTCATTCTTCTTGTGTGCCTCTATTTGAGGCCGTTGTGACCTACTGTCGAGCCATTCCATTCCTATGTTCGAGAGGTGGCGTCCGATGGTTCTTTGCTTGGAGGGTTGAGATTCATGTTCTTATTAGGGATGATGTAGTACAATGTCAAACATATTTTTTCTAGGGCAGTTCATTTGACCGCTGCTCCTCTTTGTATGATCGGGTTGCTTTTAAGGCAGTCTGATTTTTGCAAGGGATGTATGGTTTGTTATAGTAGATTATAATTATGAGAGCATGTTAGCATATAAAGGTCTTGCATAGTCGACTGTGGTGCTTGCAGGGGCACTTTCTCAGTCTGCCTGGCCTTTGGTGCATGCAGGTGGACAAACAACACTGCTTCTGTAAATGTGAGTGTTCAACTGCAATTGTTGTATTCACAGTTGGTTAATTCGGCATGTGGGTTCTAGGGTCTAGCTAGGAGTGTGTTAGCTAGGCCGTGTCAGAGTTGTTGTATTGTTAGCTTGGATGTCTTTGTAATAATTACCTCTTCCTATACATGAATTATAGTTTGTTTAATTAGTTTTCTTGTCTCCCCTGCTCTTGGTGGGTGTTTATCTTTGTTGGCTTTACCTTTGTTTTATCCGAACATGCAGTATTTGCATTCATTTGTGCTTTTTGTTCATGATGGCTCGTCATCGCCATGTTTTGCATGCTCCTACTGTTGATGCTCGGGTGTTCATAAGAGAAAGAGTATGTTGTCTTGTGTAGCTATTTACTTGCGTCTTGTTTAGCACGCGCTTGTTCATTTGCATTGACTCTGTCAGTTCCCTAGGTGATGGTTGGTTCCCAGTGCTCACTCCTGCCATGTCGACTAGAAATCGGAAAAGGTGCAAGTTGCTTAGGCCTCTTTGTCGCCATGGTGTTACAGGTGCTAGTATGCCCAGTCGGGGTTCCTTTTTTGTTTCATTTGGTTGGTTTGTTTCGGGTGTTGTTTCTCACAGCAACATGCATGCAGATCTTGGGTTTAAAGATGGGTTGCCGACTGAGTTACCAAATGATTGGACGGGGTTTCCTGCTGAGGTTGTTGATAGTCTCAAAGGTACTAACTATTAGGTTGATGATGTTTCTGCTTTTATCTTTTTCCAGTGATGGCAACCTTCTAGGCGTTGTGTTTTCTATAGCTTCCTATAAGGACATGTCTTACCATGTGTCCTCCCGAGTACCAATGCCCTCATTGCAAAGCTTGTTTTTGGTTTGATGATAGGGTCAAGTCATCTTCCTTGTGGGTGAAACGCAAAATCGTTTATAACCTTTGTTGCAAAGGTGGAAAAATTCGTTATTAAACCTTTCGAAGAACCTCCCGCTTTATTGACTCGTTTGTTGTCTCACTTACACTTGGTAGGAGGGCAACAACTCATAGGCCGCCTGCACACGCTGCTCACATTTTGCTGCTATTTATTTATCGCGCAATCTCCTCATATGACTCTGCCTTTGTTACCCCATACCTCTTAAGGACCATAGACACAATGCCCCCTTTGTCATTTGCCTCAGATCCAACCATTCTCCATCAGCCAGCCATTATTTTCTCACATACCCCACCCTGACATTGACGGCCCAGCACCAACAAGCTTAAACCCAGTAGGACGATTTTGTCCAGCAAATTCATGAATCAGCACTCCATACTCTGTGAGACCCCTCACCGCTCATTGGATAAGAAATCTGAAGAAACCCAAAGATTATAACACCAAATTAATATGTGGGACAAGAATTATGTTTAGATTCAATCTCAAAAATTAATAATCTCAGCTTCGTCAAACAAAATTATGCTATAAACTGTGCCTGATGACAGGCTTCAGATGTTGTAATTGAACCAGAAAGTTGAGAAGCTAAAGGCACATATAATCCTCTAAGGTTAACTAGTACATTTGTAATTTTCTTCACTGATTGATCCTACATGCTGCCGAAGTGTTCAAGAAACAATATTTTAAGTTGGGTAGAATGTCCACTGAAGAAAATAATGTAAGCTCTAACCCCTACAAAATCAGAAGGGAGATCAATGGAAATTGAAATAATAACTCTAAGATCCACATTCTCTAAATAATCCATACAAGAACAATTATGTGCGAGGAAATGTACTAATTAAATTATAATTACACTACATACTTAGTGGTTCATTGTAACAATAGACGCTTCAGAAATCAAAGTTTAAAACTAGCACATTACCTTTGAAATACATTTATAGAGGAACTAAAAAAATCAGCTTATAGCACGCATATATACTGCCAAGAGGAGAATGGAGAAAATGATGAGAGAACACGAAGGGATTAATACATGTCTCCTAGCCAACAACCCATACATGTTATATGTAGGTGACATGTACAGGATATTTCACTAATGATATGAACCGGTAGTTTTCTAGGTGATAAAAATGGGCACGCATCACGACCCTAGGGCCTATACTAGCCCATTAGGATTGATACATGGTTTACGCAGAGTTGGGTTCAATTTCCTTTTTCTAATACCTTAATTGACAAGAATACGATTTCTACTCAGTATCAACGAGATATGCAAATTGGATTCTATTGTGCTACTCCCTGTGTAACTTACTATAAGATGTTTTTTGACAATGTCAGTGTCAAGAAAACGTTTCATATTAAGTTACGGAGGGAGTATTAAATAGTCTGCAAACGACTAAGCATTTAGATAGTCACCCCGTCCAACACTCCATCAGCACTTTTAGTCATAGTTGAGGGAAACTTTGCATCTCAAGCACATCAAGGAACAGTAGTTAACACACTGTATCACACAGAAATATAGAACATCGAGGAACAATAAATAACACAGTATCACATCAACCACACAAGGCAGTCTTCAGTCAAATATTAGTTCATTCAGAGCAAGACAATAAGTAAGGGGTCGAAGACACCAAATCTTTTAATTTATACTTGATGAAGTACAAATGATGTGGGAACTTACAAATACAAAGAGATTCATACCTGTTGCTCTTCCGCAGGCTGGGACGAAAAAGGAACAACGAGCCTTTCAACGCAGCGCCAAAGTTCACCGTCTGTCCCGGCACCCCGCACCCGTGACCTGCCTGGTGAACGGCATCCACCTTTCCAGATTAGTGACGCAAGATGCGGCCTTGGTCAGAACTAGCCTCCAGACATTGCACTTACAAGCATCCCACTCGATTTGGTACAACCATCTTGGAAGATGAGGACGCACGAGTTCGTCCAGGAAATCTGTGAACCAGTGCGCCCTCTGTCAGCTGCGTCACCGCCTGCTCCACGCCATCAACCCCTAGTGTCGTCGCCACAGCCGCTACCCACTAGCTGCCGTACATGACAAGGTTGAGCAGCTTGCCACGTTCTTCGGTGCTCTCCCTTGCCCAACCCATGGTCGCACTTATCCAAATCACAGCCGGTAGAGAGAACGGAAGGGAAAGGTGATTTTGGTTGTCTCCATGATTTCAGTCAAACAATAGTTTTTTTATTCCTGCTTTTTACTATGGTAGCAAACTGAATGATGTAAAAAAATTATAGGAGTATGACGAAAAAAAGATAAAAAATAGTAGCTACAGAGAAGGTGAAGACACAAAAAAGTGAAATGTGCGAACAATGGTAACTCACACAATAGTGTGCATTCATTTTCTATATATAAATATATACAAAGGTAGCCATCCAAAGGCACATTTCTTCAAAAGAGTTTGGTCAAATGGATACAAACAAATCATATAATGAAAAATAAGTTAGATTTTTTTCCGCCAAAACACAAATGAAATATCCTCAATCGTGTGAAAGAAAATAAATTGTTATGAATGATTCTTATATATAAAACATTGTACAATGTACAATAAACCTCATAGAACCTTGAATGAATAAAAAAAATACTAATAACAATCTCTGGGATAAGTGAAATACAAAAAAATGTATGCAATTAAAAGAATATGCATACACATGAGTTTATTATACAATAATTATAAACTTTTGTACGGGGTTAAAAAAATGAAATACCTAAACCAAAATATCAAAATGCAAATGACTCATTGCAAATATAAATATACCAAATGCTAGCCGCGCAAATGCGCGGGTGCACCCGCTAGTTTTAACAGAAATAATAGGCATGCCTACCACATGTCTATGTTTATCTTTAGCACAAGGTTTAGCAATTCTACCAGTTTCATCACAGAAATAAATAGCATGCCCATCAATATTATCAGCCAACAGATCCTTAACAATAGCAATATTAGGTTCAAATTTAACTTGCTCAGGAGGTGTATAGGTTCTAATATTGCTTTTACGAACCACAGTTGAAGCTTTAGCATGATCTTTTATCCTAACAGGAAAAGGTGGTTTCTCAACATAAGCAGTAGGAACAATAAGGTCACTATAAGTGGCAGTCTTTTCTTCAACTTTAATAGGTGCAGCTACTTTTACTTCAATGGCGGGATGATATTTAAACCACTTCTCCTTAGGGAGGTCAACATGAGTAGCAAAAAATCCACAGAGAGAAGCTACTATCTGAGAGTCAAGTCCATATTTAGTGCTAAATTTACGGAAAACATCGGTATCCATAAAAGATTTAACACAATCAAACTTAGGTGTTATACCTGACTCCTTACCTTTGTCGAGATCCCAATCTTCAGAGTTGCGTTTAATTCTTTCCAATAAATCCCATTTGAATTCAATAGTGTTCATCATAAAAGATCCAGCACAAGAAGTATCGAGCATGGTGCGATTGTTATCAGAAAGTCGAGCATAATTTTTTTGGATAATCATTTCTCTTGAGAGCTCATGATTGGGGCATCAATATAACATTGATTTAAGCCTCTCCCAAGTTTGAGCAATGCTTTCTCCTTCGCGGGGCCAAAAATTATATATATAATTACGATCACGATGAACAAGATGCATAGGATAAAACTTCTGATGAAATTCCAATTTCAATCGTTTGTAGTTCCATGATCCTATATCATCACATAGCCTATACCATGTCAATGCATCTCCCTCCAAAGATAAAGGGAAGACCTTCTATTGATAACATCATCGGGCATACCTGCAAGCTTAAATAATCCACAAACTTTATCCACATATATTAGGTGCTCATCAGGATGTAGTGTTCCATCTCCTGAAAAAGGATTAGCTAGCATTTTTTCTATCATACCCGAAGGAATTTCAAAGTAGACATTTTCATTTTCAGTAGGTTTAGTAGGTTCAGTAGGTTGAGGAGCAACTCTTTGCTCTACTGTTCGGGGTCAAGATACCCCGAACAAGCCCCTCAAAGGATTACTTTCCATAGTAACAAGTGACTGTAAATTTCAGCACACTATATAAATTTTTCCTTACCAAATTCCACATACCAAAGGCGCTTCACCCCCCGGCAGCGGCGCCAGAAAAGAGTCTTGATGACCCACAAGTATAGGGGATCTATCGTAGTACTTTCGATAAGTAAGAGTGTCGAACCCAACGAGGAGCAGAAGGAAATGATAAGCGGTTTTCAGCAAGGTATTCTCTTAAAGCACTGAAATTATAGGTAACAGATAGTTTTGTGATAAGATAATTTGTAACGAGAAACAAGTAACAAAAGTAAATAAAGTGCAGCAAGGTGGCCCAATCCTTTTTGTAGCAAAGGACAAGCCTGGAAAAATTCTTATATAGAGAAAAGCACTCCCGAGGACACATGGGAATTATCGCCAAGCTAGTTTTCATCACGTTCATATGATTCGCGTTCGGTACTTTGATAATTTGGTATGTGGATGGACCGGTGCTTGGGTGTTGTCCTTACTTGGACAAGCATCCCACTTATGATTAACCTCTATTGCAAGCATCCGCAACTACAACAAAAGTACTAAGGTAAACCTAACCATAGCATGAAACATGTGGATCCAAATCAGCCCCTTACGAAGCAACGCATAAACTAGGGTTTAAGCTTCTATCACTCTAGCAACCCATCATCTACTTATTACTTCCCAATGCCTTCCTCTAGGCCCAAATAATGGTGAAGTGTCAAGTAGTCGACGTTCAGATAACACCACTAGAGGAGAGACAACATACATCTCATCAAAATATCGAACGAATACCAAATTCACATGACTACTAATAGCAAGACTTCTCCCATGTCCTCAGGAACAAACATAACTACTCACAAAGCATATTAATGTTCATAATAAGAGGGGTATTAATATGCATAATGGATCTGAACATATGATCTTCCACCAAGTAAACCCACTAGCATCAACTACAAGGAGTAATCAACACTACAAGCAACCCACATGTACCAATTCCAGACTTAGAGACAAGAGATGAACTAGGGTTTGAAAGGAGATGGTGCTGGTGAAGATGTTGATGGAGATTGACCCCCTTCCGATGAGAGGATCGTTGGTGATGATGATGGCGATGATTTCCCCCTCCCAGAGGGAAGTGTCCCCGGCAGAATAGCTCCACCGGAGCCCTAGATTGGTTCCGCCAAGGTTCCGCCTCGTGGCGGCGGAGTCTCGTCCCGAAAGCTTGCTTATGATTTTTTCCTCAATGAAAGACTCCATATAGCAGAATATGGGCATCGGAGGGCCACCAGGGGGCCCACGAGGCAGGGGGCACGCCCAGGGGGTAGGGAGCGCCCCCACCCTCATGGCTAGGGTGTGGGCCCCCTCTGGAACTTCTTGCGCTCAGTATTTTTTTATATATTTTGAAAATAACTTCCGTGAAGTTTCAGAACTTTTGGAGCTGTGCAGAATATGTCTCTAATATTTGCTCCATTTCCTGCCCAGAATCCCAGCTGCCGGCATTCTCCCTCTTTATGTAAACCTTGTAAAATAAGAGAGAATAGGCATAAGTATTGTGACATAATGTGTAATAACAGCCCATAATGCAATAAATATCAATATAAAAGCATGATGCAAAATGGACGTATCACCCCCTGACGTGAGACCTACGCCAAAAAATCCTATAAATACAGAAACCCCTAGAAATAAACCTAGATCGGGAGTTCCGCCGCCGCAAGCCTCTTTCCACCGAAAACCAATATAGACCCATTCCGGCACCCTGCCAGAGGGGGGAATCCCTCTCCGATGGCCATCTTCATCATCCCGGCGCTCTCCATGACCAGGAGGGAGTAGTTCACCCTCGGGGCTGAGGGTATGTATCAGTAGCTATGTGTTTGATCTCTCTCTCTCTCTCTCGTGTTCTTGATTCGGCACGATCTTGATGTATCGTGAGCTTTGCTATTATAGTTGGATCTTATGATGTTTCTCCCCCTCTACTCTCTTGTAATGGATTGGGTTTTCCCTTTGAAGTTTTCTTATCGGATTGAGTCTTTAAGGATTGGAGAACACTTGATGTATGACTTGCGTGTGCTTATGTGTGGTGACAATGGGATATCACGTGATCCACTTGATGTATGTTTTGGTGATCAACTTGCGAGTTCCGTTACCTAGTGAACTTATGCATAGGGGTTGGCACACGTTTTCGTCTTGACTCTCCGGTAGAAACTTTGGGGCACTCTTTGAAGTTCTTTGTGTTGGTTGAATAGATGAATATGAGATTGTGTGATGCATATCGTATACTCATACCCGCGGATACTTGAGGTGACATTGGGGTATCCAGGTGACATTAGGGTTTTGGTTGATTTGTGTCTTAAGGTGTTATTCTAGTACAAACTCTAGGATAGATTGAATGGAAAGAATAGCTTCATGTTATTTTACTACGGACTCTTGAATAGATCGACCAGAAAGGATAACTTTGAGGTCGTTTCGTACCCTACCATAATCTCTTCGTTTGTTCTCTTCTATTACTGACTTTGGAGTGAATCTTTGTTGCATGTTGAGGGATAGTTATATGATCCAATTATGTTATTGTTGTCGAGAGAACTTGCACTAGTGAAAGTATGAACCCTAGGCCTTGTTTCCTAGCATTGCAATACCGTTTTCGCTCATTTTTATCATTAGTTACCTTGCTGTTTTTATATTTTCAGATTACAAAAAACTATATCTACCATCCATATTTAACTTGTATCACCATCTCTTCGTCGAACTAGCGCACCTATACAATTTACCATTGTATTGGCTGCGTTGGGGACACAAGAGACTCTTTGTTATTTGGTTGCAGGGTTGCTTGAGAGAGACCATATTCATACTACGCCTCCCACGGATTGATAAACCTTAGGTCATCCACTTGAGGGAAATTTGCTACTGTCCTACAAATCTCTGCACTTGGAGGCCCAACAATGTCTACAAGAAGAAGGTTGTGTAGTAGACATCAATGACCGGAGCGCGGGCGATAGAGGGCCAGTGTTCGTAAAATGTAATGCTTGAGTAGTTGTAGCAAGTTTGTACCAAGTGGGACTTATGATTTATTATGCGCCTGGCGAACTTATTTGATATTGTAATGATTAAATTTTGACTCCTGTGTGGCTGTATGTTTATTCTGAAAGCTACTAGTCATCGGGTTTAGCCCCCAAGTGAATATCACGAGCGGTGTTTCGTCTCTACACTATTACCCTTAGCCAACGTCTTGGTGCCCGGAGGCGGTAGTGCGGGAGCGAAACCAGGCAATCAGACTATTTCGTTTTACTGCTTTCATTTAGCCTTAGGAGCTTGACGGTGGGGACTAGGGACTAGCCCCTGGTGTATTGTGATGTACTTAGGGATAAAAGCCCGCCCCTTCCGATTACGCGGTTTGTGTTAAGACGAACCCTTCGTGTGACACGGCGAAATCGCCAACAATTTTTTAGAGTCCAACCTTGTCATCGGATCGCGGACCCATTCGCGCTTACTATGACAATCACTTTTCGGCTTTTTCCTCCGGGCAAACCAGTAGTACAATCGCAGGGGTTCTCCCTTTACCCTCTTAGCCGAACATGTGGAACATAAGGGGCCAACAAAGGAGCCGGGCAACCCAACTATTGATCCAAGACATAGTTCGGAATAGATGCATATAGTGCAATATCTGAGACGTCGGACACCTAGCGGGAAGCGGTGCCAGACTTGAAGATATTGAGCTGATATATAAATCGAACTCTTGACTGATTAATATATTTTCATGCCGGGCTGTTTGAAGAGCGAGGAGAGAATCGGAAAGGGAGTCAACGAGTCACGGGATGCGGATATCCGAATACCATAAAGGGCATTTTCATTATTTCTCGTAATCTCGGCATATCTAACCGTACAATTTGAACTGTGAAGGTGGTACTTGTAAGATTAAAAAAAGAAAATGTACAAAGGAAAGGTTGACACAGGGCCTTGACGCGTGAGCTGAAGCCTTCACTTTGCCCCGTTGCATGTCTGTTCCTTTGCATCAAATAGGAGGGGATTGGGACCTTCGATGAGACCTTTGATGGGCAAGGACCCTGCCGATGGAGCTTTAAGCTTTGGGGTGTCAGGAATTGGTCCCTGGGTCATCCGAAGACGAGGAGATTCCGAAGTTCCGTTTAACCGAACATGTACTTCGGGTTAATATATGACTCAAGGCCGCCCATGGTATTTTGAGTGAGAAGTTGTGCTGATGAGGCAGGTAGAGCATGAAGAATGTGGGTGTGCCATGGGGCGCGCATCCCTATTTGTGGCAAAAGCATGCGGGTACCCATGACGGGGAATGGGTTCAAACCTATTTATATTTTCACCGTCCCTTATGGCGGGTCAGCATCCGGACCTGTACGGGCCGGTGTGGTCTTCGCCCCCTAGGGCCGCAGTGTGCTCTTTGATTCAAAGTGAGCGTTCTGTGTTGCCGTTGATAGTTATGACGCCCGAAGGACCAGGCATCTTCAACTTGAGGTATGCGTAATGCGGAATGACACTGAATTGGCTAACTTTGTTTGGCCGAGGAGGGCGTGATAGCAGCTGCAAAAAGGTGCAATATCGAAGACCAAGTCCTCGCTTCGGAAATTATCTGGAGATCCAAACACTACTTCGAGCGTCACGGCGCCCTCCACTCCCGGATGACCTCTTTGAAGGTGGTGTTACTGGGTTTAATCCTTGATGGATCGATCACCATTTTCCTCACTGTATCCTCGCATATCAGGTTGAGGCTACTCCTTCCGTCCATTAGGACTGTAGTGAGGTGGAATCCATCGATGATGGGGTCTAGCACTAGGGCTGCAGACCATCCATGGCGTATGCTGGTGGGATGATCCTTGCGATCGAACGTTATTGGGCAGGCTGACCATGGATTGAACTTTGGCTCTAGTGGCTCGACGGAGTATACATCATGTAGTGCTTGCTTCCTCTCCTTCTTTGTTATGTGGGTTGCATAGATCATGTTTACCATCTTGACATCGGAAGGGACAGGTTTCTGGCCTCCACTATTCGGCCTGTGGGGCTCTTCATCATCTTCACTCCATGTGCTTTTGCCCGAGTCTTCGGCTGTGAGCTTGCCCGCCTGTTTGATCACCCAACAATTTTGGTTGGAGTGGTTGGCGGGCTTATCTGGTGGGCCGTGGATCTGACAAGGCCTGTCTAGAATTGTGTCCAGTTTCGACGGGACATCACCACTGCCTTTAGGGGCTTTCTTTTGGGTTCTGAATTTCTAGTTTCAGAATCCAGCATTTTCTGCCGTATCCTCACCTTCGCTATCGTTGTGGCGATGTTTATTCTTGCTGTGTGGGGCTTTCCATTTCCGTCCCGAACCTCGGAGGTATCGGGTGTGTCTGGGTTGGTGTTCTTGCGAGCAAGCTAACTGTCTTCGCCAGCACAGAAGCGGGTCATGAGGGAAGTAAGGGCTACCATAGTTATTGGTTTGTCCTGACCGGGCTGCCGTACAAACCAGTCGTCCTTGACACTATGCGTAAAGGCAGCCAAGGCTTCGACATCCAGACAGTCAATGATCTGATTTTTCTTAGTCAGAAATTGGTTCCAAAATTGTCTGGCAGATTCTCTGGGTTGTTGCGTGATGCGATTTAGGTCGTCAGCATTCGGATGCCAGACATAGGTGCCCTGAAAGGTCGCTCGAAAAGCATCCTCAAGCTCTTCCCAGCAACCTATAGAGTCTTCGGGAAGGCTGTCCAGCCAGTGTCGAGCTGGGCCTTTAAGCTTGAGCGATAAATATTTAATGGCGTGGATGTCGTCTCCTCATGCCATGTGTATGTGGAGGAGGAAATCCTCTACCCATACGGCTGGATTTGTGGCCCTGTCGCATGATTTGATGTTTCGTACGATTCGATGTTCACAGGCTTGAAGCCTTCTAGGAATTGGTGCCGCATTACCCTCTTTGTGAAGCATGGGGGTGTGCGGCGCCCCGAACTCAGGCTACGTCTCGACGGAGGTCTTCGGCCCTCCTACTCTGCTGCTGCTCTCGGACTCTATCATTTCGGTTTAACCGATCACAGTATCCTTCTCGGTATGCGGACAGATCCTCTCTGGGTCCATAGATGGACCTGGTACGGCCTCCACGAGCGTCTAGGTCATGGCCGAGGTCGTACTCGTAAGTGGACCGCAGTTGATCCTTGCCGTGACGGCGAGGTGGGGGCAGCTAGGTGTTTGGCCTCATCAGCTTCCCTGTCCACCCCTCTAGGGGGTCGGTCTGGCTGTTCGGCGTTTGTATACGTCGGGTGTGCTGGCTATATAGCCTCGTCGTCGAACTAGGGCAATAACCTTCGTTTAGGATAACTCCTGGTTGGCTGATCGCGACTGTACCCCTCTTCGACAGCTAGGACTTTAGTCCATCGGTCGTTGAGGGTGTCCTGTTCGGCCTTGATTTTGTGTTTTTGCTTCTTTAGGCTGCGGGCGGTAGCTGAAAGCCTTTTCTTGATCCGTTCTTGCTGCAAAGGGTCTTCGAGGACGATAAAATTGTCCTCCCTGAGACTGGCCTGTTGGGGAACGTAGTAATTTCAAAAAATTTCCTACGCACACGCAAGATCATGGTGATGCATAGCAACGAGAGGGGGAGAGTGTGATCTACGTACCCTTGTAGATCGACAATGGAAGCGTTAACTTGGTTGATGTAGTCGTACGTCTCCACGGCCCGACCGATCAAGCACCGAAACTACGGCACCTCCGAGTTCTAGCACACGTTCAGCTCGATGACAATCCCCGGACTCCGATCCAGCAAAGTGCCGGGAAGAGTACTGTCAGCACGACGGCATGGTGATGATCTTGATGTACTACCATCGCAGGGCTTCGCCTAAGCACCGCTACAATATTATCGAGGATTATGGTGGAAGGGGGCACCGCACACGGCTAAGAATATGATCACGTGGATCAACTTGTGTGTCTAGGGGTGCCCCCTGCCCCTGTATATAAAGGAGCAAGGGGAGGAGGCCGGCCGGCCCTATAGGCGCGCCAAGGAGGAGTCCTCCTCCTAGTAGGAGTAAGGAAGTGGGGAGGGAGAGGGAAAGGGGGGCGCCGCCCCCCCCTCTCCTAGTCCAATTCGGACCAAGGGGGCAGGAGGCGCGCGGCACACCTTTGGCTGCCCCTCTCTCTCTCCACTAAGGCCCATATGGCCCATTACTTCTCCCGGGGGGGTTCCGGTAACCCTCCGGCTCTCCGGTTTTCTCCGAAATCACCCGGAACACTTCCGGTGTCTGAATATAGCCGTCCAATATATCAATCTTTATGTCTCGACCATTTCGAGACTCCTCGTCATGTCCGTGATCACATCCGGGACTCCGAACTAACTTCGGTACATCAAAACTCATAAATTCATAATATAACTGTCATCGAAACCTTAAGCGTGTGGACCCTACGGGTTCGAGAACAATGTAGACATGACCGAGACACGTCTCCGGTCAATAACCAATAGCGGAACCTGGATGCTCATATTGGCTCCTACATATTCTACGAAGATCTTTATCGGTCAGACCGCATAACAACATACGTCGTTCCCTTTGTCATCGGTATGTTACTTGCCCGAGATTCGATCGTCGGTATCTCAATACCTAGTTCAATCTCGTTACCGGCAAGTCTCTTTACTCGTTCTGTAATACATCATCCCACAACTAACTCATTAGTTGCAATGCTTGCAAGGCTTAAGTGATGTGCATTACCGAGAGGGCCCAGAGATACCTCTCCGACAATCGGAGTGACAAATCCTAATCTCGAAATACGCCAACCCAACATGTACCTTTGGAGACACCTGTAGAGCTCCTTTATAATCACCCAGTTACATTGTGACGTTTGGTAGCACACAAAGTGTTCCTCTGGCAAACGGGAGTTGCATAATCTCATAGTCATAGGAACATGTATAAGTCATGAAGAAAGCAATAGCAACATACTAAACGATCGGGTGCTAAGCTAATGGAATGGGTCATGTCAATCAGATCATTCAACTAATGATGTGATCCTGTTAATCAAATAACAACTCTTTGTCCATGGTTAGGAAACATAACCATCTTTGATTAACGAGCTAGTCAAGTAGAGGCATACTAGTGACACTCTGTTTGTCTATGTATTCGCACATGTATTATGTTTCCGGTTAATACAATTCTAGCATGAATAATAAACTTTTATCATGATATAAGGAAATAAATAATAACTTTATTATTGCCTCTAGGGCATATTTCCTTCAGTCTCCCACTTGCACTAGAGTCAATAATCTAGATTACACAGTAATGATTCTAACACCCATGGAGCCTTGGTGCTGATCATGTTTTGCTCGTGGAAGAGGCTTAGTCAACGGGTCTGCAACATTCAGATCCGTTTGTATCTTGCAAATCTCTATGTCTCCCACCTGGACTAGATCCCGGATGGAATTGAAGCGTCTCTTGATGTGCTTGGTTCTCTTGTGAAATCTGGATTCCTTCGCCAAGGCAATTGCACCAGTATTGTCACAAAAGATTTTCATTGGACCCGATGCACTAGGTATGACACCTAGATCGGATATGAACTCCTTCATCCAGACTCCTTCATTTGCTGCTTCCGAAGCAGCTATGTATTCTGCTTCACACGTAGATCCTGCCATGACACTTTGTTTAGAACTGCACCAACTGACAGCTCCACCATTTAATGTAAACCCGTATCCGGTTTGCGATTTGGAATCGTCCGGATCAGTGTCAAAGCTTGCATCAACGTAACCGTTTACAATGAGCTCTTTGTCACCTCCATATACGAGAAACATATCCTTAGTCCTTTTCAGGTACTTCAAGATGTTCTTGACCGCTGTCCAGTGATCCACTCCTGGATTACTTTGGTACCTCCCTGCTAGACTTATAGCAAGGCACACATCAGGTCTGGTACACAGCATTGCATACATGATAGAGCCTATGGCTGAAGCATAGGGAACATCTTTCATTTTCTCTCTATCTTTTGCAGTGGTCGGGCATTGAGTCTGACTCAACTTCACACCTTGTAACACAGGTAAGAACCCTTTCTTTGCTTGATCCATTTTGAACTTGTTCAAAATCTTGTCAAGGTATGTGCTTTGTGAAAGTCCAATTAAACGTCTTGATCTATCTCTATAGATCTTTATGCCTAATATGTAAGCAGCTTCACCGAGGTCTTTCATTGAAAAACTCTTATTCAAGTATCCCTTTATGCTATCCAGAAATTCTATATCATTTCCGATCAGTAATATGTCATCCACATATAATATCAGAAATGCTACAGAGCTCCCACTCACTTTCTTGTAAATACAGGCTTCTCCAAAAGTCTGTATAAAACCAAATGCTTTGATCACACTATCAAAGCGTTTATTCCAACTCCGAGAGGCTTGCACCAGTCCATAAATGGATCGCTGGAGCTTGCATACTTTGTTAGCTCCCTTTGGATCGACAAAACCTTCCGGTTGCATCATATACAACTCTTCTTCCAGAAATCCATTCAGGAATGCAGTTTTGACATCCATCTGCCAAATTTCATAATCATAAAATGCGGCAATTGCTAACATGATTCGGACAGACTTAAGCATCGCTACGGGTGAGAAGGTCTCATCATAGTCAACCCCTTGAACTTGCCGAAACCCTTTTGCGACAAGTCGAGCTTTGTAGACAGTAATATTACCGTCGGCGTCAGTCTTCTTCTTGAAGATCCATTTATTCTCAATTGCTTGCCGATCATTGGGCAAGTCAACCAAAGTCCACACTTTGTTCTCATACATGGATCCCATCTCAGATTTCATGGCTTCAAGCCATTTTGCGGAATCTGGGCTCACCATCGCTTCTTCATAGTTCGTAGGTTCATCATGATCTAGTAGCATGACTTCCAGAACTGGATTACCGTACCACTCTGGCGCGGATCTCACTCTGGTTGATCAACGAGGTTCAGCAGTATCTTGTTCTGAAGTTTCATGATCATTATCATTAGCTTCCTCACTAATTGGTGTAGGTGTCACAGAAACAGTTTTCTGTGATGCACTACTTTCCAATAAGGGAGCAGGTATAGTTACCTCGTCAAGTTCTAGTTTCCTCCCACTCACTTCTTTCGAGAGAAACTCCTTCTCTAGAAAGTTTCCGAACTTAGCAACAAAAGTCTTGCCTTCGGATCTGTGATAGAAGGTGTATCCAATAGTCTCCTTTGGATATCCTATGAAGACACATTTCTCCGATTTGGGTTCGAGCTTATCAGGTTGAAGCTTTTTCACATAAGCATTGCAGCCCCAAACTTTCAGAAATGACAACTTTGGTTTCTTGCCAAACCATAGTTCATAAGGCGTCGTCTCAACGGATTTTGATGGTGCCCTATTTAACGTGAATGCGGCCGTCTCCAAAGCATAACCCCAAAACGATAGCGGTGAATCAGTAAGAGACATCATAGATCGCACCATATCTAGTAAAGTACGATTACGACGTTCGGACACACCATTATGCTGTGGTGTTCCGGGTGGCGTGAGTTGCGAAACTATTCCGCATTGTTTCAAATGTACACCAAACTCGTAACTCAAATATTCTCCTCCACGATCAGATCATAGAAACTTTATTTTCTTGTTACAATGTTTTTTAACTTCACTCTGAAATTCTTTGAACTTTTCAAACGTTTCAGACTTATGTTTCATTAAGTAGATATACCCATATCTGCTTAAGTCATCTGTGAAGGTGAGAAAATAACGATATCCGCCACGAGCCTCAATATTCATCGGACCACATACATCTGTATGTATGATTTCCAACAAATCTGTTGCTCTCTCCATAGTACCGAAGAACGGCGTTTTAGTCATCTTGCCCATGAGGCACGGTTCGCAAGTACCAAGTGATTCATAATCAAGTGGTTCCAAAAGTCCATCAGTATGGAGTTTCTTCATGCGCTTTACACCGATATGACCTAAACAGCAGTGCCACAAATAAGTTGCACTATCATTATTAACTCTGCATCTTTTGGCTTCAACATTATGAATATGTGTGTTACTACTATCGAGATTCAATAAGAATAGACCACTCTTCAAGGGTGCATGACCATAAAAGATATTACTCATATAAATAGAACAACCATTATTCTCTGATTTAAATGAATAACCGTCTTGCATCAAACAAGATCCAGATATAATGTTCATGCTTAACGCTGGCACCAAATAACAATTATTTAGGTCTAATATTAATCCCGAAGGTAGATGTAGAGGTAGCGTGCCGACCGCGATCACATCGACTTTGGAACCGTTTCCCACGCGCATCGTCACCTCGTCCTTAGCCAATCTTCGCTTAATTCGTAGTCCCTGTTTCGAGTTGCAAATGTTAGCAACAGAACCAGTATCAAATACCCAGGTGCTACTGCGAGCATTAGTAAGGTACACATCAATAACATGTATATCACATATACCTTTGTTCACCTTGCCATCCTTCTTATCCGCCAAATACTTGGGGCAGTTCCGCTTCCAGTGACCAGTCTGCTTGCAGTAGAAGCACTCAGTTTCAGGCTTAGGTCCAGACTTGGGTTTCTTCTCTTGAGCAGCAACTTGCTTGCTGTTCTTCTTGAAGTTCCCCTTCTTCTTCTTCCCTTTGCCCTTTTTCTTGAAACTAGTGGTCTTGTTGACCATCAACACTTGATGCTCCTTTTTGATTTCTACCTCCGCAACTTTCAGCATTGCGAAGAGCTCGGGAATAGTCTTATTCATCCCTTGCATATTATAGTTCATCACGAAGCTCTTGTAGCTTGGTGGCAATGATTGGAGAATTCTGTCAATGACGCAATCATCTGGAAGATTAACTCGCATTTGAATCAAGTGATTATTATACCCAGACATTTTGAGTATATGCTCACTGACAGAACTGTTCTCCTCCATCTTGCAGCTATAGAACTTATTGGAGACTTCATATCTCTCAATCCAGGCATTTGCTTGAAATATTAACTTCAACTCCTGGAACATCTCATATGCTCCATGACGTTCAAAACGTCGTTGAAGTCCCGGTTCTAAGCCGTAAAGCATGGCACACTGAACTATCGAGTAGTCATCAGCTTTGCTCTGCCAGACGTTCACAACATCTGGTGTTGCTCCAGCAGCAGGCCTGGCACCCAGCGGTGCTTCCAGGACGTAATTCTTATGTGCAGCAATGAGGATAATCCTCAAGTTACGGACCCAGTCCGTGTAATTGCTACCATCATCTTTCAACTTTGCTTTCTCAAGGAACGCATTAAAATTCAACGGAACAACAGCACGGGCCATTTATCTACAATCATACATAAACAAGCAAGATACTATCAGGTACTAAGTTCATGATAAATTTAGGTTCAATTAATCATATTACTTAAAGAACTCCCACTTAGATAGACATCCCTCTAATCCTCTAAGTGATTACGTGATCCAAATCAACTAAACCATGTCCGATCATCATGTGAGATGGAGTAGTTTCATTGGTGAACATCACTATGTTGATCATATCTACTATATGATTCACGTTTGACCTTTCGGTCTCCGTGTTTCGAGGCCATATCTGTATATGCTTGGCTCGTCAAGTATAACCTGAATATTCCGCGTGTGCAACTGTTTTGCACCCGTTGTATTTGAACGTAGAGCCTATCACACCCGATCATCACGTGGTGTCTCAGCACAAAGAACTTTCGCAACGGTGCATACTCAGGGAGAACACTTCTTGATAATTTAGTGAGAGATCATCTTATAATGCTACCGTCAATCAAAGCAAGATAAGATGCATAAAAGATAAACATCACATGCAATCAATGTAAGTGATATGATATGGCCATCATCATCTTGTGCTTGTGATCTCCATCTCCGAAGCACCGTCGTGATCACCATCGTCACCGGCGCGACACCTTGATCTCCATCGTAGCATCGTTGTCGTCTCGCCAATCTTATGCTTCCACGACTATCGCTACCGCTTAGTGATAAAGTAAAGCATTACAGCGCAATTGCATTGCATACAATAAAGCGACAACCATATGGCTCCTGCCAGTTGCCGATAACTCGGTTACAAAACATGATCATCTCATACAATAAAATTTAGCATCATGTCTTGACCATATCACATCACAACATGCCCTGCAAAAACAAGTTAGACATCCTCTACTTTGTTGTTGCAAGTTTTGCGTGGCTGCTACGGGCTTAAGCAAGAACCAATCTTACCTACGCATCAAAACCACAATGATAGTTTGTCAAGTTGGTGCTGTTTTAACCTTCGCAAGGATCGGGCGTAGCCACACTCGGTTCAACTAAAGTTGGAGAAACTGTCACCCGCAAGCCACCTATGTGCAAAGCACGTCGGGAGAACCGATCTCGCGTAAGCGTACGCGTAATGTCGGTTCGGGCCGCTTTGTCCAACAATACTGCCGAACCAAAGGATGACATGCTGGTAAGCAATATGACTTATATCACCCACAACTCACTTGTGTTCTACTCGTGCATATAACATCAACATATAAAACCTAGGCTCGGATGCCACTATTGGGGAACGTAGTAATTTCAAAAAAATTCCTACGCACACGCAAGATCATGGTGATGCATAGCAACGAGAGGGGGAGAGTGTGATCTACGTACCCTTGTAGATCGACAACGGAAGCGTTAACTTGGTTGATGTAGTCGTACGTCTCCACGGCCCGACCGATCAAGCACCGAAACTACGGCACCTCCGAGTTCTAGCACACGTTCAGCTCGATGACGATCCCCGGACTCCGATCCAGCAAAGTGTCGGGGAAGAGTACCGTCAGCACGACGGCGTGGTGACGATCTTGATGTACTACCGTCGCAGGGCTTCGCCTAAGCACCGCTACAATATTATCGAGGACTATGGTGGAAGGGGGCACCGCACACGGCTAAGAATATGATCACGTGGATCAACTTGTGTGTCTAGGGGTGCCCCCTGCCCCCGTATATAAAGGAGCAAGGGGAGGAGGCCGGCCGGCCCTATAGGTGTGCCATGGAGGAGTCCTCCTCCTAGTAGGAGTAGGACTCCTACTAGGAGGGGGAAGGAAGTGGGGAGGGAGAGGGAAAGGGGGGCGCCGCCCCCCCTCTCCTAGTCCAATTCGGACCAAGGGGGGAGGAGGCGCACGGCCCACCTTTGGCTGCCCCTCTCTCTCTCCACTAAGGCCCATATGGCCCATTACTTCTCCCGGGGGGTTCCGGTAACCCTCCGGCTCTCCGGTTTTCTCCGAAATCACCCGGAACACTTCCGGTGTCCGAATATAGCCGTCCAATATATCAATCTTTATGTCTCGACCATTTCGAGACTCCTCGTCATGTACGTGATCACATCCAGGACTCCGAACTAACTTCGGTACATGAAAACTCATAATTTCATAATATAACTGTCATCGAAACCTTAAGCGTGCGGACCCTGCGGGTTCGAGAACAATGTAGACATGACCGAGACACGTCTCCGGTCAATAACCAATAGCGGAACCTGGATGCTCATATTGGCTCCGACATATTCTACGAAGATCTTTATCGGTCAGACCGCATAACAACATACGTCGTTCCCTTTGTCATCGGTATGTTACTTGCCCGAGATTCGATCGTCGGTATCTCAATACCTAGTTCAATCTCGTTACCGGCAAGTCTCTTTACTCGTTCTGTAATACATCATCCCGCAACTAACTCATTAGTTGCAATGCTTGCAAGGCTTAAGTGATGTGCATTACCGAGAGGGCCCAGAGATACCTCTTCGACAATCGGAGTGACAAATCCTAATCTCGAAATACGCCAACCCAACATGTACCTTTGGAGACACCTATAGAGCTCCTTTATAATCACCCAGTTACGTTGTGACGTTTGGTAGCACACAAAGTGTTCCTCTGGCAAACGGGAGTTGCATAATCTCATAGTCATAGGAACATGTATAAGTCATGAAGAAAGCAATAGCAACATACTAAACGATCGGGTGCTAAGCTAATGGAATGGGTCATGTCAATCAGATCATTCAACTAATGATGTGATCCCGTTAATCAAATAACAACTCTTTGTCCATGGTTAGGAAACATAACCATCTTTGATTAACGAGCTAGTCAAGTAGAGGCATACTAGTGACACTCTGTTTGTCTATGTATTCACACATGTATTATGTTTCCGGTTAATACAATTCTAGCATGAATAATAAACTTTTATCATGATATAAGGAAATAAATAATAACTTTATTATTGCCTCTAGGGCATATTTCCTTCATGGCCTCCTCTTCAGAGAGTGGGAGGTAGTTGCTATCCTCAAAGTCTTCATGGCTTTCCGGATTGAGCAGGTCCTCCTGCCCTGCGGGGTCATCATGATGATGCTCGTTGGCTACGTCTCCAGCGAGGTGTTTGTATTATTTACGGTGTCGTTCTTCGCCGAGTCTACGTTGCTTGCATGGCTTCGATGTGGTTTTGATCGACGGTGCCATTTTTGGCGTTTGGGAGGCTCATCAGGAGTGCCCTTGCCATCCTTTGGGGTGTCCACAATGTAAATGTCATAGGTGGATGTGGTCGACCAGCGGCCTGTGACGGGGGGGGGGGGGGGGGGCACCGACCTCAGCATTAGCCGTGGCCACGTCCTCCTCGTTGATGTATTCGACATTCTCCGAATTATAGTCTAACATATAGGTTGAATCATCGATAGTTGCTACCAAATGGGTGGTGGGCAGGGAAGAAAATTCCTTGTTGAATGTCTCGAAGGGTCAGTGATTGAAGGCGGAAGGCAGGTTCTCCTGGATAGTCTTTTTCTGAATTTGGTCTAGCGCCTCATTCAACATATCGAGGGTTGTCAGACTTGAGGGGTCTAGGCTAGATTTTGTGGTGAAGGAACGGAGGTCGATCTGTGACTCAACCGGTCCTTGGTCCCGGATGAACCTATCTTCAAGATTCGGGACCGAAACCTTGAGGGGCACCGGATTGTCCTCGGAAACTGAAGTTGTGCTTTGACCCTCCTGTGCACCTTCCATGCCAATGTTTGTGGTCGGGTCATTTCGGGCCGGGGGCTACCCCTAGCCTCTATTTGCCGATCTAGGGTGTGGGCCCGAGGCCAGCAATGGGTTGTGCGGGAGGAGCTCGACCGAGATCAAACTTTGGCCTCTGACCCCTGGTTCTGCCTCGAGGGCCGGGAATAAATCCTCCACCGATGTGATTTCGGTTGTCAGTGGGTTAAGGTCCCCTCTTCCAGGGAGTCCTTCCTGGCTTGAAGCCATTTGGTGGACTGGGGCCGATTCACAGATCGGATCGGAGGTGTACGTCGGAGCAGGCACGGCAGGGCCTGCGAGGGTGGTGAATCCGGTGAAAACCAAACCCCCCCGCCCCCCGTGCGTCACTGACGTACTCTAGATTGCCGAATCGAATCCGGTGTTCGGGAGCGAAGTTGTGGACTGGCCAAAATGACCGATAGAATCAGTGTGCAGTATGATGCTGCCAAAAGTGAAGAGTTGTCCAGGGATGAAGAGATCCATGGAACTGAAGTGCTCTCCAAGGACTAAGCAAGCCATCGATCCTTCCGGCGATCCAACATCGGAACTCTCAATGAAAGCACCAATGTCGGTGTCAAAACCGACAGACCTCGGGGTAGGGGGTCCCAAGCTGTGGATCTAGGATCGATGGGTAACAAGGGACGACGAACACAGTGTTTACCCAGGTTCGGGCCCTCTCGAAGAGGTAAAACCCTATGTCCTACTTGATTGTATTGATTGTATAACGTGGTTTACAGAGTAGATCTACCTCGAGATCATCATGAGCTAAACCCTAGGCTACGGGAGATGAAGATAGCTCTCTCCCTAATGACTATAACCCTTGGTTTATATAGACACCGATAGGGTTAGGGTTAGGGTTACCAAAGATAGATTACAATTAGGAATCAAAGAGATCCTACGCCTTCTTGACTTCGTGGGCACACCACGGCTTCACAGATCTCCCGTCATAGTACGGCTCCACCAGTCCGATCCATATACAATGGGTCGTCGCCCTGAGGACCCCTTAGTCCATGACTCCCTTAGGCGGTGTCTTGATCACTCCTCCCTCCATTTTCATTGGGTCCAAACGAAGGCCACGTTGGTGACGAGCTGCTGGAGTTCATCGTAAAGCTGCGCGGCCCCCCATGCAGTAGCCTTCGGCTTCCATCTCCATTCACGAGGGTGATGGAGGTCGAACAGCTGCCGGGTCTGAGGCTACACATGAGGGGTTGCTGTACTGGCAGCATGCAAGCAGATGTAGAGTCCCCTGCTCCTCATGTCATGCTTCTCCGGCATGACTAGAAGACCATCGCTCATGCCGATAGCTGGGTAGCAGGGCATGTTCTTCATTTCAAGCTAATGGATGCCACTTTGCTCTCCTTCAAGGTCTTCAGTGGTTCGGGTGCTGCGCAGAGAGCTCAACCGATGACAAAAGCTCCTCAGCGATAGCGACGAGGAGGACAGTGATGGCGATGACGGCAGAGCTAGTGGGGAATACGACGGCTCCGACTTCGCCTGAACACTAGCCGCACCGTCACAATCAGCCGACGGCACCACCATCTGCACCTGCATCTCCTCCCCCGCAAGGCAATTTGCTGGGGAGTTGGGTGCGGGTGGTGTCTTCGCCTCCTCCAGCAGTCTTCCACCTGGACCAAGGCAGGCTTCCTCGTGGACTCCGACTTCATCCTTCCTACCGGTATCCATGCTGCCGTTCCCTGCTAGCCCTGGTGGCGGTGACCAGGTGCTACCTCTTGAGCAACTGCGTTGGTTTTCCCTTGAAGAGGAAAGGGTGATGCAGCAAATTAGCATAAGTATTTCCCTCTGTTTTTGAGAACCAAGGTATGAATCAAGTAGGAGGCCACGCACGAGTCCCTCGCACCTACACAAACAAATAAAATCCTTGCAACCAATGCAATAAAGGGGTTGTCAATCCCTTCACGGTCACTTACAAAAGTGAGATCTGATAGATATGATAAGATAATATTTTTGGTATTTTTATGATAAAGATGCAAAGTAAATAAAGCAAAATAAAAATGGCAAAAGAAATAGCTTGTTGACGGAAGATTAATATGATGGAAAATAGACCTGGGGCCATAGGTTTCACTAGTGGCTTCTCCCGAGAGCATAAGTATTACGGTGGGTAAACAAATTACTGTTGAGAAATTGACAGAACTGAGCATAGTTATGAGAATATCTAGGTATGATCATGTATATATGCATCACGTCCGAGACAAGTAGACCGTCTCCTGCCTGCATCTACTACTATTACTCCACACATCAACCGCTATCCAGCATGTATCTAGAGTATTAAGTTCAAAAGAACAGAGTAACGCCTTAAGTAAGATGACATGATGTAGAGGGATAAACTCATGCAATATGATATAAACCCCATCTTGTTATCCTCGATGGCAACAATACAATACGTGCCTTGCTGCCCCTACTGTCACTGGGAAAGGACACCGCAAGATTGAACCCAAAGCTAAGCACTTCTCCCATTGCAAGAAAGATCAATCTAGTAGGCCAAAGCAAACTGATAATTCGAAGAGACTTGCAAAGATAACCAATCATACATAGAAGAATTCAGAGAAGATTCAATTATTGTTCATAGATAAACTTGATCATGAACCCACAATTCATCGGTCTCAATAAATACACCGCAAAAGAAGATTACATCGAATAGATCTCCAAAAGAGAGGGGGAGAACATTGTATTGAGATCCAAAAAGAGAGAAGAAGCAATCTAGCTAATAACTATGGACCCGAAGGTCTGAAGTAAACTACTCACACATCATCGGAGAGCTATGGTGTTGATGTAGAAGCCCTCCGTGATTGATGCCCCCTCCGGCGGAGCTCCCAAAAAGGCCCCAAGATGGGATCTCACAGGTACAGAAGGTTGCGGCGGTGGAATTAGGTTTTTGGCTCCGTATCTGGTAGTTTGGGGGTACGTAGGTATATATAGGAGGAAGGAGTACGTCGATGGAGCAACATGGGCCCCACGAGGGTGGAGGGCGTGCCTAGGGGGGGGTAGGCGCGCCCCCCTACCTCGTGCCTTCCTGGTTGCTTTCTTGACGTAGGGTCCAAGTCCTCTGGATTACGTTCGTTCCGAAAATCACGTTCCCGAAGGTTTCATTCCGTTTGGACTCCGTTTGATATTCTTTTTCTGTGGAACTCTGAAATAGGCAAAAAACAACAATTCTGGGTTGGGCCTCTGGTTAGTAGGTTAGTCCCAAAAATAATATAAAAGTGTATAATAAAGCCCAATAATGTCCAAAACAGAACATAATATAGTATGGAACAATCAAAAATTATAGATACGTTGGAGATGTATCACCAGGCCATCGCCTAGCTGTTCTCCCCATCCATCACCTTCGTCGCGCCTTCCCGATCTTGTCAGGCTCTGTCCCACAGGTCCTGACGGGATCAGGCTAGGCTTCTACCCAGGCGCTCCTTCTGTCCTCTTCACCTCCCACTGTAGTTCCTAGGAGGAGAGGGACAAGAATGGGATTACGAGGCACTTATCTTTTTTCACTGTAAAATATGTAGGCGCTTGCCAAATTTTACTCTTAAACATGTGATCTATTTTATCCATGTTTGTGCTATGTAAGATCTATACTTGCTTATCTGCATATTAATGAAAAAGACAAGCCTTGATGGGTACTTATGCATGTATCCTATCCATGCAAAGGATGAATGCCTCTATACTTTCAAGTAAATAAATTTCGAATTTTTTATGTCATGCTTATGACACTTCTATGATGATAATTGTGACAAAAGCACGTATCATCGTAGATGTGGTGGGCTCCTACTTCTATGACAAAAAATCATGACAAAAATGGGCGTTTCGTCCTGGGCGGGCCGGAGACGCAGCTGCATGGCATTCTTTGGCCCGTCCATCACAGAAAAAATCGTGGTTGAAGTGAGGGCGAGGAAAATATTGGGGAGTTCCTGGTTACGGTGGGTGGTTGGGGCCGAGCGATGCACGGAGGTTTCTGCGTTTCTCTTGTGAACGGGCATGTGTGTGAGGCGTTGGCTAACTGAACCGAGCGATCACTCGTTACTGAACCCGAGTGATTCATACGCTACTGACTGAACTCGAGCGATTCCTTCGTTGCTGCTGCTAACTAAACTGGGCGATCGATCACTACTGCTTATTGAAGCCGATCGAGCCCCTGTGCGAGACATAGACAACCAATATTGGGTTGCCTCTCGATGAATAGTGACCGTTGCTACTGCGCGTGTGGGACGTAGAACGAGTCGAGTCGTTGTGAGTCGAGCCGATTGGTTGGAAGTGGATGAACACACTACTAGGAAAAGGGCTATAGATGAAATTGACACTAATGGCACACCAGACATGTGGTGCGCCACTACTATATACTAATGGCGCACCATGTGCTAGTGCGGCATTAGTGTGGAAGACACTAATGGCGCACCAGACGCATGGTGCACCACTAGTAATAGAAACTTTTTTTTTCATTTTTCCAAACATACTAATGGCGCATCCAGGCACAGTGCGCCATTACTAGTTCTAACTAGTAATGGCGCACCAACCACCAAGTGCGCCACTACTGTATTTTTTTATTCTTTTTTTTGCAAAACTACTAATGGCGCACCGTAGCATAGTGCGCCATTACTAGTTTAAACTAGTAATGGCGCACTCTGCCACGGTGCGCCATTAGTATATATATATATATATTGCAAAACTACTAATGGCACACCACCAGCAGGTGCGCCATTAGTATGTAGGGTTACTAATGGCGCATGAGTGGGTGGTGCGCCATTAGTAACCTGGGACCAGCTAGATATTTTGGACAGCCACACCTACATACTCACTTTCCCCACTTCATTCCCTCCACCTCCTTCTCCAAGCTTGTGTCGGCTGCCTCCTCCTCCTCACCTCATTTGCACCACAGATTCATCAAAATTAAGTGGTTAAATTACCTTTTTTTGATAGGTAAGTAAGGGGAAAGCTATCTTTATGTTGTAGATCTACCTTTTTTCCTTAGCTTGCTCCAACAACGTGCACATGCACTTTTTGTGGCCTAGCTAGATCTATGTATGTTTGTGGTGTTGCATATGTTTGTGGTGTTGCATATGTTTGTGGTGTTGCATATATGTTTGTGTTTTCAGGTACCGGTATTTGAAATGCGATAGTTGCCAATATTTTGCTGGAATGTTGATTCATTTCCGTTTCAGCGAGAATTTTGGCACTATGCATTCTTTTTGGTCCTATTTTTAGGGAAAGTCATGCCAATTTTTTCTTGGTTCTAAAATATCGTTTTGCTCTACCCCGCAGGCGACCATGGTCCGCACAATGACCGAAGGCATCGTGAATTGGTTTTTGAGCTCCGTGAAGGCCGAGATGCTTGAAAAGAACGAGACAGAGATAAGATGTCCGTGTCGAAGATGCAAGCTGAAGAGCCTTATTGCGTACCCGGATTCCGGGCAGGTGCGAGACCACCTGCTCTTGCGTGGTTTCATGGATGGCTATCGGTGGCAAGGTGATGAAGATGACTATGAAGTCGTCCATGGGGGCCGGGCAAGAAATGAGGAAGGGCAGCAAGACAACCACCGCGGCTCGGGCGGGCGAGAAGGCGAAGAATCTCCAGGACATGATCATGACGGTGATGCTGTACACAGTCATCATGTAGAAGATGCCGGACATGATGATGAGGAAGATCAAGACGAAGGGCATGATCATGAAGATGAAGATGCCGGAGTAGACGACGATGGAGGCTGGGTGCAGGACCCTCATATTCAAGAGCTGCTTCTCAAGCAGACGGATAACGCAAGAGCTGCCGCCCGAGAGAAAGCCAAGCTGGATCAACTGGAGATAGACGCGGTTACTCCATTGTATGAAGGATGTGCCCTACATGTTTTCGCAGGGCGCCGCCGACGTTCCTTGCACTCTCCTGCACTTCGTGGGTGGCGAGTTGGTCGATGTTGCCAAGGGCAGAATCGTTCAACCGGGCAACCCCATGTTCCACGGTAATCCGATGCCACCCACAGTGTATAGGGTTGAAGTGGTTTGGGTGCTGCCAGGCTGCGACGAGCTGTTACCTCCGATTCGACCTGCTGGGGCCGACGAAGAAGATGAGATGACCCTCAGCGCCTGCGTAAGCTGGCCCCTGCTTTGGCCGAAGAGCCATATTCGTTTGGGGGCGGGGGACACCACCCCACAGACAAGACCGCCAGTCGTGCCAGCGCCAAGCCATGGCAAGAACGCCACAACGTTACCGGACATGCCGGACATCCCTATGGCATAGGATCCGGACATGCATATGGCACAGGATTCGGATGAAGACGACAACGACGACGGTACATTTACCAACGTCGATAAGTACTTTACCGAACATGTGTACGGTGATGAGTTCTGCGGGCCTCCTTCTCATGAACCCAACCAAGACGACCGCGATCTAGCTGGTACGACGGAGAAACCCAATGGCATCAGGCGTCGTCTGGCGTTCAGTTCTCAGGAGACGCCTCCAGCTGCCGCCTTCACCGAGCCTTAGATAGCTAAGGTGCGAAATATTATCAGCCCCAACACGCTCAAGAAGGCTAAAAAGGGCGCCGGTGCGAGCCAGCCGGCACCGAGTACGATCCGTGCTCAGGACGGGCCACCTTCACCTAAGGATATCTCGAGGAGGGTGCATGTGGCGGGTAGGGCGATGCTACCGACAAATATGCTCAATGCTGCAACCGGTGCTATGCGGAGTCTACATGACAGCGTTCTTTCTTTGGAGAAGCGGCGTCTCAGAGAGAATGATGTGGCATACTCGGTTTTCATGGCCAAGGTGCCAGAGGGAAAGGGCTTTGTGGATGGCGCCATCGGGGGTACGATCGTCCTGCGGTTTGATGACATCTTTGCTATGTTTAACCTTCATCCGCTGCACTACACCTTCGTTCGGCTGTTTTCGCTGAGTATGGAGATGCGGATCATTAGAGACAAGACCCCGGACATCGTGATAGTCGACCCCTTCTACATGCGTGCCAAGCTCTTGGGCAGCGCTGGGGACCCCAAGTCGCGAGTTCACACCTCGAAGGCGTCATTCTGGCAAACCTAGATAAGGACAACTTCCACGTGTCTTACTTTCCCGAGTAAGTCATCCCTTAACCGCCCCGTAACATATGATTTCTTAGATTTCAATCATTTTGTTCTAACATTCCGTGTTCTGTGCAGTGACACACATTGCACACTCATTCTCTTAAGCCCGAAATATTCCATGGCCACGTATTTCGACCCGAACTGTGACTCCAAGATAGACTACACAAATATCAAGAAAGTTCTTGATGATGTTCTCCCCGGCTACGCCAAATATGGAGGCACCTTCACCAGGCCAGTTCATAGGTACGGCAGGCACATGTTCGCCCACAATACTAAGTTCTGCTACATCAAGCAGCCGCCTGGCGGTTAGAAGGATGCCTAGTACGCCCTCCCTCACATGCGGGCGATCGTACAGGACCATCATCACCTTCTGCTACCAGATAATCTCAAAGATTGGGCCGCGAGCTTGTCGGCAATCCAGGATGCGGACATCAGACAAGAATTCTTTCTCATCCAGTCGGAGTTTGCGAAATCATCCATCAAGATGTCCTTCATACCTCGGGGCAGTTCTACCTCAGATATCAACCGTCCAACAGTGAGATAGACACAAAGCTACAAATGTAGGCTGACAACGCCCGCGATTTCATGACCATCACGACAGACGGCGGCTTCATCCACGCTCCGGTCCCATGAGTCGAGTCGAAAGTCGTGATGCTATGTGTAGTTCTGAAACATTGATTGGCTCATGTTGTAATTAAACTTTAATGAACTGTATATCTCTTTGGTTTGGACAGTCGTTCAACTTAGATGTAATCGATGCTATTTATTAGTAGGACCATGAATCGTGCTATTAATGTCTTGCTTTTCTCTTCCGATCCTTTTGTTGCATACTTATATATTGCTCATGTATTGTTTGTTGTTTGGCTTGTGCATAGAGATGCCGTCGTATGTCGTGTACAAGGGTAAGGTTCCCGGAGTCTACGACGACTGGGAGGAGTGTCGGAGACAGGTTAACCGTTTCAGCGGTAACAGTTACAAAGGGTACACCACTAGGGCGGAGGCGTAATCTAGATACGCCCGCTATCTAGCGGGAGAGAGGAGGGAGCATTGGAGGAACCGGGTGAAGACCAGTTTCATCGCGATGATGCTCATCGTGATGACCGCAACTCTCTTCTATGTGATGGTAGTTTAGATGATCGATATCGACTTGTAATGTGAAGACAAACTCGCTACTCGTGGTCTCGAGACTTATAATGTTCTATCTTTGTTCGGTCTTTTGAATTCGGAGACTAATATGATGAATTGTATTCAGAGACTAATCTTCTATTGTATTCGATGAATCTGCTGTTGCTGTGTGGTGTTGTCTATATTCTGTCCAATAATATATTTTGTAACCCGTGCAAAAATCAGAAAAGTAAAAAAATAAATAAAACCTAATATTCATACTAATGGCGCATCATCTCAAAGTGCGCCATTAGTATGCCAAAGGATACTAATGGCGCATCACTACACAATGCGCCATGAGTATGCCAAAGGATACTAATGGCGCATCACCCCACAGTGCGCCATTAGTATGCCAAAGCACATGGGTAAATATGGCCCCCCTGGGAGGCATACTAATGGCGCATGTTAGTCTATACTAATGGAGCACGGCGTGGTGCGCCATTAGTATACCAGATACTAATGGCGCACCCATGGTGCACCATTAGTATATAATACTAGTGGCGTGGTACTAGTGGCGCACCAGTAGTGCGCCATTAGTAGGCAAAACTGGTGCGCCACTAGTAGGCCTTTTCCTAGTAGTGACAGTTCCCGGTGGGGGTTGGATGAACAGGACCCCGTGGTAGTAGGCCGTTGCCGTTGGATTCACAGGACCCCGAGGAGGCCACCCCACCCCAAGTGGTTGGGGCTAGATGAACGGACCCCGTGGAGGCTCTATGAACAATAGTCGGTGGAGGTGGGATGAACAGTAGCCCGTGGATGAACAGTTGCGCGTGGAGGCTGGAGGAGGTCGGCGGTGGATGAACAATAGCCCGTGGAGGCTGGAGAGAGCTAGTAGACGGTGGATTAATAGGACCCTGATTCGACGTAGGCGCTCCAACACAATTCTGTTTCCTCCATTTTGCGGTACGCCACACCCCTCCCGCTCAACAGGACCTGTTTCGACCGTAGGCACTCGAACAAAAGTCTGTTTCCTCCGTTTTGTGGTACACCTGAGCCTTACCGATGAACAGGACCCCGTTTCGACCATACGCGGTCGAACAGAAGGTCCGTTTCCTCCGTTCTGCGGTACGCTAGACCTCATTTCGGCTATTTCGTCCAAGCCGGTTGGCTATCATGAACACGACGTATTCTGTGGCCTCCCTATGAACATGACGTGGTTTCTTCGCTCCGACCCAGCCGGTTGGCTTTCGACGAATAGGACGCCGTTGCTGTTGTCCATTGCTTCTCCATGTACATGAGCCCTGGCCGTACATATGCGCGAGTACGCGTTCGAGACCCCGCCCATATGTATGTACGTGACTGTATTTTTTTTGTCATTTTGCTATACGTACATGTACGCGGTTTTGACTAGACTGCCTGAAATGCTACCGCTCCTTACTCAGCCACGGTTCATCGTGGCAGACAGACCAATCGACCGGTATGTACACAGATAGCGCTACGTATGCTTCAACCGGGTAGGTCCCCATTGTTCCTTGCGTGCAAAGATATAGCTGGTGGGTCCTAGTTGTTGGGGGCAAGAATCATTTTTTGCCCGTAATATGGACGCACTTCCTTGCGTGCGAAGATGTAGCTGGTGGGTCCCAGCTGTCATGGGGGAAACATTTTTTTCACAAAATACGGTGGCCCTTCCGGTGGGTCCCCACTATCAGGTGGAGGAATCATTATTTTGCGCGTAATAAGGAGGCACTTCCTTGCCGCGTCCGTGGACTCAAATGTCAGCCTCTCCGCTTACAGTCCTCTTCCGATGGAAGTCGTTCTTGACCACGTTGACCACGCCGCGTCGAGAGCACCAAGGCGGGTACGACGGCGAGTCCTAGGAAGGGAATGACATGGAGCCGAGGAAGACTCGGCAGTTGTTTCCCACGCAGAGGGGAGTACGAGGGCTTACTTCTTTGGTTCAGCGTGAGGCTGCCATCGCTGGAGAATAACAGGAGGTTTGGGTGAGTACAGGGATGGCCAGGCCAGCGATGGTAGTAGGGTGGGTGGTGAGGCTTGCGCGACAACATAGCCGGCCATGGGACGTAGGAGCAGGTGGCACGGCCGACAATGGTTTGGGCGGCTGGAGCAAGAAGACCAGAGGTTGAAGAAGCATGACGAGCATTGGATGGACATCGTATGGTCGCTGCAACTAGAATCGTTTATATTGACTAAGTTGACAAATCCTGCATCCCCATCAACTTAGTAGGCCCACATATTAGCGTCCAAATATGGCGGGCCCCAGCTTGTAGGGGGAGTATTCTTTTTTTGTGCGTAATAAGGAGTCACTTCCTTGCGTGCGAAGATATAGCTGGTGGGTCTGAGCTGTCAGTGGGAGGAACTTTTTTTCACAAAATATAGAGGCCCTTACGATGGGTCTTCACATTCAAGTGGATGAATCATTATTTTGTGCATAATAAGGAGGTACTTACTTGCGTACGACCGTGGAGCTAGGTGTCAGCCTCTCCATGTACAGTCCTCTTCTGATGGATGTCATTCGTTGACCACGTTCACCACGCCGCGCCGATAGCACTAGGGCGGTGGACGATGGTGAGGCCTAGGAAGGGAATGACCCAGAGCTGGGGAAGACACGGCAGTGGTTGCCCACACGGTGGGGAGTACGAGGGTTTACTGGTTCAGCTGCCGTTGGCCCTAAATAACAGGAGGTGTGGGTGAGTAGAGGAATGGCCTAGCCAATGATGGAGTAGGGTGGGGCGGTGTGGCGTGTGCGGTAGCATAGCTGGCCACGGGAGGCGGGAACAGGCAGTCCCACTGGTGCTGGTTTGGGCGGCTTGAGCAAGAAGATCAGATATTGAAAAAGCATCACGGCTGTTGGATTAACATCCAACGGTCACTGCTGCTAGAATTTTTTGTGGACTAAGTTCACAAATCCTTTCATACACGTCAACCTAGTAGACCCACAAGTCAGCCTCCAAATCTGTCCCAAACAGCATACAACCCGAAATTTCCAGCCAAATTCAAATTAATTTAAAAACTAAACATAACTTAATTTAAATCCAATGAAATTTTACCCGCACAAAAACAATGAAATTTAAAATATCAAAATCTGAAAGAAAAAATATATTTTGGAACTAATTGCCTGTTTGCTGTATTTATTCATTTTACAGCCCATTTGTTATTACTCATAGCCCATTTCTTATTACTTATAGCTCATTTTCTTGGCAACCCCGAATGCATCCCTCCTCGTCTTGAAAGATTTTCGGCACAACAGGGCATAGAAAAGCAAGTAGGCCTATGTTGGTTGTTCTGTAAAAAACAAAATAGTGGGGCTACCCATTTTCAGAAAGGAAAAAAACTGGGCTGGCCATGTGGTAAACATATGAAATAAAAGCCTGGGCTAGATGGGCCACAACTCCCACACAACCCAATTGATACCCTTCTCCGTCCCAAAAACAAAAAAAATTACTGTGCGCACTGCTGGGTCCCAGGTATCAACCGCTCCTTATGCAGTTAACTCGCTTATTGCCTACGTTGATAGTGGAGTGGAACCCAGATGTCAAGAAACCATCAGGAGGAACCCTTTTTTCTTGTAATAAAGGAGGCACTAGCTTGCCTACTTCCATGATCCTGGTGGGTCCCTCCTGGCATCCTCACCATGTACAGTCATCTCCTTATTCCTCTTGATTGTTGAACATGTTGACAACACCGGAGGGCGGCGCCGTAGTGAGTGAACCAAGGCGAAGGATGATGGTGAGGCCTCGGACGGGAATGAAGATGAGCCGGGGAAGATGCGCAAAGTTTTAGGGTGCGATGTGGCCACAATGTGTGCGCGGCAGCACAACCAGTCCTGGGAGGCGGGAGCAGGCTGTCCCACCGGCACTGGTTTGCCTTTCATAGCTGGAGGAAGAAGAGACTGAAGAAACACGACAGACGTTGAATGTCAATCCAACGGTAAAGGTTGGCACAATCTTTTTTTGACTATGCCGACACCATGTAACATACTTTTTTATAGGAAGAAAAGAAAAACTAGTCTTGTTCGCCAGATAACATTCCCGAAACTACGACCGTTTGATCTTGCGTTGCAACTAAAACTGCTAGGAAAATGAGTTCATTTTCCATCCTCCTCCCAGGGAACGTTCGCCAGTGACTAGCACCCTTGGTTTTCAACCTAGAGGTCTTGGGTTTGAGTCCCATGAACCCTCAATTTTCTCCTCCTTCCTTCCTCGCAAAAAGGAGAAAGAAAATCAAACACTTGAGAAGGCGTATAGAACAAGCTACTGTACCAGTAAAGAGACATTGCTGAGTTTTAGAAAAAAGAGAGACATGCTCCTCTAGCTGGTTCGAATCCAAACCTAGACTATGACTATATATGGTGCTATGCTACTCTGCAAGTAATGAAACTGACATATCCAATCTTCACTTCTGCTCTTCTCTACTTACTCTGCCTAGCATCAGAAGCTCTGGCCGCAGCAACCATGTCCACTGGCGGCTCGTCCACCTGCTCTTCAGCAGGCAACAACCAGATATGCACCAAGTCGCCATCCATACCATCGCCTATGGGTCTCATCACACCCCCGCCGGCACACGCACCACAGCCGGTTGCTCATCGCAACCCGCTGTCGTTGGTGTGGTGCCACTGCTGAAAATCACGCAGAGTCATCCGTCGCATCTCAACCACAATCCTCAACCCTAGGCGAGTCTTCTAAAAATGCCCGAATCATGGGGTGATAATATGTTTAAGTGTTGTTCCGCAGCTTTCAGTTGCTGAATTTTTAATAGTTTGGTTGGTGATCTTCCAATTTTTTTCATGTAGAAAAGGGAAGATTTGTGTGAATTATATTTCTAGGAAGTAGCTGATGTGGGGGAATGGAACTACGCTAATTATTTGGTTAGCCGAGGAATCCCAATACCAGCAGGTTGGGGTGCAGAAGTAACTAAAGTAACGACAGAAGAGGAAGATGTAGAACAGAAGGTTAAAGATGCAGTTCCTATGATCATGGCCAAGCAACAGCTGCTGAACGACCTTGACAACAATGAGGAGATGAAAGAGCTTGTGCAGATAATGGGCAAAACCGTTGTGCTCTATAAGATGATTGTCTCTGTATTTGCAGTGTATGTAGCACTCGTGATGTATTAAGTGGCTATGACATGAGCACTTTGCTGCAACTAGTAATGAACGGAACCTGTTTAGCAGGCCAGGCTTAGTGTTGTGAACATCTAATGATTTCTATTATCGAAAATTGGGGGTATCCCCTTTTTCTCATAAATAAATAAATTAGCAGAGGCCCTTTGGCTAATAAATAAATTAGCAGAGGCCCTATCGGGCCAGCTTCGTTCAAATTTGAAGACGTAGGGTAAATTGCTGTCCAACAACAAACTATGTCATCAAATACAAGTTTCACAGCCAAATATGAGTATAGCTAAACAACAATGTCATCATGTTTTAGTTGTCATACAATCACCAAACACAAATCAACATACATAATAAGTGATGTTCTCATGGCAAAATACTAAACAGCAACTTCATTAGGTTTCAATTGTCATAACAAACACAATTTCACATAGTAGATAAAAAGTCGTCTTCTCACAGGAAAAAATGACAAAAGCAATCTAATCATCATCCGCAGCAGCATCATCAACATCTTCGCCATGTGTATCAGTCTGAATCGTAATTCCCCCCGGTGTCATCTTCTTCTTCATCCTCAATGTCCTCAAACGTTGGCGTCTTATTGATCAACTCTCGTATGTCCACATCCTGACATGCAATCTTTCCACCAGCATCATTGACGTGATGGTTCTCAAAGATATTAGGAACATCTATAGAATCTTCTACATGAGAAGTGTAAGCATCATATCGTTGTGCAACTTCATTAAACGAATTCCTCTGGTCAAACCTTTGCAATACTGTCCAATCATCGCTACATGCATGTGTCTTTCAAGAAAAATATTTGTGTTGCTTGATTTTGCCAAAATAAAAGGCTCGTCAGTTTGGGTTTTGCGATCCTGAAAAACAGGTTATACCAACGACAACACAACAGAACCACACACCGATGAACCTCGAAACTAGAGATATACTGCAACTGAACAATGTCTATTATGTTGGCATACATTTTAGTTGTCTCTTCCCCGTACGTATCTATGCTCATGATGGCACTGTTTTGTGTCTTCATGCCTTCGTCGTGTGCAAGGGTGTTGTAGCGCACATCTCCAACAACGCAAGATTCATAATGTCTTACCCGAGTGTCATGACCCATTGCTAGTGTGTAAAGGGCATCATTAACTGCCTGGCCATGCTCCCGCATCTTCTTAACCTATGGTTAGAAAATAGACAAGCTGATCATCTTATGTACTCAACATATTAAAAAACCTGACAGTGCAATTGAAAAGTTTACATGGCTCTTGAAGCCATTTCGCAAATCCTGCCTTAACCAGTTTGTCAATGTTTCTTGGATTTTGCGGCAGTAATTCCTTTTTGTAGATGCTGCACAACATAGTGATCACGTCAAACATCTAAATATATAAGAGTTGCTGCAAGTTTAGTAGATTATGATTTATAAGCTGCAGTACTTTGCACTTACTTGATACAAAGTAGAATCTTAGGACAGTTATTCAGGACATACTAAACCATTTTGTCCAAATCTTTAGGTTTCTCGCCTTGTCGACTCTTCCCTGTAACTCAAACAGAACAATTGAAAACATTGAGCTCAGGATTGTCTTCACCCACCTCATTACTAAGCTGATCAGCTGTTTCAATGTATTTTGAGCAGAATGTCAATGCTTCTATAGCAATGTAGGCCTCTGCAATGGAACTCTTAGGTCTAGCTCTGTTCCTAACATAGCCCTGGAAAGTGCCTAGACGCCTTTCAATAGGGTACATCCAGCCATACTGTACTGGACCTCTAAGTAGTGCCTCATCAGGTAGATGAACAGCCAAATGCACCATTGAAAGTGCGTTATATCGACTAGAGGGGGGGTGAATAGGCGATTTTTATGAAAGTCTTCAAAACGTGAGAGTTATGAAGACAAATAGTGAAGATTATGCCTATTACTATGCAGCGGAAGTTAGATTACACTAGGCCAGCCATGGTCATGTATTCAATAGAGTGAAAGCGCAATGACAAACAGCTTCAGTGTAATAAGGATCAGGTAGGAAGAAGTTATGAAGCCGAACAGATCATACATTCATGTTGTGAAGACAAAAGATAAAGCAAGCATGCAATGGCTTCACAATGAATAACTGTAAGTGAAGGGAAGTGAAGATGAAACCAGTGACAAGTTGAAGACAATGATTTGTTGGACCAGTTCCAGTTGCTGTGACAACTGTACGTCTGGTTGGATCGGCTAGGTATTTAAACCAAAGGACACACAGTCCCGGACACCCAGTCAAGGACACTTAGTCCAAGACACCCAGTCCTCACCGTTTTCTCCTTGAGCTAAGGTCACACAGACCTCGCTCAATCACTCAAGTAAGTCTTCAAGGTAGACTCCCAAACCTTCACAGACTTCGTTCACTGGCAATCCACAATTTCTCTTGGATGCTCAGAACGCGACGCCTAACCGTCTGGAGGATGCACAGTCCTCAAGTGTAATAAGTCTTCAAATCACACAAACACGAAGACTTAAGTGATGCCCAATTTACTCTGGCTCTGGGTGGTTAGGGCTTTTCTCCTCACTAGGAATTTTTCTCTCAAAGGCTTCGAGGTGGGTTGCTCTCAAACGACAAAAGCCGTGCACTAAAATCTGAGCAGCCAACCGTTTAAGGTTGTGGGGGGTGGACTATTTATAGCCACTTGGCAACCCGACCTGATTTGTCCGAAATGACCCTGGGTCACTGAGGAACTGACACGTGTACCAACGGTCGAATTTTGAACTCACACGGCAACTTTACTTGGGCTACAAGTAAAGCTGACTTGTCTGACTCTGGACAAGATTTTCTCTCAAAGTCTTCGCTCGAAGACATAGGATTTGAATTAGGCATCACTACAGTCATTCTGACTGGTTCTTTTGGACCCCACTTAACAGTACGGTGATTCCTATGACACTACATAAATGAAATAAAACTACGAAGGATCTAAGTCTTTGAGTTCCATAAGCTTCATAGGGAGTCTTCTCATGTCATTGTCTTCAATATGAATATCTTCATAAACCACCATTGTCTTCAATGTCTTCGTACATTTTTAGGGGTCATCTCTGTTGGTAAAACCGAATCAATAAGGGACTTCTACCTGTGTTTTCCTGCAATTCTCACAAACACATTAGTCCCTCAACTAGGTTTGTCGTCAATACTCCAAAACCAACTAGGGGTGGCACTAGATGCACTTACAATCTCCCCCTTTTTGGTGATTGATGACAAACTAGTTGAAGTTTTCAACGGGGAACATAATTTGTGAAATAGTAAAGGAATTTGTCTTCATAAGTTGCAAGGGCTCCCCCTGAAGATGTGCATATAAGTAATTTGTCTTTTGAATGCAAATGCACATGGCAGGTTGTACTTGTGGAGATCCTCTTCAACTTATGATGACAATCCACTATGCATGTGAAAGTATATGAAGATAATGACATGCATAATGGAAAATGGACGTCTGCAGTAAGAGATGAGTGCGGAATTTATCGTCGCACATGCGAAATTTATCTTCGCATAACGGAGTGACAAACAGGTAGCAGACGGCCATCAAGGCTAAGTGTTACAACTCAAAGAAGCAAATGTAGCAAAAACGGGAGTTGTAAGCACGAAGCAAAATGTAGCAAAATGTATAAAGGCACCCACCCAAAGTGACCCGCTTGAAGACTATAAACATCATGCTTCTCCCCCTTTTGTCAGTGATGACCAAAAAGGTTTGAAGACATAGAGTTTTCTATGCGTTGCCAGGCGCAGCAGGGTCGGTGGAGTTGTTTGGTGGCGGAGCAGATGAGCTTGGTGCAGATTCGACGTATGTTGAAGCAGGTGGAGATGATGTCGCGTCGTCGTCTTCTTCAATAATCCGGGCAGACACGATGGCAGCAGAAGAAGAGAATTCTGACTCTTCAAGTGATGGTGTGCTTCGCATCACAGCTCTTCTTGGAGGCGTGGAGTCAAATTGGAATCTCTCTCTGAAGCCATCCTCTTGCAGTTCAGCTTCATTGCTCATCATGGTGAGACCTTTCCAAGTGCGGCGACAGGTCTCGTGTGCGACAAACGCATTCTTGGTTGCCAGATTTCTGATGCGATTGACGTCTTGCATGATGCTTTTCATCTGCCGTTTGAGCCAGTCGTGATGCCTATCTTGCTTTTGGTGAAGAGCCACAAGAAGCTCTCGGTCATTGAGTGCTGGAGCGCGCTTCTTGGGTCTCTTGGCAGCTGTGCTGTCAGTGGCTTCAGTTGATGCAGGGGCACGTGTGGTGCCAGCCATTGGATACACTCGGGAGAGAGCTACAACACCTTCAATATTTTGAGTGAAGCTCTGGTGTTCTGCATTTTGAAGACTTAGTGGTTGCTTTCCAGGCTCTGGATATATTGCTTCAGCAGATGTGTCCACATCTGGCAAAAATATCCTATGGTTGCGGGCTGAGGGTTGATAGGAGATTGCAGAGTGAAGCTTGATCAGCCTCATAACCCAAGGAGCATAGAACTTTAATCCAAACAGTTCTGAGGCAGACGCTGCAAAGTGACGGATGAAGAGATCCTGTGCGTTGAAGCATTTGCCATGTAGAATGCAGAAGATGAGAGTCTTCATTGCACCATCAATTGTCGCATATCGAGAGTGTCCCTTAACAGGCCATAGAGTCTGCCTTATGATATGATATATTGTTCTGGGCAAGTACTCTAAGTCTTCAACGAAGAACCTAGTTGGATAGGGTGCATTAGGAGGCAGTGGCTTCATCATTGAGAGCATCTGACTCATATCTGGCTCAGGACGCTGAAATATGCTCTCAATTGCTTCAGCATGGAGTTGGCACCCTTCTTCAAAGAATTCGCCAGGAGTGGGAAGGCCGGTAAGCTCAATTAGGTCGAAAGCATTGGCTTCATGATGGATATTGCCTGTCATCCACTCTAGAATCCATGTCTTCGGATCTCTGTTATAGCCTTTGATATGCAAAGTGGCATAGAACTGGAGCAGAAGCTCTTCGTTCCAGTGCTCTTCATCAGTGATAAATGGCAGCAAACCTACTTGCTTGAAGCAATCCAGTGCTTCTTCCAGACCAGGCAGACCAGCAACAGCTTCAACCTCAAGGCGCTTGTGAGGAAAGATGCGGCCTTGGTTGTATAGGATGCATGAATAATAGCTGCGCTGTTGATGGCTCCAGAACCTATCCGATACAATCCGTTCCCTTGAATAAGGGTTCTTGGAGCGGTCGAAAAACGTGTTATCTGCCCTGAAGCCGTTGATGTTGAAGGAACCAGGAGCTGATGCAGGACCTGGGAACCTTGGCAGTCGTGGGATTGGCTTCTGGACCTGGGGTCTGTACGCAATATGATAGTTGAATTGTGGTCTGGCAGCAGACTCAGGCACAGAATGTTCAGGAGCAGTAGCTTCATTGTCTTCTGAAGCTATTGTTGGGTTGGGCTCCACATTTGCTTCGGCGTTGTTTATGGCAGCCTCAACATTTGCAGACTCAGGCACGTTCTCCTGGAGAACTGCTTCTTGTTGGTGTGGAGGAGTTGGAGCTTGTGGTGTCTCTGCATGCTCTTCGGCTGATGCAGCCGGAATGTCGTCAGCAGCCTGAGCCCTTGTCCCTTTGCGAAGCCTACGGAATTTGGGCGACGCTTGTGGAGTTGCAGTGGGCTGTGGCTCATCTTCCTCCTGTGAGCGATCTGCCCACGATGCATCTTGTGTGATTGGCGTCAATGGACGACCAATACTGATCAGTTCGCTTGTCTCAAGCTGAGGAAGGGCTGCATCACCTTGCACATTTTCTTGGAGACCAATGTCTTCAGCAGCGTAGGGTTCGTCTGCTGGAATGTCTTCAGTGTTGGGTTCATGCATAGTCAACTGACGATCTGCGTCAGGATAGCGGATGGAGAGGGGTTCAACTGTCAAGGGCTCTGTGGGAGCAGCCCGAGATTTCTTGGTCTTGCGCTTCTTGATGATGGGTTCAGAAGGAGAGGCTTCAGAATGCTTTCTTTTCTTAGCTTCAGCCTCTGCAGTCTGTGTCTTCTTGTGCTGTGAGGCGGTTGATCGACTCTTTGGCTTCGAGCCAGTCGTTGCAGCGGGGAAGACAATCGGAGTAGTTTCTGACCTTGGCGCTTCAGGTTCAGGCACATCAGCCTTCTTTTTCTTCTTCGCGGCCATCCTGGGGTCAATGCCAGGACGCCCAAGTGCCTTGCGTTTCTCTACCTCATTGTAGGCCTGCACGCAGCGATCAGCCAAAGTCTTCATGCGTTCTCGCGAGCCTTGAGCTTCGGCACGCGTCTTCAGGAAGTTCTCTTTCAGCTCGTGCAACATGATCTTGAAGTTTCTCACTTCTTGCACACTGAGCTTTGCCACGTGCTTCTTGAACTGATCCTTTTCATAATCAATTTTCTGCTTCAGTTCTACAATGCGCTGGGCTATTGCAAGTTCTGAAGCAATTGCGCCTTGAAAAGCAACGCTGAGGCCTATGGGCAGCTGCAGATCGTTGAAGCTGATGTCTGGTGAGGCAAACCATTCATCGATGAAGTTGTGGATGATGGCGACATCGAACAGAGGCAGATTGTTGAAGATTTCAGCCTCCTCCTTACTCTTGATGAGCTGCTCAAGAGCATCATCTCCAAGATCTTCATCGCTTGAGAGATCAATGGCTTCGCAGCGCAGAATGTCAGCAGCTGTGAGCTCTTTGCCTGTGTGTGGCTGAGGCTTCTTGGCTTCTTGGGGCTTGGACACTCGTGATAAGCCTTCTGACAGCACACTGGCTTCAGGAGGTGCAGTTGCTAAAGGCTTCACTCTTGCGATCTTGGGAGAAGCGGCTGGCTTTGAAGCCTTTGGCTTCTTCTGCTTCGGCTTCGGCGCAGCAGGGGCGTCATCTGACTCAGTATCTGCTGGAGGGTTATTCACAGCAGTCCCTTGGACTAGGATGCGAGTGATGAGGCCTGCAAGATTGGCATACGGCCCGATGATATTGGGATCGGCGTTGCGTGTGCCATCTGCCCTTGGTGAGGAGGGACCAGGGTTGAAGTCAAGCCCAAATTTCTTCTTGTTTATCTTCGCTGACTGTTGTGCAAACTGAAAGTTGCGCTTGAAGAGATTATCATCGCGGCACCAGAGAAGTGATGACGGATGTGCCTCAGCTGGCTGTGGTCCTCTCACCATGCATGGATAGAAGCCTTGAGCAATGGCTTCGACTCTAGACCTGGGTACGAGATTTTTGTATAGTACGTCTCCCCACGGTCTCTTGATGGCGCACTTCTCCGCATATTCCTGAGTGACGAAGCGGTAGTGGAACCATTGCTCTGCCCAATATCTTCGAATCCATTGGATTCGTGTCTTGCGCTGACCATAGCTTTCTTCAGGATCAGTTTTGTACATCTCTGCCAATTCATCAGGCAGATCTTTGGACGTTTCACCACGTCGCTGTCTGCCTCCCTTCCTTGCTGCTGTTTCTGAAGCCATGAATAACTTGGAAGGCTTCAAGATGTTCAAAGGCTTCCTTTTGCAAGAACTGGCTTCAGGAGAGTTGATGTGATGCTGGAAGTACTCTGCAAATGAATGCAGACTATGAGAACCAAAGGATTCTCCCACGGACATGTACCTGTGACAGCATTAAGGCGCGAGGGAAGGGGAAGAGGTCATATGCATTCTCAGAAGATTTTGAAGATAAATCGGTTTAGAAGACATAGACCTCATTGTGCGAAGACATTCACTCACAGATAAGAAGTTGGTTCCAGATTTGTACGAACCCATAGATCAGTACAAGTGAGGAATCTAACTACCTTATGAAGCACAAGTGAATATACTAGGCATGTCATGAGATGTAGCGAGATAACTAACTGATGTGAAGAGAAACTTCTTATGGCAGAAAGTGACTGAACTGTGGGATCAAAAGGGGCTGTAAAAAGAGGTTTTATTTACCACACTTGGAACTGCTAGACGAAGTGAGAGTTGAGGTCGAGCAGTTCGATCCTCCGTGCCCTAACTTGGCGACGGAAGACACCTACGGCGACGGTGGAGAGAGCGATGTCCGCTGTGGGCGTGAAAATAGCGTCGGAGAGGTTGCGGCAGTGAAGCGCTTCGTCGCCGGCGTCGTCGAGTGCTAGCGGTGGCGCTAGGGTTCGTGCGAGGGTGGAAGAAGGAGATAATGACCGTAGTGAATCGTGTATTTATAGGGATAGAGGTGGCACTGCGCTATTACGCAGGTACCCCTGGCGGTTCGCATTTGAGGCATGCGTGGCCAGTTAGAGGAAGATTGGGATTTGTTCCACGTCCCACGCATGCCTAAATTGTCGGGCGGTCGTTCCTGCTTCTTCGGATCTTATGTGGAGGAATGAGCATTAAAACTGGACTTTTATGGTTGTCACTATGTCTTCAGCTGACAAGGACACAGTGAAGACATTTGATAGTTTCAACAGAATGCATATGACTTGGAGAGATAGAGTTTGGGATAGGAAGCATAGAGAGGTTAGGGTCCGATCACATTCACTTAGTTCAAAAAGATTCAACCAAGAAGACATAGCTATAAGTGAATGCTGTAGAGGACAGAACATCAGTACATATATATCCATATAATCAACGTAGTGAAGATAATCATGAAGACATACTGAGAATGAAGCCAAACCAATTGTGAAGACATTGAGAGGTAACGCCATGAGAGAAACACTTCAAAATGGAACGTTTGGTGGTGGCGTTACCCACCGTATTGGAAGTATTAGACCCAGACACGGCGCACAATTATCGTGGCGCTCCGAAGTCAATTTCCACATTAATGTATTCACACTTAGAATGTATGTCTTCATTGTTTGAAGATATACGCTACTTCGTGTGTTGCACATCTAAGTCATCAATATGCTTAAGTGTTAGGATGTGTGCCTGATCACAGGACATTTGAGGATTCCAAGATATTTAGCTCACACCGTAACTTGCAAAATCTCTTCTCATCCAAGGGCTTGGTGAAGATATCTGCCAATTGCTCTTCAGTGTTGACGTGTATGATATCAATGTCTTCCTTCACAACATGATCTCTGAGAAAGTGATGACGAATTTCAATGTGCTTTGTCTTCGAGTGCTGAACTGGGTTGTTGGCAATCTTGATGGCACTTTCGTTGTCGCAGTAAAGTGGCACTTGCTTCAGATGAATGCCATAATCTTTGAGTGTTTGCTTCATCCACAGAAGCTGAGCGCAGCAAGATCCAGCAGCAATGTATTCAGATTCAGCAGTGGAGAGTGATACACAGTTCTGCTTCTTTGAAGACCAACATACAAGTGATCGTCCCAGAAAGTGACATGTGCCTGATGTAGACTTGCGATCAACTTTGTCACCAGCATAATCAGCATCCGAAAATCCAACCAAATCAAACTCTGAGCCCTTTGGTACCATAATCCTAGAGTTGGGGTGTGAGCCAAATATCAAAGAATTCGCTTCACAGCTAAGTGATGCGACTCCTTTGGTGTCGCTTGAAATCGAGCACACATGCAAACACTAAGCATGATATCTGGCCTAGATGCACATAAATAAAGCAAAGACCCAATCATGGAGCGGTATACCTTTTGATCGAACTCTTTACCATTGTCGTCGGGACCCAGATGATGCTTGGCTGGCATTGGTGTTGTGAAGCCTTTGCAGTCTTGCATACCGAACTTCTTCAGGCACTCTTTAAGATATTTCTCTTGAGATATGAAGATGCCGTTGCGTTGTTGCCATATTTGAAGACCGAGGAAGAACTTCAGCTCCCCCATCATGGACATCTGATATTGCTCTTGCCTCATATATCCAAACTCTTCACTATACTTCTGATTGGTGCAGCCGAAGATAATGTCATCCACATATATTTGGCACACAAACAGTTCACCATCATATGTCTTCGTGAAAAGAGTGGGATCCAGGGAACCAGGTATGAAGCCTTTGCTTTTCAGAAAGTACTTGAGTGTATCATACCAGGCCCTAGGGGCTTGTTTGAGGCCATACAGTGCCTTGTTGAGCTTGTATACCATATCAGGATGTTTTGGATTTTCAAAGCCAGGTGGTTGTGCAACATACACTTCTTCTTCAATCTTGCCATTGAGAAAGGCACTTTTCACATCCATCTGATAGAGAAGTATGTTATGATGATTTGCATAGGCTAGCAGTATGCGTATGGCTTCAAGCCTAGCCACAGGAGCAAATGTTTCATCGAAGTCAATGCCCTCCACTTGAGTATATCCTTGAGCAACGAGACGAGCTTTGTTCCTGACAACTTGACCATGCTCATCTTGCTTGTTGCGGTATATCCATTTGGTGCCTATTATGTTGTGCTTCCGTGGATCAGGACGCTTAACCAGTTCCCATACATTATTCAGCTCAAACTGTTGAAGCTCTTCTTGCATAGCTTGAATCCATTCAGATTCCATGAAGGCTTCTTCAACTTTCTTGGGTTCTGATATTGAGACAAATGCGAAATGCCCACAGAAGTTTGTTAGCTGAGTTGCCCTTGAACGAGTGAGTGGACCAGGTGCATTGATGCTGTCAAGTATTTTGTCAATTTGTACTTCATTTGCAACACGAGGGTGTGTGGGGTGAAGACTTTGCTCTTGCTGATCTATGTGGTCATTTGAAGGTATATCTTCAGGCTGAGCATTGTCTTCATGTGGATCAGGTGCTGAGATGATAAGTTCTTCTTCAGGTTGAGCTTCAGAAGGTACAATTTCTCCAGTTCCCATAAGCTTGATTGATTCATTTGCTGGAACTTCATCTAGCACATTTGGCAATTGCTCTCTTTGTGATCCATTGGTTTCATCAAATCACACATCCACTGTTTCAACCACTTTGTAGTGGAAGAGATTGAAGACTCTGTAGGAGTGCGAATCCTTTCCATATCCAAGCATGAAGCCTTCATGTGCTTTTGGTGCAAACTTTGAGGTGTGATGTGGGTCCTTGATCCAGCATTTTGCGCCAAATACTCTGAAATAACTGACATTTGGCTTCTTGCCAGTTAGGAGTTCATAAGATGTCTTGTTCAGAAGCTTGTGAAGATAAACACGATTGATTGTATGGCATGCAGTATCAATGGCTTCAGTCCAGAATTTTCTTGGAGTCTTGTATTCATCTAGCATTGTTCTGGCCATCTCAATGAGTGTTCTGTTCTTGCGTTCGACGACGCCATTCTGCTGTGGCGTGTATGGAGCTGAGAATTCATGTGTGATGCCCAAGGTATCCAGATATGTATCAAGGCCAGTGTTCTTGAATTCAGTGCCATTGTCACTTCTGATGTGCTTTATCTTGGCGCCAAAATTGTTCATAGCTCGATTTGCGAAGCGTCTGAAGACATCCTGCACTTCAGTCTTGTAAAGGATTATGTGCACCCAAGTATATCTAGAATAATCATCAACAATTACGAAGCCATAGAGGCATGCAGAAGTAGTAAAAGTTGAGTAGTGAGTGGGACCGAAAAGATCCATGTGAAGCAGTTCGAAGGGTTGAGTAGTGGTCATGATTGTCTTCGAAGGATGTTTTGCCCTTGTCATCTTCCCTGCTTCACAGGCACCGCATAAGTGATCTTTCTTGAACTTGACGCCCTCGATGCCTATGACGTGCTTTTTCTTCGCAAGGGTGTGGAGGTTCCTCATGCCAGCATGCCCAAGCCTTCGATGCCAAAGCCAGCATTCTGAAGCTTTTGCAAGAAGACATACTGCAAGTTGTGGTCCTGCTGAGAAATCTACCACATACAAATCACCTTTCCTATACCCTTCAAACACTAGAGATTTGTCAGATTCCATTAGCACCAGGCAGCGATATTTGCCAAACATTACAATCATATTCAAATCGCAAAGCATTGAGACAGACATTAAGTTGAAGCCAAGGGATTCAACAAGCATGACTTTATCCATGTGTTGATCCTTTGAGATTGCAACTCTACCTAGACCCAATACCTTACTTTTACCAGTGTCAGCGAATGTAATGTGGCTCTTGTCGGATGGACGTAAAGTTGAGTCCATAAGAAGGCTTCTTCTGCCAGTCATGTGATTTGTACACCCACTGTCAATAATCCATTCTGAAGACTTTGAAGTCTCTAGTGTCGTACCCTACAGTGCAGTTAGGGGGATAGGCTTCACGAAGAGTGTTGTGAAGCATAAACATTTGACGAACCAGTGGGTTATGAAAACTTAAATCCAGATTAGGACTAATGGGGAGAGTAGAATGCGATTCAGGAACGAAGTACATAATGATGCCATTTGGGCAGTTTATCTTGCGCCCCACAAGATTTTTATGGTCCCCAGCAATAGCATCAGAAGATTTTGTTTTTGTGCTGGAGACCTTTCCCTGCAAAAGAGAGTTAAGCTTTCTTAACCACCCACATCTTCAAGGGTGGCTTAGAAGCTATGAGTCTAAGTGCAACATCTAAGAATTTTGGCTTTGAAGCCTTAGCAAACAGTCTAGCAGGGGGACAATAATACTCATAGGCATAAGCAGAATAATTTTTGGTCATATGAACATGACGGTTCGATGAACCGCTCTCATATTCATATGCCTGAGTGTGGTTTCCCTGCAAAACATTTGCGTTAGTGTGACTCAGGTGAGTCCTCTGTCTGTATGAAGCCTTTGGACCGAGGTTTGTCTTCTTCAAGTGAGGTGTCATGAAGACATTCACAGGAAGATTTTCCAGACATGTTTTCGGAACCCAGATCTTCTTCATAGGCGGTCCATTCCTGCAGTTAGTACCAATGTACCTGGAAAACACTTCACCATTCTGATTCTTAAACAGTTTATAGTTTGCATCAAAGGATTTATCAATGATAATTGGGTTAGCACAAGTGAAGCCAGATAAATTGGATGGATCTGCTGAAAGTTCCTTTGCAGCAACCCATGTAGTTTTGGGGTACTGCTCAGGTTTCCAGTAAGAGCCATCTGCATTGATTTTCCTCACGAACCCAACACCCTCTTTCCTAGGGTTTCGGTTCAGAATCTGCTTCTTAAGGACATCACATAATGTTTGATGCCCTTTCAGACTTTTGTACATCCCTGTTTCAAGCAATGTCTTCAACCTAGCATTCTCATCAGCAATAGCAGTGGTATCCTCAGCAGAGGGGTTAGTTGCCACATCAACAGTTGAAGATATTGGAACAATAGTAGCAGTGGAACATTCAGCAACAGAATTAGCATTATTACGCTCAATGCATTTAAGACATGGTGGTTCAAATCCTTCCTGAGCGGGACTGATCTGTTCGGTGCGAAGTGACTCGTTTTCCTTTTGAAGATCTTCATGAGCCACCCTCAATTTCTCAAGTTCTTGCTTCCTTTGAAGATAGTCATAGGAAAGCTTTTCATGAGTTGTTGAGAGAGTATCATGACGATCTTCAAGTTCCTGATACTTAACGTGAAGGTTTTTTATGTCTTCAATTAAGGATTCAGATCGAGTCATTTCAGCACCCAACAGATCATCGCTTCTGTCTAACAGTTTTTGAATATGTTCCATAGCTTTCTGTTGTTCAGTTGCAATTTTAGCAAGTGTTTTGTAGCTAGGTTTTGAATCACATTCAGAGTCATCGTCACTGGTTGTTTCATAGCGAGTGGTGCGTGTGTTTACCTTGGCACCGCGTGCCATGAAGTAGTAGGTAGGAGTGGAGTCGTTCTTGTCATTTGCGTCGGTGTCGGTGATGCAGTTATTGTCTTCAGTGTTGAAGATGGACTTGGCGACGTATGCTGTAGCCAGACTCGCAATGCCAGAATCAGACTCCTCCTCAGACTCCACCTCTGCCTCCTCAGATGCGGACTCCTCTTCTGAATCCATCTCCTTTCCAACAAACGCACGTGCCTTGCCAGATGAGCTCTTCTTGTGTGATGAAGACTTTGATGAAGACTTGGAAGAAGACTTTGAGTGTTTCTTCTTCTTCTTGTCGTCAGAATCATATTCCTTGCTCTTCTTCTTCCTTCTGTTCTCATTGTCCCACTGTGGACACTCAATGATGAAGTGCCCAGTTTTCTTGCACTTGTGACATGTTTTCTTCTTGTAGTCATGAGCAGAAGCTTCATCATTCCTTGAGCTTGATCGTGAAGATTTTCTGAAGCCTTTCTTCTTGGTGAATTTTTGAAACTTCTTCACTAGCATTGCAAGTTCTCTTCCAATGTCTTCAGGATCATCAGAACTGCAGTCAGATTCTTCTTCAGATGAGGAGACAGCTTTTGCCTTCAAGGCACGAGTTCGCCCATAGTTTGGACCGTAGATATCTCTTTTCTCAGAAAGCTGAAACTCATGTGTGTTGAGCCTCTCAAGTATGTCAGACGGATCAAGTGTCTTGAAATCAGGACGTTCTTGAATCATCAGGGCCAGAATGTCAAACGAACTATCAAGTGATCTCAGCAGCGTCTTGACGATTTCATGTTTGGTGATCTCAGTGGCGCCGAGGGCTTGAAGCTCATTTGTGATGTCAGTGAGCCGGTCAAATGTGTGCTGGACATTCTCATTGTCATTTCACTTGAAGCGGTTGAAGAAGTTGCGAAGAACACTGATTCTTTGATCTCTCTGGGTTGATATGCCTTCATTAACTTTGGAGAGCCAGTCCCAGACCAGTTTGGATGTCTTCAAGGCACTCACACGGCCATACTGTCCTTTGGTCAGATGACCACAGATGATATTCTTGGCAGTAGAGTCCAGTTGAACGAACTTCTTGACATCAGCAGCAGTGACACCTTCTCCAGCCTTGGGAACACCGTTTTCGACGACATACCATAGGTCGACGTCAATGGCTTCAAGATGCATGCGCATCTTATTCTTCCAGTAGGGATATTCAGTTCCATCGAAGACGGGGCAAGCAGCGGAGACTTTGATTATCCCTGCAGTCGACATAGCTAAAACTCCAGGTGGTTAAACCGAATCACACAGAACAAGGGAGCACCTTGCTCTGATACCAATTGAAAGTGCGTTATATCGACTAGAGGGGGGGGGGGTGAATAGGCGATTTTTATGAAAGTCTTCAAAACGTGAGAGTTATGAAGACAAATAGTGAAGATTATGCCTATTACTATGCAGCGGAAGTTAGATTACACTAGGCCAGCCATGGTCATGTATTCAATAGAGTGAAAGCGCAATGACAAACAGCTTCAGTGTAATAAGGATCAGGTAGGAAGAAGTTATGAAGCCGAACAGATCATACATTCATGTTGTGAAGACAAAAGATAAAGCAAGCATGCAATGGCTTCACAATGAATAACTGTAAGTGAAGGGAAGTGAAGATGAAACCAGTGACACGTTGAAGACAATGATTTTTTGGACCAGTTCCAGTTGCTGTGACAACTGTACGTCTGGTTGGAGCGGCTAGGTATTTAAACCAAAGGACACACAGTCCCGGACACCCAGTCAAGGACACTTAGTCCAAGACACCCAGTCCTCACCGTTTTCTCCTTGAGCTAAGGTCACACAGACCTCGCTCAATCACTCAGGTAAGTCTTCAAGGTAGACTCCCAAACCTTCACAGAATTCGTTCACTGGCAATCCACAATTTCTCTTGGATGCTCAGAACGCGACGCCTAACCATCTGGAGGATGCACAGTCATCAAGTGTAATAAGTCTTCAAATCACACAGACACGAAGACTTAAGTGATGCCCAATTTACTCTGGCTCTGGGTGGTTAGGGCTTTTTTCCTCACTAGGAATTTTTCTCTCAAAGGCTTCGAGGTGGGTTGCTCTCAAACGACAAAAGCCGTGCACTGAAATCTGAGCAGCCAACCGTTTAAGGTTGTGGGGGGTGGACTATTTATAGCCACTTGGCAACCCGACTTGATTTGTCCGAAATGACCCTGGGTCACTGAGGAACTGACACGTGTACCAATGGTCGAATTTTGAACTCACACGGCAACTTTACTTGGGCTACAAGTAAAGCTGACTTGTCTGACTCTGGACAAGATTTTCTCTCAAAGTCTTCGCTCGAAGACATAGGATTTGAATTAGGCATCACTACAGTCATTCTGACTGGTTCTTTTGGACCCCACTTAACAGTACGGTGATTCCTATGACACTACATAAATGAAATAAAACTACGAAGGATCTAAGTCTTCGAGTTCCATAAGCTTCATAGGGAGTCTTCTCATGTCATTGTCTTCAATATGAATATCTTCATAAACCACCATTGTCTTCAATGTCTTCGTACATTTTTAGGGGTCATCTCTGTTGGTAAAACCGAATCAATAAGGGACTTCTACCTGTGTTTTCCTGCAATTCTCACAAACACATTAGTCCCTCAACTAGGTTTGTCGTCAATACTCCAAAACCAACTAGGGGTGGCACTAGATGCACTTACAACCATCACATCAAAGAAGGCTGGAGGATATATCTTCTCAAGGCCGGAGAGGATAGTTGGTATCTTGTCTCTAAGACGCTCCAAAATATCTATCCCGATATTTCTACTGCAGAGTTCCCTGAAGAATTGTCCCAACTCTGTAACTGCTCTGTATAAGTCAGGGCAGCCTAATCCTTTGAGGATAATAGGTAAAACCATTTGAAGTAGGATGTGGCAGTCATGAGTTTTCAACCCTTATGCCGTGGAATTGTCACGACAGATGTCCTAGCGGAAGGACTTAGTCGTGGAGCCATCGCAACAGGGTTAGCTTAAAGGGGTTAAAATGGGACAAAGGACACAAGGAGCTTATACTGGTTCGGCCCCTTGCGGTGAAGTTAAAGGCCTAATCCAGTTTGAGGTGGTATTGCTTATGTCTCGATTACCAGGGAGCGAATACGCGTAACCTAGTTTTCGATTTGTTGTCTCTTGCCCTAAGCCGCCTCTGGGTCGTCCCTTTATATACACAGGTTGACGCACAATGGCCTACAGAGTCCCGGCTGACTCATAAACATGTCCGGTCCGGTGACTAATTACACTTGCCTTATAATACAAGTCATACATATACGGCGGTTTTACCCCTATGGGCCTTAATCCGCCCTTGGGACTTGGGCCCTTTAGTGAATCTGCTTCATGAACCGCCATCGTTAATATCTTCATGGGCTTCAGTTTGATGAACCGCCATTGGGATAACCCGGCCCCTTCTGGGCGGGTCATGCCCAATAGTCATATCCCCAACATTAGGCCCCAGGTTGATTTGAACTTTTTCATGTCAATCTTCAACACTTTAGAAAAAAATCCTTCTTCACCTGCTTATGTAAGATATTGTAACCCGCCGTGACATCATCTCCAGGAATTTCGGAGACCCGCCATGACGTCATCTGTTATTAATTTTGCACAATATCTAGCATATCTTAACGGATCCTTATCTTTAATAACCATCCCAAAAATCGAGGCATTTCCATCATCACATATCCATTTTTTGGTCTCCTTGATTCCCGCGCATGTCAGTTATCCTTCCATCCTTATAAATAGGGCTGTTGTTGAAGACGTGGTACTGCCCACTATTCAACTGCTTCGGGTTACTCTGATAACTGGATTGCTGCTGTTGATTCCCCTGACCGGACTGTTGATGATAACCACCCTAATTGCCTTGATTGCTTGGGTGACCCTAGAAACCGAAATTAGAACCGCCACCACCGTAACCCGGACCATGAGAACCGCATCCTGAGCCGCCGCCTGACCCATAATTGTTCTGGAACAAATTTGAATTTTTGAACTCCATAAATTGGCAATCTTTCCAGAGGTGACTGGACGGCCTTTCCCGCATACCATGCTTTGGTTAAGGCTCATTCATCATCTGCTCAAGATCGATAGTTGTCCGCCCTGCTCGAGGAGGTGGCTTTCCCTTACGACACTGACCATTATTCTGCGTGTTGGTGTTGGCCACAATATCTGAATTACCATCGGCCTTGGGCTTACCATTGCCCCCTCGATTCACCGGGTTATGATGCTGGCCCTTGGTGTTGCCACTCTTCTTTCCCTTTCCCGTCTTTTCATCATCAGATTCAAGGTTCTTGGTACTATCAGAGTTAGCATATTTAATCAGAGCTGCCATCAGCTCCCCCATGTCATTGCAGTGGTGCTTGAGTCGCCCTAGCTTCTGTTTAAGAGGCAAAAGCGGCAATTTTTCTCTAACATTAGGACCACTGAGCCGGCATTAATGTTATCCGATGAGTGCAGGATAGCTTTGACCCGGCGCACCCAATGGGTCATTGACTCACCCTCTTCTTGGGCACATGCATCCAAATCCACAATCGACATGTGCTGCTTGCACGTATCTTTAAAATTCTTGATGAACCGGGCCTTTAACTCAGCCCATGATCCAATGTAATTGGCAGGTAGACCCTTTAACCAAGTACGGGCCATCCCATCCAACATCATGGTGAAGTACTTGGCACACGCAGCATCGCTGACCTCCAACAGCTCCATGGCTATCTCGCAACTCTCAATCCACGCCTTAGGGGGTAAGCTGGCTGTATAATTAGGCACCTTACCAGGTCCATTGAAATCCTTAGGTAAATGCTCATCCTGCAGAGCCGGTACTAAACATGGTATGCCCGTGGCTCTAGAGGTCACGCCTGCCTCCACCGAAGTTGTCGGATAAACCGGGGGAGGCTGATGAGCCGCTGGTTCAGCCTCTCGACGTGCTCCGCCATGCCCCACCAAATTCTGAGCACCATCCCGCGTCGGGTCATGCCCACGAGGCTGGTTACGATGCTTGTCACTGCTTGAAATGGCCGGGGAGTCCATGTGTCTACTGTAACTCCGCCTTGGGCGAGGTGTTGAGTGAATCGTTTCACGACTGTAAGAATAAGCCTCCTGCTGCACCAATGCTATCTGAAGAAGCTCTCTAGCCCTCCTTGTTTCAATCGCAGCTAGATACTCGCCTTCAACTGGGAGAGCCGCCAGTCATGTTTGCCGCAGTGATCATATTATCCAACGGGTTAGAATAATGACCCGATGGTGTCAGTACATACTATGGAAGGTTATTATTCAGACGGGGCGGATCTGTTGTGCATGGCTGAGCCGGCGCTCCGGTCCTAGGTATAGCCACCACCCGATTTACCTGCGGCGGGTCACTGGTCCCTGCACCAGGTGTGTTGAAGAGGTTCCTTGCCTCATAAACCAGAGGCAGACGACTCCGGTGCCTTCTTCTCATGACTTCGTTTGAAGCGTTCTGATCCAACAAGAGCCGGAAGGAATCAGCCTGGATCCGTTGTGCCTGAGCATCCAGAGCAGCTCGCTCCGCAGTCATCCTCGCGTTCTCAGCTGCCAGATCTTCCTTGGCTTGAGCTATCTCATCTCTCAGTTTTGCGACTTCCGCGTTACGCTGAACTTGATTCGCCGGGTTTACCTCTGCTGTTAACAATGTTGTCAAGGTGTCCAATAAGTCAGACATGACCTGAGCCAGCGGGCGCATAGGGCCTCCTTCCCTGGCCGCCATCGCCGCTGCTGACCTGGAAACCATTGCCGTGACAGTCGAAGAATTCTGCCCTGACTGTGTACCGGCCATGAAAATCGCAACCCGGTTTGGCGGCTCATAGGGGTCCGGAATACTATCGCCATCGGAACAGCCCCCAAGCCTGCCGTCTTGCAGGTGATACAATGAAGTAGTCTCGCATGTGGATGACTCACCATCAGAATAGATGGCCATCTCACCTCCAGACACGGATCCTTCCTCAAATTCCACCCCATGGATGAATCCAACGAAGGCGTGCTTCACGGCGGGTTGAACCTGGGTGGGTCGTGGACGCGGAGCTGTCTTGATGATGTTAGTGCAGATGTCCAGCTCAGGGCCCGGTTCGCCAATCTTGTCGATGAAAACATGAATTCCGCCGAAGGGGACCCGGTACCCATACTCAATTTAGCTGGCCTCGGGGCCCCAGCCTGCATCTTCGATGTAGAGCTTGCCGTGGCGACTCTTGGTCATCCAGCCCACATCGTATCCCTTGATCCCTTCGAAGTTGCCCTTTACAAACTCAAAACCACCGTGCGCTAGCCCTACGGTGGGCGCCAACTGTCGTGGAATTGTCATGGCAGATGTCCTAGTGGAAGGACATAGTCGTGGAGCCATCAGGACAGGGTTAGCTTAAAGGGGTTAAAATGGGACAAAGGACACAAGGAGTTTATACTGGTTCGGACCCTTGCGGTGAACGTAAAGTCCTAATCCAGTTTGAGGTGATATTGCATATGTCTCGATTACCAGGGAGCGAATACGCTTTACTTAGTTTTCAATTTGTTGTCTCTTGCCCTAAGCCACCTCCGGGACGTCCCTTTATATACACAGGTTGACGCCCAACGGCCTACAGAGTCTCGGCTGACTCATAAACGTGTCCGGTCCGGTGACTAATTACACTTGCCTTATAATACAAGTCATACATATACGACGATTTTACCCCTATGGGCCCTAAGCCACCCTTGGGCCTTGGGCCCATTAGTGAATCTGCTTCATGAACCTCCATCATTAATATCTTCATGGGCTTCAGTTTGATGAACCGCCATTGGGATAACCCGGCCCCTTCTGGGCGGGTCATGCCCAATATTCATATCCCCAACACCGTGTACCTTGTTTCCATCTGCACTGACTCTCCTTTCAGGGTTGGGAGCAAATCCATGTGGGAATCTCACACGTGACAGGACCTTCCGTAATTCTTTTATTTTTACCTTGTCCAAGACGTACACAGCTGGTGCCATATCTCGTGGTTTACCTTCATCTTCCACCTGCAAATCCTTTCGGATACCCAGGTGTGTCAAATCAATCCTAGATTTTAAGGTATCTTTCGTCTTGCCTTCAATATTAAGAAGTGTGCCGATAATGTTGTCACATATATTTTTCTTGATGTGCACACATCAAGGTTATGCCACAGATCCAAATCTTTCCAATACTCCAATTCCCACACAGCAGACCTGCGGGTAAAAAATAATCTCTCTTCTGCCCTTCCACGCTTCCTTTTCCTGCTGCCATTATCAGGATGGTTTCTTGGTGTAATATGCCTGACCTTCTCTAATTCCACTTGCAACTCATCGCCGGTGAGCCTCTTTGGCGCGTCACGGTTTTCATGCTTTGCATTGAACACATGTCTTCGATATTTTGTAGGAGATGGCTTGTCCTTGGCAAGGAAACATCGGTGTCCAATGTAACAGATCTTGCTAAGTATTGCGCATGACAGCGGATTCTTGTCACAACAAACACATGCATAGTAACCATGTGTCGTCTGCCCTGACATAGTGCCCAAAGCCGGATAATCATGGATGCACCAAATTATAACAACACGCAGAAAGAAATCAGCTGGTGGGCTGCTATATAAGTCTCAAGTGAGAACACCCCTCCATAGTTGTTGAAGTTCCTCCACAAGAGGCTCCATGAATAAATCAAAATCCTTTCTAGGATTTTTTGGACCTGGGATGAGGAAGGCCATCATGCAGTTTGATTCTTTGGTGCAGACATTTGGTGGCATGTTGTAAGGGATAACACGCATTGGCCATATGCTATATCTGGCGCTCTCGTGGCCAAATGGGTTAAATCCATCTATAGATATGCTAGGTCTAATGTTTCTCGAGTCAGCGGCGAACTTTTTGTGTTTCTGATTGAAGCTTTTCTAGTCACTACCATGAGATGGATGGCTCATTACATTCTGATCTCTATACTGATAGTTCCTAGAATGCCACAGTACACCCTCTCTTGTTTCAGCATCATGAAACAACCTCTATAATCTTGGTATATTTGGAAAATGTCTCAGGACATTATGAGGAATCCTCTTCATAGCATCGCCATTTTTCCATCTTGATGATTTGCATTTTGGGCATTTACATAAGTTGGCATAATCCTTCCGAAACATAACACCATTATTCTTACAAACATGGATCATATCATATCCAATTCCAACTGCACGAAGGAAATTCTTCATTTTACTGTAGGTGTGTGGCAGCTCAGACGCATCTAGGAAAGATTTGCAGAAAGCAGCCAACATGGCATCGAATGATTTGTTGGTCATCCGCTCAAATATATTCACCTGAAGGAAGGTGACTATAGCTGAGAATACTGACCGCTTATTTCCCGGGGTGACAGCCACGTTGCATTGTTCCAACATTCGGGCCCATCGTTTTTCTTTTGCAGGTGAAAGTTCACGAAATGTGCGAGCATTTCGTAGCATTGTTTCAATGTTGGTAAAATTCACTGGCTCCGCCACCACTACCCCCTCCTCCTCCTCTTCTACCTGAGCATCAGGCAAATCAAGATGGTGATCTGCTACTTCCACATTGTGAGTAACATTGACATTCACAGCTTCACCATAATGAACCCACATAGTATATGTGACCGACATCCCATACAAGTGTAGATGATTGTGCACAGTTGACTGGGGTCTTGTAAAGTTCATGAAGTGTTGAACCCCCTCGACATATGCAGTAGAGAATCTTCGAGCAGAAGTGATCCAAGTCACGTTCATCTATAGACATACAAATTAGTTCTTCTACTAGATATTACAGGAAAAACATATATGCTTTTTTGTCGATGTGTAAAGCTATGGCAAGATATTTGGACAAGCAGATCTAAGTACCGAAATATATGTAAAGCTAATTCAGCAAACATACTTGAGTGCTAAATTATGGCAGGCAATTTCAGCAGTCAATGAGGCCTTGCACTTAGCCATCGAAGACCATCTCAGCAACAAAGATCGAGTATAAAATAATGTCGAGCTATTTCACCTAACAGATTGGCTACTAAACCATGGCAATCTACATCACAATAAATATATAACTGGATATTTTAGCAACTAATCGGGCTTGGCATACCATCTCAGCTAAGCAGATTGAGTGCAGAACAGGGCAAGGAAGTTTCTTAAGCAGAGCATATAGACTGTAAACTATTTCGGCAAATAGTGAGATTAATAGTGTCTATTAGCTAACTTTCAGGGCTACCCCGACATGCACCGGGACTCAGTCTAGAATGTGCGTACCATGGGAGAAGCTGACTGCCATGCGTCTCCAGAAGAACATCGCCAGCGGTGGCGGCGCGGCTAGAGGATGATAGTCTATGAGAGCGTGCTGTGGGAGCGAGAGGATCACCATGCATCCCCCTCGACGAACCATGGAGCCGACGTATCGGTGCGGCAGGGAGGGAGATTTTGGTGGAGCGAATGGAGTGGAGGGGACTGGGGGGAGGGGTTTGGGGAATATTATTGGCTAGTTGGCCGAAGGGTGGTTGAATTTGGTATTTGGGGGGAATTTGTGGGGGGAATTTTTACACGGTGGGCGGGGGAGGTTGGCGCATGGTCGGTTTCTCCAAGTGTGGTCCCACATGTCAATGAGGAGGCAATCCAAAGCACGTTCCGTTTGCATGAGCCTTGTGTAGGATCGACTGTGTGAGGGGTGCAATGGGACCGCGACAGGCGTGCTGTGAGTGTATCGCCTTTTTCCTTTTAAATTGGTGCTTCGTGCGATCCATCGATACTACTACAAGTAATCCGGTAATCCCGACTAAAACGGAGCGGCTGTGTTTTTTCCCGCGCGACATGCTGGGAGGTTGGCTTAGTTGGGTTTTTTAGGACGAGTAATGCCACACCTACATAATCCCAGTTACGTAATTAATGTAATGTGAAGCGTGTGGGCTGTTGATTGGAGATTGGGGGGAGGGAGGGGCCCACCAGAATGAAAATCAGGGGAGAGAGAGAGAGGTAATTTAAGTTAACCCTTTCATAGTTTTCCGTAGATGTAGAAAGATGTGAAATGCGTGAATGTGTAGTGGACGTACTATTGGAGTGCCTAAGATAAATTGTGTGTGTATACCCTATGTGTTTATTTACTTCGCATGTTAGCTTTGTCTCGGGTCAAACCTTCAAAGTTTGTACACACAAAAATGAATCATCATTCCATATATTTTCATACAATATATCTTACTATTACTAGTACAAACGCCCGTGCGTTGCACCGGGCGAAATATTAATTCTAACTTGCTCAACTTGCCATTATGAAACACACTGTTTTTGGGCTTGGCCCAAACAGAAGGGAAGATACACACATACTGGTTTTCTCTCTTCCCGTTCCCCATTTCCCCTCTGGGCAGCGCCACCGCTTTTGATTCCTTTTATTAGAACTTAAACATGTTTTGAAGACAAACCGTTTTAAACAGTTTTTTTGCAAAGTAATTATTAATATTTTTTATTTGGTGAACATTTTTCAATGTAATTTTGGCACATTTTTGGGACTTTTGAGCATTTTTTAAGAAGCACTCTATACAACAAATTGGATAGTTGTTTAGGAAGTCCATTCCTTGTATGGAGGGAGTACTCATATGTTTTCTTGAGTATCTGTAGATTGTTTCTTAACACCCACACAAGCCCATTCTCGCAGCCAGGAGGCTGTCTGGTGAGGGCGTGACATGTGAGGTGGGCGAGAACCATTGCAGTAGGTGACCCTCGTCTCCCACTCACTCCCCTGATTTCGAAGAGGTCGTCGACCGGGCGGTAGCGCAGGAGCTCACGTGCCATGAGCAGCGTGGCCTGCATGTCCGTGGGCGCATGACGAGCGTGGGATGATGATCCGGCCGGAGTCAGTTACGGGGTGGCGGTACGTCCATCCTGCCGCATGGAGGGGTGCAGCGATGAAGCTTGCTGCTCGTTTTCTACCGGGCCAGTGGCGGCATTGGCAGCGGGTGAAGGAGAACGGTTGGGAGGTCCGCAAACGGGCGCCGTCTGAGTGATGCGGGCGGCGAGGGCGGCCCGACACTCAGCACGGGCTTGGCGAGCGTCAGCCATGGATGCAGTGGAGCAGTGGAGCGTGGATCGACGGAAGAAAGGCTTCAACATACCCCTACCTGGCGCTCCAAATGTAGGATTATGGGTTCTGGTGTAACGCCCTCGATGCGGCTATAGCTCCCACGTGTCGAGGCACGACTTAGAGACATAACCGCATTGAAAGCAATGTCGCAAGTCAGGCAATCATTACAACATCCCATGTAATACATAATAAAAGGGGGAGATACATAGTTGGCTTACACTCGCCACGTCACATCAGAGTACATAAATAACATCCATCAGACAAACACTCATGGCCCGACTACGGCGCCAAAATAGAAAAGAACCCAACATGCGACAAGGCCCTGAATCGAACCCCAACTAGGCACCACTACTGATCATCAGGAAAAGACACGTAGTAACGCTGAGAGTCCTCGTCGAACTCCTACTTGAGCTCGTACTCGTCACCTGGAGCGGAATCACCTGGACCTGCATCTGGAGTTATAGTATCTGTGAGCCACAGGGACTCAGCAATCTCGCACCCTCGCGATCAAGACTATTTAAGCTTATAGGAAGGATAAGGCAAATGTATGTGGAGCTGCAGCAAGCGACTAGCATATGTGGTGGCTAACTTATACGCAAAAGAGAGCGAGAAGAGGAGGCAAAGCACGAGCGAGAATCTAGAGGAACAACCTGCGCAAGCATAACTCCAACACCGTGTCCACTTCCCGGATTCTGCCGAGAAGAGGCCATCACGGCGACACACTCAGTTGATTTATTTTAATTAATTAAGGTTTAAGTTATCTACAACCGGACATTAACAAATTCCCATCTGCCCATAACCGCGGGCACGGCTTTCGAAAGTTCAAACCCTGCAGGGGAGTCCCAACTTAGCCCATGACAATCTCTCACGGTCAACGAAGGAATAGACCTCCACCCGAGACACTCCGATCAGACTCGGTATCCCGGTACAACAAGACATTCCGACCAGGTTAAAACAAGTCCAGCAACACCGCTCGAATGTGCCGACAAATCCCGATAGGAGCTGCACATATCTCTTTCTCAGGGCACACTCAGATGAGCCAGACGTCGGGTAAGCCAGCCCAGAGTTGCCCCTAGTAGCCTCGGACATCGCTCAATGGGACCAACACTCAGAGGAGCACTGGCCCGGGGGGGTTAAAATAAGATGACCCTTGAGTCTGCAGAACCCAAGGGAAAGAAAAGGCTAGGTGGAAAATGGTAAGACCAATGTTGGGCATTGCTGGAAAGGCTTTAATCAAGGCGAACTATCAAGGGGTTTCCCATTATAACCCAACCGCGTAAGGAACGCAAAATCCGGGAACATAACACCGATATGACGGAAACTAGGGCGGCAAGAGTGGAACAAAACACTAGGCGAGAGGCCGAGCCTTCCACCCTTTACCAAGTATATAGATGCATTAAGATAGCATAGCAATATAATGATATCCCAACAAGTAAATAAATGATGTTCCAATAAGGAACGGCCTCCAATCTTCACCTGCAACTAGCAACGCTATAAGAGGGGCTGAGCAAAGCGGTAACATAGCCAATCAACGGTTTTCTAGGACAAGGTGGGTTAGAGGTTGACATGGCAATTGGGAGGATGACAAGCAAAAGGTAGGCATCGTAGCATTGGCATAGCAAAGAGCGAGCAAACTAGCATAGTAAAGATAGTAGTGATTTCGAGGGTATGATCATCTTGCCTGCACAGTTGTCAGAGTTGACTGGATCCTCACAAGCAAACTCAACGGGCTCCTCGGTAGCGAACTCGTCTCCCGGCTCTACCCAAACAAGACAAACAAGCAACAAGGATACAATCAACCACGTGCAAGACAAAGCAATATGACGAAATGATGATATGCTATGCGGGATGCGATGCGGGATGCAAAATGCAAGATATGACAGGAAATGCATGAACCTGGCCTCAACTTGGAATTCCAAGTGTGCCACTGGATAGAGGTGATGAAATCGCGTGAAAACGATATAAAGATCATTGGGATCGGAGTTACGGTTTGGAAATGGCAAGCGTTTTAAGATATGACACCGGTCTGCGATTTACAGCAAGTAGGCGTCTAAATGCAACGAAATGAACATGCTACAGCCACCAAACATGACAACAAAATACATGGCAGGGATGCACACAAGATGCTTAACAAAAGACTAGCACTGAGCCACGTCCAATTCATCCATTAAGAGGTACAAACAAGCATGGCAAAAACGCAAATGCAAAACAGATTCCAGACTTAGTGAAATTAACACTTGTCTGAAATTTCAGATCACGAAGCCCTCTTCGGAGCAGCAAAACAACATGATACATGACCTGAACATGACAAGTAAGAACATGGAATGGAGCTACTCAACAAGCTTAACAAAATACCCAAAGTGACCTGGGACCAAAAGGGTTCACAAAATATACTAACGGGCACACGAACATAGCAAAAACATAATCAGTTTTCAGACTTAGTGAAAACTGAGACATGCTGAAACATAACTCACGAAGGCATGTAAACGAGCTCGATGCACTCACCACGGTGCAAGCAATGGCAAGGAAAGCATACATCCACTAATAAGGCACAAAATACTAGCTAGACATGGCAAGAAAAATGGCATAGCATGCACGGATCAACTACAATAACATCGGCAAAATCGCAAACGTGTTGACGATCTGCCCAGATTCACCACAAAGCAAAAGTAGAGCTCGATTGACTCAAGCTAGGTTGCACCATAATTTCAACCAAATACATGGATGGATAGAGCATAACACGATTAACAAAACTCCTTTACTGATCATCCTCAAAAGAGGCACGGATCACTAGGAAACAAGCTGAACATATGGCATCATGAACTAAAATATCCCAGATTTAGTGAAAACAACTAAGTCCCTGAAAACAGATTTACCGGGTGCCTCACTTTGCAAGCTTGCACAAGTCACCACACACATCCTAAAAATGCATGGGTTGCACCTCTGGAAAGAAGACAAAATGCTTAACAAAACATATGAAGGACTCACAGGCATATCATGCATACAATAATCATGGCAAAAATGACAAAAGTCTAAGATGAACTAGCAGATCTGACAATTAACTCACGAAGCCTCCTTCTAACAGCATTTTGGGCATCAAGATGAAATCAAATGAAAATGATGCAATGGAATGAAATGATGTACTCGTTGAGACGAACATTTCGATATACTATATGTCCAAAACGGAGTTACAGATGCGGAGATATCACTGGTCAAAGTATGCCCGAAAAACTAGGGTTCGGGAGAGAAAGTCAACCGCCTCCTTCTAGATCTCAGATCCAGCACGCTTCCCGAGGAGGTCGCCAGGGTTTTTCGGAACAGTGGCGGCCGGACTGTGGAGGAGCTCGCCGGGGACTTGCCGGCGTCGGCGGGCGGCGAGGTCGGCGCCGAAGGAGGCGGTGGCCCGGGGCGGCGAGGAGGAGCACGGCGGAGCCGACTCAGGCGTGGGGCGGCGGCCACCGGCCGGCGGAGAGGCGAGGTCGCCCGCGGCGGCGCGGTGCGGCCCGTGGCGGCGCCGGCCACCGGGCGCGAAGACGAAGGGCGGCGGGCGCGCGGGACGAAGGGCGGCGGCGGCTCGGGCCTCGGGGGCTCTCCCCGGGCCGAGCGGGCTTCGGCGGCGGCGCGGGCAGGCGTGTCACGTGGTGATCGGCGGGCGGCTGGGCGCGGCGGCGGACGTTGTCCGGTCTGCTCCGGACACGTCCGTCGGCGGCGGATCTGGAAATTTTAGGGTTTCGGGGAGAGGGAGAGATCCGAAAAATGGAGGGGTGTATTTATAGGCATAAGTGGAGCTAGGAGAGTCCAAATGAGGTGCGGTTTTCGGCCACGCGATCGTGATCGAACGCTCTAGGACATGGAGCAGAGTTTGGTGGGTTTTGGGCCAAATTGGAGGGGTGTTGGGCTGCAACACACACGAGGCCTTTTCGGTCCCTCGGTTAACCGTTGGAGTATCAAACGAAGTCCAATTGATACGAAACTTGACAGGCGGTCTACCGGTAGTAAACCAAGGCCGCATGACAAGTCTCGGTCCAGTCCGGAAATGTTTAATCCCCAAACACGAAAGAAAGCTATAAATGACCACCGGAGGAGAATGAAGCGTCGGAATGCAAAACGGACAACGGGGAAAAAGCTCAAATGCATGAGACGAACACGTATGCGAATGCAATGCACATGATGACATGATATGAGATGCATGAAAAAGAAAACAACACACGGAGACAAAGACCCGAACCCGAGGAAATAAATGGAACTTAACGCCAGAAACGGCAAGAGTTGGAGTACAAATAGGGAAAGTTACATCCGGGGTGTTACATCTGGCAAACCCTTGAGGTTCGAACTCTGGGGTGCGCACAAAGATCTCTCTCTCCCTAGCTCGCTCTCGCAACGATCTCGAGGCCTAGCTCATCGAACCAAAGGAAAAACTGACACGAAAGTTTATACTGGTTCAGGCCACCGTTGTGGTGTAATACCCTACTCCAGTGTTGTGTGGTGGATTGCCTCAGGGGCTAAGGATGAACTAGTACAATGGATGAACAACCTCCTAAGGAGAGGTGCTTGAGCTCGATGAGCTAGTGTGTCCGAGGATGGTCTGAATGATACCTCCCTTGCTACGGTGGTGGCTAGTCCTATTTATGGAGGCCATGGTCCTCTTTCCAAATGTTAGGTGGGAAGGGATCCCACAATGGCCAACTCCGAATGGAGACAACTGGTACAAGCTATCCTGACAAAAGGTGGTCTATGCCTGCCAAAGGTTCTAGTGGTGACGCCGCCGTGGGCTCCGCGGTGACCTCCGTCCTATCGTCCTACTGGTCTTAATCTTGTCGCACTGATATGGAAACCTTTGCCTGATGCCTCGGCACTCCTCGCCTGCGCCTGCCCCTTTAGCACCAAAGAGGAAATTGGCACCCTGCACCCGCTGGCGCCGGCCTAGCCTTGGTTGTCATGGCTCACATCACTCGAACCTCGCGAGGTGCCCCTTGCATAGATATCTCCGCTCGGGGCTGGCTCCTGAGGAGGTCTTGGTGCCGTCCGCCTCACGAGGCTTGGCCCCTCACAAGGGTCTTGAGTGGTTGCTGATGAAGATGGGCTGTACCAGGCCGCTTGGTGGAGCCATGCCCTTGGCCGCAGGTAGGCAAGTCTGGGTACCCCCGTTCCTAGGACGTCGACACCCGCTCTTCGGCGTCAAGCCTACCTCCACTGCCGTTCTCAACACGCGGCGGCCTGCGCCTCGCCGTCTTCGTTTTCTCGCCAGCCACCCTCGAGAATATCGATGCAGTAACCCTCGCCTCTCCTGTGGTCCGGTCGGTTTTGCATTAAGAAGCCTGTTAGTTACTGCTCTCCATCGCGGTGTGGCACATTTCCTTGCAATCCCTGTTCCTATTTCGTTTTGTATGTTCCCAAATTGGCTATAAAATAACAGAGAGCGTATATATGTTCATTATCTACCTTCCTTACTACATATAAGCTGTATTTGTTGCAATAAGTTACTGCCTATTTACAGATCGCGGGTGCCCGAGTCACACAAAATTAACAAATTAGCTGTACATTTTCTAAATTATTGCATGGCATGTTTAGAAAGCTTGATACCAAGTTGTTAGTTTTATGCTTATCCCCCTTTCCTGAGTTTTGCATGTGTTCTCTATAGATGCCGAGTAGCAGCGACAGGACTCATGCTTCAGGCGATGTATCTTCATCTGATTCGCACAACCCTAGGTCTTCAGCAGATTGTGAGGGATCAAGTAATCTGGAACGAGATAGAGCTGTAGCAATTACCCTTCCAGCCAGGACACAGAGGAACGCTCCAAGGAAGCCCACACACCAGCCTAAATGTGTATATGAAGTAACCGAGATTGATTTAAAATCTTGGGCTCCAACTAAACCAGATAAAGCACGCACGAGGTTCAGGAGTGTGTGTGGATTTGTTGGTAAGGCAAGGCTCAACATTAATCTGCCGGGGTTTCGGAAGGCTAACAGAGAAACACGATGAAGGATAGTCCGGGAGATCATGGATCACTTCAATGTTCCAGAGCAGGGGAGAATGCAGGTGGAACATGCTACACTGAAGAAGGCTAGGGATGCTTGTAGAAACTAGAAGCACCTGCTGTACAAGAAGTACTTGAGTGAACGCAAGGACCCAATCCCCACATACCCCCAAATTACAAAGGCAGACTGGGCAGAATTCAAAAGGGTCGGGGCAACTAAAGAGTTTGTTGAGAAGAGTTTCAAGCAATCAGAACTTCAGAAGAAAAACATACACCCCCACTATATGGGTGTGGCAGGATACTATGGCATGAAACTGATATGGGACCTGGAGGACAAAGAAGCAATAGCGGCGGGTGGGAATCCGGCCTTTAGTGAAATCAGGGGCCAACGCGCCAGAGACTACTTGTGGTCACACGCAAAGAGGCGTGATGACAGAACTTATTACTTTGAAAACTCACGTGATGCCGAATTGTATCAAGCGATGTTAGCGGATTCCAAGATCCCTGGAAGGTTCTACAGGAACTCAGGGCCATGTGATATTCTGTTCGTTGCTCTGGAAATAAAAGAGCCCCCTGGCCGTGCATGGGGTATATGTGTTATGTCCTGCACAAGAGGGCTTTCACACTCAGCAAAGAAGAGAGGCTCAACATGAAAAAAGCGAGTGAAATGAAGCATAATGCATTGTATGAAAGGTTGAGGAAGGAGATTTATCTGGCTGTTAGAAAGGATGTTGAGGAGTCAATGATGATGTAGAAGACTCTAACACTGACAGATAGCCAGCAGATGGGAGGGGAGGCGGGCATGGAGGATGCTGCTTATTGCGCGACAAGACTGCACAAGAGTAGCTGTGCATGAGCTGACCACAGTGACACTGAGACTGCACCTGCTCGTGATGATGCTATATCTGATCTATCTGGAATGAAAGGCAGACTGAAGGGCGTGATTACACATTATGAAGGTACATTAAAATGTGCAACAACTTAGGTTTGTCCACCCTTCTTGGAAGATGGCCTCTTGTTTGACAATGTGCCATTGAAGCCGGGCTGTGTGATGTGCTACGTGACTGAAGTAAATCCTGGATTCAATGAATTTGCCCTAAAGAATGTCCTAGGAGACTTCGATGAGAAAAGGAACTTGGGAGAAACACGGTTACATCACATTCAGTGGCCATGAAAGGAAATAGAGTTCATCGATGAGACCCTTGAAGCACCGCCAAGAGCAAGCACTGTCGCCCCTCAACCGGTGACGCTCTCCTTGCCACATCAGCTCTTGCGGGCTGATGGATCAACCTGTGATCAGTCAGCCCAACTTTGTGGCGTACAGGCCATGTCATCCTCCGCCCCAAAGCAGCTAGTGGCAAGGCCTACAACTGCTGCAGATGCACCACCTGTTCAGATGCCAGCCACTGAAGGAGCAGGGGGAGACCCAGCTGCAGCACATGCTCAACAGACTAACCTGGTGGAACGGACTACTAAGCAGTCTGATGCTTCGGAACCGCCTGCTAAGAAGTTTGTAGGTCCAGAACCGACTGCTCATCTGTCCGGCGGTCCGCAGTCACGTGATCAGCATACCAATGCGTCAGCACTTCCTGCTTAGCAAACCAACGCGTTGGCACAGCCTCCTCAGCACACCCACAAGTTGGCACCACCTGCGCAGAAACCCGACATAGCTTCAACACATGGTCAGCAGTCCGATGCCTCTGCTCCTACAGCCTAACAGTCCGTCACAGTAGCACCGCCAGCTCAGCGGTCTGGCATAGATAAACCGTCTACTAAGAAGTCCATCCAAGCTTCACCGTCTTCTCGGCAGTCTACCTTGCAGGAAACCAGACGTTCTGCCAGAAATGCTTCAAGTACCAATAAGGAAGTGGCCAAAAAGGCCACACCCCTAAGGAAGCGCAGCAAGAAAGTGAAGAGGAAAGAGAACGATTGCCTCTTACTTATGTAATGCATATATGTGTGGACAAATCATTGGAATTTAGCTACCATATGTTCAATTGCAATTGTAGCAAAATCTGATGAATGTTCTTCCCGTGGACACTATTTGTTCAATTTAATATTGTGGCGAATTTGCTTTTTGCGTGCCAATTAAAAATGGGATATTTTTGTTTATTTGTTCAATTGAATATTGTGGCAAATTTTCTTTTTGCGTGCCGATTTAGAATGGGATATTTTTGTTTATTTGTTCAATTGAATATTTTGGCGAATTTGCTTTTTGCATGATGATTCAAAATGGGGTATTTTTGTTTTAACCTGGCAATGGATCCGCACACGGTTGAACTAAATGAGTGTGTGTGATCCAGATCGGAAAGCATATGTCAGTCATAGCGGAACCGTCGGTGATACACTGCAGATCGCAAATGATTTGCAGCGCTACTACGTGTGCGTAGGGTCTCCGGAACCGTTTGTGATATCGCGTTATCGCACACAAGAACTCAGAGTAAGCCGTACCCAATGTAAAATACAATCCCAGTCGTAATTTTTTCAGGAAATGATACATCCATTTTGCATCATGCTTTTATATCGATATTTATTGCATTATGGGCTGTTATTACACATTATGTCACAATACTTATGCCTATTCTCTCTTATTTTACAAGGTTTACACGAAGAGGGGGAATGCCGATAGCTGGAATTCTGGGCTGGAAAAGGAGAAAATATTATAGACCTATTCCGCACAACTCCAAAAGTCCTGAAACTCCACGGAAGTCAGTTTTAGAATATATAAAAAATATTGGGCAAAGGAAGCACCAGACGGGGGCCACCCACCATCCACGAGGGTGGGGGCGCGCCCTACCCCCTGGGCGTGCCCCCCTGCCTCGCCGGCCCCCTGGCAGGCCTCCGGTGCCCATTTTTGTCTATATGAAGTCTTTCGCCCTGGAAAAAATCATAAGCAAGCACTCGGGACAAAACTCCGCCGCCAGGAGGTGGAACCTTGGCGGAACCAATCTAGGGCTCCGGCGGAGCTGTTCTGCTGGGGAAACATCCCTCTGGAAGGCCATCTATTCGTTCAGCAGCGCCGTATGCTTTGCCTCATTGAATTGCAACCAAAAAAGCCTCTCCGCTGCACGTCCTTCCTGTGCCTGGAATAACTGCACCGTGTCAGAAACACTCCTCGGCAGATCCAAGAACGCGTCTAGAGAACTCCACATTTGGTTAAGCAAAGCGTACTTTGGGTCGCCGAACTTAATCTGTAAAAGAAAGGGCTTACCAGCCGCTATCTCCTCAGCCTGTCGGATCTCCTCCCGAGCCACTCTAGAATCGGATCACGCTTCTTTCGCCTATAGTAAGGCCTTGTTGAGTTCGTCTGCCTTGGTTTTGTTATCCTCCTCGAGAGATTTGCACCTATTAGTAGCATCCTTCAGCTCTCGCTCAACGGTGGATATTCTGTTCTGGCACTGGCGCAGGGTGACCTGTTCGGCCTTTAAATATGCAGCCGCCTTCTTGGCAGCTGCGTTGCTCTCTCTGGCATGCTCCTTGGCCCGGGCAAGTTCAGCCCTAAGGGTCTCAACCGCAGCAGCACCATCTACAGTTATGCATATGATTTTCAGCCTTGTGCTCATACTACTATACATGCATAAACAAGCTACCCCAACACATACCTTGTGCCTCGTCGAGCCACCTGTTAATAAGAGTGATGTCGTCATACTCTAACTGAAGCTTTTGCTTTAGATTTGCATCTTCCGTAGCTTGGGCGGTCGCTATGGACGTAACATCCTGTGTTCGGATCAATAAGGTTACTTCCTGAGCATGTCTTTTTGATCCTCTGATCGCCTCCGTGTGGAAGCCGACCGGAGCCTCAGGGGCTACTATATGTACACAGGTGCATTGTGCATGAAAAATAGTTAAAACTATTACATTACATACCTCAAAGCCTCTCAACAGGCCCTGGAAAGCTTCATTCAATCCGCTTCTCGCGGACAGAACTATTTCAACCACCATACCCATTAAGGCACGATGTTCCTGTGAGATGGACATACTTTGTAATGTGCTCGTCAGAGTACCCGTCACCTCCGGATTCCTGGAGGCTACCGTGGGAGTATGCATTCCCTTCAAAGGGATACATCTGCTCAACCATAGGGTCGTCTTCGGCTGTAAGCCGGATAGTTTGGGGCCTTCATTCCTAGCCCCCGTAGGGGCTGCACCCCCCGGACCCTTAAGGATCGAAGTACCGCCCTCGGGTGTTTTTTGATTGTCCCCCACGCCGCTTGATGGTGAGGGGAGATTCTCCGAGATGACACCTCGAGGTCATCCGCCCTAGGAGGCGATGAAGCAAGAGAAGGCGTCTCGCTTAAACCCTAGTTTATGCGTTGCTTCGTAAGGGGCTGATTTGGATCCATATGTTTCATGCTATGGTTAGGTTTACCTTAATACTTCTTTTGTAGTTAAGGATGCTTGCAAGAGGGGTTAATCATAAGTGGGATGCTTGTCCAAGTAAGGGTACTACCCAAGCACCGGTCCACCCACATATCAAATTATCAAAGTAACGAACGCGAATCATATGAGCGTGATGAAAACTAGCTTGACGATAATTCCATGTGTCCTCGGGAGCGCTTTCCTTTATATAAGAGTTTGTCCAGGCTTGTCCTTTGCTACAAAAAGGATTGGGCCACCTTGCTGCACCTTGTTTACTTTTATTACTTGTTACCCGTTACAAATTACCTTATCACAAAACTGTCTGTTACCGATAATTTCAGTGTTTGCAGAGAATACCTTACTGAAAACTGCGTATCATTTCCTTCTACTCCTCGTTGGGCTCGACACTCTTACTTATCGAAAGGACTATGATAGATCCCCTATACTTGTGGGTCATCAGGAAATGTGTGGGATCCCAAACGAAAAGCACACGCCACTCTTGCGGCAAACGTCGGTGATACCCAACAAATCAGAAACGGCCTGCAACACTTGTATGTGTGTGAAGGGGCGCCTGAACCATTTGTGATGGAACATTATTGCAGACGGTAATTGTTGGGAAACATGTGCGATGGAGTCTTGCATGGCATACGGGTTACGCAGAAAACTCGTGTGCGATGGGGCACAAATCGCACACAGTTCATATGTTGGCCCGTGTGCCTCACATATTGTTTCCCAAACGGTTCATCACGACAGACCATATGGTTTCACTGCGTCATTAGAAACGTTTAATCACCAATACCACACGTGCGAAAGAACTTAGTGTGTGTTGCATCGAACATGATTACATTTTGGAAGGCCTCTAGATCATTGCTCCATATCCTCAATAGTTTCTGGGTCGTGTGGGAAGGACACCCTATCACCCATACTCACTTGACGACGGTCCCAAATGCCATCACAGAAAGGGGTTAGAAACCGTTTGTATATCACCGACGCGTACCCGTCATGCTATAAAGAAAAGAATATCAGATGACATGTTAGGCATCATTTCACATCAAAAATTCTATTTTTATCATTTACCTACTTGAGGACGAGCAGGAATTAAGCTTGGGGATGCTGATACGTCTCCAACGTATCTATAATTTTTTATTTTTCCATGCTGTTATATTATCACTCTTGGATGTTTTATAATCATTTTATGGTCATTTTATATCATTTTTGGTACTAACCAATTGACATAGTGCCAAGTGCTAGTTGTTTTTTGCATGTTTTTTTACGTCACAGGTAATCAATATGAAATGGAGTCCAAACGCAGTGAAACGTTTTGTGGATTTTTTTTGGACCAGAAGACATCCAATGGGCCGGAGAAGCGTCTGGGGGTGCTCCAAGGGGAGCACAACCCACCAGGGTATGCTTGGAGGCCCAGGCGCTCCCTGGTGGGTTGCGCCCACCTTGGGTGCCCCCCGGACCACCTCTTTGCTCTATAAATATATTCCAGAAACCCTAGGGGAGTCAACCAAAATCAATTCCAGCCGCCGCAGAGTCCAGAACCAGTAGATCCAATCTATACACCATCACGGAGGGGTTCACCACTTCCATTGGTGCCTCTCCAATGATGCGTGAGTAGTTCTTTGTAGACCTTCGGGTCCGTAGTTAGTAGCTAGATGGCTTCCTCACTCTCATTTGATTCTCAATACAATGGTCTCTTGGAGATCCATATGATTTAACTCTTTTGCGGTGTGTTTGTTGGGATCCGATGAACTTTGAGTTTATGATCAGATATATCTTTTTATATCCATGAAAGTTATTTGAGTTTCTTTGATCTCTTATATGCATGATTGCTTATCACCTTGTATTTCTTCTCCGATATTTGGGTTTTGTTTGGCCAACTTGATCTATTTATCTTGCAATGGCAAGAGGTGCTTTGTAGTGGGTTCGATCTTACGGTGCTTGATCCCAGTGACGGAAGGGGAACCGACACGTATGTATTGTTGCTACTAAGGATAAAATGATGGGGTCTATTTCTACATAAAATAGATCTTGTCTACATCATGTAATCATTCTTCTTGCATTACTCCGTTTCTCGATGAATTTAATACACTAGATGCATGCTGGATAGCGGTCGATGTGTGGAGTAATAGTAGTAGATGCAGGTAGGAGTCGGTCTACTAATCTTGGACGTGATGCCTATATAATGATCATTGCTGGGATATCGTCGTGATTATTTGAAGTTTTATATATTGCCCAATAGTAATTCATTTACCCACCGTTTGCTATTTTTCTCGAGAGAAGCCACTAGTGAAACCTACGGCTGCCGGGTCTCATTCTCATATTATTTGCCTTTGCGATCTATTTTATTTGCCTTTTTATTTTTAGTTCTATTAAACCAAAAAGACAAAAATGCTTTGCTGCAATTTATTTTATTTGGTGTTTGATCTATCAATATTTACAACTCTCTCACATCCGTTTACCAATTTTTGCCACTGTTACCCAGAAGGTATTGACAACCTCTTTTACACGCCGGGTTGCGAGTATTTGTTATTTATGCGCAGGTTCTGTTTACGCAGTGTTGCTTGGTTGTCCTACTGGTTCGATAACCTTGGTTTCATCACTGAGGGAAATACCTACCATCGTTGTGCTGCATCATCCCTTCCTCTTTCGGGGAATACCGACGTAGCTTCAAGCCACATCAATATATAGGACGATGGTATTCGGACACCGAAAGTGTTCTGGAGGGTACCAGGTACTTATCAGGTCAGCGTAAAAGGAGTTTCGGGAACCCCCAGCAAAGATATGGGCCTTATGGGCCAAGTGAGGGAACACACCAGCCCCGGTGCGCCCCTATAGAGGCCAGCCCTATCAGGAGGAGAAGGAAAGAGGGGAGGGCCAGGAAAGTGTGGATTAGGATTCCTACTTCCTTCCCTCCGCCCCCTCTTTCCTTCCACCTCGATCATATATGGCAGGGGGGCGCGCCGCTTGGGAGGGACTCCAAGTAGGATTCATCCTACTTGGGCGCCTCCTATGGCTGCTCCTCCCTCCCTCCCACCTATATATGTGAGGACGGGGGGTGCCTAGCACACAACAGACAATTGCCTAGCCGTGTGCGGCGCCCCCCTCCACAGATTACACCCCCGATCATATTCTTGCTGCGCTTAGTCGAAGTCTTGTGCGGATCACTTCACCATCACCTTCACCATGCCGTCGTGCTGACGAAACTCATCTACTTCCTTGGCACTCTGCTGGATCAAGAGTTCGAGGTACATCATCGAGCTGAACGTGTGCAGAACTCGGAGGTGTCGTATGTTTGGTGCTTGACCGGTCGGAATGAGAAGAAGTTCGACTACATCAACCGCGTTGTCAAACGCTTCCGCTTTCGGCCTACGAGGATACATAGACATACTCTCCCCCTCTCGTTAATATGCATCTCGTAGATAGATCTTGTGTGAGCATAGGAATTTTTTTGAAATTGCATGCTACATTTCCCAAGAGTGGCATTCGAGCCAGGTCTATGCGTAGATGATATGCACGAGTAGAACACAAAGAGTTGTGGGCGGTGATAGTCATACTGCTTACGACCAATGTATTATTTTGATTCGACGGTATTGTTGGATGAAGCGACCTGGACCAACCTTACATGACCACGTTCATGAGACCAGTTCCACCGATAGACATGCAACTAGTTTTGCATTAAGGTGGCTGGCGGGTGTCTGTTTCTTGAACTTTAGTTGAATCGAATTTGACTGTGGCCGGTCCTTGTTGAAGGTTAAAACAGCAAACTTGATGAATCACCATTGTGGTTTTGATGCGTAGGTAAAATCGGTTCTTGCTGGAAGCTTGTAGCGGCCACGTAAAACTTGCAACAACAAAGTAGAGGACGTCTAACTTCTTTTTGCAGGGCATGTTGTGATGTGATATGGTCAAGATGTGATGTGATATACATTATTGTATGAGATGATCATGTTTTTCTAAAAGTTACTGGCAACCGGCAGGAGCCTTATGGTTGTCCCTTTATTGTATGAAATGCAAACGCCATGTAATTGCTTTGCTTTATCACTATGCGTTAGCGATAGTTGTAGAAGCAATAGTTGGCGAGACGACCATGACGCTACGATGGAGATCAAGATGTTAAGCCAGTGACGATGGAGATCATGACGATGGTTTGGAGATGGAGATCAAAAGCACAAGATCATGATGGCCATATCATGTCACATATTTTGATTGCATGTGATGTTTATCTTTTATGCATCTTATTTCACTTAGTATGGTGGTAGAATTGTAAGATGACCCCTTACTAAAATTTCAAGGTATAAGTGTTATCCCTGAATATGCACCCTTGTGACAGTTCGTCGTGCTGAGACACCACGTGATCATCGTGTGTGATAGGCCCTACGTTCACATACAATGGGTGCAAGACAGTTTTGAACATGCGGAATGTTCGGGTTAAACTTGACGAGCCTAGCATGTACAAACATGGCCTAGGAACACTGGAGACCGAAAGGTTGAACGTGAATCATATAGTAGATATGATCAACACTGTAGACGTTCACCATTGAAGACTACTCCATCTCAGGTGATGATCGGACATGGTTTAGTTGATTTGGATCACGTATCATTTAGATAACTCGAGGGATGTCTATCTAAGTGGGAGTTCTTAAGTAATTTGATTAATTGAACATAATTAATCATGAACTTAGTCCTGATAGTATTTGCATATCTATGTTGTAGATCAATATCTTGCATGTCGCTACCCTATTTTATTTCTGATATGTTCCTAGAGAAAATAAGTTGAAAGATGATAGAAGCAATGATACGGACTGGGTCCATGATCTGAGGATTATCCTCATTGTTGCACAGAAAAATTATGTCCTTGATGTACCGCTAGCTGGCAGACCTATTACAGGAGCAGATGCAGACGTTATGAACATTTGACAAGCCTAGTATGATGACTACTTGATAGTTTAGTGCACCATGCTTTATGGCTTAGAACCGGCACTTCAAAAATGTTTTGAATGCCGCGGAGCATATTAGATGTTCCAAGAGCTAAAATTGGTATTTTAGGCTCATGCCTGTGTCGAGAGGTATGAGACCTTTGAAAAGTACTTTGCCTACAAGATGGAGTAGAATAGCTCAGCTAGTGAGCATGTGCTTAGAATGTCTGGGTACTACAATCGCTTGAATCAAGTGGGAGTTAATCTTCCAGATAAGATAGTGATTGACAGAATTCTCTAGTCACCATCACCAAGCTACTAGACTTCGTGATGAACTATAATATGCAAGGGATGATGAAAACGATTCCCAAGATCTTTGCGATGCTGAAATCAGCGAAGGTAGAAATCAAGAAAAAGCATCAAGTGTTGATGGTTGACAAGACCACTATGTCGGCTTTCTGGTACCGAGGGTGGCTAGGCTTGCTTGCCTGCGGCCCAACGCATGGCTCCACCAACGGCCTGGTATGGCCCATCTTCAATAGCAACAACTCAAGACCCTTGTGTGGGGCCAAGCCTCGCGAGGCGGACGACACCAAGACCTCCCTGGGGGCAGCCTCACTAGGCTGGCTCCTGAGAAGTGCAGATATCTATGCAAGGGGAACCTCGCGAAGTCCATGTGACGTGAGCCATGACGACCAAGGCCAGGCTGGCGCCAACGGCCACAGTGCACCAGTTTCCTCTTTGGTGCTAAGGAGGCAAGCGTAGGCACGGGGTCCTGAGGCATCAGTCAAAGGTTTCCATATCGGTGCAACAAGTCCAAGACTAGCAGGACGGTGGGATGGAGGTCATCGCGGAACCCACAACAGCATCACCACCAGAGCCTTTGGTAGGCGAAGACCACCTTTTGTCAGGATAGCTTGTACTAGTTGTCCCCCTTCAAACTTGGCCGTTGTGGGATCCCTTCCTGCCTAACATTTGGGAAGACCACCGAGGCCACTATAAATAGGACATAGCCACCACCATAGAGGGGATCGAATCCATTCCACCCTAATCAGCTCACCAACTCATCGAGCCCAAGAACACCTCACCTCCTGAGTCTATTCATCCATTGTACTAGTTCATCCTCAGCTCCTCGAGGCAATTCACCCACACACTGGAGTAGGGTATTACACCGCAAGGTGCCCCGAACCAGTATAAACCCTCGTGCCTCTTGTTCTTCGGGTACGCCGAGCTAGGCCATGGGATTGTTGAGAGAGCGAGCTAGGCTCTTGAGTCATGATGCTCAGGAGTCCCCCATGACGTACAAACAGCCCACGGGGAGGAGATGCGAGAGTAGGCCTTAGGTTCTGCATCGGCAGGGCCCGGTGCCGCGCATACCTCAGCCACCGTTGGGTCCTTCGGATCAGCAGGACGAGACCAAGGGGTGAGGGGCTACGTGACCAGTTAGGCCCCTGAGTCGTGATGCTCATGAGTCCCCCTTGACGTACAAACAGACCTCCATACCTTTCCTCACTGAGGTCCCACTCGGGGGGGGGGGGGGGGGCGACCAGGTCCGAGGGACCTGGCAGGGTGGCGTGCGCCAGGCGTGACATGAGCGTAGCCCCCGTGCCTAGCCCCCTCGCGCGACTCTCCCGAGGGGAATGTGTTGTGATGAGGCTGGACACTGAGGCTCGCGGCTCCCTGAGGTTGATGCGGCCAAGGGGCCGCCCTTAGTTGTTTATCACCAGTGCGGAGCATGGCGCTGCTGCACTTGCACGGGCATAGGCGCTCCTCGACCGTGTCGACTGCAAGCGCGGAGCATGGTACTTCCACTGGTGTGTCGGTGGGGGCTTCCTCTGAGTGGAACCCCCGGGGCGTGTACATCCCCGCCCTCACACGTGGCTTGCACGACAGGGCCAGACGAGGTGTGTCTGGGCACTCATGAGCCAGCGCAGGACTCACGAGGCCCTACCTCAAGGCGGGTTGCGCCTGAATTTCATTCTTGACAGTTGTGATGGCCCTGTGAGATGGTTAGACAACCTGCGCCGAATGAATCTGTTGAGGTGATCACATGAGAAGGCCAAACACCAACGAGCCCAGGAGGTGTCGTGAATGGGACCGGCCCGCCAGACAGAGCTGAGTCATTGGGTTTATCAATGCTGCAGGGACGGTCCCGAGCACAGATGCCATGCCTAGTCTTCTCATGCGAAAATCCTGAAGAAAGACAATCAGCGCGCGGCTCCCGTGGTGGCGAGGCACCGAGTCACGCGCCCTAGCTCATCCACCCATGATTAGTTCATGCGAGAACAAGGCACGTACACGGGAGCTGGCCCGCGAGCCAGGGCTCAGCTTCTTGGGTTTAGCGACACTACAGGGACGGACCCGAGCACAGACGCCGTGCCAGTCCTTAGTCATGAGGCGGTCATGGGTGGGCTTGCAAGGGTGTATGACGTTCATGGTATGGAAGTACCAGATAGACATATAATAATCATAAAGCAACTCATGGGACAGACCCACGCGGCCTGGGGATGATGCAGCCCGAGGGGTGCCCCCACCAGAGCGACTGGAAGATGCAAGAAAGATACATGCCGCAGGGACAGGCACATGTGGTCTCGGGATAATGCAGCCCGAGGGGCGCCCCCAGCTGAATAAAGCAGAAAATATCACCTGGTATCATTGCTGAAGAGATGTTAAAGGAGCTGAAGATGCGTGCTAATGAGGTTGATCCTCACGAGCAGCCTGGCTCTGGAGGCTCGGGAAGAGTCGTCGCCATCTCCGCCAGGACTTCGTGGTGCCTGGCCTCTTGTGCCACCATGATGCATTGTGGGCGCGCTGGAAGGTAATAGCCGTGCTCGGTAGGCCAAAGGGCATGCAAACCTAGTTGTGAGGTGGATCCTCACACTGACCAACACACGAAGAGCAGAAGCGCTCCTGGGATGCAGCTCTGTTGAGCCCTGGAATGTTGACGCAGACGCGTAGCTCATTGTCCTCGCTAGGACAAGGGGCCGTGCCAGGTGGTAGGCGGTGGTCGCTGCGCATGGCTCTTGCCTCTTGAAGCTCCTCGATCGCCTCGATGATGAACTGCTAAGCACCAGGCACCCTGTGCCTTGTGTCCTCGTGAGGGAAGCGTGCGATGAAGCATGCCTCCATGTGGTGCCCGAGCGCCTCCCTCATGACGTTGGCTAAGTCAGAGGCCCTCCGGAAGAGATCCCCCGAGCCCAGCCTAAGGAGGGCGTCGGGCACGCCTTCCTATGCGAAGGAGGGAGGTGCCCCATCCGTGGGCGCAGGTCCTGAGGTGGTGCAGCTGGAGACACCATCTCCTGAGGCTCTTGGCGAAGCAGCTGCTTCTTCTTCTTGAAGATAGCCTCAGGAGGGTAGATGGCGCCTTCATTGTCTGGGTCTTCGACCACCGCAGCCTGGTAGGCACGCTCATGGGAGAAGACCGCATCCTTCTCCTCATAGGTTATCGTGATGATGTCGCGGTTCCCTGGCATCTTGAGGACTTTGTAGCCATGGTGGGTCACTACCATGAACTTGGCCAGGGCCGAATATCGAAGGATGGCATTGTACGGAAGGAGGATGTGGGAGACGTCGAAGTTGATGAGCTTGGTGAGGTAGTTTTCACATTGGACGAAGGTGACAGGGAGGCGGATCTGCCCTATCGGGGTGATGGAGCCGTCGGTCACTCCTGAGAAAGGCTTGGTGGGCTACAGCTGATCGTATGGCACTCGGAGGCAGTTGAACATCTGGATGGAAAGAACATTGAGCCCTGCATGGTCATAGATGTGAGTCCTGGTGACAAGGACGTTGCTGATGACGGGCGAGCAAAGCATTGGGAGGGCGCCAGCAGTTGCTTCACACTTGAGCTGGTCGGATGAGCTGAAGGTGTTGGTTCACTTGGACCACCTGAGTGGACGCGTGGCCTCAAGCCTGGGGAGGGCCGCGTTCACCTCACAAGCGAACTGCTTAAAGATGCGCTGGGAGTCTGGGGCCTGAGCGCCACCCAAGATGCAGGAGATGACACGAGGCTCCTGGAAGCCCCCAGCCTCCTTGTCCTGGTGGTGGTCGTCGTTCCTTCTTGGTGGTGGTGGCAGCGGAGGGAGGCCGGCATTTCCCTGAGGACGGTCCTCGAGGCTGATCTCTCCAGGCGCCCTTGCGAGGATGGCCTTGCCAGCGGTCCTCACGAGGCTAGTCACGCCACTCCTTGAGGGGACCGCGGTCATCCCAGTGTCCTCCACTTCTGCCTCCTCCACGGCCGTAGCCTCGATCGTTGCGCTCGGGATGTCGACCGAGGCGCCCACCGCGTATGGCCCGGAGCTCCTGTCAGTCATTGGTGTTGTGGCTATGTACATTGTGGAAGATGCAGAATTATCAGTAGTATATCCTTCCCAAGGACAAGCAGAGCATGATATCCATGCCAAGATAGAAGTATAAAACCATTTAGGTAAGGGGATAGAAATTTCATGACATTACCCATACAACGGTGTTTGGATAATTGATAAAGAATAATTTAGTATCATGCTTCAAATGTTCTTATTGAAGATCGGAGTACCACAGACATGCTTCAAGATAGCATTGACATGGTCACTGGGTAAAGATCAGACCTTGGATTCACAAAGGGTCCTACGGGAATATCTAGAACATATCATGTTATTTTATCAGGGAAAATATGAGGAGGTGGCCGATGGGTTCAGCAGCAATCCATCGACATGCCAAAAGGATGTATTTCTGAAATTATATGAACAAGTTTGTGTTGGGGAAGGCAAGAATATTATGATGATAACATAATTCATCAAGGGGGGATTGTATTTCTAACCATGAATTCGATTGATATCCTGGAAAAGCTCAGAATGTTGATGATGATCACGACAAATTTATCGAGAGATTTCATGAAGATGGCACCGAGCAGAAAAGGAAGGAAGAAGTGAAAGGCTATGAGAACCATGGATTCGACACAAGCTCAAAGTTAAGCTTGTTGTTCGAGGTGAAACGATAAGATGAGGAAGATCGACGTAAGCTTAGCTCATCATCGGAAGTTCCTCTGGGCATAAGCACCAGGTAGCATAGTTAAAAATTTGACATGATAAAAATATAGCTGATCAAGCTAGGAATGATGTGATGGGGTATAAAGCTTCCTAGTATCAAGTACTAGGTGCTATGCCAGAAGGTAGATCGGAGTAGAGGTTGGACGGGGGAATGACTTGCAGAGGATAAGTAATTGTAACTTACCCAGTAAATGGGATCAAGGAGGAAATATGGCCGGGACCATAACTGCAAGGGATCCAATTTACGATACCAGAAGAATTATTTGAATGATTAAATATCCTTGCAAGAAGCTTTCATGTAAGTTCCACACCGTGTCCGTGGGCATGAACACAAAGGTTCAGGGCCGACTCCCACTTCAACAATGCATAACCTTTCATTTTACTTCTCGCTCTTGATGAAGCTGTAGTATTGAAATTTTATGTGACGAAAAGCCAGTAGAGTATAATCCGCATAACTTTTGAGTTCACACAGCTTAGGGAAGGCATAGGTTCAACCCATCGGGGCATCTTAGGAACATATATCATAAATTTCGAGAGTAAGTAACACAAGCTCGGTAGTAGAGCATGCTTGAGAAAGCGGAGGATACAACTTACCAAAGGCATTATGTATCTGAGGAAAAGGCTACAAGGTTACTGAATATGAAGGACGTTGTTGGATAAAATCCGAAAAAGGGGTATGGTGGTCCACAAGGGATCCGATGTGAGTATCGGTACTCTATCAAAGGAAGAAGGAATGCAAGTGCTTTGGATTATAGAAACAACTGACTAACTCAAAGCTCAAATGCAAAGGAATTATGAATTCCAAGATAAGGGATCAGAAGCAATGCTCTGATAAGGGATGGATAAGTTGAATAGCCTTAGGGGTACAATCGATGGTAATATGATTGGTCGCGATCCCGCTCATGTTCAAAATGACGTCTGAGCTGGGAAGATAATTTATAAGGATCAACTGATCATTGCGTGCATTCGCAACATATTGTATCAACGGACTCAAGGTGATAATGTCAAAGGCTGACAATAAGATTACTAGACTGATGGTATTAACCGTAATGCAAGCAAGCAATAAATTCAAGAACAATAGGCTGTTGAGGATTTTCACAAGAATGAATGGTATTACCAAGACTTTTGTGAAGTACATGAGTCAACTGAGGATGAGCGGATACTCGATAGGTGCACAAGGTTATCCGTAGGGGTATTCAGATGACAAGGAATTGCAAGGCAGTAAGCTCAAAGGTGTGACACCCGAATAATTAAGCTACAATAATCCCACGTTAATGAGTCCACGTCACATCGGTTACTGTTGTTAATCTCGCATTGATTCAAATCCATTCAAAATTCAAATTTAAAATAAAGTCAATCTGTCAAAGTTTTCAAACGTTAAAACTAAAATGTTCTATGTGTCACAAATAATCCCTAGAAAATATTAGAGCAGATCCACATTTTTATAGAGTAATTAAATGATCCAAAGTAAATAAAACAGTGGCTTAAACAATTAAATAAATGCCTTTTATAATTTATAAAGTATTAAACTATTTTAATTAGGAGTGAAACCTTTGGTGGAAATGGTAGAACTAGTCACACTACTTTAGGTGCTCTTGTAGGTATTTTGAAAATAAAACCAAATGAGAATAAAGTTAAAACAATAAGGAAAAATTTACTAAAAATAAAAGGGAACCTCCCCCCTTCACTGGGCTCCGGCCCAGCTGGCCAGCCCAACTGGCCCACCTAACCTCCCCTGGCCTATATGGCCTTGTACCCCAAACCCTAACCCCCCGTCGCTCCACTCACCCCACTCCTCTCGCTCCCCTCACCATCCCTCGCGCCGCCACACGCACAGAGGTGAGACGCCTCGTGCCTAAACCCCCCTCACACCCTCTCCTCCCTCCGTTCACTCCTGCCACCGCCGAGCCGCGTCGCTAGCCTTTCCCGTCCCCTTGGCCCCGGCGCCAGCCTCTGCCTCTGCCGAACTCACGTCGCTCCCTTTCCCCGCAACTGCCCGACGCGCCCCGAGCCCACAACTCGTCGCTGTTGCCACTGCCCCGCCTGACGCAGTCGCCGCGTCGCCTCCGCCGACCGCCTCTTCGTCGACTTCGCCCATAGGAGCAAGCCCGAGACCACTACCTCGCCGGATTGGCCTCGTCTTCCACCTCTGCCCCGTCGGTCATCGCCGTCAGATCCGTTGCATCGAGCCACTTCCGGCCTCCCCGAGCCCTCCTCTGCAACGATCTGAGCATCCGGCTCCCCTCTCCTCCCCGTGCCCTCCAGCGCCAGTTGCCACTAGCTTCGCCATCGTCGTCGCCTTCCGTCGCCCCCGACGATGTTTCGGCCGGTCCTAGCTCCAGACGACAGCACGGCTCGGCGCGGCGCATCACGCTTATTCGATTGACGCCCGGGCTGGCCCTTTTTGGCAGCCGTCCTCTGATCTAACGCGCACGCATGTTCTAACACTGGGTTGACCCACTGACGTGTGGGCCCGCCCGGTTTAACCAATCCCCTAACCACGTAATTAGATAGAGCCTAATAAAACTGTTAGTTGAATAACTTGAAATGACATGTGGACCCTTTTCTTTTAAAAGCATGTTTAAAATTATCTAAGTCAATGACATGTGGCCCCCACCTAATCTGTTAAAATAAATTAAACAATTAATTTACACTGTCTCTATGAAAGATGGGTCCCACCAGCCAGTTTGACCAGTCAACAGTCAATATGTTGACCGCTAACTGAACTGCTGACTCAGCCCCTGGATCCCACTATCAGCCTCTGCTGACTAGGCAGTTGACTCAGTCAACTAGCCCCACCTGTCAGCCTCACTAGCACCTCTTTGGGTACACTTCTGTGTACCCATAGTATTTATTATTTAAATGAATTTCGAATTAAATTAAACCCAGGAAATCTAGAAAATGATTAAATCTTTATAAATTAATATAAAATAATATATAATTCGGATGAAAAAACTTTGTACATGAAAGTTGCTCAGAACGACGAGACGAACCCGGGTACGCAGCCCGTTCGACCGCCACGCATCCCTAGCATAGAGAACACACAACTTTCACCCTTCGATTCATTTGTCCGAAAACGTGAAACACCGAGGATATTTTGCCGGATGTTTCCCCCTTCACCGGTACCACCTCATACCGCGTTAGGTCACCTCTAGCACCGCGTAATACCATGTTACACTTTGTGATGCTTTGATTGCTCTGTTATTTATTGTGTTCCCCCTCTGTTACTTCTTTCCGGTAGACCCCGAGACTGCCGGCGACCCCCAATCTGACTACGGTGTTGACGACCCCTCCTTGCTAGAGCAACCAGGCAAGCCCCCCCCTTTGATCACCAGATATCGCCTACTCTTCTCTCTACTTCTTGCATTAGAGTAGTGTAGCATGTTACTGCTTTCCGTTAATCCTATCCTGATGCATAGCCCTGTGCTTGCTACTACTGTTGTTACCTTTACCTGCAATCCTAATGCTTAGTATAGGATGCTAGTTTATCATCAGTGGCCCTACATTCTTGTCCATCTGCCATGCTATACTATCGGGCCGTGATCACTCGGGAGGTGATCACGGGTATATACTATATACTTTATACATGATACACGTTTAACGAGATCTTGGTATTTGATCTGAGTCTAGCCACTGGCCTATACGCACTAACCATCTACGTGGGGACAGTTATGAGCACTCGACGTCGTGGTATCAGCCGAAGCCTTCGTGACGCCAGCGACTGAGCGGCGCGTGCCGGATTGGACCGTAAGCCTGCTCTTGTATTAAGGGGGCTAGTTCTGCTTCCGGCCGCGTTCGCAACGTGCAGGTGTGCAAAGGGTGATGGGCCCAGACCCCTTTGTCATAGGATTTAGACCGGCGTGCTGACCTCTCTGTTGTGCCTAGGTAGGGCTGCGACGTGTTGATCTTCCGAGGCCAGGCATGACCCAGAAAAGTGTGTCCGGACAAAGGGGATCGAGTGTGTTGGGAAATGTGGTGCACCCTTGCAGGGAAGTTAATCTATTCGAATAGCCGTGATCTTCAGTAACATGACGACTTGGAGTTGTACCTTGACCTTATGACAACTAGAACCGGATACTTAATAAAACACACCCTTCCAAGTGCCAGATACAACCCGGTGGTCACTCTCTAACAGGGCGACAAGGAGAGGATCATCAGTTAGGATTATGCTATGCGATGCTACTTGGTGAACTTAGCATCTACTCTCTTCTACATTCTGCAAGATGGAGGTGGCAAGAAGCGTAGTCTTCGATAGGACTAGCTATCCCCCTCTTATTCCGGCATTCTGCAGTTCAGTCCACCTATGATACCCTTATTCCATTTGATACCAATGCATACATATGCAGTGTAGCTCCTTCCTTGCGAGTACTTTGGATGAGTACTCATGGTTGCTTTGCTCCCTCCTTTCCCCCTTTCCATACCGTTTGCTGTGACCAGACATTGGAGCCCAGGAGCCTGACGCCACCATTGATGACGACTACTACTACTCGGGAGGTGCCTACTACTACGTGCAACCCGCTGATGATGACCATGAGTAGTTTAGGAGGATAGCAGGCAGGAGGCATGCGCCTCTTTTGATATGTATCCCAGTTTGTGCTAGCCTTCTTAAGGCAAACTTGTTTAACTTATGTCTGTACTCAGATATTGTTGCTTACGCTGACTCGTCTATGATCGAGCTCTTGTATTCGAGCCCTCGAGGCCCCTGGCTTGTAATATGATGCTTGTATGACTTATCTTATTTGTAGAGTTGTGTTGTGATATCTTCCCGTGAGTCCATGATCTTGATCGTACATGTTTGCATGTATGATTAGTGTATGAATGAATCGGGGGCGTCACAAGTTGGTATCAGAGCCGACTGTATGTAGGAATCCCCCTTTCAAACTCCTTGGCCAAAGTTGAGTCTAGTCATTGCAAAACTTTTACTAACATGGCTGTGTGTCTTACGGGCCCATGTTGCCATTGGGTGGTATTAGGATCTTTTACTCCTCGATCTTTACTCTGGGACTCTAACCTCTCCCCTATTCGGGTTAAATGATTTTGCTAAAAATACTAACTTTAGGTTCTTGAAAGACTTTCTCCCGGAGAGCCCCGCACTCTAGATGATCGCTTGCTGCACCAGAAGATTTCGAAGATACTCTCCGAGGTTTTCCCGAGACCCTTGTGCCCATCGACTTTACAATCCCCTACCACCGATATACCCTTATGGATAACTACCTACAATTGTCGTTCATAGCTTCATCCTCAGTTGCTCGTGTTATTACAAGATGCCCTAAGTTGCTCTTCGTTGTTCCGAAAATCCTTTAAGCTTACTGCCTTGCAGTTCTTTGCCACATGAATACCCCTATTGAAAATTCCTCGCACTTATTGAGTATCTGTTCATCCCTAGTTGTTCGTATGCTTCATAAGATACTCTGAAATACTATCCGACCTTCTGAGCATCCTCTTCAAACTATTGCTCTACAAATACTTGTATGCTTACATTATGGATGCTCCCATATCACTAGCAATATTCACTAGTATCTTTTGACACCGTCATTTTGATCCTATTGATTCAACATGTGTGCGAATACACACAATCATCTATCAACCCTTCTAAGTTATCTTTCTGGCTCAGACGTCATTTTTGAACATGAGCTGGTTCTCGACCAAACTATTTATCGTCAATTGTGCCTCTGGTCTATCCAACCTTGATTAGAGCGTCTGCTTATGATTCTTTGTTTTGGAAATCTTAATTCCTTTGTTATCTAAGAATCGAATTATTCAGATGTTCTATAATATGATGCCCGTGCATTCTTCTTCCTCTGGTTGAGTACCGATGCTCACATCAGATCCCTTGTGGACCATCGGTTCCTTTGTTGGATTTTATCCGCAGTGTCCTTCATATTGAATAACCTTGTGAGCCTTTCCATGGGTATATAATGCCTTTGGTAAATTGTATCATCTGCTTTTGAACACTGCTCTACTTTCGAGCTTGTATTATTTACTCCGAAGTTTGTGGTATATGTTCCTAAGATGCCCTGATGGGTTGAACCTACGCCTTCCCTAATCCATGTGAACCCAAAAGATTTCACGTGTCATACTTATCTGGTATTGCACCAGGTAAAAAAACTTTCAACAACTAATGTCATTTTCGAAATACGAGCAGTGAATGAAAGGTTATACATTGAAGAAGTGGGGGTCGACCTTGAACTTTGTGTTCATGCCCATGGACATGATGTAGATCTTATCATTAAAGCTTCTCTTAAATTAATTATTCCTTTGGTATAAGTTCATCTTATATCTGGGATCTGGCCTTCTGCAATCGTGGTTCCGACCATATTTTCTCTTTGATCCCATTTCTCGGACAAGTTAAAGTACTTGTCTTTTGCAAGTTAATACACCAGTCCAACCTCTACCTTGATCTACCGTCGAGTATTACCCTCTGGTATCTCGAGAATATCTAAGAACTGTGTTGCATATTATGAGTCTTCATCAGCTATAATTTCTCACTGGTTCCAATTTTTCATGGGTTCTGGGTTGTCGTCAATCAAGAACATCGATAAGTGAATCGACTCCGAGCTCCGATACGATAACTCTAATAATTTTCGTTGCTTATGTGTTTAATAATCCTTCAAGTCATTCCTATCCTGATTGGCTATATCCTTATCATACTAAATTTTAACTGTGCTGCCTGGTCCTTCTTTTCGGAGCACAATTTTCGACGATGAGCTAAGCTTACGTCGATTTTCCTCATCATATCATTTTGCCTTAAACAACAAGCTTGATTTCGAGTTGTGTCATACCCTTGGTTCCAATAACCTTTTGCTTCATCATTCCTTTGACTTGATGTCATCGCTGATCGATTACATCTTCATGAAATCTCTCGACAAAGGTGCCGTGAACATCATCAACATTCTGGGTTCTTCCAAGATAGCCATAAAATTCTTGATGAGAAATACCGTCCTTGCCCATCGATGATTTGTGTTATCATCGGCAACTTTATTGCCCTCCCTCAAACACAAACTTGTTCATGTTTCATGTAGTACCTTGGGTTCCTTGCCATCTAGCTTATGTTGTGTTCTACCTTGGAGTATTACCATCTGTTATGTCGAGAATGTCATGGGAATGCACCACCTGTTAAGAAATTCTTGATGTAGTGATGCTTCTCGCCATCACCATTCTTTCTTGCCCCGTGTTGAGTGAACTCTGTTGTGAGAATTTAATATCTCTAGAAACCCTCTTGTTTCAAAGTGAATGGCCGATAGTTTCGTTATTGAGTCACCATTAGCCATTCTAACATTGATTGTACAACCCAACCCATATTTTGGGTGCACCTTTCAACCAATGTTTAACTGTGTATGTTTTCCTTGAGCATACCTCTTTATATCATTTGATCTGACAAATGATATCCCCTCATTCACATAAGAGTGGAAATCCATCTGTTGAGAATCTCAATGAATTGTCGCCGAGTCAATAAGCCACCTCCTCACCTCTCCTTGATTTTAATGATGAACTCTTGTTTCGGAACTCGCTCCCGCAGTTCAACTCCGAGAATCTTACAATGTCATCTTGACAACTTTGTTGCACATCTCTTCTCATGCATCCCGAGTCTGCGGTATCCTGACAACAATCAAAACTGAATCTCGGTCAGATATGATGGTTGGAACATATTTCCAAGAGTTATAACGATGGTCTTTATGTGACCCGGTAAGGTGATGTCGTGCCTAGCACACTTGGCCAGAGTCCCTATTGTTATAGATTCCTTTTCAGCAAGGTTATCCATTCTTCCATGAGGAAATTGTAAGACTTATCCTATAAGTTGTTTCCGATGAATCCTTTGTGTTTCCAAAGTCTGATCTTCACTGATGACCATGTCAATGCTATCTTGAAGCATGTATATGGTACTACGATTTTCAACCAGAACATTTGAAGCCCAATGCTAAATGTTTCCTGCTCAATTATCCAAACACCGCTGTATGGGTAATGTCATGAAATTTCTCTCCCCTATCTAAAAGGTTTTCTACATTATATCCTGTCATGGATATCATGCTCTGCTTGTCCTTGGGAAGGGTATACCCCTGGTATATGTGTCAAACACATTTTCCTTTCCATTGTTCTGTTTGATCTGATGATCACATTTTCCTTCCATTGATTTGTTTAACCTTCCTTGTGATCCATATGATCTAAGCAGTAATATTCTTCTGCTCATGTAAACACCTTGGTGTACAACCGTGTCAGTAAGACCCTGTTGCTTTTGTTGATGGCATTCCGGTAACCACCGATGGACGAGAACTTTGCCTATTGGTCCGCCTCTTTTCAACGAGCAGGAGAATGGTTCTCTTAGTCCCTCGCCCTTGGTACCAACGTTGTTGCCAACATAACTGACAGGCTACCCTCTGACATGTCTTGCTATCATGACCGTGAAAGATGTCAACGGCCTTCCTACTTTTAACCACATGGTGGGCCCATAACCCACAGTTCCACAGGATCGAAACCTGACTCTCTTGTACACCCATGTTGCCAAAGTTATTCCTAGAGCTTGACTTCGTATGTAGTTCACGATCCACCTGCCTAGTGATCTATTCTGGTATCAGACGCAATAATTATTCCCATTGCTTTGAACCCCTTTGACACTCTTTTTCAGGCATTGAACGATTGTCTATCCACTTGGAACTCCTTGTTGTACCTTCTTACCTTGCTCTCAATTTGTTCAACTCGAGAGATACTCATCTATTCATTCACGGGAAAACCCCAGACGATTACCCCTTATAGCATTCTACCATTGATGAGCTGGCCCTTGCCTATTCGTAAGAATGATGGAGATCCTGAAGAAAGGACGACAACTTCATCATGACACATTGATGCATAGGAATGAAGATGTCGACGCTATGGACCGACCTCTTCGAGAAGAGGAACCAAGACCGACAAGATTCGTTAGAATTTCGTAACCAGATCTTTCCCCCTCACTTCCCTCGTAAATCTCGGGACGAGATTTCTTGTAGTGGAGGAGAATGTGACGCCAAAATAATTAAGCTACAGCAATCCCACGTTAATGAGGCCACGTCACATCGGTTACTGTTGTTAATCTCGCGTTGATTCAAATCCATTCAAAATTCAAATTTAAAATAAAGTCAATATGTCAAAGTTTTCAAACGTTAAAACTAAAATGTTCTATGTGTCACAAATAATCCCTAGAAAATATTAGAGCAGAACCACATTTTTATAGAGTAATTAAAAGACCCAAAGTAAATAAAACAGTGGCTTAAACAATTAAATAAATGCCTTTTATAATTTATAAAGTATTAAACTATTTTAATTAGGAGTGAAACCTTTGGTGGCAATGGTAGAACTAGTCACACTACTTTCGGTGCTCTTGTAGGTATTTTGTAAAACAAAACCAAATGTGAATAAAGTTAAAACAATAAAGAAAAATGTACTAAAAATAAAAAGGGAACCTCCCCCCTTCAGTGGGCTCCGGCCCAGCTGGCCAGCCCAACTGGCCCACCTAACCTCCCCTGGCCTATATGGCCTCGTACCCCAAACCCTAACCCCCCATCGGTCCACTCACCCCACTCCTCTCGCTCCCCTCACCATCCCTCGCACCGCCGCACGCACAGAGGCGAGACGCCTCGTGCCTGAACGCCCCTCACACCCTCTCCTCCCTCTGTTCGCTCCTGCCACCGCTGAGCCGCGCCGCTAGCCTTTCCCGTCCCCTTGGCCCCGGCGCTGGCCTCTGCCTCCGCCGAACTCACGTCGCTCCCTTTCCCCGCAACTGCCCGACGCGCCCCGAGCCCACCGCTCATCGCTGTTGCCACTGCCCCGCCTGACGCAGTCGCCGCGTCGCCTCCGCCGACCGCCTCTTCGTCGACTTAGCCCATAGGAGGAAGCCCGAGACCACTACCTCGTCGGATTGGCCTCGTCTTCCACCTCTGCCTCGCGGTCATCGCCGTCAGATCCGTTGCACCGAGCCACTTCCGGCATCCCCGAGCCCTCCTCTGCAACGATGTGAGCATCCGGCTCCCCTCTCCTCCCCGTGCCCTCCAGCGACTGTTGCCGCTAGCTTTGCCATCGTCGTCGAATTCCGTCGCCCCCGACGCTGTCTCAGCCGGTCCTAGCTCCAGGCGACAGCACGGCTCGGCGCGGCGCATCGCGCTTATTCGATTGATGCCCGGGCTAGCCCTTTTTGGCCGCCGTCCTCTGAACTCACGCGCACGCACGTTCTAACACTGGGTTGACCCACTAACGTGTGGGCCCGCCCAGTTTAACCAATCCCCTAACCACGTAATTAGATAGAGCCTGATAAAACTGTTAGTTGAATAACCGGAAATGACATGTGGACCCTTTTCTTTTAAAAGCCTGTTTAAAATTATCTAAGTCAATGACATGTGGCCCCCCACCTAATCTATTAAAATTAATTAAACAATTAATTTACACTGTCTCTATGACAGCTGGGTCCCACCAGCCAGTTTGACCAGTCAACAGTCAATATGTTGACTGCTAACTGGACTGCTGACTCAGCCCCTGGACCCCACTATCAGCCTCTGCTGACTGGGCAGTTGGCTCAGTTAACTAGCCCCACCTGTCAGCCTCACTAGCACCTCCTTGGGTACACTTCTGTGTACCCATATCATTTATTATTTAAATGAATTTTGAATAAAATTAAATCCATGAAATCTAGAAAATGATTAAATCTTTATAAATTAATATAAAATAATCTGTAACTCGGATGAAAAAACTTTGTACATGAAAGTTGCTCAGAACGACGAGACGAACCCAGATACGCAGCCCATTCGACCGCCATGCATCCCTAGCATAGCGAACACGCAACTTTCCCCCTCTGATTCATTTGTCCGAAAACGCGAAACACCGAGGATCTTTTCCCGGATGTTTCCCCCTTCACCGGTACCACCTCATACCACGTTAGGTCACCTCTAGCACCGCGTAATACCATGTTACACTTTGTGATGCTTTGATTGCTCTGTTATTTATTGTGTTCCCCCTCTGTTACTTCTTTCCGGTAGACCCCAAGACTGCCGGCACCCCCAATCTGACTACGGTGTTGACGACCCCTCCTTGCTAGAGCAACCAGGCAAGCCCCCCCCTTTGATCACCAGATATCGCCTACTCTTCTCTCTACTTCTTGCATTAGAGTAGTGTAGCATGTTACTGCTTTCCGTTAATCCTATCCTGATGCATAGCCTGTGCTTGCTACTACTGTTGTTACCTTTACCTGCAATCCTAATGCTTAGTATAGGATGCTAGTTTATCATCAGTGGCCCTACATTCTTGTCCATCTGCCATGCTATACTATCGGGCCGTGATCACTCGGGAGGTGATCACGGGTATATACTATATACTTTATACATGATACATGTGATGACTAAAGTCAGGTTGGCTTGAGGAGTACCCGCGGTTGATTCACGAATTGGGGGTTGGAAGGACATACTTTCCCGACAGCCCTCTGTGTGGATCTTTGTGGCAAAGCGACAGGGCAGGTTGAGACCACCTAGGAGAGAGGTGGGCCTAGCCTTGGTCGGCGTTCGTGGTTATTTTAAGATAACACGTTTAATGAGATCTTGGTATTTGATCTGAGTCTAGCCACTGGCCTATACGCACTAACCATCTACGTGGGGACAGTTATGAGCACTCGACATCGTGGTATCAGCCGAAGCCTTCGTGACGTCAGCGACTGAGCGGCGCGCGCCGGATTGGTCCGTAAGCCTGCTCTTGTATTAAGGGGGCTAGTTCTGCTTCCGGCCGCGTTCGCAACGTGCAGGTGTGCAAAGGGCGATGGGCCCAGACCCCTGCGTCATAGGATTTAGACCGGCGTGCTGACCTCTCTGTTGTGCCTAGGTAGGGCTGCGACATGTTGATCTTCCGAGGCCAGGCATGACCCAAAAAAGTGTGTCCGGATAAAGGGGATCGAGCGTGTTGGGAAATGTGGTGCACCCCTGCATGGAAGTTAATCTATTCGAATAGCCGTGATCTTCGGTAACAGGACGACTTGGAGTTGTACCTTGACCTTATGAGAACTAGAACCGGATACTTAATAAAACACACCCTTCCAAGTGCCAGATACAACCCGGTGGTCGCTCTCTAACAGGGCAACAAGGAGAGGATCATCGGTTAGGATTATGCTATGCGATGCTACTTGGTGAACTTACCATCTACTCTCTTCTACATTCTGCAAGATGGAGGTGGCCAGAAGCGTAGTCTTCGATAGGACTAGCTATCCCCCTCTTATTCCAGCATTCTGCAGTTCAGTCCACATATGATACCCTTATTCCATTTGGTACCAATGCATACATATATAGTGTAGCTCCTTCCTTGCGAGTACTTTGGATGAGTACTCATGGTTGCTTTGCTCCCTCTTTTCCCCCTTTCCATACCCGTTTGCTATGACCTGACGTTGGAGCCCAGGAGCCTGACGCCACCGTTGATGATGACTACTACTACTTGGGAGGTGCCTATTACTACGTGCAGCCCGCTGACGACGACCAGGAGTAGTTTAGGAGGATCCCAGGCAGGAGGCATGCGCCTCTTTCGATATGTATTCCAGTTTGTGCTAGCCTTCTTAAGGCAAACTTGTTTAACTTATGTCTGTACTCAGATATTGTTGCTTCCCCTGACTTGTCTATGATCGAGCTCTTGTATTCGAGCCCTCGAGGCCCCTGGCTTGTAATATGATGCTTGTATGACTTATTTTATTTGTAGAGTTGTGTTGTGATATTTTCCCGTGAGTCCCTGAACTTGATCGTACACGTTTGCGTGTATGATTAGTGTACGAATGAATCGGGGGCGTCACAAAAGGATTCTCGGAAAAAGGAGAGCAGTTCAGGGCATCTTGTAATAACAAGAGCAACAAGGAATGATTGTATGAATGACAAGTGTATGTAGTTATCCATAAGGATATATCGGTGGTAGGGAATTGCAAAGGCAATAGGCAGAAAGTCTCAAGAGAATATCGTAGAGTATCTTCAGAATCTTCTGATGCAGCAGGCGATCATCTGAAATAAGGGGCTCTCCGGGCGGATGTGATCACAAGATCCTAATGTTTGAGTTAGTAAAACCATTTATAGACGAGGAATAAAAGATCATAATACCACCCAATGGCAACGTGGGCCCATAAGGCACACAGCCATGTTAGTAAAAGTTTTGCAATGTCTAGACTCAACTTAGGCCAAGGAGTGTGGAAGGGGGATTCCTACAGGTAGTTGGCTCTGATACCAACTTGCGACGCCCCCAATTTGACCATACACTAATCATACACGAAAATGTGTACATTCAAGATCAAGGACTCACGGGAAGATATCACAACACAACTCTAGACACAAATTAAAATAATACAAGCTTTATATTACAAGCCAGGGGCCTCAAGGGCTCGAATACATAAGCACAAAAACACAAGAGTCAGCGGAAGCAACAATATCTGAGTACAGACATGAGTTAAACAAATTTGCATTAAGAAGGCTAGCACAAAGGCAACAACGATCGAAAATGCAAGGCCTCCTGCCTGGGAGCCTCCTAACTACTCCAGGTCATCAGTGGTCGTCACGTAGTAGTAGGAACCCTCGGGGTAGTAGTAATCATTAGTGGTGTCGTCTGGCTCCTGGGGTCTGTCATCTGGTCGCAACAATCGGGTATGGGGAAAAAGAAGTAGAAAAGCAACTATGAGTACTCATCCAAAGTACTCGCAAGACTTACATCAGATCTAAACTAAGTATGCTTCTGTATCAAAGGAATGGGTTGTATTTGTGGACTAAACTACAGAATGCCAGAAGGGAAGGGGAAAGCCTAGCCTATCGAAGACTAGCATCTTCTGGAAAACCACCATCTTGCAGCAATATGAGGGCGTAGAGTAGCATAAGGTAAAGTACCAGTAATGTTATCAACCTCGGCCAGAGATCCTTTCTCGACTCCCTGCGAGAAAGCAATCCCAGAGCCATACTATCCAAGTGTCAACACATTCCAATTCTCATCACCATCCAATTCTCATCACAAGTATCCAGTTCTAGTTGTATCGATCGGAATACAACTCCAAGTGTCCGTTACCATAGGACAGGCTATCAATAGATGTTTTCTTCCCTGGAGGGGTGCACCAACTTACCCACCACGCTCGATTAACTCTGGCCGGACACACTTTCCTGGGTCATGCCTGGCCTCGGCCAAACAATATGTTGCAACCCGACCTAGGCTTAATAGAGAGGTCAGCACGCCGGACTAAGCCTATGCCCTAGGGGTCATGGGCCATCTCCCCGGGAACTCCTGCATGTTGCGTATGCAGCCGGTGAGCAGACCTAGCTACCCCCTTCAAAAAGGCGGGTGCTTACCAGTCCAACCCGGCGCGCGCCGCTCAGTCACTGACATCTATTAAGCTTCGGCTGATGCATACGACACAGAACGCCCATACTATGCCCACGTGATGGTTAGTGCTATCAGGACAGAGGCCCCTCAGATCAAATATCCAAATCGTAGTGGATTAGGAGCACGCGGTAACGAGCAGAGACTCACGATCGATGTGACCCCGTCGCCCCATCTCGAGTACTTGTGGCAAGGGCTAAGAATGCCCGGCCATGCCTCGTAAGTATCTCGTGGGCACCTTCCAGGTCAACCCGACTACACATCACTCAGTATTAAGCTCGTGCGTGTACCCCTCAGGGCCGACCCGTCTTCAGTAACATGGTTTAGTATAGTCATAGTAACCATAGTAACTGTGTGTCTAACACCAAGGGGAAAACCCGAGGAATCACCCCTAGTGAATTCCACTCGATGTTATCATCAAGGTGAACATAAGAGGAACCACCCTCGAAGTTCACACTTGAGGGGTTGCACGACAGAGTCGTACCGGAAAGTGGTTAAGGCGGAATCACCCTCGATGACCACGACCGAATAGCTACACTATAGGGTAACATCAGAAGTGCTGATGAGGTCTCACCCTCGGCACTCGATAGTAACCCAGTAGTGTCGAGCAACTAAGGGGAAAGTGATGTGCGGTGTCGGGGCCTGGTCTTCGATCCCATTGATTGGGTCTTCGATGATGAAGCAGGGGCAACAGGGACAAGGTGGGGGTCACTGATGGATCACTAACCAACCTATACTAAGCAGTTTAGGATTAGCAGGTAAGGTGTGAAAGCAGGTAACAACAATAGGCTATGCATCAGAGTAGGATCATACATAAAGCAGGAGCAGTTCTAATGCAAGCATGAGAGGGAAAGAAATGGGCGATATCGGAATGCTCAAGGGGGGGTTTGCTTGCCTAGTTGCTCTGGCAAGGAGGGGGGTCGTCGTCGACGTAGTCGATCAAAAGGGCAGCATCGGTCTCGGGATCTACCGGAGAGAAGAGGGGGAAGAAACAGTAAATATAAAGCAAACATAGCACCACAAAGCATAACATGGCAATAAGATGTGCCGGGTGTGACCTAATGCGGTAGGAGGTGATACCGGCGAAGGGGGGAAACATCCGGGAAAATATCCCCGATGTTTCGCGTTTTCGGACAGATGAACCGGAGGGAAAAAAATTGCGTGTTCACTATGCTATGGGTGTGTGGCGGACGAACGGGCTGCGTATCCGGGTTCTTCTCGTCGTTCTGAACAACTTTCATGTACAAAGTTTTTCCATCCGAGCTATGGTTTATTTTATATTAATTTTCAAATATTTAAATCATTTTCAGAATTTATTTAATTTATTTAATTCAACATTATCCAGAATAGTGTTTGCTAACGTCATCATGACGTCAGCAGTCAACGTTGACCGTTGACCTGGTCAACCTGACGTGTGGGCCCCGTTGGACCCACCTGTCATTCTCTGTTTAGGTTAATTAGGGTTTAGGTTAATTAAACAGGATTAATTAGGTTAATTAATTTAGTTTAATTAATCAAAATTAATTAACTTAATTAACTCTTTAATTAATTAATTAATTTTATTTATTTATTTTTAAAACCGTTCTGGGGCCAGGGCCCATATGTCATTGGCCCATAGGCCTCAACGGGCGGGCACACGGGTGCGGGTGCCTGGGCACGGGCGCACCCGAGCGGGTACTGGGCGTGCACGATGCACGCCGGCGCCGGCGGCCAGGGCAAGGGGAGGTGGGGCTCCGGCGAGCCAACGGAGCGGCGGCGGCTGGCGTTAGGACGAGCGGGGCGCGCCCAGCGTGAGTGCGTGCGTGGTGGTGCGGGATGCGACTAGCGTGTGCGGTGGAGGGCAGCAGCGCCGGCGGCCACCGCAGCGAACAACAGCAGCGGGGAGGAAGCGGGGAACGAGGTGAGACCAAGCAGGCGACGGTGGCGCGAGGCGTGTGTGGCCATGAGTGCGCAGCAAGTGCGGCCGCGACGAGCAGTGGCGGGAGAAGAGCAGGGAGGAGCAGCAGCGGCCGCGGGGGAGCCTAGGCAGTGCAGGGTGGAGCAGATGGGCACGCGCGCGCCAACGGCAGTAGCCGTGCATGGGTGCGGGCAGGCGCGCACGGGGCACAGGAGGCTGCGGTCGGGCGCAGGAGGTTGCGGAGCAGGCGGCGATGCGCGCCGCGGGCGGGCAGGGAGGCCAGGGAGCGTCAGTTGGGGCGCACGTGGGGTGCGCCGGGCGCTAGCGGGGGGGGGGGGGGGTGTTCGAGCGCGTGCGCGCGCGCGACCAGGGCGCGGCCGGGCCATGATGTCCAATGGGGCAGGGGGAAAGAGGAGGAAGGGGAGCCTGGAGAGGCGCTCATAGGGCCGGTAGGGATTCGGGCAGTGGGGCGCAGGGAGGAAGGCGAGGACGACGGCGGCGGAGCGGGAGGTAGGCCGGCGAGGGGGGGGGGTCCGGGCGGCGACGAACGGCGTCGGGCGGCGGCGTGGTTCGGTTCCAGACGCGCGCGCGGGGGGGGGGGGGGGATCGAGCCCCTGATCCAATCGGGGGGGGAGGGGAGCAAGTGGGGGGCGTGTGGGTGTCGGTTAGGGTTTCGGGGGGGGGGAGCAAGTGGGGGGGCGTGTGGGTGTCGGTTAGGGTTTCGGGGGGGGGGGAGCAAGGGGGGCATATAGGACAAGGAAGGTGCGGGGTGGGCCGGCTGGGCCGGCCTGGTCGGCTGAGCCGACTGGGCCTATAGGCCTAGTGGGGGAGGGGGGCATTTTCTCTTTCTTTCTTTGTCCTTTTTTTCTTTTTCTTAAACCCTTTTTTGTCTTCTTATAAATTGTGAGACTAAAGGAGTTTTGATAGAAAAGAGACTTGTCAACTAAAACAAGCACATTAATTCTAAGAGTCACAAATAGTTTAAGGCCGAAAGTAGTTGTCCAACTATTCTTAGAAATTTAACAGGCCAATTGTAAATGTTGCTGGATCACTAAATATTTTCCAGGGGCACTTTCGAAATCCAAAAGAGGTTGGTTCCAACATGAAAAATATCACGGGATTATTTGCCACACTTTGAACATTTTAGTTTTCATGTTTCGCAAATTGGAATTTTTGACTTTAAATTCCGAGTTTGAATTTATATCATGATTTGGACAAGTGAGGATTAACAACAGTAATGTGAGACATGTCACCATCAACAGGGGATTACTGTAGCATGACACTGGGGGTGTTACACGCCCGCCTGGCCTTGGTCATCATGGCTTGCGTCACGGGGACCTCGCGAGGTGCCCCTCGCCTTGATCTCTCTGCCCCTCGCGAGCTAGCCTGGCGAGGCCGCCCCCGAGGAGGTCTTGCGTCATCCGCCTCACGAGGCTTGGCCCCTCGCGAGGGTCTTGAGTGTTTGCTGATGAAGATGGGCCGTACAGGGCCGCTGGTGGAGCCACGCCCTAGGCCACAGGTAGGCAAGTCCGGGAACCCCCATTCCCAGGACGCCGGCAGTAGCTCCCCGGGCCCAAGGCACGCTCGGGCTTGGCTTCAAGGTGAAGCCAAGGGGCAAGTGCGAAGTGCTGCGGCCCCAACAGCCTACGACATTGGTTGACGCGTGGCAATTGATGGGACGTGGCCGTCTCCGCTTCCCCATGCTGCCTCGGCAACTGCCCAACTTGACAAGTCCCTGCTGCATACGGAGAAAACCATAATTACCTATGATCGTGGGGGTCGCCGGATGGCCTTCTCCTGCTATAAATGAGGAGGGGGGCGGAGCCCCCGTCGCCCATCTCTTCCTGCTCCGCACGCTTCTCCTCCATTGCTTCATCGTTCGCAGCGACACCCATGGTGCCAGTGAAGAGGTTCTTGGCCGCGGAAAAGGGGAAAGCCCGCCAGGAGGGGCCCGGCTCACCGGCACCCAAGAGGGGGCGTGGTTGCCCATGTAAGTATGCCACGACCCCCACCGTGGCCCCTCGTAGCCGTGTTGGCGGAGGTGCTGCCGGAGTTCGTCGTGTGGTTGGAGAACCCGGCTGGCACCTGGCTTCAGCTCCTATGCTTCTTCGTTGGCGAACTGCCGGCCACATGTCCAGATGGTCTCTGGCTGCAGGCGAACGGCTGCTGCAGCAAGGCTTCATGGGTCGCGGTGGAGGTCTTCACCGCGGGCAACGCAGCCTTGGCCCACGGCTGGCAGACGTTTGCCCGCGCGCGCGGCCTGGGTAGGCGGTGTACCCTCCACTTCAAGTACGACGGCAACACGACCCTCTACGTGAGGGTATTCGGGGAAGATGGTCGCCGTGTCGGGTGCTGCCCTGAGGACAACGACAGCGGCGAGAGGCTTGGCCTTGGCAATGGTCGTGACGAGGGTGAAGGTGGAGTTGTCCTTGGCGCCGGCCGCGACTCGTCCAGCTACGACAACTCTTCCTCCGGCGACAGCTCCAGCAATGGTGGCTATGACCAGCCGCCACGCCGCCGTGCCTGCTTCGAGGGAGGTAGTGGGTCGTCTCGTTGCCGTGCCCTAGTGAAGCGCGAGGAGGGGTCTGGCTGAGTCTAGGGGAGCACCGAGGGCCCACCCTCGCGAACCGCTGTGGTGGCGCGCACTACTGTCATTTTGTTCTTTCCTTTCTTCCCGCATTCAAAAAGAAACAAGTATGGGGCCTTGCAGGGGCGTGCAACGACCCGTGATTTCCATGTCGCTATGTTATGTTTATCGTTCCTGTGTCGTGTTGCAGTATCAATATTTTATGTAGGCATGTAGAGATAACTTAGCTTGATGTGTCTAAAGTAGTTTCCACCTTGTGAGGCGCGCCTCTCCCAGTACCTGGTGAGACCTCCTTGCCTTTGTCTTGGGAGGCGTCGAGGTACTGCAAAAATTTGTTAAGAACCTCTTATTCTTCCAAGCCCAGGTCGTAGGCGCGGCCGGCCATGACCCAGAGCTCCACATCGCGGTACCTGAGGGGCACAAATTAAGGGAGGAGCACCAGCTTGCGAGCTCGAGTGAGGGTGCCTCGCGAAGAACAGGAAAAACGCTCACGAGTGCACCTGTCTAGCCCCTCGCGAGGCATGTGAGGGAGAGTACGGCCCAAAACAAAGAACTGTGAGAAGAACAGAGGAAAAGGCGACCGAACCAAGATGACAAGAAACACCAGAATGCGAACTTCCATAAAAAAGGGGCAAGCCAACTACGGAAAGAAAATGAAAATCCGCGTCCGACACGTAGTCTAGTCTTCTCACCAGCGCGGAGCTAAGTGCTGCCACTAGGACGTGGGAGGAGCCCCCGAGGCCCGAGGGCGTCACTGCTGAGACTCCGGGGTGTGTATAGCCCCACTCATTATTACGTGAGAGTGTCATGAGCGGAGACCTTCACACGCACGAGGCCTTGCTTCACAGCGCTGGGCCTTGCTTGATGGGTAGAACTCCGGAGGTGCTGGATGTTCCAGGCGTTCTGGATGGGGACTGTATTGGACGGTTTGAGATTCTTATCTGTTAGTCCCATATGACAGAAGGTTTCATAGTACAGGATGTTAATGCTGCTCCCTCCATCCATGAGCACCTTGGTGAACTTATAACCTCGCACCTGAGGCGCCACCACCAGAGCCAACTGACCCGGATTATCGACCTGGGGTGGGTGATCCTCTCTGCTCCATATGATTGGCTGTTCAGACCAACGTAGATAACGGGGTGTGGCCGGTTCAACAGAGTTGACTGCCCATCTCTGAACCTTCTGGTCTCGCTTGTCCAAGCTAGTGGTAAAGACATGGTACTGCCCACTACTCAACTGCTTTGGGTTGCTCTGGTAACCTGACTGTTGCTGCTGTTGGTTGTAACTACCCTGGCTGTTCTGACTATTCTGACCGTTATGTCCGCCCGGATTACCATTAAATCCTGAACCGGAACTTCCTCCACCGTAACCCGGCCCGGACCCTGAGCCACCACCAGATCCGTGATCATACCGGAAATTATTAGAATTCTTGAACTCCTGCATAATAAAACAATCCTTCCAAAGGTGGTTTGCTGGCTCCTCCTTCGTCCCATGTCTTGGGCAGGGCTGGCTTAGCAGATAGTTCAGGCGGTTTGGGTTAGGGCTGGGCACTCCACTACGATTTTTCGGCCTACCCTTGCGTCGCTGGCCATTGTCCTGTGCATTGGTATTAGCCACAAAATCCATGTTACCATCCGCTTTACGCTTTCCTCCTCCGCCATTGCCTACCCAGTGATGCTGCTGACCTTTGGAGCTGCTGTTCTTCTTCCCCTTCCCTGTCTTGTCATCATCAGATTCGGGATCCTTGGTACTATCAGAATCAGCATATTTTACCAAAGCGGCCATGAGGGTCCCCATGTCGGTGCAATGACGCTTCATCCGTCCCAATTTCAACTTCAGGGGCCCAAACCGGCAGTTGCCTTCTAGGGTTAATACTGCGGTGTCAGCGTTGATGCGATCTGAGGAGTGCAACACTTGTGAAACCCGGCACACACAATGAGTCGTTGATTCTCCTTCCTCTTGGACGCATGCAGCTAAGTCCACTATCGACATAGGCTGTTTACAGGCATCCTTGAAATTGTTGATAAACCGGGCTCGTAATTGGGCCCATGAATTGATAGAATTAGCGGGCAGGCTTTTTAACCAAGTACGGGCCGTTCCTTCAAGCATCATGGTGAAGTATTTCGCACACGCCGTGTCATCCACTTACAGCATCTCCATGGCCATCTCATAGCTCTCTACCCATGTCTCTGGAGGTTGATCCGCTGTATAATTTGGTACTTTGCGCGGGCCTTTGAAATCCATGGGCAGGCGCACGTTGCGTAAAGCGGGGATAAGGCAAGGCACCCCCAAAGAACTAGATGTAACACCAGGTTCGATCGAGATGGTTGGACGAACTGGCGTGAGCTGCCGAGCCTGATGCTGTGCGGCTAACTCGGCCTCCCTGTGCGCTCGGGCCCGGTTCACCACTTCCTGAGCGTCATCAGCACCACCAGTCGGGTTGTTGCCACGGGGTGCTCCACGTCGTTCATTACTCGACACTGCTGGCTCATCCATATGTCTGCTATAGCTCCGGCTTGGATGGGGGGTCGAGTGGATCCGGTCGCGGCTGTACGAGTACACTTCCTGTTGGGCCAAAGCTGTCCTCAGAAGTTCCTTGACCCGTCGCGTCTCTACTGCCTGCGACGAGTCACCTTCAATTGGAATGGCCTCCAGTCGTGCAGCAGCGGCAACAAGATTGTCCATTGGGTTGGAGTAGTGACCCGGAGGTGTTAAAGCATCCTGAGGTATAACGGTGTTTTGACGAGGTGGGTCCATCTGACGGGGTTGAACTGGCGCACCGGTCCCAGGGGCTTCTGCCCGGTTCCCCTCTAGCGGATTGTTGGCTCTTGGCCCTGGAGTGTTAAAAAGGTCTCTAGCCTCGAAAACCGAAGGTAAGAGGGATCGGTGCTTCCTCCTCATGACTTCATGCGACGCACTCTGGTCCAACATAAGCCTGTAGGCCTGTGCGTCTAAAGCGGCCCGCTCTGCGGCCATCCTGGTATCCTCAGCTGCTAGATCCGTCTTGGCCTGGGCGATTTGTTCCTCTACCTTTGCAATCTCCATGTTGTGAACGTCCTGATCTGGCGGATTAACTTCCGCCATAAGCACAACCAACGCATCAAATAGTTCTGATAGAACCTGAGCCGGCGGGCGCACAGGGCCTCCTGCCCCGGCAGCCGTTGCCGCTGCTGAACCGGAGATCGTTGCCGCGGCTGTCGAAGAGTGAAGCGCTGCTTGTGTTCCGGTCATGAATATTCCAACCCGGTTAGGCAGATCAGAGGGGTCCGGAATACTGTCGCCATCGGAACAGCTCTCAATCCGGCCATCTTGTAGCTGATAAAGAGATTCGGTTTCTCCGGTCGAAGATTCGTCACCGGAACGAACGGCAGTCGCCCTGCGAAGCTCTGATCCGTCCTCTTAACTCCCTCCATGGATCATTCCCACGAAGGCACGCTTCATGGCCGGTTTAACCCGGGCGGATCGCGCACGCTGAGCCGTCTCGACGAGGTCGGTGCAGATGTCCGGCTCAGGGCCCGGTTCACCGATCTTGCCAATGAAAACGTGAATGCTACCAAAGGGGATCCGGTACCCGTACTCAATTGAGCCGGCCTCGGGGCCCCAGCCTGCGTTGTTGATGTAGAGTTTGCCGCGACGACTCTTAGTCATCCGGCCTACAGCGTAGCCCTCGAGTCCTTCAAAGCGGCCCTCCAAGAACCGGAAACCATCGTGCGATAGCCCCATGGTGGGCGCCAACTGTCGTGGGTTTATCACGGCAGATGTCCTAGAGAAAGGACTTAGTCATGGAGCCATCGCGATGGGTTAGCTTGAAGGGGTTAAAGCGGACACAAGGACGCAAGAGAGTTTTATACTAGTTCGGCCCCTTCGATGAAGGTAAAAGCCTACGTCTAGTTGTGATGGAATTGATGGGTGTTTCGATGACTAGGGAGCAAATAAGCTTCGCCTATGTCTCGAGTTGTTGTCTGTTGTCCTTGAACCGCCGCCGGGTCATCCCCTTATATACATGGGTGACGCCCGTCGGTTTACAGAGTCCCAACACCGGCTCATAGATGTGTCCGGTTTGGTCTCTACTTATTCCTTACTTACAATACAAGTTACATATTGACACCGGTTTATGGCTACAGGATCCCAACCGATTATGGGTCTTGAGCCCTCATCTATCTTCATGGGCTTTAACATGCTTAACTACTGATGAAGTTAATCCGGCCCAGATAGGCCGGTTTACGCCCAGTAGTAATATCCCCAACATTAGGTATTCCTTGAACTCCTTGGTCCAGCACCCCTCCTGATGCTCGAGCGACAGGAGTAGGCGCGCTCCCCAGGCAGTGGTTGGGGGAGCTCCTCCCGAGGCGGCGCCGGCCCCGAAAGCGGAGGTGCTGCCGACGGCTTGAAGAGCCGCTCCTCAAAGACGCCAGGCTCTTGGGGTTGTCACTTGGAGGCCCTTTTGGCGATGTCGTCGGCCTCCTTGTTGGTGCCACGGGGCACGTGCTGCAACTCTAGACCCAGGAAATGCTTTTCCATTTTGTGTACCTCCGCGAGGTATGCCTCCATGTGCCCGTCCCTCGGCTTGTATACCTTGTTGGAGAAGTTGACGAGGAGCCACGAGTCACCCCTGATGGTGAGGCGCTTCACCCCCAGGGCCACCACGGCCTTAAGGCCAGTGATGAGGCCTTCGTACTCCGCAATGTTGTTGGAGACCTTTTCGCCTTGCTGGAAGTAGAGCTGCACGGCGTAGTAGAGCTTGTCCTGAGTGGGCGAGATGAGCACTGCTCCAGCTCCCGCGCCCTGGCGTGCGAACACACCATAGAAATACATGACCCAGCCATATGGTGCTTCACTTCCTGGCGAGAGGGATCGGTCCTCGCCTGCTTCGAACCCCGGGGCATCAGTCCATTCTGCCATGAAGCCGGCGAGCACGGCCCCCTTGATGACCCTAGTTGTGCTCAACTCCAGCTGGAATGCTTGCAGCTCGATGTTCCATTCGGCGACTCTTCCAGCAGCGTTGGAGCTCTTGAGTACCCTCCCAGCGGGTAGGCCGAGACGACCTTGATTGGGTGACCTTGGAATTAGTGTTGTAGTTTACGCGAGGCCATCAAAACCGCGAGCAAGAGCTTCTGAGGAATGGGGTACCGTGCCCTTGCATCCCGCAGTACCGTGCTGACGAAGTATACTGGGTGCTTGACAGGAGCCTCAATGAAGCATGCGCCTGGCGGAAGTTGGGGCGTCTCCTGAGGTGACGGGACCCCAAGAGCCTGGTCGCCCCCTGGGGCCTCTGCTGGCCCGCAAACACCGCCTTGCTGGGTCTGGTCATTCGTTGGCGTTACTGCAGCCTTTGCGGTGCCCTCTGGGTCCTGTATTGCACCTGCTGGGGGCATGGCATGGCACGACAGACCCTTGCCCTGGTGCTCTTCCCGAACCGCCACTAGAGCTGCGCTAGCGGAGTAGGGAGTGGCAGCAAGGTAAAGCACCAGGGGCTCGAGGGGACGAGGCGCCACCATCACCGGAGGGCTGGTCAGGTATCTCTTGAGGTCTTAAAATGCTTGGTCAGCCTCCGGGGTCCACTCGAATGGGCCCTTCTTCTTCATCAGCTTGAAGAATGGCACGACACGCTCTCCCAGCTTGGAGATGAAGTGCCCCAGCGAGGTCACGCAACCTGCAAGCTTCTGTATCTCTTTGAGAGTTTGTAGTGGGCTCATGCCTTTTATCACCTTGACCTTCTCTAGGTTAGCCTTGAACCCCCTGTGGGACACGAGGAAGCCCAACAGCTTGGAGAGGGGACACTGAACACGCACTTCTCTGGGTTGAGCCGCAGGTCTACCTGGCACAGGCTTGTGAAGGTCTCCTCCAGGTCTTGAATCAAAGTTCTTGCCTCCAGATACTTTACCACAATGTCATCGACCTAGGCCTCAGCGTTCCTCTCGAGCTGCTGACCCAGGGCGATGTGCATTAGTAGTTGGAAGGTCACGCATGCGTTGCGCAACCCGAACGACATGCAAGTGTAGCAGTATACCCCACACGCGGTCAGGAAGGCCGTCTTCTCCACATCCTCCACTGCCATCTTGATCTGGTGATAGCCTGAAAACGCGTCTAGGAAGCACAACAGGTCGCATTCGGTGGTGGAGTCGACTATCTGGTCGATGCGTGGGAGCGGGAACGGGTCTTGGGGACAGGCCTTGTTAAGGTTGGTGAAGTCAACACACATGCGTTCCTTCCCACCTTTCTTTGGTACGACGATGGGGTTCGCCAGCCACTTGGGGTACCGAAGCTTGCGAATGACACATGCTGCCTCTAGCTTGCGGGATTCCTGGACGATGAAGGGTTGCTTCTCTGTGGACTGTTGCTGCGCCTTCTGCTTCACAGGGCGCACATTGGGGGGAAAGATCACTGTTTTGACCTTGTCCGAAAACTATAGCACAAAGTGAACTCTCCGTGAAAGTATTTCACAATCTGACCCTTTTAGCAACGCCACAGACCATGGCATTTCTGCTGCATACAAAAACGCCGAGCTAGCTAGCGTTGCTGCTCCTCATGAAAACGCTGAGCTAGCTAGCGTTGCTGCCCATATAAAAACGCCAGGGGCGTTGGCGTTGCCGCCTATATGGAAACGCTAGGGGCGTTGGTGTGGCTGCCCAGATATTTAAGTGTTCCGACAATGATTTCAGCCGCTGCTATGCCGATGTGACACAAAAGCCTGAAACCCATCACCCCATCTGGCCCGTGCATGCATGCAGCTCGAAATGCTCGTTCACCCGTCGGATAAACAACTGCTACCCAACCTATGTTGCATTGCTCCTAGGCCATGAGCATGCAGATGCGCCTGTACATCATGTTCGCATGCACCGGATTCCCATGTGAAAAAGACGGACAACCTGCATCATGTAAACTTGCAGCACATGCACAGGAGCAGCTAGCAACTAGCAACACAGTAAAAAGGCATGAGAAAAGGTTTTGTTTATTCGTTCTTTCAAATGTACTCATCAATAAAGTCCACTGAGCACTAGCAAGATATCTATTAAAAACATGTTTAGGGAAGAAACGCCATGGCCCCTGGCGTTTCCATATGGGCAGCAACGCCAATGCCCTTGGCGTTTTCATGTGGGCAGCAACGCTAGCCAGCTCGGCGTTTCCACGTAGAGGAGCAACACTAGCTAGCTCGGCGTTTTTGTATGGAGCAGAAACGCCATGGTCTGTGGCGTTGCTAAAAGGGTCAGATTGTGAAATACTTTCACGGAGAGTTCATTTTGTGCTATAGTTTTGTGACAAGGTCAAAACAGTGATTTTGGCCCTCATTGGGCACACCCTCAAGTGATGTTCAATCACCCCTCTAGGGACCCCTACTAGCTGCTTGGGTTCCCAGGCGAATACATCCTTGTTCACGCACAAGAACCTCACCAATGCCTCCTCTTGATCCGGGTCGAGGTTGGCGCCTATGGTGAATGTGGCTCCTGAGGACCCATCTTCCTCGGCTGGCACATGCTTGGTTTTGGCCCAGTCTTGAGTGAACAACTGCTTCTTCTTTGTTGGCGTGGGCTCCTTATCTCCTGGGGTGGCCTCGTTGACCGGTCGCGCTAATGCGGCGGTTTTGAGGGCACACTTGAGCGCTGCCAGATCCACCTAGGTGTCTCCAACTATGGTGAGGACGTCCTTGCTCCCGGGCATCTTCATGAGGTTGTAGGTCAGATGGGTCGCCGCCATAAACTGAGCTAGAGCCGGGTATCCGAGGATGGCGTTGTATGGGAGGCCGATGCGGGCGATGTCGAAGTCGATTAGCTCGGTGCAGTAGTTGTTGCGAGTGCCGAAGGTCACAAGAAGGCGGATCTGCCCCAAGGGGCTGGTGGAGCCGCCGCCGACCCCGGAGAAGGGCTTGCTGGCGTGGAGCCGTTTGAGTGGTACATGAAGAAGGCTAAAAACCTCCACAAAGAGCACGTTGAGACCGGCGCCACCATCGATGAGGGTCTTGGTGACAGCTACACTACAGATGGTGGGCGTGCAAAGCATTGGGAGCACGCCCGAGTCGAAGGCGAGGTCGGCCTTGGGCGCCGCCCAGCCCGGGGGAGATCCTTGCCACATGGAAGCGGCGCCAATATAGCAGAAGAACGGCTTGTTGTGACGGTCGGAGGGCCGTGCTCACGAGCCTCCGAGGAGGGCCACGACGGCGAGGGGCGCCAGTGCCGCAAAGCGTCCAATGAAGAGGCCGCACAGCTCCTCCAAATATGCCACCGAGGATCCTGGGAGGGCGAGGAGCCAGGCGCGCAGTGCACCAGCGAGGGCCATGGGAAGCCAGTTGGCCATGACCTTGTCATCGCCCCCAGCCTTCAGGACGGCCTCTTCATATGCCAGCAGGAAGGCTGATGGGTCCGCCGCACCGTCATAGTGTGGCGGCATCTCCAACTTGAACTTGGGCGGCCATTGTACCTGTCGCAAGGCGGGAGCAAAGGACCTAAGCCCCCCGGCGCTGTCATGGGCATCCGTCATCCTAGTCGGGGGAGCAATATCGGCCATGGGGACAAGGGGCGGAGGTGGCGGAGCGTGGATCGATGGAAGGAAAGCTTCAGCGCACCCCCTAACTGGCGCGCCAATTGTCGGATTTCGGGTTCCGGCAAAACCCTTGAGGTTCGAACTCTGGGGTGCGCACGAAGATCTCCCCCCTAGCTCAAGTTCTCACCATGATCTCTAAGCTCAGCACGTAGAACGCGCAGATCAAAGGAAATAGGGTTTATACTGGTTCGGGCCAACGATATGGTGTAATACCCTACTCAAGCGTGGTGTGGTGGATTGCCTCTTGGGCTGAGGATGAACGAGTACAAGGGAAGAACAACCTCCTGAGGAGAGGTGTCCCTGAGCTCGGTGAGCTTGTGTGGTTGAGGATGATCTGAATTGTCCTAGATCCCCTCCCCTACTATGGTTGCTAGTCCTATTTATAGAGGGCCTGGTCCTCTTCTCAAATGTAGGCGGGAAGGGATCCAACAACGACCAAATTTGAAGGGAGACAACAAGTACAAGTTATCCTGATAAAAGGTGGTCTTCGCCTGCCAAAGGCTCTGGCGGTGATGCCGTCCAGGGCTCCATGGTGACCTCTGTCCTGCCATCCTACTGGTCTTGGTATTGTTGCACCGATATGGACACGTTTGCCTGATGCCTTGGGACTCCTCGCCTGCGCTTGCCTCTTTAGCACCAAAGAGGAAATGAGTACACTGCCCCGCCTGGCACCCGCCTAGCCTTGTTCGTCATAGGGACCTCACGAGGTGCCCCTCGCCTTGATCTCTCCGCCCCTCGTGAGCCATTCTGGCGAGGCCGCCCCCGAGGAGGTCTTGCGTCGTCCACCTCGCGAGGCTTGGCCCCTCGTGAGGGTCTTGAGTGTTCGCTGATGAAGATGGGCCGTGCAGGGCCGCTGGTGGAGCCACGTCATGGGCCGTATGCAGGCAAGTTTGGGAACCCTCTTCCCATGACACCGACAAAGATCGATCCCACGGGCAAATTCAGGAGCCACGAGCGCGCGCCATCCATGAGAGCCATGGAAACCAGTTTGCCATGACCTTCTCGTCATTGTTGTCTGCCTCAATGCTCAGTGCCGTAGAGCTGTAGGAACTCCACAGGGTCGGGGGCGCCATTTTAGCACGGAGGCAGCTCGGGTTTGAATATGCCCGGCCAGACGACGCTGCATAGTTCGAGAGTGAAGGCTCGGTAGCCCGTGGTGGTCATCGGGGCCGGTCGTGGAGGTGGAGCCCGATCTTGGCACTCACGTGCCGCCACAGCATGTGACGCGCGATCTTGACGTGGCGGTGCTGGAAGTGCACGCGCGTCTACTTGCGACCGATGGACCAGCTGGCAGCTTTCTTCTTCACGTGCGGGCACCCTGCGCGGCGGGTCACGCCTTGGGGCCTGGCGTCTTGGACCGAGTGTGATGTCCTGATGGGGAGGTGGCGGAGGCGCTCCATGGGCCACGTCGCTCGCAGCAGGCAGCGGGCGAGGCAGCGAGAGGGACGGTGTAGGATAGCCCCCAGCGGCGCTGGCAAGCTCGGCGATGCTGTCTGATACGTTTCCAACCTATCTATTTTTCCAAACACTTTTCCCCTTGTTTTTGACTCTAACTTGCATAATTTGAATGGAACTAACCCAAACTAACACTGTTGTCATGATGTTATTTTTGTGCAGAAATAAAAGTTCTCGGAATGACCTAAAAATCCATGGATACACGTTTTGGAATTTATAAAAAATACTGGCAAAAGAATCAGCATTAGGGGGCCCACACCCTCTCCACGAGGGTGCAGGGCGCGCCCCTGCCTCGTGGGCCCCCTGAGACTCCACCGACCTCAACTCCAACTCTATATATTCACGTTCGGGGAGAAAAAAATCAAAAAGAAGGATTCATCACGTTTTACGATACAGAGCCACCGCCAAGCCCTAATCTTCATCGGGAGGGCTGGTATGGAGTCCGTACGGGGCTCCGGCGAGGGGAATCCATCGCCATCGTCATCATCAACCTTCCTCCATCACCAATTTCATGATGCTCACTGCCGTGCATGGGTAATTCCATCGCAGGCTTGCTGGACGGGGATGGGTTGGATGATATTTACCATGTAATCGAGTTAGTTTTGTTAGGGTTTGATCCCTAGTATCCATTATGTTTGGAGATTGATGTTGCTGTGACTTTGCTATGCTTAATGCTTGTCACTAGGGCCCGAGTACCATGATTTCAGATCTGAACCTATTATGTTTTCATGAATATATGTGAGTTCTTGATCCTATCTTGCAAGTCTGTGTTATAATTTGGTAACCCTGAAGTGACAATAATCGGGACCACTCCCGGTGATGACTGTAGTTTGAGGAGTTCATGTATTCACTAAGTGTTAACGCTTTGTTCCGGTACTCTATTAAAAGGAGTCTTTAATATTCCTTAGTTCCCAATAGGACCCTGCTGCCACGGGAGGGCAGGACAAAAGATGTAATGCAAGTTCTTTCCATAAGCACGTATGACTATATTCGGAATACATGCCTACATTACATTGATGAATTGGAGCTAGTTCTGTATCACCCTATGATATAACTGTTGCATAACGAATCACATCCAACATAATTATCCATCATTGATCCATTGCCTATGAGCTTTTCACATATTGATCTTTGCTTAGTTACTATTCCGTTGCCATTCTTATGATTGCTACAAAAACTACCATTGTTACTTTTGCCACAGTTACCGTTACTTCCATACTACTTTGCTACTAAATACTTTGCTGCAGATATTAAGTCTTTCAGGTGTGGTTGAATTGACAACTCAACTGCTAATACTTGAGAATATTCTTTGGCTCCCCTTGTGTCGAATCAATAAATTCGGGTTGAATACTCTACCCTCGAAAACTGTTGCGATCCCCTATACTTGTGGGTTATCAAGACTATTCTCTGGCGCCGTTGCTGGGGAGCATAGCTCTATTCTTTGATTCACTTGGGATTTATATCTGTTAATCACTATGAGCAACTTGAAAGATGAAAGAACCTACGAGGGGAGTTAATGAACTGCCATCTAGCTCTGCACTTGATTCACCTTCTAGCTCTGCTATTGATTCTGATATGTCGCATGTTATTGATGATGCCACTTCTGCTATGCATGATGCTTATGATGAAACTACTTCTATGCTTGATAATATTGTGCCATTACGTGAATTTCTTGATGAACAACCTGCTAGGGTTAGAGACAATGAAATTATTGAAACAAATAATATTGATGAAAGTGATGATGAAGGTTCTCCCCCTAGATATGAATTTCCTGATGTGCCTAAGGGTTATGTTATGGATGAAGAAACTGCTAGAGACCTTTTTGCTTGCAAAGATAGATATGATCTTAAGAAACTCTTAGCTAAGCTGAAAGAAAAGTCTTTGAATGCTAGAATGAAATATGACCCTGCTTTTGCTACTTCAACTATCTGTATTTCTGATAAGGATTATGATTTCTCTGTCGATCCTGAGTTAATTACTTTGGTTGAATCTGATCCTTTTTATGGCTATGAATCTGAAACTGTTGTGGCACATCTTACTAAATTGAATGATATAGCCACCCTATTCACTCATGAGGAAAAAATTTGTTACTACTATATCCTTAAGTTATTTCCGCTCTCATTAAAGGGTGATGCTAAAACATGGTTTAATTCTCTTGCTCCTGATTGTGTGCATAGTCCCTAGGATATGATATATTACTTCTCTGCTAAATATTTCCCCGCTCATAAGAAACAAGCTGACTTAAGGGAAATATATAATTTTGTTCAAATTGAAGAAGAGAGTCTCCCACGAGCTTGGGGGAGGCTTCTCCACTTACTTAATGCTTTGCCTGATCATCCTCTCAAGAAAAATGAAATACTTGATATCTTTTATAATGGACTAACCGATGCTTCCAGAAACCACCTGGATAGTTGTGTTAGTTGTGTTTTCAGGAAAAGAACTGTTGAGCAAGCTGAATTGCTATTGAATAATATACTGAGTAATGATAATGATTGGACACTTCCTGAGCCAACTCCTAAGCCAACTCTTAAGAAAAGGGGTATTCTATTTCTCTGTCCTGAACATATGAAAGAGGCAAAGATATCTATGAAAGAAATGGGTATTAAAGCTGAAGATGTTAAGAATTTACCACCTATTGAAGAAATACACTGCCTTAATAACCCGACACACGTAGTAAAGGTAAATTCTCACTATAGATTTGATGGGGGTGATATTCCTCGTAATAAGTCTGCTAGCCAATGCTTGGATGAGTTTGATAATTTTATTGTTAAACAAGAAAACTTCAATGCTTATGCTGGTAGAAAATTTAAACATAATGCTTATATGATTGAACACTTGAGTGATTATATGTCTAGAGTCAAAGGTGACCTTAAACTTATTAGTACACGTGCTTCTATGGTTACCACTCAAGTAGAACAAGGGCTTAAAGCTCAAGATGATTTGCTCAGTGAATTAAATAATAAGAAAAATGATAATGCTGTTAGAGTTGTGACTAGAGGGGTCAAAATGACTCAAGAACCTTTGTATCCTGAGGGCCACCATAAGAGAGTTGAGCAAGATTCTCAGAGAACTAATGTTGATGCACCTAGTCCTTCTAAGAAGAAGAAAAAGAAAAATGATAGGACTTTGCGTGCTTCTAGTGAACCTGTTGCTGACATACCTGAGAATCCCAACGATATTTCTATTTTTGATGCTTAAACACAGTCTGGTAATGAACATGAACCTAGTGATAATGTTAATGATGATGTTCATGTTGATGCTCAACCTAGCAATAACAATGATGTAGAGATTGAACCTGCTGTTGATCTTGATAACCCACAATCAAAGGATCAATGTTATGACAAGAGAGACTTTGTTGCTAGGAAGCACGGTAAGAAAGAGAACTGTGGGTTCATAAACCCATGCCTTTTCCTCCTAAACCATCCAAGAAAAAGGATGATGAGGATTTTGAGCGCTTTGCTGAAATGATCAGACCTATCTTTTTGCGTATGCATTTGACTGGTATGCTTAAATTGAATCCTTATGCTAAGTATATGAAAGATATTGTTACAAATAAAAGAAAGATACCGGAAGCTGAAATTTCCACCATGTTTGCCAATTATACTTTTAAAGGTGAAATACCTAAGAAACTAGGAGATCCCGCAGTACAACCATTCCATGCTCCATTAAAAGAAACTATGTTAAAACCGCTTTATGTGATCTTGGATCAGGTGTTAGTGTTATGCCTATCTCTTTATATCATAGACATGATATGAATAAGTTGACACCTACTGAAATATCTTAGCAAATGGCTGATAAATCAACTGCTATACCTGTCGGTATTTATGAGGATGTGCCTGTTGTGGTTGCAAATGTTACTATTTTAACGGACTTTGTTATTCTTGATATTCCCGAGGACGATAGTATGTCGATTATCCTTGGTAGACCTTTTTTGAATACTGCGGGGGCTATTATTGATTGCAACAAAGGCAATGTCACTTTTCATGTTAATGCTAATGAGCATACGATACACTTTCTGAGGAAACAACCTCAAGTCCATATTATCAATTCGGTTGAAAAAATTTGAACAATTACTATTGGAGGTTTTGAATTCGCTCTTCTTACTGTCAACAAGAAATATGATATTCTTATTGTTGGGGACATGCATATCCCCATTGAGGTAACTTAGTGTTATTCGAAAATTCTCTGGTTTCATGCGATTCGGAAAGAGTTTGTTAACAAGACTTGATCAACCTTGTTATTGGATTCCTTTTGATGAGCATGAGATGGATGAAGTTAGAAAGCACAACTCTCTATACCCTCCTTTTACTTTCTTTTATTTAGATAAAATAAAGCAAAAATAGCATTTTCTGTCTGTTTTCTGAATTATCCTTGCAATAAAAAATACCTCGAAAATAATAGTTGTCCAAATGTCCTAAAAATGAAATATGATTTTTTTGTGGAATATTTAAGAATTTCTAGCACTGAGAACACACCAGGGGCCCACCATTTGGCCACGAGGGTGTAGGGAGCGCCCACCCCTTGCCTCGTGGACCCCACATGGTCCCCTCCACTTATTCCAGCACCCACACATTTCGTCTTCCTCCAGAAAAAATCATCTCGTAGCTCATACCCGTGTTCTAGCTCATCTTGCTGCCATTTTCGATCTCCTTGCTCAATGCTCCATTCACAAAACTGCTTTGGGGGATTGTTCTTTGGTATGTGAGTCCTCCAATGGTCCAATTAGTTTTTGTTCTAGTGCTTTATTTATTGAAATTTTTTGCTGCTAAGGCGACCCTGTTCTTGAGCTTGCATGTCAAATTTATATGGTCAAAAGTAGTTTTAATGCATGATATAGCCTCTAGGCACTTATGGGAGTAGTTGCTATCAATCTGGTTGAGTTTGGTTCACTTCTATTTTGAGTCACTAAAAATTTCAGAAATTTTTCAGAGAAAGAAAATGATGAAGAGATTGTTGAGGGGTTCTTAGAGCCGAAGCTCGAAGGATAAGCATAAGGAGGAGAATAAAAAGCCCAAATACAATCTTCCTCGCACTTCAGAGGTTTGGTCGTGCGAATGGCCTTGTGATGCATTCTTGAGAGCCGCCGGAATTTACGATGACTTTTATTACTTGGCTGAGAATGTAGGCCTCACCGACTTCCTCCACGACCAGCGTGAACAGTATCTCCTACTCAATAATATTTTCTTGCAAATTTTTTATTTCCATGCTAAGAAATCACCATTTTCAGTGGAGTTTCACTTATATGATGAGGTTAAGGAGATGTCACTCCATGATTTTTGTCGGGTCTGCAAGATACCCTTTGTAGGTAGCATAGAGGAACCACATCGTAGTGATGTGGATGGATTTATTGATAGAATTGCTATAGGGGAAACAAGGAAAATTTCAGAAGCAAGAATTACTAGTATACATTTTCCTATTCTATGTTACATTGCGATATTTGCTAGTATATGCTTAATTGGTCGCGGGAACAATGGAAATCTTAGTGCACCTGATATTGCCATTTTGTGCCATGCTTTGTTTCAAGATACAACTTTCAGCTTAGGTGCTATTGTTGCTAAACGATTAAATCTGAACCGTACAAAGGGAGCCATCTTCGGAGGCATCTTTGCTTCACGCCTTACTGAACACTCTGAGATACCTATTAGGCATTATAAGAGTATGGTAGCACATGATTTTATTCCTAAAAATAAGAAGAAGATGCTTAACTATAATTTGATATTTGATAAAACTCACTGTGAGATTATTACCTTGCCTGCACCCTCTCTGTTTAACATACTTTCAGGCACGTACCTCATCTTACCTGTAACACCCTCGATGCGACTATATCTCCCACGTGTCGAGGCACGACTTAGAGGCATAATCGCATTGAAGGCATATGTCGCAAGTAAGGCAATCTTCACAACATCCCATGTAATATGAACAATAAAGGGGAGAACATAGTTGGCTTACACTCGCCACGTCAATCAAGATACATAAATAACATCACATCATCCAAACACTCATGGCCCGACTACGGCGCCAAAACAGAAGAAACCCAACATGCGACACGGTCCCAATCACCCCCAACTGGGCACCACTACTGATCGAAACAACACAAAGGACAAGATCTTCATCGAGCTCCTCCTGAGCTGGGTTGCATCATCTACACGGACTCATCGGCACTTGCAAGCTGGTTTTTGAAGTATCTGTGAGCCACAGGGACTCAGCAATCTCGCACCCTCGCGATCAAGACTATTTAAGATTATGGGTAAGGTAAAAGTAAGAGGTGGAGCTGCAGCAAGCGACTAGCATATATGGTGGCTAACATATGCAAATGAGAGCGAGAAGAGAAGGCAAGGCACGGTCGATAAAGTATGATCAAGAAGTGATCCTAAATCAACCTACGTCAAGCATAACTCCAACACCGTGTTCACTTCCCGGACCCCGCCGAGAAGAGACCATCACGGTTACACACGCGGTTGATTCATTTTAATTAAGTTAAGGTTCAACTTATCTACAACCAGACATTAACAAATTCCCATCTGCCCATAACCGCGGGCACGGCTTTCGAAAGTTCAAATCCCAGCAGGGTGTCCCAACTTAGCCCATGACAAGCTCTCATGGTCAACGAAGGAATAGACCTCCACCCGAGACGTTCCGATCAGACTCGGTATCCCGGTACAACAAGACATTTCGACAGGGTAAAACTAAACCAGCAACACCGCCCGAATGTGCCGACAAATCCTGATAGGAGCTGCACATATCTCTTTCTCAGGGCACACTCAGATGAGCAATCCGTACAACTAAAACCAAACCTCGAGTTTCCCCGAGGGGGCGCTGCATAGGGCTCTAGTTTGGACCAACACTCAGAGGAGCACTGGCCCGGGGGGGGGGTTTAAAATAATGATGACCCTTGAGTCTGCAGAACCCAAGGGAAAGAAAAGGCTAGGTGGCAAATGGTAAAACCAATGTTGGGCATTGCTGGAAGAGCTTTACTTAAGGCGAACTGTCAAGGGGTTCCCATTATAGCCCAACCGCGTAAGGAACGCAAAATTCGGGAACATAACACCGATATGACGGAAACTAGGGCGGCAAGAGTGGAACAAAACACCAGGCATAAGGCCGAGCCTTCCACCCTTTACCAAGTATATAGATGCATTAATTAAATAAGAGATACTGTGATATCCCAACAAGTAAACGTGCTCCAATAAGGAACGGTAACTCCATGTTCCAACAAGGAACAAACTTCAATCTTTTCCTGCAACTAACAACGCTATAAGAGGGGCTGAGCAAAGTGGTAACATAGCCAAACAACGGTTTGCTAGGACAAGGTGGGTTAGAGGCTTGGTTCAACAATATGGGAGGCATGATAAGCAAGTGGTAGGTATCGCAGCATAGGCATAGCAAAAGAGCGAGCATCTAAGCAAGCAAAGATAGAAGTGATTTCGAGGGTATGGTCATCTTGCCTGAAATCCCGCAAGGAAGAAGAGCGAGTCCATGAAGGAGACAAACGGACGTAGTCGAACGGTTCCTCACAAACGCGACGTTACCGGAACCAACCCGAAGAAGCAAACACCGGAAAGAAGCACACAACATAGTAAACAACCAACACATAAACATGGCATGATGCACAACCAAGTATGATGCATGTCCGGATTAAAGAGGCATGGTATGGCAAAGAGCATAAGCAACCCTACAAATTAAGTGGAGCTCAATATGCAACAAGTTGCATATTGACGAAACACCGCATTAATTATTTAGTTCTCTCCCGGTTAGGTACTCAACAAATTTAAATGTTGGTTAACATGGCAAGAGGTGAAGCATAACAAAACTATACTATCTAAACAATTTAAATGGGGCCGGATATCGCAAACAACAAATCCGGTAAATCCCCATATGCATTAGTAAATTAATGCAAACAACAAATTAAACATTTTAATTGTTGTTATCATGATGCGGATGACATGAACAAGTTTATGCAATTTTTTATGAAAATGTTGTCATGAGCATATTATGAAGCATTTGTCCCCGTGGTGGAAGAAAGGGGTGCCACGGCAACGAATCCGAAAATGATGCCACGGCAACATATCGGTTCCGGTAGCTCATGGAGATACCGTTGCAAAAGGAAGCGTGCGGATGTGCGAAACATGCTAGAGATGGTGGGGTGCTCCCGACTACCGGGTTCCCACGGGTTAGTGGCATGGAAAACGAGTGACAATTTGGACACGGTGCAAACACAAGCATCTCATACATCACACAACATTCGTTCACGGGCGTCGTCTTGGGTTATACCTTCAAAGCTTGCAAACGGGACGGTTCGAGTTCGTCGAGGGAAGTAGTCGTTCCGCGATGGTAGAAGAAGTAGTGGTACAATTGGTCCTCACCGGTAGTGGTACACGGGTCTTCAGCCACGGAAGTAGTCGTACACGTGTTCGTAGAGGTTCAGGGTCAATGACACGGAACTTGACATCCACGAGGTCTTCGAGGGTCGATGGTAGTGGTACTCGGTCGCTTCGAAGAGGTACTTGGGGTGTTCGAACTTGCCGGTCTCGTTCACTAGGCGGCGGTGGACGAACTTGACGGTCCCCGTCGTCCTGGTACTTGGCGTTATTCAAGACGTAGAGGTACACATGTTGAAGCGGAACTTAACGAAACCCATCTGGAGGTGCAACACGATGGTCTTGATGGATCGTAGTCGAACTTGGCGGTCCGTAAAGTCAACGTATAAGAACTTGGTGATAGTTATGCTTGTGTTCACGAAATGGCCAAGAGACACAGCAGGAAAGCTGCTGCTCGGGGACGTCGCGGTCGGTCATGCAGAGGCTGGAGATGACAGAACGGCGAGAGGACGCAGGAGAGGTGGCTGTCCATGACAGTGGAGCTCATCGAGCAGAGAAGAAGCCGGTGGCTGGGAAGGCCGGAACAGGAGGTTGCCGCTGAGTGTCGGGGCTTGGCGGTTCCAGGCGAGGTCGCCGGCAGTAGAGCAGCAGCGACCCGAGGTCAATCGCAGGAGGTGGGGCGACGAGCTCGCTCCGGCGATGGCGGGGTACAAGGTGTGGGCGTGGCTGGACGCTGGTGATGGCCGGAGACGGAGGCGCTGACTTGGTCGGGCGTGGCGGCAGGGTGGACTCGCCGGCCGACGGGGCGCCATGGGAAGGAGGCGGAGCAGAGGAAGGGATGAGAGGCGCTGCAAGGGAGGCGGCTTGAGGGAGAACGAGTGTAGGGGAATGAAGGAGAGGGAGGTGGCTCGGGCGCTGCTCTCCCTCTCTGATGGCGCATCGAAGGAGGAGGGGAACGAGAGGAGCACGAGGCTGCGCGAGCGCTAGGAGGGACGAAGGGAGAGGCGGCGGTGCGGGAAGGGATCGAGGGAGAGAGTGAGGCTGCGAGGGAGATGGGGGATCAGGAAGAGCGCTCCTCTCCTGGCGGCGCAAGCAGGGAGACAAGGTGGAGGGGATCGAGGGAGAGGGGTGGATGCATGCGTGAAAGAGAGATCGAGGGAGATGGGGATCCGGATGCGTGCGAGGGAGATGGCGGCGGCGCTGGGGATCAAGAGGCAGAGGGGGTTCGAGCGAGGCTAGGGTTAGGATGCTTAGGTTGGCTGCGGGAGGCCTTGGGCCAAATGGGCCAGCGCGGATGGAGCCGGCCTGGCAGGTTGCAGCTGGGCTGGGAGGCCCAGCCGGGCTCTTTTCTCTCCCATCTCCTTCTCTTTACAAAAACAAAGAAAATAAGAGAAGGAAAAAAAGAGAAGAGAAGGTTAGAGGAAGAATTTGGGCATGGGGATAATTTTCACGGACTCAGAAAAATGTGCACGGTCCGAGAAAATAGAAAAAGGTCAAGTTGAAAGATTAAATTCAAATTCCTTTGAATTTAATTCAAAAGGTTTGAGCTAGGATAGGTTTTTCGAAGTGCCCAAAAATGTTGAGAAATTAGGTGGAGCTCCGGAAAATGATGAAAGGACATGTGGCAAACTTAGAGGCCAAGAGTTGAAAATAATAAAAGGCTTTGGGATTTTTACAAGTGTGTTAAGGTAATTCCACATAATTGGAATAATTACTATAGCTCTCTAAATATCAAGAGGATAAGTTGTAAAGAGAATCACCATGTGAATTCCCTCGATTTAAATGGATCAAAGATCCATACCATTTGTTTAGTTGAGTTTTAAAATGGGTTGCATGATGACATGATGCAATGCACATGATGCAAAGATGAAATGCAGCGGACCAAACAAAACACACGACGAAACCCGGAAACCCTGGAAGGCAACTGAAGCTCCAGTCTTGGGGCGTTACATTACCCGAGTCCATTTATGTAGTGGAGGCTGACACAAGTCCCAGAGCCAGAGCCTGAGCCACCTCTTGATCCTTATCGACAGTCTGTTTATCAGTGGGATACGGAGGAGATCGCCAATCAGTGGCACCCCGAGGACCCTCCTCAGTACACCGGAGAGAGTACCTTCGATTCATGGGCATAGACCAACTTAGGCCAAAAGCCTAAGCTTGGGGGAGTACATATTTCTCACCGACATTACATTCATGTTCACACACTCATTCTAGTTGTCATTCCTCATACTTTTTCATTGTACTATCCATGCTAGTTTATTTTCTTTTCTAAGAATTCTTCTTGTGTGTTTGAAAAACCTTAAGAAAAACCAAAAAAATTAGTTGTAGCTTTTAGCTAGTTTACCTTCCATGCTTGTAGTAGTAGTAATTAAAAGAAAACCCAAAAGATTTTTCGTTCTTCTTTTGCTTGTTGGGAGCTTTCCCGTGTAAATAGTTCTATTTCTTTTCTTATTCTTTGGGGGTCGAGAGGAGAAGACCATGATGAAAATGTTGAGTGGCTCTCATATGCATTATTGTTGATTTAACTAAGATACCATATTACCTTGTCTTCTCCCTTGTATTAAATGCTTGCAGATTCCAGCTTAGTCCAATGCACGTGCACTATTATCATTACCCACACCGTTCGGTCGTGCAAGTGAAAGGCAATAATGACGATATATGATGGACTGATTGAGATGAGAGAAGCTGGTATGAACTCGACCTATCTTGTTTTTGCAAACATGATTAGTTCATCATTCCTGATTCAGCCTATTATGAATGAAACATGTTTGCAATGACAATTATAGATTATAGTCGCTCATGCCATGCTTAATTAGCTAGGAGTTTATAATGGTTTACCTTGCGTGCTAACATGCTATTAAAATGGTTGTGATGTGGTATGATAGGGTGGTATCCTCCTTTGAACGATTCGAGTGGCTTGACTTGGCACAAAATCAACATGCAGTTGAAACAAAATCAACATAGCCTGCATGATGTTTATGTTCATGGTGATTTATATCCGACTCATGCTTGCACTCATTGCTTATAAATCTTAATGCATGTTGATGTCTACTACACAACCTTCTTCTTGTAGACATTGTTGGGCCTCCAAGTGCAGAGGTTTGTAGGACAGTAGCAAATATCCCTAAAGTGCATGACCTAAGGTTTATCAATCCGTAGGAGGCGTAGGATGAAGACGGTCTCTCTCAAGCAACCCTGCAACCAAATAACAAAGAGTCTCTTGTGTCCCCAACACACCCAATATGATGGTAAACTGTATAGGTGCACTAGTTCGGTGAAGAGATGGTGATACAAGTGCAATATGGATAGTAGATAATGGTTTTTGTAATCTGAAAATATAAAAACAGCAAGGTAACTAATGATAAAAGTGATCACAAACGGTATTACAATGCTAGGAAACAAGGCCTAGGGTTCATACTTTCACTAGTGCAAGTTCTCTCAACAATAATAACATAATTGGATCACATAACTATCCCTCAACATGCAACAAAGAGTCACTCCAAAGTCACTAATAGCGGAGAGCAAACGAAGAGATTATGGTAGGGTACGAAACCACCTCAAAGTTATTCTTTCCAATTAATTCGTTGGGCTATTCCTATAGGTGTCACAAACAGCCCTAGAGTTCGTACTAGAATAACACCTTAAGACACAAATCAACCAAAACCCTAATGTCACCTAGATACTCCAATGTCACCTCAAGTATCCGTGGGTATGATTATACGATATGCATCACACAATCTCAGATTCAGCTATTCAACCAACACACAGAATCTCAAAAGAGTGCCCCAAATATTCTACCGGACAATCATGACGAAAACGTGTGCCAACCCCTATGCATAGGTTCATGGGTTGAACCCGCAAGTTGATCACCAAAACATACATCAAGTGAATCACGTGATATCCCATTGTCACCACAGATACGCATGACAAGACATACATCAAGTGTTCTCAAATCTTTAAATACTCAATCCGATAAGATAACTTCAAAGGGGAAACTCAATCCATTACAAGAGACTAGAGGGGGAGGAGAAACATAAGATCCAACTATAATAGCAAAGCTCGTGATACATCAAGATCGTGCCAAATCAAGAACACGAGAGAGAGAGAGAGATCAAACACATAGCTACTGGTACATACCCTCAGCCCTGAGGGAGAACTACTCCCTCCTCGTCATGGAGAGCACCAGGATGATGAAGATGGCCACCAGAGAGGGATTCCCCCCTCCGGCAGGGTGCCGGAACGGGTGTAGTTTGGTTTTTGGTGGCTACGGAGGCTTCTGGCGGCAGAACTCCCGATCTAATGTGCTCCCCGATCATTTTAGGGTATATGGATATATATAGGCGGAAGAAATACATCAGGGGAGCCACGAGGGGCCCATGAGGGTGGAGGGCGCGCCCAGGGGGGGTGGGCGCGCCCCCTGCCTCGTGGCTTCCTCGTTGATCCCCTGACATGCACTCCAAGTCTCCTGTATTGCTTTCTTTCCAAAAATAACTTTTCCGATGGTTTCATTCCATTTGGACTCCGTTTGATATTCCTTTTCTTCGAAACCCTAAAACAAGGAAAAACAGAAACTGGCACTGGGCTCTAGGTAAATAGGTTAGTCCCAAAAATAATATAAAAGTGTATAATAAGGCCCATAAACATCCAAAACAGATAATATAATAGCATGGAACAATAAAAAATTATAGATACGTTGGAGACGTATCACATGTGCATGACTGTTGTCGCTCTCCAGTTCGTCGCTTACCAGTCTCTTTCTAGACTTCACTTGTACTAAGTGGGAATATGGCTTGTGCATCCATGTAACACCCCGAGAATCATGCGATAGTAACCTTACCCTAATGTGAAATGTCATCATGTCTTATTAAGCCAATTTGCCACTTAATAAAAAACAAAATAACAAGTCAAATTATTTTTCTTCAAACTGTCAAATAAAAATTCGAAGGCTTGCAAATATTCATGGATTAATTATTGTATGAAATTCAACTTCAGCAAACATCACTAGGTGACTCTAGCATTAAGAAACAGGTCCAATAGGACCTTTTTCTCCCATTTGGTTACAAACATAATTTTAAATGCATTCTTTCTGTCCCCAAACTTTTGTGATAGTACTAAATATTGCTAATTAATTAGATGACTAAGTTACACATTTTAGCAAAGTCAATTGGTGTTAGAAATAAAAGCAAACAGAAAATAAAAAGGAAAGGCACTACTGGGCACTTGAAGCCCAAATGAATAGTGTGAGGCCAAGCCCACCAGTCGCCCCTGTCTCCTCCTACTCTGTCCGTAGAGGCGCGCTGGACGCACGCGCGACATCCATGCCGCAAGAGAGCCACGGGTCGGCTATCCAGTGGTGTCCTGAGGGGATAAGAGCCTCGTCGACCCCTAGTACCCACTCACTCCCTCTCCCTCGCTCATTCCCTCCCTATGTATTCCGCCCGACGCCGCCGTCATCAAGTGCCGCTCGATCCCGCGGCCACCATCGTCCCTGCGCACCGCCAGTATGTCCAGCAGCTCCGGCATGGTCCTCTTCATCATCATCTTCCTCGGGTCAAGGCTGAGGAGCCGCCACAACGCCGCTCGCACCTTCTTCGCCCGCGTCGGTTGCCGGATATTACGACTTCGATTCCTCACCGTCACTGCACCCTCGGCCTCCTCAAGCTCCTCTTCTGACTCACAGTGAGCCCCCTCCATTTTCCCTCTTTTCTCGCTACCGTTCACGTCGTCCAGCTCGCTAACAGTCATGGCCGAGAGCCCCTCACCGCCGGCCATGGCACTGTCCTGGCCTCGGCAGCCTATTGTCTCATCCGCGTATGATGTTTGCTCAGCGGGTTCCCAGGAGGTAAACACCGTTCTTAGCCAGCCCTTTTAGAAACCGTAGCACCGTCGTCGTTTTGCATGTGCCTTGCCTCCCTCCCGCGAGCGTGCTGCCTGCTGTTGCTGCCTAGTCCCGTTTCGGATGTCCTCACCCGCGCCCTCGTATGGCCGCACCTTCTCTTGCTGCTCCTCGGCCGCCGTCGCTCACTACCGCTTCCCATCGCCGCCGCTGTCGCGCTTCACGCCTGCCAGCCTCTACGGGCGACGCCTCCCACAACTCACTCCACCCGAGCGCGCTCGCCCCAGTGCCCTTGGCCGCAGGCCCTCTACACCTGCGCGTGCGCATGCCCGGCCATGCTAGCCGCCCTGGCCCCGTTCTACAGGCCCACGCATACGCCGTGCATCGCCGCGTCCCGCTAAGCTCGTTTGCATGACGCTGCTGCTCTGCTGAATCTATTGCTGCTACTAGCCACTATAGCAGCGCTAGCTAGATTTTTCATTTCTACATCGAGTAACCCCCTCGGCTGCCCATAAACTGTGGCTAAACAACTACTAATAGGGCTAAAGAAAATATGAGTAGAAAGTATACTTGACAAACTCCATTTTATCCCACTGGACCAAAGCCTTTCGATGCGTGGATTAATTCCTATGAAAATCACAAAGTTCAATGTTCTGTTAACAAAAAAACTGGAAAATAGCTTTATTTTTATAGCCACTTTAGTACTGTTGATGATCAAGAAAATGAACTTGAGGGAGTGCTAGATTAGGGGGTGTCCGGATAGCCGGACTATACCTTCGGCCGGACTCCTGGACTATGAAGATACAAGATTGAAGACTTCGTCCCGTGTCCGGAAGGGACTTTCCTTGGCGTGGAAGGCAAGCTTGGCGATACGGATATATAGATATCCTACCATTGTAACCGACTTTGTGTAACCCTAACCCTCTCCGGTGTCTATATAAACCGGAGGGTTTTAGTCCGTAGGACAACATACAGAACAACAATCATACCATAGGCTAGCTTCTAGGGTTTAGCCTCTTTGATCTCGTGGTAGATATACTCTTGTACTACCCATATCATCAATATTAATCAAGCAGGATGTAGGGTTTTACCTCCATCAAGAAGGCCCGAACCTGGGTAAAACTTCGTGTCCCTTGCCTCCTGTCACCATCCGTCCTAGACACACAGTTCAGGACCCCCTACCCGAGATCCGCCGGTTTCGACACCGACATTGGTGCTTTCATTGAGAGTTCCTCTGTGTCGTCGCCATCAGGAAGGATGCCTCGCCCCGTCTTTAAAGACAGCACCGTTGCTAAGGGAGCTTTGGCTATCGGCCAAACCCGCTGACTAGGTGGTTTTCTCATGACCGCCTGTTCGGCTTCTGCGCCGACGATGACCTCTCGTGCCATCGAAAACAATCTTCATGTCAGCTTGGAACTCGCCGAGTAGTTAGATCCAATGGAGCTCTCCTCCATGAACGAGCTCTTGGATCGCATCGCCGCCCTGGGAGTCGCTACGGATCACGACCAGATTGGGCCTAAGCCCGATCTGAGAGAGATTAACTCTCCCCATGTCACCCATCACGTTGCTATGGTAGAGGGACAGTGCGGCGACCCTTCATCTATCTTAAGGAGTAGCTACGTCCGGATTCCCGATCCCTCCAAGCCGGATACCCGCGGAAGGGAGGATATCACTCAAGACCTGAACTCAGAGTCAGGTGAGGGGTTGGATTCATTGGACGACATCCAGGAATCCAAATTTTCGAGTTCGGAAATTCCTCGGCCTCTGAGCCTCAGATGGGGTGAGGCTTCGGATTTAATTCCACCCACCCACCCGAACATAAGCGATCTATCCCAAATCAGGCAAGAGCCCGAAGAAACAGTACATCATTACTGGGCCAGATTCCTCCTGGTTAGGAACAGGATAAGGGACTGCCGCGAGGAGGACGCAATCTCAATCTTCTGCAATAATTGCACGGACAAGGGAATCCTCAACGCCATAAGTCGCCGTGATATTACACGCTTCGCTGACTTGGCGTCCATTGTACGAAAATACTGTTCGATGGAAAGCGCCTGGAAACCAAAATAAAATTTTGGGATGATCCGGCCCTGAATACAATCCCAGTCCGAAATAAAAGGGTGCATTATCGCCAGACACCCGGGTCAAACACCAAAAAGCAAAAACCCTCTACATGGCATGGAACCGTACTGGAAGGATGGCTTAATGGACCCTGTAAAATTCACAGTACAGAGGATGCCACACCAACGCACAGCCTTAGAGCATGTTGGATACTCCGGCAGGTGGCCAAAATTGGCGAAGATCTCCTAATTCCGGAGGCCACAGAAAGCCACCCCAGAGACACCAATACGGTATTAACAGTCTTCGAGACTTTCGCATCAAATAATATGCGAAAAAGGACACTCCACAGCCTTGCTGAAGTCTACCAAGTAGCAACAATAAACCCATGGAGTGACACGGCTATTACCTGTAACGCCAGTGATGAACCTAAATTTCGAACAGCCCGAGCACCAGCCACATTGGTCCTCAGTCCCATAGTGGACGGCTTTCGTCTTACCAAGGTACTATGGACAGCGGCAGCGGATTGAACCTCATTTATGAGGAAACCCTTCAGAAAATGGAAATAGACTGGAACCGCATTGAGCGAAGCAACACAACCTTTAGAGGAATAATCCCAAGTCGAGAAGCACGCTGTATAGGAAAAATCACACTAGATGTGGTGTTCGGCATGCCGGATAATTACAGGTCCGAAGAGGTCAAGTTACATGTAGCTCCGTTCAGCAGCGGTTATCACGCTCTGTTAGGGCGGGAAGCGTTTACAATCTTCCAAGAAATACCGCATCACGGGTACATGAAGCTCAAGATGCCCGGGCCTAAAGGGATCATCACTCTCGCTAGTGATCCGGACATAGCACTCCGCGCCGAAAACAAGACAGCTGCACTGGCCCTCGAGGCACTATCCGAAGCCCTAGCGGCTGAGGAACGGACTGCGCTGCGCTCCACGGTGAATAGGGACGATGTGGTACTCGACAAAAGATCCAAGTCCACCTCCTTTAAACCGGCAGACAAAATAGTCAAATTCCAGGTCCATCCAACAGACCCCAATAAAACAGCTTCCATCGGGGCACACTTAAACCCTGATGTAGACGCCGCACTGCGAGAGTTCCTATGAGAGAACTGGGACATTTTTGCCTGGCACCCTTCAGACATGCCAGGAATCCCACGCAGGCTGGCCGAGCACAGCCTAAATATCCTAAAAGGATTCAAACCTGTCAAACAAGCTCTTCGGCATTTTTCCGAACCTAAGAGACAGGCTATGGGAGAGGAGCTAGCAAAGCTATTGGAGGCCGGATTCATCAGAGATATAAAACATCCGGACTGGCTAGCAAACCTGGTGATGGTACTAAAGAAGGACAAATCCTGGCGCCTGTGCGTTGATTTTAAAGACCTTAACAAGGCTTCCCCAAAGGATCGCTTCCCCCTCCCCCGCATCGATCAAATTATCGACGCTACCGTAGGACACGATTCATTGTGTTTCCTCGACGCATATTCCGGCTACCATCAAATCAAGATGGCAGAATCAGACCAAGCCGCAACGACATTTATTACACCATACGGCCCATTCTGCTTCAAGACAATGCCCTTCGGGCTCAAAAATGCCGGCGCAACATATCAGCCCATGATTTAGACATGTCTGGCAAACCAGATCGGCAAAACAGTGGAGGCATATGTAGATGATGTGGTCGTCAAAACAAGACATGTCGAATCTCTAGTAGACGACTTGAGGCTCACATTTGATAACCTCCGAACATACGACATCAAGCTCAACCCGGAAAAATGCGTTTTCGGTGTCCCAGCCGGAAAGCTCTTGGGCTTCATTGTATCCGGTAGAGGAATTGAAGCAAATCCAGCCAAGATCCGAGCTCTGTCACAATTGGATATCCCAAAGGACCTCAAAAAAATACAAAAGTTAACCGGATGCGTGGCGGCTCTAAGCCGCTTTATCTCCCGCTTGGGAGAAAAGGCCATACCCCTTTACCGCCTCCTTCAGCGCACCAAACACTTCGAATAGACAGATGCAGCCACGGCCGGACTCGACGAAATAAAAGCCATATTGGCAACAAACCTAGTCCTGGCCGCACCAAACATTGGCGAACCAATGCTATTGTACATTGCAGCAACACATCAGGTTGTAAGCACAGTGCTCGGTGTCGAACGAGAAATGGACGGACACAAATTCCCCCTTCAAAAACCGGTCTATTATGTGTCCACTGTCCTCACTCCGTGCAAATCACGGTACCCGCATTACCAAAAGATCGCTTACGCGGTATTCATGGCATCCCGGAAGCTATGACACTACTTAACGATAACGACTACGACACTACTTAACGCGGTATTCATGGCATCCCGGTATTCAAGAGTGTTCAATAACAGTAGCGTCGGAAGTACCACTTAACGATATTATAAACAACCGGGATGCAACGGGCCGGATTGCGAAATGGGCCATTGAGCTCCTCCCGTTCGACATAACTTATAAGCCACGATGAGCCATCAAGTCACAAGTTTTGGCCGACTTCGTCGCAGAATGGACGGAGGCCGAACTCCCTAAAGAGTACGGCACATATTCAAATTGGATTATGCATTTCAACGGCTCCAAGATGTTGGCTGGATTAGGGGCTGGCGTCATTTTGACGTCCCCCATAGGAGACATAGTTCAATACGTACTCCAGATTATGTACACAGACTCCAACAATGCAGCCGAATATGAGGCCCTTTTACATGGTCTTCGGATGGCAGTATCCATGGGCATTCAACGCCTAGAGGTGCACGGGGACTCGAACCTCGCAATATCCCAAATAAATGGAGACTTCGATGCCAAGGATCCAAAAATGGCAGCTTACCGCAACGCCGTCCTAAAAATGTCAGCTCGGTTCGAAGGGCTTGAATTTCACCATATAGCCCGGGAAAATAATCAGGCGGCAGATGTCCTGGCACGCATCGGCGCAAAAAGCGATGTAGTCCCCCCCAACATCTTCTTGGAAAGGCTGTTCAAGCCATCCGTAGTATGGGGAGGGGAGCCGAACAATAACAGCCCGGACCCAACCGCACTGCCCGACACCGAACATTCTGACACAATCGGAGGCTCCGCCAATGAAATAACACCTTCAGCCCATGTAATAATGGCCGTGATCGCCCTGTGGACAGAACCATTCCTCGCCTACTTTACTAGGCAGGAACTCCCCGAGGACCAAAATGAGGCACACTGCATAGTGCGGCGATCCAAAGCCTACAAAGTCCACGAGGGAGAGCTTTATAAGAAAAGCACTACCGGAGTCCTTCAAAGGTGCATCTCTGAAGAGGAAGGGCGGAACCTCCTGGCTGAAATTCATGTCGGACTCGGTGGTCATCACGCTGCAGCCCGGTCCCTTGTAAGCAAGGCCTTCCGTACAGGCTTTTATTGGCCGACGGCCTGGGTAGACGCCCAGGACTTAGTCCAGCGATGCGTTGGTTGCCAGCTCTTTGCAAACCAAAGCCATATGCCACCCACCGCCCTCCAAACTATCACCATCACTTGGCCCTTCGCGGTCTGGGGGATTGACATGGTTGGACCCCTTAAAGGCGGAACCCACAAGCAAAAATACTTACTGGTCATGGTGGATAAGTTCACCAAATGGATAGATGCCAAGCCTGTTAAGACGGCTGAATCCGGACCGGTGATAGACTTTATATCCAGGGTTGTACACCATTACGGCGTCCCCCACAGCATCATCACTGATAACGACACGAACTTTACGGCCGACGAGGTAAAACTCTAGTGCAAAAATATGGGCATCAAGCCCGATTATGCTTCCGTCTATCACCCACAAACTAATGGCCAGGTCGAACGTGCAAATGGTCTTATCATGAGTGGCATCAAACCCAGATTAGTGCGGTCCCTTAAGGAATCTAACACGCACTGGGTAGAGGAGCTCGACTCCGTACTCTGGGGGCTGCGGACCACGCCGAATCGCACCACCGGATACACACCATTCTTTATGGTGTACGACGCAGAGGCAGTTTTGCCTTGCGACATAATTCATGACTCACCTCGAGTGCGCATGTACGAAGAAAGAGAAGCCGAGCTCGATCGGCAGGACAGTTTGGACACATTGGAGGAGGAGCGTGACGTGGCAAAAGCCCGTTTTGCATTCTATCAACAGCAGGCTCGAAGATACCAAAGCAGAGAAGTACGGGCCAAAAATTACAACGTTGGCGAATTAGTTCTACGCCTGTCAGAAAAGAAAAAGCACAAACTCAAGCCCAAGTGGGAAGGTCCCTTCATAATTGACCAAGTCCTGACTGGTGGAGCGTACCGCCTGCGAGATGCATCGGATAACCGACTCGAGCCAAACCCATGGAACGCAGCCCGTCTCCGAAGATTCTATGCCTAGCGTCGGACTCTCTGTTCGTCTCCTTCCTCTGTCCATTTTTTATATACTATCTGTCTTACATTTCTCTCCTTCTCCCCTTCCTTTCTCTTATAGCCTTTAAAGGCTCATGAAATGACGTGCTATTTGCACTCATTAAACCTGGGGGCTTCTTTTACCAGAAGCTTATTTATACGGGCTTCATGCCCAACACATGTGTGACACTTCCGCATGTACCTTTTATTTCACCATTATATTCATCGATATGACTTAATTTTTGGCCAAGCTGGGTTGCCTGGCTCCTGTGCTTACCCCTACGTTCCTGATTACTCGGCTAGGCGGTAAAGGGAGCGCCTCTGCGATTGTTACTGCCGGATCAGCCGGATGTGTACCTCAGACTGGGTGAAGCCGAAAGCTAGCGTTCTTAAGGGAATATTCGGTCGGTGACCTAAAAGATGATCTTTTTACATATTTATTTATGCGCCCCCAGATGCTTTTTCCTGCGTCTTTTCCGCAGAATGGGCATGCACTTTACGGCATGCCTCCTAGGTAAAGGAACCCCTAACGGAACTATTCTCCCTGGAAGATGTTTCTTACTAACCATGTAATATAACATAACTAGTCAGGCACTTGTCTGTTCACGCACTAATGACCCCTACGCCTGGTGTCGGTGTACTAGAGTAGGGGTACCCTAGTACCCCGAACTCGTGCACGGGCAGTCGCAGCATCCCCGCGGCAAGGCTTGCCGGGTGACCGCCAGGACCCTCCGCGGTCCCTTTGAAGACCATTCAAGAACAAAGTACTCAAGACAAGACCCCGGCAAGAGGAGCTTGCCGGGAAGAAGGCAAGACCCCGGCAAGAGGAGCTTGCCGGGAAGGCCATCAGAAGCGTCCCAAGGCCCCGGCAAGAGGCGCTTGCCGGGAAGGCCATCCAAGGCATTCCAAGGAACTTGCCGCGGCGCGCTACGCGCCCCGACAAGGCCCGGTGAGCGACAAGCTCCCGGAAGCGACAAGTCAACGGCCGCGGCAAGGCGCTTGCCGCGGCAAGCCCCCACTCCACGCCCGCGCTCCAGCACATCCACCCACGTGTCGCCCCGGGGCCCCTCCCAAGCGCACGTGGCAGGAGGCTGTGCAGCTAGGGGCATGCGGTGGCACGCAGGCGCTGACAAGACAACCATCGTGGCAAACGGTGGCGTCCCTAGCGGTCCCTCTCGGTACTATTTAGGCGACACAGACGGGCATTTAATGCCCTTGTCCCCTGCCGTCAGGGTTAGGTATGATAACACTGTAGCAGCTAGCTGTGCCTACTACAGCACCTAGCTGTGCCTACCCACGGCACCCTTTCCATTTTTGCCCTTGGCCCCCGTTGCTCTATGTCGGTAACCCCTTGAGTATAAAAGGAGGCCCGTGCAACGTAGAGGGGGGTCGGCCATTTTTGAGAGCCTCGGGGAGCAATTCCACACACCCACGCTCGATCTCGCTCCCGAGCTAGAAATCAATACCAATCCACAAAGCAGGAGTAGGGTTTTACGCATCCTTGCGGCCCGAACCTGGGTAAATTGCTCGCGTGCTTCGCCTCGATTTACTCTTCGCACGACCAACCGCCCGCGCGCTTCGCCTCGATCTGCTCTTTGCGCAGCCTCCGCCCCCTGCCGAACCAAAAGGGACCCGGCCCGCCGGTCCCATAGGTGCCCGTGGATCAGAAACCCCGGCATCTCTGGCCCGCCAGGTAGGGGGCGTCGAGGTTGTGTGAATCAGATCCGGCGTTCTCGCGGACTAGACCTTCATCATCTTCATCAACGTGCCGCCAAAGAAGAAAGTTTCGGAGGCAGCTGCTCCGTCCGCGCCGAGCCACCCACCGCCGGAGCAAACGGATGGTGGGGCAGGCACCGGCGGAAGGGCACGCGTCGACGAGGTAACTCACGGTGCTGCCAGGTCCCAGGGCAAGGCTGCGCTGCCCATCGGCGGCGTGGCCGGCTCCCACAACGACCGAGCGCACTCCAAGACCTCGGCGTCCGTGCATGCACCGCACCCATCTCGGGAGGCGCGGGACCGGCAGCGCCATGGTACTCACGGTACCATGCACTCGCTAGATCAAGATCGAGCTGGTGGATCTCGGAGCGCCCAAGACCACCATGCACGTCAACACACCCAGAACAGATAAGTTGCCAAAGCCTGAGCAAACAGATCTCTAATTTTTGAGTTATCTCCCCTGGACGGCCGCACTTTGTGTGGAAAACCTGTGCGCGGAGGAGCCAACTCGTAGCTGGCTGCGCCCTTGCGTTGTTTCGAGCTCGCTCAACAACATTAGGTGAGCTGCGGCTGGTTGCTACACTAGCCGCGCCCTTGCATTGTTTTGAGCCTGCTCAACAACGTAAGTTAGCTGCGGCTAGTTGCTACACTAGCCGCGCCCTTACTTTGCTTCGAGCCCCGCTCAGCAACTTAAGTGAGCTGCAGCTGGCTGCGACAAGGTTTCTTGCCGGTAGCGGCACCGCCAGCAGCCTGCTGATGTTCCGCACTCAGCGCTCGCGGCCCTGGTGCCTGCGCCGGCAAGTTCCCTAAAAGCGTGGGGTAAAAACACACAAAGTTAACGCCGAAATGGGAAGGCCCTTACCGGGTGAAACGAGTCACTGGGCCCGGCGCTGTCCGCCTTGTGACCGAAGATGGCATCCCAGTGAGCAACTCCTGGAGCATCGAGCATCTTCGTAAGTTTTACCCGTAAGGCGCGGTTGTCGGAACCCGTTCCGGCAACCACCTCTCGTACAAAGTCTTGCCGCTGTTGCATGTAATCCTTTATACGAGGCCGGGCGCAGATCCCGTGCGCAAGTAAAGCTCGCGTGCTCCGCGCATTTTGTCGATTTTATGCTTTCTATTTTCTGGCATATATGATCTGACATTTGTGCAGTACCAACCCCATGGTAAGCGATAACGAGCTGCAAGGCTCTATATCTTTATTTTCTCTTCTTTCTTTTCTTCCTTCTTCCAAGGAAAGAAAGGATCCCTCGCCCACAAGTTTGCCGGGGGGGAAGGGAGAAGAAAAGGGTATGGACCACGCGTCGTTCAAGAATTTCGTCCTGCCGGGAAGCAAACGACAGAAAAGCTAAGTTGCCAAAGTTTGAGCAGCCAAATTTTTTAAATTTTAAGTTATCTCCCTTGAACGACTGCACTTTGTATGGGAAACCTGTGCGCGGAGGAGCCAACTCGTAGCTGGCTGCGCCCTTGCATTGTTTCGAGCTCGCTCAACAGCATTAGGTGAACTGCGGCTAGTTGCTACACTAGCCGCGCCCTTGCATTGTTTTGAGCCTGCTCAACAACGTAAGTTAGCTGCGGCTAGTTGCTACACTAGCCGCGCCCTCACTTTGCTTCGAGCCCCGCTCAGCAACTTAAGTGAGCTGCAGCTGGCTGCGACAAGGTTTCTTGCCGGTAGCGACACCGCCAGTTCCGCGCCCAGCGCTCACGGTTCGGATGCCTGCACCGGCAAGTTCCCTAAAAGCGTTGGGAAAAAACATACAAAGGGAGGAGTCAAGTAAAGGGAATAACATTGCAATGGCTACCCAGAAGAAAGTTATATTACAAAATAGCTTGTCGCAGCTCTAATAAATGTTTTCTATGACATAGCTAGCAGCGACAAGGAAAGAAGGAAGCCGGCGGCCTAGTCGACGCGGTCGCCCTCGACCCTCTTGATCCCGCTCACCTTGTCCACAATGGGTGCGACAAGGGCCTTGAGCTCTTCCTGATCGATATCAGGCGGCAAGGATCTGAGGACGTTGTGGAGGCGGAGGCCTGGATTGCGGAAGGCAACCTTCATCAACACCTTCTGAAGGGCTCCCGCACAGATCTCGCGTGACTCGTCGGCCAGCCGCTTCGGGATCTCATCCCGGAGCCGCTGGAGCGCCGTCGCCACGCCTTGGAAGAACATAGTGAGCTTGGCGCTAGGTTGGAGGTTCTCGTCGGAGGAGTACCCGAAGTCCTCCACCCCTAGCTGCGCCAGCTCCTTGTCGATGTCCCCGGCGTTTTGGGTGGTGGCAGCACTCTCCAGCAACGCCTTGTCGGCATCGATCTCCTTCTTCAGGGCCGCCTCCCGCTCCTTGGCTCCGTCCAGCGCCTTGGTCAAAGCAACCAGCCTCGACTCGAGGGCGGCGTTGGAGTCCTTGGCGGCGCTGAGCTCTTCGCCATATGCTTTGCGGTCCGCCTCCAGCTGCACCACCTTCATCTCCAGCACCTTTTTGGCGGCCTCGGCAGCGGCGGCAGCGTCCTCCGCTTGCTTGAGGGCTCCGCCCAGCTTCTCCTCGCGCGCGGCAAGCTCCTCCTCGTGAGCGTCGAGGTTGACCTTCCGCTGCGCCTGCTCGCCCTCTTCCGCGGCTAGCTTCACGGCGGCAAGTCGCTGCAGCTCTTCGGCTTCGGCCTTCTCGAGGAGAAAGGCCTTCTTCGCCTCAGCGAGCTGCTCCCGATCCTCTGCCAAGGATCGGACGGCTTCCTGGTGGAAACCCGCGAGCTCGTCTGCGCGCTTCTCAATGTCTGCTCCCGCCTTCGCGACAAGCGCCTCGCGGGACTCCAGCTTGGCTTGTCGCGCGCGGTAGAGCGACATCAACCTGCGCAGCAGCCGCTCCTCTTTAGGCTCGTTGCTGCTGCTGCTCGGCGCGTCGACCAGCTTCAGACCCGCGGAGGCAAGCACTTCCCCGTCGAAGACCTCCCCCTCAACCGGCGCCCTGGAGCTTGATGCCCAGGGGAGGTTGATGAAGACGCCTTCGCCGGCTTTCAAGTAAACGCCCGGCTAGGGCTCCTCGGCGCTTGGCACTGCGGCCTCGGCGGGCGGGTCGGCGGTCGGTGCAGCGCCTGGCGCTCCTGCGGCCTCTGGGCCGTCAGTATGATCGCCAGATCCCTCGCCAGCCGCCGCGGCGCCAGCCGCCGCGGCCTCGGCACCGGCGGCGTCGCCACCACCGGCTACGTCCTCGGTGGCGACTTCGGTCTCCATCCGCTCCGCAGCAGATGGGTCTGATGGCCGGCAAAGGGGGGAAGAGTCAAACAAGATCCAGCCAAAAACTCAAAGAGACCAGAAGAAGAAGAACCCAAGTGAAGATTTGAAGCAAGGAGATTACCTGCGCTGGGCTCGGTGGCCATGGTCTCTACCGCTGGGGGGATGCTGGTGCCGTCCCTTGGCGGAGAGCTTCCCCTTGCCGGAGAGCCACCCCCTGCCGGAGAATCTCTTGCCGGAGAATTTTCCCTGGGCGGCGTAGTTGAAGCAGATGGCATGCTGGGGGCTGTCTCCGGACGCTCCTGGTGAGGCTGCTCTGCTCCTACACAAGGCAACAAGCGGATATCAGCAAAGACAAGTACCCATGCGCGCCTCACCGCGGAAAAAAGTTCACACACTTACGCTGGGGGCTGCCATGGAGGAAAGTCGCCAAGTCCGGCAAGGTTGTCTCGAGCGCGCCACCTGTTGACGCAGTGGGCACGTCCTCGACGATGACCACCGGGGCCTTAGCTCTCTTTGCCGCTCTCTGGGCCAGAGTCCTAAAAAGGAGCAGGCTCAGGGAAAACCAATTGAGAAGCAAGAACAACAACAAAAACCGAAGAAATGCGAGTGCAGCAAGAGAAGCTTACTCTTCTTCATCCTCCTCGTCGGAGCTCAGCGCGGAGAAGTCGAAGCCCGGCGCGCTCCCGGAGCGAGGAGGCGGAGGAGAAGCTTCCCTTGGCCTCTTAGCGGGAGCAGTGGTGGCGGTCTGAGAAGACCCCGCTCCGGCTGTCGGCACGGTACGGGAAGCGGCAGGGACCGAAGCGGTGGTCCGGCTGGACCCCGCTCCCGTTGCCGTCGTAGCATGAGGCGCTCCCGCGGCAACGGTGTTTGCCGTGGTCGAGCGCGTCATGCGGCGTGGCGACTGTTGACCCGCTTGCCGCTCCGCCTCATCGCCAACCTTGCGGAGACGCCTCCTGGGCGGCGCTGGGGCCTCTGATTCTGGTGGGCTGTCCGAAGGCAAGGAGGAAGAGGAGTCGACTTGCCGCGAGCTGCCCGTATCTTTGGTAGGCTCGCTCGGCTCAGCATCTTGCCCGGCAAGCCCCTCCTTGCCGGCAGACTCCCCTTTCTCGCCACAGCTCGCCACTTCTGCCGCGTCTGCTTCCGCGGTGGTGAACCCAAACTCGCCCGCGGCTGCGGCTGCCGCCGCCTCCTCCAGCCTGGTGGCGATGCGCGCCATCTCCGCGTTAGTGGTGTCGCGGGTGAGGCCGTCTTTCTCGTCGGGGCGGACGGCCACTTCCACCATGTTGTCGAAGAAGTGCTGCACGACCTTGTCGGCAGGCTCCTGCCAAGTTGGCACAATCTCGTGCGAGTCGCATTCCGGCATCATTGCGCGGATGCGGTCGAGCGTGGAGTTGTTGCACAAAGGCACGACGCCCCCCGGCAACGTGAACACCTCGGGATGCTGGGGGTCATACCTGAACAGCTCCTGCAGCATCGCATGGAGCTCAAGAACTGTGAAGTTGTAGTTGAGGCCCGGCCGCAGTCTCATAATGTCTGCCGCGTTCTTGAACTCCCAAGTTGGCCTCCCCCGCTCTTGCAGGGGGGCGATGCGGCGGCGGAGGAAGTCTGCGCCAACCGCGCCGACAGTGAGCCCGGCATTCCGGAGGCGCAGGATCCTGGTGACGGCGATCCCTAGCCTGTCGTCCTCTGGAGCCAGGTCGCTCCAGTCGTCGCCGCGCGCAACCGGGGTTTGACGCCGGGCGGTGAAAGGCTGCAGACTCTCCTCGACAATCCAGCACCAATCAGCCCTCCACTCCTCCCATTTGTCGCGGAACTCTCCCTCCAGATAAGTCTCCTTCTTGCCGGTCCTCGAGATCCAGGCGATCCCGCCGGATAGAGGCTCTCCTCTCTCTACTCGAGGAGTGAAGAAATGGCGGAAGAGGGCTACGTTGGGAAGAACTCCGACAAAGTTTTCGCAGAAATGCGCAAAAACTGCCATCGTCAGAACGGCGTTGGGGGTGAAGTCGAGGAGGTGGAACCCATAGGTGTTCATGACGTCGCAGAAGAAATCAGAGAAGGGCGGGCAGAGCCCACAATAGAAGAACAACGCAAAAAAGGCGTACCCATTTGGGGCAGTCTTACAGGCGGCGGCGGGGAGAACTCTTGTGCGCGGATGCGCGCGCGTCTCTGCCGACCAGAACAGAGAATAGTCCGCCCTCAGCTCCTTCGCGCCGAGCCTGGGAGGGAAAACGGCCCGCGTCTTCCGCAGCGCCGCGAGCCGCTGCGCCTCGGTCGTCTTCACGGTCTTCCCCCTGTCGGCTTTCGGAGCCATGGCGGAAGCAGTGGAGGGGATCGACGGCGTTGGTGGTGCTGGCGACGGGGGAGGGCGGAGCGCTGCTCTCTCCCTCTCTCTGCTTTGGGGAGGCGAGAGGGCGGCGGAGATTTCCGAGATTGGGAACGGCAACGGGCGAAGGGGCCAACTGCCCCCGCTTCCCCTGCTCTTAAAGGGGGAAGGGGGCGGACGTTCCGCATTTCGAGAGAAGGAACCCCCACGACCTCCCCCACGACGCCGCATTCAACGCATGCCGTCGGGGGGAGGGCGCGGTGGATGCGGAGGAAGACTCGGCGTAACCTAGGCCGCGCGTGCCCGTACACTGTTTTGGGCCTGGCCCAACAGCGCTCGGCACCGTGTCTGGCCCAGGCCCGGGGGCTCCTGTCGGTGTACTAGAGTAGGGGTACCCTAGTACCCCGAACTCGTGCACGGGCAGTCGCAGCATCCCCGTGGCAAGGCTTGCCGGGTGACCGCCAGGACCCTCCGCGGTCCCTTTGAAGACCATTCAAGAACAAAGTACTCAAGACAAGACCCCGGCAAGAGGAGCTTGCCGGGAAGAAGGCAAGACCCCGGCAAGAGGAGCTTGCCGGGAAGGCCATCAGAAGCGTCCCAAGGCCCCGGCAAGAGGCGCTTGCCGGGAAGGCCATCCAAGGCATTCCAAGGAACTTGCCGTGGCGCGCTACGCGCCCCGACAAGGCCCGGTGAGCGACAAGCTCCCGGAAGCGACAAGTCAACGGCCGCGGCAAGGCGCTTGCCGCGGCAAGCCCCCACTCCACGCCCGCGCTCCAGCACATCCACCCACGTGTCGCCCCGGGGCCCCTCCCAAGCGCACGTGGCAGGAGGCTGTGCAGCTAGGGGCGTGCGGTGGCACGCAGGCGCTGACAAGACAACCATCGTGGCAAACGGTGGCGTCCCTAGCGGTCCCTCTCGGTACTATTTAGGCGACACAGACGGGCATTTAATGCCCTTGTCCCCTGCCGTCAGGGTTAGGTATGATAACACTGTAGCAGCTAGCTGTGCCTACTACGGCACCTAGCTGTGCCTACCCACGGCACCCTTTCCATTTTTGCCCTTGGCCCCCGTTGCTCTATGTCGGTAACCCCTTGAGTATAAAAGGAGGCCCGTGCAACGTAGAGGGGGGTCGGCCATTTTTGAGAGCCTCGGGGAGCAATTCCACACACCCACGCTCGATCTCGCTCCCGAGCTAGAAATCAATACCAATCCACAAAGCAGGAGTAGGGTTTTACGCATCCTTGCGGCCCGAACCTGGGTAAATCGCTCGCGTGCTTCGCCTCGATTTACTCTTCGCACGACCAACCGCCCGCGCGCTTCGCCTCGATCTGCTCTTTGCGCAGCCTCCGCCCCCCGCCGAACCAAAAGGGACCCGGCCCGCCGGTCCCATAGGTTCCTGTGGATCAGAAACCCCGGCACCTGGTCTCCATGCATTCCCCGGTTCTTATATAACCGCATGGGAATTCGGACACACTCCGGACCGTCAGGTCCCGATGCTGAAGCGAAAAGGTCGGCCATGACAAATGATCTACAATCCAGCTAGAAGGCATTATAAATGTTAATTAAATTACATTGTCATTCTGACTGATTGTATTCCTCTTCAAAACCATCTAACAGGCTGTCTAATTTACAGTCCTGCTAGGAATACTTTGCGGCCAATTCTACTTGGCTGTATACTAAGCTTACAGGGATCTCCTTCCCATCGGGCCCCACAGGACCGACCTCGGCCATGTGGTTGGGGTCAGCCTTTGTGTACCGCGTCTTCACCATGGCCCAGGCCTCCCTAGAGCCTTGACGGCAGGACGATATCCTCCACAATCGGAAGCGCCGCCGTGCTCCCTTTAGCTTCTCCGCAGGCTCTCCAAGACCTTCGGGCACGGAGATGGATGGCCACAGGGCCTGGGTGACGCCTCACATCGCCTTCCGAACTCGCTCAAGCAGTTGCGAGAGCTCGGGAAGAAGGTCACCCGTAGAACCGGGCATCTCCTCTGCAGGACGACCTGTTAGCACACCTACAGACATTACTCTGTCAGTCGACTTCCCCATCGAACTTTTTTCTCCAAAGGTTCGTTCAAGAACTTACTAAATATGCCGTGCCAAAGCCGCTGATTCTCCTTAACGGAGTCTGATAGCTGGGCACGAACATCTTTTAGCTCGACGCCCAGCTTGGTGTTGGCATCTTGGAGATCGTTCTTCCCCTGCCTCACCTTTGTCAGCACCTTCTCACCAGCCTTTAGCTGGCGTAGGAGGTGTTGCCTTTCCGGATTCAATCCGGCGCCATCTGCAATTTCATTTGTCAGATTCGCACCCATGCCGTGCTTCACAAAATACTTATCTTTCAAAGTGTATATTACCAGAGGGGGTCTCCTTGGGCTCCCCTGCCGTGGCTAGTGCGGCCTCAAGTTGGGCTTTGCACTCTTCCAGCTCCTGGGACAGTAGGGAATTCTTTTCTGTAAGAACCTGCATAACATATGATCCTTAAAATCAGTTATTCTAAATGTTTCAAGTCTCGGGGGCTACTGGTATATATATATAATTACCAAAATTTTCTTACCCGTATGTCTTTTACATATTGCTCCCTGGCTCTGGCTAGACCATTTTGAGCGGCACGGAGGTACGCATTTCCCGAATTGAAGGCATCTAATGCCTCTCGGGAGAAACAAGCGTCGCGAAGAATTGTCCGGCAACGCCTGTGGTTCATGGCACTCTCCACCTCAGAGTTGGTGGCAGACAACCTGTCCACGTCCTCCGTCGGAGGAGCGTCCGGTGCGCGCCTTGTGTTCGCCTCCGCCTCCGGACCAGGCTTTGGAACCTGGCTGCTGGAGGCGCGATTGGCAGCCTCTCCGGATATAGTCCGGCGAGGTCTCTTTGTCCTGAAGAGAGCACGAATGTTAACATGCCTTGAAGGTATAACACCTGGGATAAGGAGGCGCGCCATACCTTTGCGCTGACGTCTCGATTCGGACTGCACCTCTTTTCGGCCCACGGGGCCCTGCGGCCCCTCGTTGGCTTATCGCCGCAGGTTCGGCCTCCCGGCTCAAAAACCTCCCCTGCAAAGCTCGGTTGTAATTAGGAAACTGAAAACACGAGAGGGCGGACCCCTATTCGGGGTACTGGGACTTCGATCTCAGTTACCTGGGAGGCCGGGATTATCCCTGGGTAATCGGCCGTAATGGCCACCAAGGCGTTGTCCTTGCTCAATTGATGAAACACTCCATCAATCAGCTCCACTGATAAGTCCGGATCCTCTTGAGAGGCCGGGTCAAGGGACCGTCCTAGGTCCTCGGGTTGTGGAGGGGGGCTATTTATTTCTTTAACAGCCTGGCGCAGTTCCTGCGTTAAAGTCGGTAGACTGAATATTTAACAATGGGAATATAAAACAGATGGGCAAGTAAACCACTTACCCAGCTTGGGGGATTGTACATAGAAAATCCACCCTGCGGGTTGACGTGGAGAAATTCCTCCTCTTCTCACTTGTACAAAGCGGACAAGGTCTTTGTTAGGGCCGCAGCCGAATCCGGTCCCTTACGGCCGTAGCGGGTGGCGTCGTCCTCCCTGTTGAAATCCCACATGGGGTGGCCTCTGTACTGTAGCGGCTCCACCCCTCGCATGATGCATGCGGCCATGACCCCGATCATGGTCAGTCCGTAATGAGCTAACAATCTTATCCGGCTCATCAGGTGACAGACTTCCTTGTCACTTTCCCTCTGAGGGCTCCGTGGACGCCAACTTAGGTGCTTCTTTAGTGGAGCACTGTCGAACTCAGGGAGGCCGATCCGGACAGGATCCGGCAGCGGGACGTCCTCTATGTAAAACCATTCCGAAGGCTAGTCTTCGGACGCCTTCTTTGGGGTTCCGGATAGATATCCGGTCCCGGCGATGCGCCACACTTCGGCTCCGCCCACTTGATATATCGACCCCTTCTGAGAGCGGGGCACCAGGCAGAATAGCTCTTTCCACAGCCCTAAATGAGCCTCAACACCCAAGAACATCTCGCAAAGGGCTACGAAGCCCGTGATATGCAATACGGAGGCAGGCGTAAGATTGTGTAGCTGGAGGCCATAGAACTCCAGGAGCCCCCGGAGAAACGGATGGATTGGAAATTCGAGCCCTCTTATTAAATAAGGGACGAGGCATATCCGCTCTCCTTTGGAGGGATTAGGGGCACTCTCCGCTTGCTCTCCGCCATTATAGATGGCAAGACCGGCTCGAACCGGGACCATATAGGCCGGGGGGAGAAATCCCTTGGTCTGGAGCGTCACTAGCTCGCTATGAGGGATGGAGCATCTCTCCAAATATCCAGGCTGAGGGCTGGAGGGGCGAAAGGAGGAGTTGCGACGGCTGGCCATGGTGGTATGGACCTTTGTCGGATGCGCTCTGATGAACACTCGCGAAGGGGAGAAGGTGTGGTCTGGATCTAAATCCTCGCCCCCTTAAATGGGTGGCTCATTTACGCGGCTAGGGGTGTGGATGTAAAAACACTCAAAATTTTCATATTCGTTTGACACGTGGGAGACGGCCATTATTGGGCATAGAAGCCGAGGAGCGCAACATTTACAAGAAACCAGACTTTATTTGACAGGTACACGGAATTTGAAGGAGAACCCGCCTTGGAATGCCGAAGACAATCTGCGCGCCGGACTCATCGTCATTGAAGCCTGGTTCGGGGGCTACTGAGGGAGTCCTGGATTAGGGCGTGTCCGGATAGCCGGACTATACCTTCGGCCGGACTCCTGGACTATGAAGATACAAGATTGAAGACTTCGTCCCGTGTCCGGAAGGGACTTTCCTTGGCGTGGAAGTCAAGCTTGGCGATACGGATATATAGATATCCTACCATTGTAACCGACTTTGTGTAACCCTAACCCTCTCTGGTGTCTATATAAACTGGAGGGTTTTAGTCCGTAGGACAACATACAGAACAACAATCATACCATAGGCTTGCTTCTAGGGTTTAGCCTCTCTGATCTCGTGGTAGATCTACTCTTGTACTACCCATATCATCAATATTAATCAAGCAGGACGTAGGGTTTTACCTCCATCAAGAGGGCCCGAACCTGGGTAAAACTTCGTGTCCCTTGCCTCCTATTACCATCCGGCCTAGACGCACAGTTCGGGACCCCCTACCCGAGATCTGCCGGTTTTGACACCGACAAAACTCTAATGTGGATGTAATTAGTACTAACATGTAGATCATAGAAAAATGCTCAAAATAGATATAAGGCACAAAATCATAGGAGGTATAGATCCATAGTTGTAGCCTTTTGAAAACAGCTAAAAGATGTTTAAAACTGTCGAATTCTCAGACTTAGCAAAATTTCAGGGATTTTCAGGATATTATTTAAATCTTTGAAAAATCATAGAAAATAATCCGTAACTCAGATGAAAAAGTTTTATACATGAAAGTTGCTCAGAAAGACGAGACGAATCCGAATACGCTGCCCGTTTGTCCGCCACACATCATAGCATAACAAACACGCAACTTTCCCCCTCTGGTTCATCTGTCTGAAAACGCAAAACACTGGGGATACTTTCTCGGATGTTTCCTCCCTTCACCGGTATCACCTCCTACTGCGTTAGGGCACTCCTAGCACCATTAATTGTTGTGTCATGCATCGATATACATATGTTTGCCTTATATTCATTGTTTTTCCCCCTCTTCTTTCGCTAGACACTGAGATCGACGCCATTGCTACCCAGTACAACTACGGTGTTGACGACCCCTCCTTGCCAGAGCGACCAGGCAAGCCCCCCTTGATCAGCCTGATATCGCCTATTCTTCTCTTTACAGCTTGCATTAGAGTAGTGTAGCATGTTACTGCTTTCCGTTAATCCTATTGTGATGCATAGCCTGTCCTTGCTACTACTGTTGTTATCTTTACCTCCAATCCTAAATGCTTAGTATAGGATGCTAGTAGTCCATCAGTGGCCCTACATTCTTGTCCATCTGCCATGCTATACTATCGGGTCGTGATCACTTGGGAGGTTATCACGGGTATATACTTATATACATAATAAGTGATACATGTGGTGACTAAAGTCGGGCCGACTCGTAGAGTGCCCACCAGTTATTCCGATGTGGGGGCTGAAGGGGTAGGTGGTTCCATCCAGGTAGTGGTGTGCCTGGGTTCCCGACAGCCCCCAACTGTTACTTTGTGGCGGAGCGACAGGTCAGGTTGACACCACCTAGGAGAGAGGTGGGCCTGGCCCTGGTCGGCGTCCGTTGTTACTTATAAATAACACGCTTAACAAGATCTTGGTATTTGATCTGAGTCTGGCCACTGGCCTATACGCACTAACGAACTATGCGGGATCAGTTATGGGCACTCGACGTTGTGGTATCAGCCGAAGCCTTCGTAATGGCAGCGACTGAGCGACGCGTGGTGGGTTGGACCGTGTAACGCAACTTCCTTGGAAATGGAGGTTGCTAGGTCTGCTCACCGGCCGCCCTCGCAACGTGCAGGTGTGCAATGGGCGATGGGCCCAGACCCCTACGCGCATAGGATTTAGACCGGCGTGCTGACCTCTATGTTGTGCCGAGGTGGGGCTGCGACGTGTTGATCTTCCGGGGCCGGGCATGACCCAGGAAAGTGTGTCCAGCCAAAGGGGATCGAGCGTGTTGGGAAATGTGGTGCACCCTTGTAGGGAAGTTTATCTATTCGAATAGCCATGTCCCTTGGTAAAAGGATGACCCGGAGTGGTACCTTGACCTTATGACAATTAGAACTAGATATTTAATAAAACACACCCTTCCAAGTGCCATATACAACCTAGTGACCGCTCTCTCATAGGGCGACGAGGAGAGGATCGCCGGGTAGGTTTATGCTATGCGATGATATTTGGTTATCTTACCATCTACTCTCTTCTACTGCTTCAAGATGGAGGCTTCCATAAGCGTAGTCATCGATAGGACTTGCTATCCCCCTCTTATTCTAGCATTCTGCAGTTCGGTCCACATATACTACCCCTTTCATGGATACGAATGCATATGTAATGTAGCTCCTTGCTTGCAAGTACTTTGGATGAGTACTCACGGTTGCTTTGCTCCCCCTTTCCCCCCCTTTTTGTACCCGGTTGTTGCGCCCAGATGATGGATTCCAGGAGCCAGAGGATCCCGAGGTTGATTCTATGTGGAGTTCAACCTTGAGGAGTTGTTAGGAGGTCCCAGGCAGGAGTCCTTGACTTTTTGATCGTTGCTACTTCTGTGCTAGCCTTCTTAAGGCAAACTTGCTTACTTATGTTTGTACTCAGATATTATTGCTTCTGCTGACTCTTATGTCTTCAAGCATTTGTATTTGAGCCTTCGAGGCCCCTGGCTTGTAATATAAAGCTTGTATTATTTTATTTGTGTCTAGAGTTGTGTTGTGATATCTTCCTGTGAGTCCCTGATCTTGGTCGTACACATTTGCGTGTATGATTAGTGTATGGTCAAATCGGGGGCGTCACAAATTGGTATCAAAGCTGACTGCCTGTAGGAATCCCCCTTCCAAACTCCTTGGCCAAAGTTGAGTCTAGTCATTGCAAAACTTTTAACTAACATGGCCGTGCGGCTTACGGGCCCATGTCGCCATTGGGTGGTATTAGGATCTTTTATTCCTCATCTATACTCTGGGACTCTTATCTCTCTTCTATTCAGGTTAAAATATTTCGCTAACTCTAACTCTAGGTTCTCGTAATTACTTCCTTCCGGAGAGCCCCTTATCACAGATGACCGCCTGCTGCACCACAAGATTCAGAAGATACTCACCGATGTTATCCCGAGAACTTGTGCTCATTGCGTTTGCAATTCCCTTCCACCGTCAACCCCTATAGATAACTACATGCACTTGCCATTCTTACCTTAGTCTCGAGTTGCTCTTGTTATTACAAGATACCCCGAAATACTCGTTGTTGTTTCGAGAATCCTTGTGCTTACTGCCTTGCAGTTCCTTGTCACCTGAATACACCTACAAATTAATCCTCACACACACCGAGGATTTGTTTCTCGCCAGTTGTTCATGTGTTTCCCCAAAGTCTTCGAAATACTATTTGATCTTCCGAAAACCCTCAGCAGCTTATTGCTCTTGAAATTCTTGCTTGTTGGCATTATGGTTAATCCCATAAGTATAGTAATCTTATTGGCATCCTTTGTCACTATCATCTTGATTCCATTGATTCAATAAATTACGAATGCTCGCAATCCTCAACCAGATCCTAGAACTCATCCTTCCGGCCCAGACGCCATTTTAAAGATGAGCTGGATCTCGACCAACCAAATTGCCATCGATTGTACCCCTAAGGCTATACAACTTATCCATCCCTAATCAAAGCATTGCTTCTGATCCTTTGTCTTGGAATTCATAATTCCTTTGCATTTGAGCTTTGAGATAGTCAGATGTTTCTATAATCTGATCTCCTTGCATTCTTTCTTCCTCTGGTTGAGTACCGATACTCACATTAGATCCATTATGGACCACCAGATGCTTTGTTAGATTTTGTCCGACACCGTTGTTCATATTCATTAAACTTGTGAGCCTTTCATCGGATGCATAATTCCTTTGGTAAATTGTACCCCCTGCTTTTTGTGAACCATGCTCTACTCCCGAGCTTGAGTTATTCGCTCTTGAAGTTGGTGGTATGTGTTCATAAGATGCCCCGATGAGTTAAACCTATGCCTTCCTTACTCTGTGTGAACCCAAAAGATTTCACGGGTCATAGTTATCTAGTATTGCACCAGGTAAAACTTTCAACAACTAATGTCAGTTTCAAAAAGCGAGAGGTGAATGGAAGGTTATACATTGAAGAAGTGGGATTCGATCTTGAACTTTGTGTTCAAGCCTATGGAAACGATGTGGATCTTATCATGGAAGCTTCTCGTAACAATAATTATTCCCTAGGTATAATTTGATCATGTATCCATGATTTGGACTTTTGCAATCGTGGTTCCGACCATCTTGTTCTTCTTTGATCCCATTTCTCCGATGAGTTAAAATACTCATCTTCGGTAGATCATTTCACCTGTCCAACCTCTATTCTGCTCCACCTTCGAGTATTACCCTATGGTATCTCGATAATATCCTGAACTATGTTGGTTTTTATGGGTCTCATTGATTCCAATTTTTCCTGGGTCTGAGTTGTTAAGTCACTTGGGGACACCTATAACTAAATCAAGTCCGCACTCCGATTCAATAACTCTAAGTAATTTCCGTTGCTTACGAGTTTAATAATCCTTCAAGTCATCCCAAGCCTGATCGGCTATATCCTTATTGTGCTAAATTTTAACTGTGCTACCCAGTCCTTCCCAGAGCACAATTTTTGATGATGAGCTAATCTTACGTCAATCTTCCTCATCATTTCATTTTGCTTTGGACAGTGAGCTTGGTTTGGAGTTTGTGTCGTACCCTTGGTTCCATTAACCTTTCGCTTCATCATCCCTTTGACTTGATGTCATCGCCGATCTATTACATCTTCGTGGAGCCACTCAACAAAATTTGTCATGATCATCATCAACATTTGGACTCCTTCCAGGATATCAATTGAATTCATGATGGTAAGTTCAATCCTTGTCCCTTGGTAATTTGAGTTACCATCGACAACGTCTTTACCTTCCTTTCATCACAAACTTGTTCATGTTATGGATGCAACTTTCTATCCAGTTTGTATTATGTTCTACCTTGAAGTATTACTGTCCTTTATGTCAAGGATGTTGCAAGGATTGCTCCACCTCTTAAGAATTCTTGATATAGTGATACTTCTCACAAGCACAATTTTTTCTTGGTCCCAGTATGGACTAACCGGGAATATCAACAAGTGAATGGTACTGTTTGGATACTGCCCTTCTAGCAACCCTATTGCTTTGAATCAGATGGTTGACCGTTCATTCTTAGACCATTGGTTATCGAATCACCATTCTAACATCGGTCATGCTACATAATCCCATATTTCGGGTGCACCTTTCAATTGATGTTTAATTGGGTATGTTTTCCTCGAGAATATCTCATTATATCATTTGATCTGACAAATGATATCTCCTTGTTCACATAATTGTGGAAATCCATTCTTCGAAATTGTCGATGAATTGTTGCTGAGTCTATCAGCCACCTCCTCACCTCTCCTTCATTTAATGATGAACTCTTGTTTCAGAACTCGCTTCCATAGTTCATTTCCTGAGAATCTTATAATGTCTTCTCGTTAATTTGTCGCACCTTTTCTTCTCTGGCATCCCGAGTCTGAGGTATCCTGACACCAATCAGATCTGAATCTCGGTCAAATACGATGGTTGGAACATATTCCCAAGAGTTATAACATTGGTCTTTAACCCAATAAGGTGATGTCATCCTAACACACCTGCCCGCAGGGCCTATTGTTATAGTTTCCTTTTTAGCAAGGTTAGCCATTCTTCGATCAGGAAATTGTAAGACATATTCTATAAGATGTTCCTGATGGATCCTCTGTGTATTCAAAGTATGACCTTTCTTGAAGACCATGTCAATGCTATCTCGAAGCATGTCTGTGGTACTCCGATCTTCAAAATGCTAAATTTTCTTTATCAATTATCCAGACACCGTTGTATGGGTAATGTCATTGAATTCCTCTCCCCTTTTCTAAATGGTTTCTCTACTTTCTATCATGTCATGGATATCATGCTTTGCTTGCCCTTGGGAAGGATATACTCCTGATATTTGTGTTTAAACACATTTTCTTTCCATTGTTCTGATTGAATTAATAATCACAATTTTCCTTTCCATTGCTTTGTTTAACCTTTCTCGTAATCTAACTTATCTGAGCAGAGATAATTCCCTGCTTAGCTAACACCTCGATGTACAACTCTGTCAGTAAGACCCTGTTACTATTGTTGTTGATATTCCGGTAACCACCGATGGACGAGAACTTTGCCTATTGGTCCGCCTCATTTCGACGAGCAGGAAAATGGTTCTCTTCGTCCCTCGCCCTTGGTACCGATGTTGTTGCCGACTTAAATGATAGGCTATCCTCTGACATGCCTTGCTTACATGATCACGCAAGATATCACCACTCCTTCTACTTTTAACCCACATGGTGGGCCCATAACCCATAGTTCCATAGGATCAAAACCTGATTCTTCTGCACACTCCTATTTCCAAATTTATTCCACCCGGTTGGCTTCGTATATAATTCATAGGACACCTTCCTACTGATCTATTCTAGTACCAGACACAATACTTTCCCATTGCTCTAAACCCCTGTCACATTTCGATACAGGCGAAAAACGGTTGCCTATCCTCTTGAAACTCCTGAATTCACCTTCTTAACTTAGTCTTGATGACTTCCCGAATTTCAACTCGAGAGGTGACTCTATACCTCGTTCACTGAGATAGCCCCTAGGTACCTAACATGTATTGAGCTTCGTACTTCATGAGTTTCCCCCCTTATCTTTTTCGTAAGTATGATGGAGACCCCTAAGGAAGAATGACGACTTCATCATGATGCCCATATGCATTGAATTGAAGACATCAACGCTATGGATCAACCTCTTCGAGAAGACCAACCAAGGCCGAGAAGATCCGTTGGAATTTCGTAACCAGAACTTCCCCCGTACTCCATCTTTTAAATCTCAAGACGAGATTTCTTGTAGTGGAGGAGATTTGTAACACCCCGAGAATCATGCTATAGTAACCTCACCCTAATGTGCCATGTTATCATGTTTTATTAAGCCAATTTTCCACTTAATAAAAATCAAAATAACAAGTCAAATTCTTTCTCTTCAAACTGTCAAATAAAAATGTTCGAAGGGTTGCAAATATTCATGAAGTAATTATTTTATGAAATTCAACATCACGAAAGATCACTAGGTGACTCTAGCATTAAGAAAACAGGTCCAACAGTACCTTTTTCTCCCATTTGGTTACAAACATAATTTAAAATGCATTCTTTCTGTCCCCAAACTTTTGTGACAATACTAAATATTGCTAGGTAATTAGGTCACTAGGTTACACATTTTACCAAAGTCAATTGGTGTTAAAAAGAAAAGCAAAACAGAAAATAAAAAGGAAAGGCACTACTGGGCACTTGAAGCCCAAACGAATAGTGTGAAGCCAAGCCCACCAGACACCCATGTCTCCTCCTACTCTATTCGTAGAGGCGCGCTGGACGCACACACAATGTCCATACTGCAGGAGAGCCACGGGTCAGCCATCCACCGGTGCCCCAAGGGGATAAGAGCCTCGTCGACCCCCTAGCGAACCCTAGTACCCACTCACTCCCTCTCCCTTGCTCGTTCCCTCCCTCTTTATTCCGCCCGACGCCGCCGTCGTCGTGCGCCGCTCGATCCCGCAGCCGCCGTCGTCCCTGCGCGCCGCTAGTGTGTCCAGCAGCTCCGACGTGGTCCTCTTCATCGTCATCTTCCCCGAGTCAAGGCTAAGGAGCCGCCACAACGCTGCTCGCACCTTCTTCCCCCATGTCAGTCACCGAACATTACCGCTTGGATTTGCCACCATCACTGCACCCTCGGCCTCCTCGAGCTCCTCTTCCGACTCATAGTGAGCCCCCTCTATTTCCCCTCTTTTCTCACTGCCGTTCACGTCCTCTAGCTCGTCTGACAGTCGTGGACGAGAGCCCCTCACCGCCGGCCATGGCGCTGTCGTGGACTCGACATCCTATTGTCACGTCCGCGTATGCTGTTTACCCACCGGGTTCCCAGGAGGTAAACACCATCCTTAGCCAGCACTTTTAGAAACCCTAGCACCATCACCATTTTGCCCGCGCCTTGCCTCTCTCCCGCGAGCGTGCTGCCTGCTGCTGTTGCCTATTCCCGGTTCGGATGTCCTCGCCCGCGCCCTCATATGGCCTCACCTTCTCTTGCTACAGCTCGGCCGCCATCGCTCGCTACCGCTGCACATCTACGCCGCTGTCGCGCTTCACGCCTGCCAGCCGCTACTACCTCTGCCACCGACGCCTCCCGGAGCTCACTCCCCCCGAGCGCGCTCGCCCCAGCGCCCTTGGCAGCAGGCCCCCTGCACCCGCGCACGCGCATGCCCCGCCGTGCTGGCCGTGACCACTGTCGCCCGCCCGCATCGGCCTCCCCGGCCCCGTTCTGCAGGCCCACGCATATGCCGTGCAGCGCCGCGTCCCGCAAAGCTAGTTTGCATGACGCTGCTTCTCTGCTGAATCTATGCTGCTACTAGCTACTGTAGCAGCGCTAGCTAGCCTTTTCATTTCTACGTCGAGTAACCCCCTCGGCTACCCATAAACTACGGCTAAACAACTACTAACAGGGCTAAAGAAAATATGAGTAGAAAGTATACTTGACAAACTCCATTTTATCCCACTTGACCAAACCCTTTAGATGTGTGGATTAATTCCTATGAAAATCACAAAGTTCAATGTTCTATTAACAAAAAAACTAGAAAACAAATTTATTTTCATAGCCACTTTAGTCCTGTTGATGATCAAGCAAATGAACTCTAATATGGATATAATTAGTACAAACATATAGATCACAAAAAAATGCTCACAATAGATATAAGTCAAAAAATCATACGAGGTACAGATCCATAGTTGTAGCCTTTTGAAAACAGCTAAAAGATGTTTAAAAATGTCGAATTCTCAGACTTAGCAAAATTTCAGGGATTTTCAGGATATTGTTTAAATCTTGGAAAAATCATAGAAAATAATCTGTAACTCAGATGAAAAAGTTTTATACATGAAAGTTGCTCAATACGACAAGACGAATCCGGATACGCATAGCGTTTGTCCGCCACACATCCCTATCATAGAGAACACGCAACTTTCCCCCTCCGGCTCATCTCTCCGAAAACGCGAAACACCGGGGATACTTTCCCGGATGTTTCCCCCCTTCACCGGTATCACCTCCTACTGCATTAGGGAACTCCTAGCACCGTTACTTGTTATGTCATGCATCGATATGCATCTGTTTTCCTGGTATTCATTGTTTCTTCCCCCTCTTCTCTAGCTAGACACCAAGACCGACGGCGCTGCTATCCAGTACGACTACGGTGTTGATGACCCCTCCTTGCCAGAGCGACCAGGCAAGCCCCCCCCCCCTTAATCAACCCGATATCGCCTATTCTTCTCTCTACTGTTTGCATTAGAGTAGTGTAGCATGTTACTGCTTTCCGTTAATCCTATTCTGATGCATAGTCTGTCTTTGCTACTACTGTTGTTACCTTTACCTGCAATCCTAAATGCTTAGTGTCGGATGCTAGTATTCCATCAGTGGCCCTACATTCTTGTTCGTCTGCCATGCTATACTATCGGGCCATGATCACTTGGGGGGTGATCACGGGTATATACTTATATACATAATAAGTGATACATGTGGTGACTAAAGTTGGGTCGGCTCGTAGATTACCCGCAAGTGATTCCGATGTGGGGGCTGAAGGGGTAGGTGGCTCCATCTAGGTAGTGGTGGGCCTGGGTTCCCTATGGCCCCCAACTATTACTTTGCGGCGGAGCGAGAGGGCAGGTCGAGACTGCCTAGGAGAGAGGTGGGCATGGCCCTGGTTAGCATCCGCGGTTACTTCTAAATAACACGCTTAATGAGATCTTGGTACTTGATCTAAGTCTGGCCACTGACCTATACGCTACGCGAGATTAGTTATGGGCACTCGACGTCGTGGTATCAGCCGAAGCCTTCGTGATGTCAGCGGCTGAGCGGCGCGCGCTGGGTTGGACCGCGTAACGCAACTTCCTTGGAAATGGAGGTTGCTAGGTCTGCTCACCGGCTGCCCTCGCAACGTGCAAGTGTGCAATGGGCGATAGGCCCAGACCCCTGCGCATAGGATTTAGACCGGCGTGCTGACCTCTCTCTTGTGCCAAGGTGGGGCTGCGACGTGTTGATCTTTCGAGGCCGGGCATGACCCAGGAAAGTGTGTCCGGCCAAAGGGGATCGAGCGTATTGGGAAATGTGGTGCACCCATGCAGGGAAGTTTATCTATTTGAATAGCCGTCTCCCTCGGTAAAAGGATGGCCCGGAGTTGTACCTTGACCTTATGACAACTAGAACCGGATACTTAATAAAACTCACTCTTCCAAGTGCCAGATACAACCCGCTGATCGCTCTCTCACAGGGCAACAAGGAGAGGATCGCCGGGTAGGTTTATGCTATGCGATGATACGTGGTTATCTTACCATCTACTCTCTTCTACTACTTCAAGATGGAGGCTTCCATAAGCGTAGTCTTTGATAGGACTAGCTATCCCCCTCTTATTCTGGCATTCTACAGTTCAGTCCACATATACTACCCCTTTCGTTGATACCAATGCATATGTAGTGTACCTACTTTTGTGCTAGCCTTCTTAAGGCAAACTTGTTTAACTTATGTCTGTACTCAGATATTATTGCTTCCACTGACTCTTGTGTCTTCGAGCATTTGTATTCGAGCCTTCGAGGCCCTTGGCTTGTAATATAAAGCTTGTATTATTTTATTCGTGTCTAGAGTTGTGTTGTGATATCTTCCCGTGAGTCCCTGATCTTGGTCGTACACATTTGCGTGTATGATGAGTGTACGGTCAAATCGGGGGCGTCACAATCCACTTCCATAAACCCCAAAGTTATTCCATATGAGTCCACCATACCTTCCTATATGAGCTATCTACCTGTCGTTCCAAGTAAATTTGTATGTGCCAAACTCTAAACCTTCAAATGAAATTCTGTTTTGTATGCTCAAATTCCTCATGTATCAACTAGGGTTGTCGATATCTTCCATGCTAGGTGGGATATTCTCATGATGAGTGGACTCCGCTCATCACTCACAAGAAAATGGCCGGTAACCGGGATGGCTAGTCCCATGCTCGAATCAAAATAATTTCAAACAAAACTCCCCCAGGATTGTTGTTAGTTGGAGGCACCCATTGTTTCGGACAAGCCATGGATTGATGTTTGTTGGTGGTGGGGAAGTATAAACTTTACCATTCTGTTGGGGAACCGCCTATAATGTGTGTAGCATGGAAGATATCGAGATCTCTTGGTTGTTATGTTGACAATGAGAGTATGCCACTCAAAATTTCATTTATCTCTGTGAAGGGCCTATCCATTTACTTTTATGTTGAGTCATCATCCTCTTATTAAAAAGCACCAGTTGGAGAGCACCGTTATCATTCGCATGCATTGCTATTAATTTACATTGAGTATGACTGGATCTCCTTCACCATGAATTACAATGTTTAGTCAGTCCTTGATCTTCAGGGGTGCTCTGCATTTATGTTTTGCGGTCTCAGAAAGTGCTAGCGAGATAACATCTTGTTATATCATATTATGACTGTTTTGAGAAAGTGTTGTCATCCGATATTTATTATAATTGCTTGCTAGTTGATTATGCCATTGATATGAGTAAATATGAGACCTAACTGTTATTGTAAATATGGTTAGTTCATAATCTGTGCTGAAAACATGAATGCTGGCTTTAGATATTTGGAACAACAAGATCAAACAGAGTTTGTAAAAGTTTTTCTCTATCACTTTCAGCTTGTCAACTGAATTGCTTGAGGACAAGCAAAGGTTTAAGCTTGAGGGAGTTCATATGTCTCCAACATATCTACTTTTCCAAACACTTTCGCCCTTGTTTTGGACCCTAACTTGCATGATTTGAATGGAACTAACCCGGACTGACACTGTTTTCAGCAGAATTGCCATGGTGTTATTTTTGTGAAGAAATAAAAGTTCTCGGAATGACCTGAAAATTCACGGAGACACATTTTGGAATTTATAAAAAATATTGGCAAAAGAATCAGCATTAGGGGGCCCACACCCTGTCCACGAGGGTGTAGGTTACCCCCCTGGGGCGCGCCCCCTGCCTCATGGGCCACCTGAGACTCCCCGACGTCAACTCTAACTCTATATATTCATGTTCGGGGAGAAAACATTTAGAGAGAAGGATTCATCATGTTTTAGGATACGGAGCCACAGCCAAGCCCTAATCTTCATTGGGAGGGCTGATCTGGAGTCTGTTCGGGGCTCCGGTGAGGGGAATCCGTCACCATTATCATCATCAACCTTCCTCCATCACCAATTTCATGATGCTCACCGCCGTGCCTTGGTAATTCCATCACAGGCTTGCTGGACGGGGATGGGTTGGATGAGATTTACCATGTAATCGAGTTAGTTTTGTTAGGGTTTGATCCCTAGTTTTCATTATGTTCTAAGATTGATGTTGCTATGACTTTGCTTTGCTTATTGCTTGTCACTAGGGCCCTAGTGCCATGATTCAGATCTGAACCTATTATGTTTTCATGAATATATGTTTGTTCTTGATCCTATCTTGCAAGTCAATAGTCATCTACTATGTTTTATGGTTCGGTAACCCTGAAGTGACAATAATCGAGACCACTCCCAGTGATGACCGTAGTTTGAGGAGTTCATGTATTCACTAAGTGTTAATGCTTTTGTCTGGTACTCTATTAAAAGGAGGCCTTAATATCCCTTAGTTTCCAATAGGACCCCACTACCATGGGACCGGTAGGACAAAAGATGTCATGCTAGTTCTTTCTGTAAGAACGTATGACTATATTCGGAATACATGCCTACATTACATTGATGAACTGGAGCTAGTTCTGTGTCACCCTATGTTATAACTATTGCATGAGGAATCGCATCTGACATAATTATCCGTGATTGATCCATTGCCTACGGTCTTTTCACATATTGATCTTTGCCTAGTAACTTTTCTGTTGCCATTCTTACGATTACTACAGAAACTACTACTGTTACTTTTGCCACCGTTACGTTACTTCCATACTACTTTACTACTAAATATTCTGCTGTAGATATTAAGTCTTTCAGGTGTGGTTGAATTGACAACTCTACTACTAATACTTGCGAATATTCTTTAGCTCCCTTGTGTCGAATCAATAAATTTGGGTTGAATACTCTACCCTCGAAAACTGTTGTCATCCCTATACTTGTTGGTTATCACGGTCCAGCCTGTCATCGTAGAGGTCGTCGACTGGGCGGTAGCACAGGAGCTCACACGCCATGAGACATGCGGCCTGCGCGTTGGCTGGGCCGTGACAAGCGTGGGACGAGGAACTAGCCAGAGTTAGTGATGGGATGGCGGTGCGTCCATCACGCCGCATGGAGGGGTGCAGTGATGAATCTTGCTGCTCGTGCCCCGCCGGGCCGGTGGCGGCCTTGGCGGTAGGTGATGGTGAATGACGGGGTGGCCCGCTGATGGGCGCCGTCTAGGTGATGCGAGCAGCGAGGGCGGCCCGACGCTCAGCACGGGCTCGACGGGCGTCTACCATGGAGGTGGTGGAGCGGCGGCGGGTCGACCGGCAGAAGAGAGGCTTCCACGCACCCCTACCTGGTGTGCCAAATGTCGGATTCGAGGTTCCGCAGACCCTTGGGAGGTTCGAACTCTGGCATGCGTGCGAAGAACTCCCTCTTCCCTGTCGGCCTGCTGAATGATTCCATGGCCTAGCTCGACGAACCCAAGGGACAAGAGACACAACAGTTTATCCTGGTTCAGGCCACCTTGTGGTGTAATACCCAACTCCAGCTTTATGGTGGATTGCCTCGAGGGGCTGAGGATGAACTAGTATAGTGGACGAACAACCTCAGGAGGTGAGGTGTTCTTGAGCTCGATGAGCTGGTGGGTGTGTGGATGATCTGAACGATCTGTCCCCTTCTATGGTGGTGGCTAAGTCCTATTTATATTGGCCTTGGTCCTCTTCCCAAATGTAGGAAGGAAGGGATCCCACAACGGCCAAATTTGAAAGGGGACAACTAGTACAAGCTATCCTGATAAAACTAGTCTTCGCCTGCAAAAGGCTCTGGTGGTGATGCTGCAGTGGGCTCTGCGATGACCTCCGTCCTATCGTCCTGGCGGTCTTGGTCTTGTTGCATCGATATGGAAACCTTTAGTTGATTCCTCGGGACTCTGCGCCTACGCTTGCCTCCTTAGCACCAAAGAGGAAACTGGTACGCTGCGCCCGCTGGCGCCCACCTAGCCTTGGTCGTCATGGCTCGCGTCATGTGGACCTGCGAGGTGCACCTCGCATTGATATCTCCACTCCTCGGGAGCCAGCCTAGTGAGCCCCCCCCCCAGGGAGGTCTCGGTGTCATCCGCCTCGCGAGGCATGGCCCCTCGCGAGGGTCTTGGGTTGTTGTTGTTGAAGCTAGACCATACCGGGTCGTCGACGGAGACACGCTGTGGGACGCAGGCAGGCAAGTCTAGGTACCCCTGTTCCTAGGACGCCGACAGTCTGTGCCTGGCTTTGTACAAAGGGTTACATGCAACATCGGCAAGGTTTGTAAAAAAGGTTGATTACCGTGGCAGAGCCCGATTGCCGCGCCTTACGGGTAGAACTTGCGAAGATGCTCAATATTCCATGAGTTTTGCATTTTGATGCCATCTTAGGTATCCACACGGATTGAGCCAAGTCTGGTGACTCGTACTACCCAGTAAGGGCCTTCTCACATCAGCGTCAACTTGTTGGAACCCTTGGCGGACTTAACATGCCTAAGGACAAGGTCGCCTTCCTCAAGGCTCTGGACATGGACCCTGCGGCTGTGATAGTGGTGCAAGGCTTCCTGGTAGCATGCAACACATATAGCAGCCTGGAGATGGTTCTCCACAAGGAGGATGGCATCGTCACGCCAGTGCTACTCTTGCGCTACTTTATCATAGGCAAATACTCGAGGTGACCCATATATGAGTTTCGTGGGAAACACTACTTCTGCCCCATAGACTAGGTAGAAGGGAGTCTGGCCGGTTGCTCAATTTGGTGTCGTACAGATGGAACAAAGAACTATCGGTAGCTCGTCGATCCAGCGTCTACCACACTTTTGCAGCCTATCAAATGTTCTTGTCTTGAGTCCTCGCAGCACTTTATTGTTCGCCCTCTCAGCTTGTCCATTGCTTCTGGGATGGGCAATAGAGGTGAATGAAACTTTGCTTCCGAGGGTTTGCATGTATTGCATGAAGGCGCGTCTTGTGAACTGGGTGACATTATTAGTGATAACTCTGGCGGGTACTCCGAAACGGTGCACCAATCCCTTCAAGAACTTGATAGCTGACTGTGCGGTCACCTAGCTCAAGAGCTCCACTTCTAGAAACTTTGTAAAATTGTCGATTGCAACATACAAGAATTCAAAGCCCCCGGTAGCACGGGGGAAGGTGCCCAAGATGGCGAGTCCCAAGACCGAAAATGGCCATGGTAGAGGGATCATCTCTACCTTGAGCAGATTGATGGATGTTCTTATAGGGGAACTTGCGGGCTTCACATCTGGTGACTAGCTCGGTTTGCATCTTGGAGGGCCATGGGCCAGTAGAAACCTTGCCGGAAAGCCTTTCCAACCAAGGCTCTTGATCCAATATGAGAGTCGCACTTGCCTTTGTGTATTTCTGCCAATAGTTCATTTCCCTCTTCCCAACAAATGCACTTCAATTTTACACCGTTGGGCCTCCTTCTGTATAACGTGTGATTGACAAACTGATACATATTAGACCTCCGGGGCTAGTCTTTCAGCTTCTTCTTGCTCTTCGGGAAGTTCTGCAGTTTGGAGCTAGTGGATGATGTGATGTGCCCAGGATGGAGCTTGTGGCTCGACAACTAGGGCCAATGGCACCTCCTCACTCGTGGGAGCGCCTGATAACCCACAAGTATAGGGGGTCGTTTGTAGCCTTCTTCGGTAAATAAGAGTGTCAAACCCAACGGGGAGCTGAAGGTAGAACAAACATTCCCTCAAGTTCTATCGACCACCAATAGAACTCTACGCACCCTTGATGTTTGCTTTACCTAGAACATGTATGAAACTATTTTGTAGGAATAAAACTATGATTACTTTGCGAGAATAAAACTACGGATAAATTGCAAGGTAATAAAAGTGGATCACTTTTGTCAACAAGAGAGTCATTTGTCCCTAGGCAATCGATAACAAGTACCGGTAATCATTCTTGCAATTCTATGTGAGGGAGAGGCATGAGCTAACATACTTTCTGTACTTGGATCATATGCACTTATGATTGGAACTCTAGCAAGCATCTGCAACTACTAAAGATCAATAAGGTTGTGAAACCCAATCATAGAATTAAGTATCAAGTCATCTTTATCCCATGCGCAACAACCCACCTACTCGGGTTTAAGCTTCTGTCACTCTCGCAACCCACCATAAGCAAATGATGAACGCATTGCAACACCCTACAATAGGGACATGTCACATTTGCGCGAGACGGAGGGCATCGTAGGACAACACCATAAATAAAATATACAATCGTACCAACCAAGATCACGAGTAACCTACAGGACAAAACGGATGTACTCAAACATCATAGGATAACCATAGATCGTTGGGAAATAATATATGGAGTTGAGCACCATGTTTAAGTAGAGATTACAGCAGGGAGAAGGGGTGTTACACTGTTGCATAGAGGAGGAAAAAAGTGGGTGTTGACGGTAGCAATATTGTTGATGTAGATCGCCATTATGATCCTAGCCCCGGCGGCACTCCGACGCCACCGAGAGAGAGGGGGAGAGAGCCTCCCTCCTTCTTATTCTTCCTTGTCCTCCCCCTAGATGGGAGGAGCGTTCTCCCTCTAGTCCATGGCCTCCATGGCAGTGGAGGGGCAGGAGTCCCTCCGAGATTGGATATCCCTCTCTGTTCTCTTCTGTTTCGTGTTCCCCAGACCTGGCCCTTCACCATTTCTTAAATTCTTGGAGATCCGTAACTCTGATTGCGCTGAATGTTTTGCATGATTTTATTCATAAATTATCTTTCTTGCACCAAAAGAAGGGCCCTAACCATCCTTCAAGGAGGGTACAAGATACCTGGGCGCGCTAGGGGGTGCCCGGCACACTTTGGTGGGTTGTGGTCACTATGGGCCCCCGTTTGTGTTAATTCGACCTCCCAAAAATCATAAATATTCCAAAATAATTCTCCGTAAATTTTTATCGCATTTGGACTTCGTTTGATAAGGATTTTCCGCGAAACAAAAAACATGCAACAAACATGAACTAGCACTGGGCACTGGATCAATAGGTTAGTCCAATAAATCATATAAAAAGTTGCCAAAAATATGTGAAAGTTGTACAATATTGGCATGAAACAATCAAAAATTATAGATACGGCGAAGATGTATCAACATCCCGAAGCTTAATTCCCGCTCGTCCTCGAGTAGGTAAATGGTAAAAAAGATAACTTTTGATGTGGAATGCTACCTAGCATAATCTTGATCATATATCTAATCATGGCATGAATATTAAGACATAAGTGGTTCAAAGCAACAGTCTATAATTTGACATAAAGACATGAATACTCAGGCATCCCAACAAACAATCATGTCTTTCAAAATATCAACGCTAAAGAAAGTTATCCTACAAAATCATATATTCTTGTCATGCTCTGTCTTCTTAACACAAAGTATTTATCATGCACAACCCTGATGACAAGTCGAGCAATTGGTTGATACTTTTTAACGTGCTTTAGCTTTTTCAACCCTCACGCAATACAGAGCGCGAGCAATGGATATAGCACTACGGGTGGAATAGAGTATGATGATAGGGGTAAATATAAAGAAGACAAAAGGTAAGAAAGTCTCACATTGACACGGCTAACCAACGGGCTATGGAGATGCCCATCAATTGATATCAATGCAAGGAGGAGGGATTGCCATGTAACGAATGCACTAAGAGCTATAAGGTTATGAAAGCGCAAAATAAAAACTAAGTGGGTGTGCATCTAATCCTATAATGAAAAATTCCCACTAGTATATGAAAGTGACAACACAGGAGACTCTCCGTATGAAAAACATGGTGCAACTTTGAAGCATTAGTGTGGAACTAGCATGCCCCTTCTCTCTTTATTTGTTTTTTATTTCTATTTATTTTTAGTTCTTTTTGTTCTTTTTATATGTTTTTCTCTCACTATCCGGATCTCATCCCGACTTTTGGGGGAATCATAGTTTCCATCATCCTTTCCTCACTAGGGCAATGCTCTAATAATGAAAATTGATGATCATCACACTTCTATTTACTTACAACTCAATATTGCAACTCAATACCTATAAAAAATATGACTCTATATGAATGCCTTTGGAAGCGTACCAGGATGTGCAATGATCTAGCATAACATGTATGAGAAATGATGAACGATGGATCAAGTCATCAAAACGGAAGCGGTGGAAATTGCATGGAAATATATCTCAGAAAGAATATGGAAAGGCCATATTAGGTAGGTATGGTGGTTGTTCAGGAAGATATAATAAGGCTTATGTGTGATATAGCATATCATATCACAGGGTTTGGATGCACCTGTGAAGTTTGCACCACATCTCGAGGTGAGAAAGGGCAATGCACTATACCGTAGAGGCTAGCAAATTGCGGAAAGGTAAGAGCGTGTATAATCCATGGACTCACATTAGTCATAAAGAACTCATATACTTATTACAAAAGTTTATTAGCCCTTGAAGCAAAGTACTCCTATGCATTCCCCTAGGGGGATAGATTGGTAGGAAAAGACCATCGCTCGTCCCCGACCGCCACTCATAAGGAAGACAATCAATAATTAATCATGCTACAACATCATAGCATAACGAGAGACGATATGTGCATGCTTCGGGAATCACAAACTTAACACCAATATTCTTACTCACCACAACTGTTTGCTAGTACCTCCCACATATTCCATCTCTATATTGCAAAACTATTGCAAGGAATCAAACATACCATATTCAGTGATCCATAAGTTTTATGTAGGATTTTGTGACTAACCATGCTAATGAACAATTCCTGTTGACTCTCTAAATAGATATAAGTGAAGCATGAGAGTTTAATTCCTTCTACAAAAGACCATGCTCTAATAATTATAAGTGAAGCAAAAGATCATTCTAAAAATAACGGTTTTCCATGTGAAGAGAAAAAGGCAATCCAAACTTCAAATGATATAAGTGAAGCACATGAAGCATTCTATAAAGCCATACTCAAAAGATATAAGTGAAGTGCAATGAGCATTCTCTAAATCGACCATGGATTATCTCATACTAGCATGGTGCATAAAAGAAAAGTAAAAACTAAGAGCAAAAGACGCTCCAAGATTCACACATATCACATGAACGAAACGAGAACGAAAACATACCGATACTTGTTGAAGAAAGATGGGATGCCTTCCGGGGCATCCCCAAGCTTAGATGCTTGAGTCTGTTTGAATATTTACTTGGGGTGCGTTGGGCATCCCCAAGATTGAGCTCTTGCCTCTCCTACTTCTCCACGTATCGAGACCTCCTCGATCTTTGATCACTTCATCAACACAAAACTCAACAGAAAGCTCGGTAAGATCTGTTAGTATATAATAAAGCAAATTACTACTCTATGTACGGTTGGAAACCAATTCATATTTGGTTTTTTCATTTTATCTACTATAATATAACTTTTTCATGGCCTTTTCCACTAATAGAATCGATAGTTTCATCAAAACAAGAAAACCAATGCATCAAAAAAGAATCTATCTTAAACAGGATAGTTTGTAGTAATCTGAAAATTCAACATACTTCTGTACTCTAAAAATTATTAAAAAGTAAGAAAAAAATAAACACTACAGCAAAAAGTTTCAGAAATTTCGACGTTCCAGTAAAAAATGTAAAATCGCACACTACAGCCAAAGTTTCTGTTTTTGCACAGCACATACCAACAAGCAATCCACTCATCCAAAGGCAAATCTTGGCACATTATTTTTATAATACAATGGAATTGTAAAAGGGGATAATTATTTTTGTGAGAATCTTCATGAAAAATTCTACATTATTTCCATGAGCATGAACAGAAGTGGTCAAGGTCGACCCTCACTTCTCTAATGCATAACTTCCAATCGCTTCTCTTTTGTGAATTTTTTTAAGTTCCCCTCTATATTTTTTGTTTTAAAATATTATAAAAGCACTCAACAGAAATAAATGACTATCTAAAACTTCTAGGTTGTCTCCCTGACAGTGCTTTCTTGAAAGCCATTAAGCTAGGCATAAAGTGCTCAAGTAATGAATCAACCCCGATCCCAAGGTATATCAAAGCCAATTTTGATTAACAATGATCGGGAATTTAGTAGTGAGCACAAAGCAACATATATCATGCAATGACGAAGTCTAACTCTCTTCCTATGCATCGGCATGTCATACAAGAACAATTCATGCACATCAAGTAAAGGCCAATACATAGCATAAACAATTTCTTGCAATTTTTTCGTGTTGGAAACATAGAGAGGCGGAAATGTAGCTCCTCTCTCATAATAATTGCAAGTAGGTGCAGCAAGCACATGCATATTATATTCATCAAAATTATCATGCGCAACAATAAAAGGCAGCCCATCAATGTAATCCTTAATAAGAGCAAACTTCTCCGATATAGTGTAGTTTGGAGAATTCAAAAAGATAATAGGACTATTATGTGTGGGTGCAATAGCAACAATTTCATTCTTAAGATAAGGAACTATATCAAGTTCATATCCATAAGCATAATTCATATTGACATCTTGCCACAGGCATAACAAGCATCAAGTTCATCAAAAAGGGATATTTCAAAAGAATCAAGGGGATCATAGCAATTATCATAACATTCATCCTTTAGTAAGCATGAACTGAAATTAAACAATGTATGAGTTGAAGAGTTAATATCATTACAAGGTGGGCACGAGTAGCTAATCCGCTCTTCCTCCTTTTGTTCTTCGCTGTCCTCATCATCTTTTTCATCGAATGAGCTCATAGTTTCATCAATTTCTTCTTCCATAGAATACTTCAAAATATTAATCTCTTCTTGGACAGCGGAGACTTTCTCAATAAATTCCTCAATATCGCAATTGTATTTATAGTTACCATAGCTATGTTGAAGGATAGCAAAATTTCCAGGTCTATAAACTGAATCATCAAAATCTTCAAACTTTTCAAACAAAGATTCAATCTCATAAGCACCCTTAAAAGCAACAAATACTTCTATTCATTCGACATCATAGTAATCATATATACCATTAACATAAGAAGCCAAGGTTTCATATTCATTAAATTTGCATGAAAAGATAAGATGTGGGGCATTCATCATAGAGCAACAAGTATAATCATATCTCAAGCATAGCTCCCAAGCATACCATTGCAACATATGAATTTGATCCCATAACAATTTCCCTTTATGAGTCAAGTGATAATCCCTAAAGTATTCACGTTGATCCAACGTTACTCCCATTATATAATTGAATGGGGTTTTCTCAGGATTATCAAAGTACTGCATAATATCTTTCACATAACGAGAATCGAGGGTTTTAGGAGGTTCCCCATCTCCATGAGTACCAAGTACCATTAATTTTTTTGATGTTTCGTGTTCCATATCCACAACTAAAGATAGAGAACAACTTAGAACAGGAAATAAAACTACTTAGTGATAAAGCAAACAAGCACACACGAGAATATTCACCCCACGCTATTGCTCCCCAGCAATGGCGCCAGATAAAGGTATTGGTAACCCACAAGTATAGGAGATCATTGGTAGACTTCTTCGATAAATAAGAGTGTCGAACCCAACGAGGAGCTAAAGGTAGAACAAATATTCCCTCAAGTTCCATCGACCACCGATACAACTCTACGCAAACTTGACGTTTGCTTTACCTAGAACAAGTATGGAACTATTTTGTAGGAATAAAATGTAACACCCACGATGCGGCTATATCTCCCACGTGTCGGAGCACGACTTAGAGGCATAACCGCATTGTAGGAAATGTCGCAAGAGGGGTAATCTTTACACATCCCATGTACTGAATAAGGAAAGAGGTACATAGTTGGCTTACAATCGCCACGTCACACAATAGCATAAATATAGCATTACAATCATCCAGATACAATCAAGGTCCGACTACGGAACCAAAATAAAGACAACCCCAAATGCATAATGTCCCCGATCACCCCAACTGGGCTCCGCTACTGATCGTCTGGAAAAGAAACGTAGTATCGTCCTGAGTCCTTGTCGGAGTAATGGGCCACGGGTAGGCACCCGAGTCCCATAACCTTTCAAGACATCGGGGCAGGCTGCGGCCCTCAAGACCCCAGGACAAAGAGCCGCCTCCTGAGGAGTCGACGGCAAGGCGGCCGACTGCCCGCTCACGGCCGAGTCCCAGGGACGACTTCTAGAGAAGCCGGCTCTGGGAGTCGGCCTACGACTCCAACAAACCCCATGACCTCATCAAAGGGGGACGAGGCAGGGGCGTGGCTACAGCAAAGCCCACCCCCGCCCCTCACCAAGGGCAGGCATGGCCACAGCACGCCGTACCCCAGAAGATCTCCGTGCGGCGTGGCACTGTTGGCATGCCGGCCCTGACATCAGCACTGCAAGGCCGAATCCTGCACCCACGACGGCTTGTCTGTATGGCCTGGAGGTAGCAGGGCCCACCAGTCAGTGAGACCTCGGGAGACGGCCGGAGAACCACCAGTCGGACCCGTCGGGAGTCGGCCCAGGGGAGTCGGCCGAGCCCTCCCCCGGGGCCCACGCGCCATTAATCAATATGAGATGGGGAGTGGCCACAGTGATCGCCCGCCAGGCGGCGGGGCTGTTGCCACGACCTCATGATCAAGCCCGCGTCATCAGAAGTACGGGTACAGTAGTCAGCAGCCGGCAAGACCCGCCCGCGGCGGACGCGGCCTATCGGCTCCGTACCCGGCCAGTCGGTGGGGCCCGCCAGTCGGCGGGCCCCATCGGTCAGCAGAGAAGACGGAGGCCAGAGACACTGACGGCTGGGCCCATGCCCAGCCGGATTACCATTGTACCCCTGGGGGGTAGGCCTATATAAACCCCCCCAGGGCACCCATGCAAAGGGTTGGAACCCATTAGCTCTAGACCAGATCATATAGAAGGGAGAGAGCTAGCCTTGCCCTCTCCTACCACCAGAAAATAGCTCAAGGAGCAACCGTGTAAGCACTTTGCCATAGTGATCATGCGGAGACCCCGCAGAGCAGCAGTAGGGGTATTATCTCCCCGAAGAGCCCCAAAGCTGGGTAAGATTTGTCGGCGTGCATGTCTTCGCCTCATCCCGTTTCCAGGCACCGGCGATGTTCTACTCGCCCCCAACATGATAAGCCACCCGTTGGCATATGTCGCACCAAACCCCCGACATTTGGCGCCCACTGTGGGGCCTGGTGCACCGCCGTCCGGAGATCTGTTCTGTACGAGAACCCTTTTCCTCCCTGGCAAGCGCAGCCAGCCAGGCACGCCAGATGGAGTTTGCGCTGACGCGCTAAGCTGCGTCGAGATCGCCTGCGCGGTCAGCTCCTTGGCCGAACTCGTCGGCGAGGTCCGCCTCTCCGACAAACCTGCCTCCAACGCAGGCACAGGCGGCGCCGAGAACCTCCTCACGGGCCTCATCGATCAACTCCACGTTTTCGGTGAGCCTGCCGTAGACTTGGAGTCCGTAGGCTCCACTGAGCCGATGCTGGTCGACTCCGACACCGCGTCGCTCGACGCGTTCCCCACCAACGTGGTGGTCTATGACGAACCTCTCCCCCACATAGAGGGCGACAGAAGCACCATCACTGAGGTGCTAGTCATCAGTCATGACGAGTTCCCGTCGGAGGAGCGCCCGACTCGCTCGGCGCGGCGCTGCAGGACCTAACTGCGCCTATTCCGGAAGACGCTGATGCCAAAATGTTGGAGGCGAGCCGCCTTCAGCTCGTTGAAGGCGTGAAGAAGCTGGCCAGCATGAGGCGCTTGTCAGAAGCCTACCAGCGGGAGATGGATCGCGCTGTCGGTGGCTCGCCGGCCCCGGCGGAGCCCAGCCGCTTTGGCACGATCCGGCAGCGCGGCGTAGCCATCGCCAACATGTTTGGGGCAAGCCGCCCTATGTATGCTACACCAGCAGAGAACATCCGAGCCGCCCAGGTAGCGGCGGACGAGCTGGACAATTTTGAGGGCGAAGAACGCCGCCTCATGATGGAGCGAGTCCAACGGCTTCTCAACGCGGCCGCCGCGTAGAATGAGGCTGGCTGCCACGCGGAGGCGCCTCAACGACCCAACGACGACCTTCACCGAGACCAAGGCGAGACGTCTCGGACGCTGACTGGCGGCGGCCGAGGAAGAAGAGACAACGAGCTGACTATCAGCCACAGTCGGACTCGCATTACCATAGAGCGCGACCGAGACGGCCGCCCAAGGGCAGTGGAACGACGGGACGACTGTCCGCCTCCCCCTCCCCGCAAGGAGAGGCGAGTCTCCCTGCCGCCTGTTGACCATCCGACTCTCGGTGACCGCCTCGGCCGCCGAGAGGGAGTTGGAGAGAACGACGCCCGCCATCGGATCGACCGGCTCCACTGATCCTTAGCACTGGAAGAAGAAGACGAGCTGGGTCCGCCTTGTTTCGGGCCCCGCATTCGGGACGAGCCCTTTCCCAGAGGGTTCACGCTCCCAAGAGACACGCCCAAGTATACCGGCTCCGTGAAGCCGGAAGACTGGCTAGTCGACTACTCCACGGCCGTCAGCATAGCAAACGGCAACAAGCGTGTCACCGTAAAGTACGTGCCGCTCATGCTCCAGGGCATGGCCCGGACATGGCTGAACAACCTAAAGCCCCGCAGCATCAACAGCTAGGTCGACTTCACCGAAGCGTTCGTCCGCAACTTCACCAGCACGTACAAGTGTCCTCCCAAGCCTCGTCAGCTCTCCTTGTGCGTGCAAGGCCCCAACGAGTCCACTCGTGATTACCTCACGTGTTGGGCCGAGATCCAGAACTCCTGCGAGGGCATGCATGAGGTGCAGGCTATCGAGTACTTTACAGCCAGGTGCAGGGAAGGCACCCTCCTCAAGCACAAGCTCCTCTGCGACGAGCCAGAAACCCTCGACGAGCTGCTGATCATAGCGGACAAGTATGCCACGGCCGACTCCTCCATGAAGGCGGAAATTCAAATCAGCACAACTGGCAAAGTAGCTCCTCAACCTCCAAGAACTCCGGCGGCAGACACCGGCCGGCAACGACAGCAGGGCGACAACAAGCGCAAGGCCCCCGAGCCGGCTTCTAGCAGCCAGCAGGTCGCGACCGTTGAAGCCCAGTAGCCAGAAGAGCAGCGTCCGCCCAAGCGACAGAAAGGCGGCAAGCCAAACTGGTTGCCGGCCTTCTCCTATGAGCAGACCTTGGATGGACCTTGCAAGTTCCACAGCGGCGCAAAGCCGTCGAATCACACCACCCGGAAGTGCCACTGGCTCACCAGGATCGCCAAGGGAGACGGCCTCCTGCCTCCCCTGCCTGCTGGGCAGCCGCCTCCGCCCCAGCAGCCGGCAGTCAGGCCAGTCGGCGCAGTCCAAGACAAATACCCCGAAGAGCATGGAGCCTATGTGGTGTTCACTAGTGTGGCTGATGATCGACGCAGCAGGCGGCTGCAGCGACAAGAGGTGAATGCAGTAGCGTCGGAGACGCCAGAGTTCATGCACTGGTCTGAGAAGCCCATCAGCTGGAGCAGGGCTGACCACCCAGAGGTTATGCCGAGTCCGGGCTCCTACACCTTGGTCCTCGATGCCACCTTTGCTACGGACAGACGAGCCGCGCGTTTCTCATGAGTTCTGATAGACGGGGGCAGCAGCATCAATATCCTGTACAAGGACACCATGGAGAAGTTAGGGATCAAGCAAAGACAGCTTCAGAACAGCCGAACTGTTTTCCACAGCATTGTTCCTGGGCTTTCCTACTCGCCAATCGGCAAGATCCTGATGGACGTCCTCTTTGGGGACTAAGATCACTTCCGTAGAGAGCCCGTTTGGTTTGAGGTGGTGGATCTTGAGAGCCCATACCATGCGCTGCTTGGCCGACCTGCCTTGGCCAAGTTCATGGCGGTCCCCACTACGCCTACCTCAAGATGAAGATGCCCAGTTCCAGGGGAATTCTGACCATGGCTGGCGACTACCAGAAGTCGTCTGCTTGCGCAGCTGAGAGCAGTCGGCTAGCCGAGTCCCTGGTAATCGCGGCTGAGAAGTGGCTCCTTGAGCGGGTTGTGGCGATGGACGGCAAGCAGCCTGAGATATCGCCCAACCCAAACGAGTCGGAGGCTGAGGGTTCGTTCAAGCCGGCCAAAGAGACAAAGAAGATAATCTTGGACCCGGAGCACCCAGAGAGGTACGCCGTCGTAGGTGCAAACCTCGACAGCAAATAGGAAGGCGAGCTCGTCGATTTCCTCCGTGAGAATCGGGACATATTCGCATGGTCCCCCAAAGACATGCCAGGTGTACCGACGGAATTCGCCGAGCACAAGTCACATGTCCGATCTCATGCAAAGCTGGTCAGACAGCCCCTGTGCCGCTTATCAGAAGAGAAGAGAAGTGTCAGGACCCCGATTCCAAGTCACATCGATCTAGCCGGTAACACCTCATATCGCTTTGCGGCCTCACGCACGGTATCCCACGGGTGTTGCCTTACCATGGCCCGGGACCGTTTGCGTCTTTTGGCTCACGTATATGATAGTGTCGCTAGCATCCATATGATAGAGAACCCGGGCCAACATGGCTAGTCGTGAACCCAAAGCGGCACAGACCTATGGAGACAGGCATACATGAATCACATCGAGCATGTCAGTCATCAGTGAGTGATTCCGGGCTGTAGCACTGGGCTAACAGGACTCCGGGGAACCCGGGCTGTAGCAGGCTAGGCAGGACTCCAGATGTCACCGCGTGACATTTCCCCGAAGGGACAGACATAGGAATGATGTGGAACACATGCCGGCCAGTCAAGTGTCCTGAGCAGTAGTGCTGGGCTAGCAGGACTCCGGTGAACCGGGCTGTAGCGGACTACTATGGCTCGAGGAACACTAGACTACATTTCCCCATAAGAAAGGCTGCCAAGGATAAACAACTAGATTGTCGGTCCCACTCATACCAAGCATTTCAATCATACACACAATATGCCCGATATGAGTACATACAACATGGCATCACAACAAAACTCTACAACTCAAGTACTTTATTTAAAGGCTCCAGCGAGCCATACATAACATGTTCATACAGATAGGGGTCACATGACCCGACACTCAAGTCATACAATCATACAAGCACATGCAGAAGCAACTAGTCTGAGTACAGACACTAGAAAGAATGAAGGTTTCTCGAAGCCTGTCTATCTACATAGGGCCCTCCATGGCCAGGAACGCCACCTGGGTGGCTAGTCACTCGTCGACGTCAAGGTCTACGTAGAACCCATCGGAGGGGCGGTGTTGTCGTCTAAAAACAGTAATTAAGCAAACATGAGTACAAAGGTACTCAGCAAGTCTTACAACAGAACCTACTATACATGCTCATTCTCAAGAAGGTGGTGGGGTTATTGCAGCAAGCCAGCTTTGACTCTTGGCTAAGCTATCCTACGGAACTCCACTAGTAAAATAGTTTTCGCACACGAATCCACTACTCACCAACACAATACTCCACCGGGGATCCTCCCTCATCATCCTACGAGAGGGCCATCCTCGGTACTCATACTTATCTTGAGTCTTTTAGTAGTAACCATTAACTTGTCTATGAACTGTATAGGCAACCAAGTAGTCCTTTACCGCGGACGCGGCTATTCGAATAGATGATGTTAACCCTGCAGGGGTATACTTCTTCATACACGCTTTCACCACTTACCGCCGTTTACACGACATGTACTCGGCAACCTTCAAGCGGAAGCCCAGCGAGGGTGTCGGCCACGGCCTACCTAAACACTTAAGTCTCTAGTCCAGGTTTATCGCCTATCCAAGTTCCATCCGCAGGGAGTCCGGCCGAGGTTTCCACCCGAACAATGTGAACAGGGTTCCCGAGACACCAAACGGGTGACTCGGTACACCGTGCCATGGTGTATCTACCGCAACATAGCCCACCCCTAGGGTCAACGCTACGCACGGCTGCCAACACATAACCTACAAACACCAGAAACTATTTGCAACTCCTGGACAGAGTACTAGGGTGATTAAGAAGCCTAGAGGGTCCATTGGTTTCGGGCCCAATGTACGGTAGTAACGGCATCTTAAATCACACATAGAGATCTCAGTTCTTATGGATGGTCTCAATGAAACAACCCACCATGTACTCCTACATGGCCTCTCATCGATACCTTTACCAAAACATGTTCAACACATCCCTCACAATACCGACATAAATATTTCACTCTAGCCCATCACCCAGATGAACCAGACCTGACACAACTCTAAGCATAGCAGGCATAGCAAGGTAGGAATCACATACATGGCTCAATCAACTCCTACACATGCTAGTGGGTTTCATCTAGTTACTGTGGCAATGACAGGTCATGCAGAGGAAAAGGTTTCAACTACCATAGCACACAGCAGTTTGAATCGCGTTGTCTTAATGCAGTAAACAAGAGCAGAAGCAAGAACATGGTTTTGTATCGGAATGATCAATGGGTTGCTTGCCTGTTGTAGTGGTAGTAGGGTACTGCCCTTCAGACGGATACTCGGGGTTATCCTCGGAGGCAGAACCTACCACAAAATCACACCGAACATAATCAACACATGGCAATATGCAACAATATGATGCATGCTATGACATGGCAAGATGAAAGTGTCTTGGCCTAATGCAAGCTAAAATAGAAGGGGATGAACTCAATTGAATCAAAGATTCAAATATTAGCTCATTAAACATGGCCTTATTAGTGCATTACCTTATTCTTCTTAAACAGCAAGGTTAACTTGTTTTGTCATGCATGAAACCATTACAGATGGATAGATTGATTTTTTCTGATCATTTTCCATATATAAATCTTTGCATTTGGAGCTATGGTTGATTTTCTATGATTTTTAGAAGTTTTGACTATTTTCTGGAATTTCCTATATAAGAATAAATCCAGAAAATAAATAACTGCGTCAGCACTGCGTCACTGTGACGTCAGCGGGTCAAAGGCGCCAGCCCAGGTCAAACCTGACTGGTGGGCCCCATCTGTCAGTGTCTCAGCTAACTAACACAGATAGTTAGTGTTTAGTTAGCACTAAACTGGGGTTAGTTAGGCCCTGGGCCCATATGTCAATGAGAGAGAGTTAGTTAACGAGGTCATTAACCTCTAACAGAGTGATTAGCTCTAATTAAAAACTAATCTAATTTAGTTAGGAGCTGGCCCCACATATCAGTGACTCGGGTGGGGTCAAACTGGGGTCAAACCCCTGGTCAGTAGGGTCAATCCCGCCGGCGTTGAGTCGCCGGCGAGGCCGAGACGGTGGAGAGCGTCGGAAACACTGCTCCATCGACCAAAACGGCAGCCGAGGGCATCTATGCGTTGCGGGTGCTCGGCCGCATCCATCTACGCACGAGGGAGGGGCTGAGGTCAGCCAAGTTCGCCGGAATCAAACCTCACGACAGCGACTGGAGTTCGGTCCTCGACGGAAACGAGGCTACGGTGGACGGGAGGACGAACGGATGCTTGTTCTAGGGTCCTGGGACCACACTGAGCATAGACACACGCTCAAACGCGGGCGGCAGCAACGGTGGCCGCGGTGGTTACATGGCCGGTGGAGTAAAGCTCTCGGCCGCAACGGTGAAGCTAGCTAGAGGGAGAAATCGACACGGGGAGTAGAGGGAAACGGCAGAGGGGCTCACTACAAAGTCGAAGAGAAGCTCGGCGGCTCGAGGGAGGCATCGAGGAGGGCACACGGTCGCCGGCGATCTCGGTGGACCGAGGAAGAAGAAGGTGTCAGGGTCGGTGCTTGGAGGCGTCCGGCGTCGCATGAGTCGTCGAGGAGGCATAGACGATGGAGGCGGAGCTCACGGGCACGTCAGAGAGGCGAGAGGGTGGCTTAGGTGACGACTACGGCGAACGACGGCGAGGATGGCGCTCGGCCATCGTGGGAGAGGGTGAGGGAGACGAGGGGGAGAGAGAGGAGGAGTGCAGGGGGGTGCTGGCGTCTTCGTGGCGCTCGGATGGGGACGAGGAGGCAGCAGGAGGTGGAAGCAGGAGGTGGCCGCGGGTGCGCGCGCCGGCGACACGCCTCTGCCTACTGGCAGAGGTGGGTGACGACTGTCACAAGCCTGGTGGGCTAGGCCAGCACAGGTGAGGCCTAGGTGGGTTTCTCTCTCTCTCTCTCTGTCTTTCTTATTTGTTTTCTTTTTCTATTTTTCTGCAACTGTTGGGCTTTATTAAAAATACCTAGACATCTTTAAAAATCCTGAAAATAATCAGGGGCTCTGTTTAGATTATTCCCAACAGCCCACACTTATTTCCAGAATTATTTGAGCACTTAAATTATTCTATAGCATTTAAATGCCCAAATTCAAATAGTTATGATTTAATTCAGAGAATCCAGAATGTCCTAGAAAAGAGTGCACCATTTTTGCCAGGGCTTTTAGCCCAATCCAGAAATGATGAACATTTTGTGAAGGGCATTTTGGGTTCATTGAAAATAATTTTAGTAAACCCTAGTTGTTTCCAGGGGGTGCTGGGGGTTCTGTCTTCCCCATTTCAAATTTAAGAGGAATTTAAACATGATGCACACTCTAATGCTTGAACTAACTAGGGTGTGACAAGAAGAGTTGTCGGAGAAGAGATAGCCCGACTCCTAGCAGCCGGCTTCATTATGGAAGTGTTCTTTCCAGAATGGTTAGCAAATCCGGTCCTGGTACTAAAGAAGAACAAGCAGTGGCGAATGTGTATTGACTACACGAGCCTCAACAAGGGCTGCCCTAAGGATCCATTCGCTTTAACAAGAATCGATCAGGTGATAGACTCCACAGCCGGATGCGAGCTATTGAGTTTTTTGGATGCATACTCAGGATATCACCAGATCCAGCTAAACCTGGCTGACAGACTGAAAACCGCCTTCATCACGCCGTTTGGAGCCTTCTGCTACCTCACCATGACGTTCGGCTTAAGGAATGCCGGCGCCACCTTTCAGCGTTGCATGCAGAAGTGCCTCCTCAAGCAGCTCGGCAGGAACACCCACGTTTACGTGGACGACATGGTGGTGAAGACGGAAAAACGTGGGACACTGCTGGAAGACCTCAAGGAGACTTTTGAGAACCTGCGCCGGTTCCAGATCAAGCTCAACCCCGAGAAGTGTGTCTTCGGAGTACCAGCCGACCAGCTGCTAGGTTTCCTGGTCTCTGAACGCGGCATAGAATGCAACCCAGTAAAAATCAAGGCCATTGAGAGAATGGAGGTACTCAGCCGACTGCTGGATGTGCAGAAGTTCACCGGCTGCTTAGCGTCCATCTGCTGATTCATCAGTTGGCTGGGCGAGAAAGCTCTCCCCTTATACCAACTCATGAAGAAGACCACTTTTTTCGAGTGGAACCATAAGGCGGACGAAGCTTTTCACCAGTTGAATAAGATGCTGACTACTCCACCCGTCCTGGCGGCTCCGACTCCCAAGGAGCCTATGCTCCTGTACATCGCCGCCACCAGCCGAGTAGTCAGCACAGTCATTGTAGTGGAGCGCAAGGAGGAAGGCAAGGCGCTGCCTGTCCAGAGACCGGTATATTACCTGAGCGAGGTACTGTCGACCTCCAAGAAGAACTACCCCCACTACCAGAAGATGTGCTATGGCGTACACTTAGCTGCCAAGAAATTGAAGCCTTACTTTCAAGAGCATCCAATCACGATGGTTTGCACGGCCCCAATTGCCGAGATCATTGGTAGCCGAGATGCTTCTGGCCGAGTGGCCAAGTGGGCCATAGACCTGGCTCCCTACACCATCCACTACCAACCCTGCACCGCCATCAAGTCACAAGCACTGGCCGACTTCCTCGTCGACTGGGCCGAGACCCAGTACCTACCCCCAGCGCCTGATTCCACCCATTGGCGGATGCATTTCGACGGCTCCAAGATGCGCACTGGCTTGGGAGCTGGCATCGTCATCACCTCTCCCAAAGGCGACAAGCTCAAGTATGCGCTGCAAATCCACTTCGCCGCCTCCAATAACGTCGCCGAGTACGGGGCGCTCATTCACGGGCTCCGGCTTGCCAAAGAGCTTGGCATCCGCCGGATCTTGTGTTATGGCGACTCGGACTTAGTGGTCCAGCAATCATCTGGCGACTGGGACGCGAAAGATGCAAACATGGCGAGCTACCGTTTCCTCGTGCAGCAACTCAGCGGGTATTTTGAAGGGTGCGAGTTTCTCCATGTGCCAAGAAACGACAACGACCAAGCAGATGCCTTGGCACGAATAGGCTCTACCCGACAAGCAATACCATCTGGCGTCGCCCTTCAACGCCTCCTTAAGCCGTCTATCAAGCCTTCACCAGAATCAGACTCCATTTTTGTGCTGCCTCCTCCCGAAGACGGCGGATCCGACTCCAGAGCTCTGGCAGTCGGAACGAGGATTTTTGCGGAAGACCCAAATGCTGCCATAGCCAAACCCGGCCCGAGGACTACAGTGGCAGACTTGAAGACTCCAGAACTCGGCCCAAGGACCGCGCCAGTCGGCCTGGGGACTTCATCAACCTAGCAAGCGGCTGTTGACTCCAACCCGCCGCCTCCCAGCCCAACCGCCCTCGTCCAAGTCGTAGTTCTGGCAGTCGAAGAAGTAGTAGCACCCTCATGGGCCCAGCCTATCCTCAGATTCCTGGTGAACAAAGAGCTGCCGACGGATGGAACTTCAGCTCGGCAAATACAACGCTGGGCGGCAGCCTACACCATAGTCAACAGAGAGCTGGTCAGGCGCAGCGTCACTAGTGTCTACCAGCACTACGTAGAGCCAGAGCAAGGCCAAGCGATTCTCAAAGACATCCATCAAGGCGAGTGCGGCCACCATGCGGCTTCAAGAGCACTCATCGCCAAAGCCTTTCGACATGGTTTCTTTTGGCCAACTACCTTGGAAGAGCCCAAGGAGCTGGTCCAAAAATGCAAAGGGTGTCAGAAGTTCAGCTCCAAGCCGCACCAGCCAGCTTGTGCACTCAAGACCATCCCCATTGCCTGGCCTTTCGCAGTTTGGGGTCTAGACATGGTGGGACCATTCAAAACAGCACGAGGTGGTTTAACTCACTTACTTGTCGCAGTGGACAAGTTCACCAAGTGGATAGAAGCAAAGCCAATCAAGAAGCTGAACGGCCCGAGTGCCGTAACTTTCATCTCCGATATCACAATTCGGTATGGCATACCACATAGCATCATCACCGACAATGGCACAAATTTCGCCAAAGACGCCTTGGCCCGTTTCTGCGCAACACAGGGCATCCGACTAGACCTAGCATCCGTCGCCCATCCACAGTCAAATGGCCAAGTGGAGCGAGCAAACGGCCTTATCCTGTCCGGCATCAAGCCTCGGTTGATCGAGCCTCTGGAGCGCTCGGCTGGCTGCTGGCTCGACGACCTGCCAGCCATCCTCTGGAGTCTGCGCACGACTCCAAACAAGTCAACCGGCTTCACGCCCTTCTTCCTCGTCTACAGTGCCGAAGCCGTCATCCCAACGGACATAGAGTTCGACTCCCCACGAGTCACCATGTACACCGAGGAGGAAGCAGAAGAAGCACGATAAGACGGAGTCGATCTGCTGGAAGAGGGCCGGCTGTTGGCACTCAGCCGGTCCAGCATCTACCAGCAGAGCCTGCGCCGATACCACAATAGGAAGGTCACGCCAAGATCTTTCCAAGAAGGCGACCTTGTGCTCCGGCTGATCCAGCGAACAGCCGGCCAGCACAAGCTATCGGCGCCTTGGGAAGGCCCTTTCATCATCAGCAAGGTACTGGGCAATGATTCCTACTACCTGATCGACGCTCAGAAGCCCCGAGCACGCAAGAGGGACAACTCCGGCAAGGAGACAGAGCGGCCATGGAATGCAAATCTCCTCCGATGATTTTACAGTTGATGCAGTATGTACCATGCTACCTTTTGTATTAAAGTACCAAGACTTCGGGGCCCCCGAGGCGAGCTCGGGGACTGCCCTCTTTTGTCTGTATGATAAAAATTATGACTACGAGTATGTTACTCCTTTCTTTGCCGTTTGGCACCGGGCTCGACAAGTCGGCCTGGGGACTTGCCGCCTTGCACTATGAAATGCTTCCTGCAGTCGGACAAGTAGTGTGTAAACGCCTAAATCATCTCCTGTCAGAAGCGGCAGCTCGCAGAGCGACTGTACGGTGGACAGCAGTAAGGTAGAATGGGAATTCGCATGAAAAATGGCTAAGGACTCAAAGCATAAAACATAGCTCGAGGCAGCTTCCAGCCTTTCTCGCAAACCGACTCTTGGATAGTCGAATTGACATCTTCTATCTAACTTGCTAAAAAAATCTCTTGAAAACGGCTAAGTACTTGCTTTCCTAAAGTACCCTAGCACTTGATCCAGCGACAGTCCACAGAGCGGCTGTCCGACTGGCAAGGCAGGCAACTAAGAGAAAGCGGCAAAGGAAAAAAGCCAAAAGAGCAACGAGAAAGAAAAGATAGATATATATATTTACATAACACAGGCCCTTGGCCGAATTATCGAGTAGAGGTTCAAAATACACCCCGTAGGTGGAATTGTGCGAATTAACAAAGTTCTTCAAAGACTACTGAAGTAGACAAAACAAAGATACAGCGGCAGCTTAGGAAGTAGCAGACGGACTCGGAGGGTCGGAGGAGGCGCCAGCGTCAGGCGTCGGGGCGGCCAGCTGGCTAGTCTCGGCTTGATCGCCTCCGGCAGCAGTCGGGTCAGTTGCACGCGGCTCATTGCTGGAGGCACGGTTGAGCTGAGGCTGGCCATCTGCTCCGTCTTCTGGTACCTCCGTCTCGCCTCCGTCCTCCGCCTCGCCCTCTTCCTCGACGCTGGAGCCAATCACCTCCGCCGAGTCCTCGCCGTAGTCTGGGTTCATCCCAAACCACTCCGGCGGTACCTCCTCGCCGTCTTCAGACCGCTCGGGGATAAAGATGCTGGTGTCGGTGTACTCGGCGATCGCAACAGCACGCTTGACGAGGGTGTCTTACGCGGCCGCCAGCTCCGGCTGGGCCTCCGACCGAAGCGTGGCCAGCCGGTCTAGGTCCAGCCCCGGATACCATGCCTTGACGAACTCCAAGGCCCGGCGCGCTCCAGCTCGGGCCGAAGAGCCCTTCCAGGCCTCAAGATGGCCAGCCGCGACCTCCAGCCAGTCGGCCGTCAGGCTGGGGGTGCGCGGAGCCTGCATATCCGGCCACAGGGCGGCAATCGCCTAGGCACCGACATGCTGAAGCCGGCGCAGCATCCGGTGAGCCGGCCGGAGGCGAGCCTCGATGCTCAGGATGTGCTCGTCAAGAGTTCGGGGGGCATCGGTGGCAATCTCTGCGCCCTCCGCCCTCCGACCTTCACGGTCAGCCTCGATGGCTTGGATGGCGGCCTACGACTGCCCAGGGAAGAAGTCTGCAAAGACGCAAAGAAGCTAGTCAAAAACCAGGAGTCGGCACGACTTAAATCGGCAACTCGAAGAAAGAAAATAAAGAGGCTCACCATCAACGATGTCTTCAATCTCGTGGAAGCCGGAGGACAGCAACGCCTCCTTGTCAGACTAGGAGGAGCGCTCGCTCGCAAACTCGGCCAACAGGGCGGTTTCCGTCTCCTCCGCCTCCCTCTGTGACTTCACAAGCAGCTCCTTCTGCTCTGCCAACTGAGTGGCCAGCAGATCGCACTCCGTGGCGAGCTTGCTGCACTCCTCCTCTTTGGCGCGCAAAGTGTAGTTGGCGTCGCTCAGCTGCTGTTGAAGAGCAGCGTTGGCCCCTGAGAAGAAGAAAGAAAGAAGGCGTCAAGCCACCAGTAAAGAAGGTCGCCGGGGAGATCCGGCCCGACTGCTCAGCAGTCGGCCCGAATCTCGGGGACTACAGCCCGGGGGTGCGCCAGTGCGCCCCCGCGAAGAAGGAAAAGGACTTACTCCGGCTCTCCGACAGATCGGCGGTCCGCTTGCCCAGCTATTCAACGTTACGGTTGAAGGCAGTGACGCGGAGGTTGTGGTAATCCTGCGACGAACATTTCAGACAAAAAGTTAATACCCAAAGTTCATCAATTGGAGTTCCGGGCTGCCTGCTCAGCAGCCAGCCCGAAACTCGGGGACTACACCCAGTGGGTGCGCTGGCGCGCCCCCACAGAGAGGAACAAGAAAAATAAAGGCCAAAAGGAAAAACATACCCGGACGGCTGCCCGCGACGCTAGGTACGCCTTGGTGCAATCCTGGAGAGCGTCGCCCTCGGCATGAAGCTTCGCCTGCACGTCTAGAAGCGCCTGGTTCAGCGGCCCTGTGCCGCCTCCTCGCACCCACCCAATGGGCGCGGCGCTCGTCGCCTCACCGTCTGGGATCGCCGAGCTGGCAGCGCCGGTTTCCAGGGGACGGGTCACCGAAGTCGCCTTCTCCAGGCGGCGGCGTGTTGGCGAGCCGACTTGGAGGAGTAGCCTCGCCACGGCCTCGTCTTCGGTCGGCGGCACTGGAGGGCCCGCCGGCTGCTTGCCCTGGGCACCTTCAGACGGTGGCGGAGGCGGCGGCGGAACGTTCACATCCGGCGTACAGGGGTCGCCGCCGTCCCCCTCCACGACGGGGTTCTCCCCGCCGGCTTCCCCAGTCTGCCCCGTGAACTCTGGAAGCGGCGACGCAGAGTTCAACGGGGTGACGAGCACTGCCGACTGGTGGCGTGCGGCTTGCTCAGCCTGCTGCTTCGCCGCGGTGGCGGCTTCGGCCTCCGCTAGTTTTTTCTTAGAGGAGGCCTCCGCCCTGTCGGCCTCCGCCTTCTCCAGGCGAAGGGCCTCTTCTTTGTTGCGCTTCTCCTGCGCATTCCACTCCTTCGCCTCCCAGAGGTCAGCAGCGGGGTCAATCCGCCGAGTGGTGGCGGACGTCTCTGCTGACCACATGACGGAGGCGGCGGTGACCCTCTCAAGAGAGAGCGGAGCCCTGAAGCAAGAGGGGCAAGCAGAGACTCAGACAAATCATGAAGAAAGAATAAAACTTTGAAGACAGAATACTTACGCGGAGACCAACGGCGGCTTCTTCACTTCCTTACGGAAGCGGATGGCCTTCGCGGCCGCCTCGTCCCGCCGGGTCGCCGCAGCCGAACCCTTGGGCTTCTTCGGCCGACTGCCGAACAAGGTCGGCATGGCCCTGCGCTTCTTCCCGCCGCCTGGAGCGCCCGGCGCGGTAGAAGAACCCGCGGCAGGCTGGCTGGCTGGCTCCCGGCCGATGGCGAGGGGTGACTTCTCCCTCGGCGTCGTCATCAGGCCAGTCGGCGAAAGTGGCCGAAGGCCTGAAGTCGCCCGCTGTTCCTCCTCCTCCCTCGGCATCATCTTCCAGAGCCACCGCCCCCAAGTCGGGGTTGTCGACGTCGCTCTCCGCCCGGTCGGCGAGGAACTCGCGGGCCGGCCCCGAGGTGCCGTCTGGTGGGTGAAGGAGGGGATTCTAACTAAAGCCGACTGGTCAAAACAAAACTCGGCAAGAAGAAGACAATCCAAAGAAAGAAAAGAAAGGCGACTCACTGCGGGCGGGGGGCTGGCGCGGGAGTACGGCTCCTTGCCGAATGGCCAGTCCTCTAGGAGCCTGCTGTCTGAGAGGTAGTTCACCATGAAGGCCACCTCTTCGTGAGGCATGTCCTTGGTGCACATCCGACTCGGGTCGCGTTGCCCGCTCATCTAGCATATCATATGAGGGCGGCCTTGGAGTTGGAGAACTCGGCGCGAAACGAAGGCGGCGAGCAGGTCCGGACCAGTCAGACCCTCCGACTGCGTCAGCACTCGGAGTCGCGTGATGGCGCCGGCTCCCGCAAGCGTCAGCGACTTGGCCCGGTACGACCAGTTGGGCAGCCGCCCAGCCGGCGGGCCGGCTTCGAAAGCCGGCAAGTTGACCCAGTCTCCCCTCGCGGAGGCGTTCTTGACGTAGAAGTAGGATCTCTGCCACATCTTCACCGACTTGATCAGCGAGATGGAGGGGAAGGGATTGTCGGCCCCCGACCTTCGCACGACGATGAAGGCGCCGCACTGAGCCGGCACGCCCGCAGCCTGGGTGCCGAGCTTGGAGAAGAAGAACTCCCCCCAGAGCTCGAGGGTGGGGAGGACTCCCAGGAAGCCTTCGCACATGGCCACGAAGGCGGACAGCAGCACCACTACGTTGGGGGTGAGGTGGTGCGGCTGGAGGCCGTAGAACTCCAGGAAGGACCGGAAGAAACTGCTCGCCGGCAGCCCCAGCCCACGCAGGCAGTGCGAGCGGAAGATGACCCGCTCGCCCTCCTGCGGTGTGGAGGAAATATGCCCCTTCGGCGCGAGACGCACCTGCACGCGATCCTCGCCAGGAAGCCGACGGGTCCGGCGGAGGAACTCAATGTGGTCTTCATGATTTTCGGAGCCGTCCCAGGTGCCGGAGCGCACTGGGGGAGGCGCGGCGGCGGAGGAAGAACTCATCGCGAGCTGTCGCCGCAGTGTTCGCCGGAGCTTGGGCGTGCGGCGGAACGAAGAAGAGAAGAGAAAGGAGGAGGAGCAAGGAGGAAGAGAACGAGTAGTAGTGGGAAGGAGGGGCGCGCGTGCCCCCCTCTTCCCCGTACTTATAGCCTCATGGGCTGCGAAGCCGAGGGGGCGGACGTGGGGATTTACTGCGCCCACGACCCCACGACCCCCACGATCCACGATAAAGTTACTGCGCGCAGTAACTCCACGGGAGTCCCAACCATCCACCGGGGCCGCAGCGGATCCGCTCGGGCGCCGAGGCGCGGTAGTGGCGGGCCCCGCCTATGAGCCTGTCCCATCGCGTGCGTAGGCTGGCAGGATGGACTAGCCACGTGCCCTCGCGTGACAGGCCAAGAACGGGCGGCGGCCTGGAGGCTTAGCTAGCACGCCACTTAACGCCCGCCGCGACGTTCGAAATACTGAGCGAGTCGGAATCAAGTGAGTCCAAGTTGAGCAAGTCCGATTCCTTCTAGTTGGCCCGGTAGAAGTCAATCAAAGACCATGTGTTGAGCACCCGGAAAGAGAAACTGCTGAGGCTTCTCGGCCGATCGTCTGCGGCGCCTCACCAGCTTCGGGGACTACTGTCGGAGTAATGGGCCACGGGTAGGCCAACCCGAGTCCCACAACCTTTCAAGACATCGGGGCAGGCTGCGCCCCTCAAGACCCCAGGACAAAGAGCAAGGCGGCCGACTGCCCTCTCACGGCCGAGTCCCAGGGACGACTTCCAGAGAAGCCGGCTCTGGGGAGTCGGCCTACGACTCCAACAAACCCCATGACCTCATCAAAGGGGGACGAGGCAGGGGCGTGGCTACAGCAAAGCCCACCCCCGCCCCTCACCAAGGGCAGGCATGGCCATGACACGCCGTACCCCGGAAGATCTTCGTGCGGCGTGGCACTGTTGCCATGCCGGCCCTGACATCAGCACCGCAAGGCCGAATCCTGCACCCACGACGGCTTGTCTGTATGGCCTGGAGGCAGCAGGGCCCACCATTCAGTGAGACTTCGGGAGACGGGCGGAGAACCACCAGTCGGACCCGTCGGGAGTCGGCCCGGGGGAGTCGGCCGAGCCTCCCCAGGGGCCCACGCGCCATTAATCAAGATGAGATGGGGAGTGGCCAGAGTGATCGCCCGCCAGGCGGCGGGGCTATTGCCACGACCTCATGATCAAGCCCGCGTCATTAGAAGTATGGCTACAGTAATCAGCAGCCGGCAAGACCCGCCCGCGGCGGACGCGGCCTGTCGGCTCCGTACCCGGCCAGTCGGTGGGGCTCGCTAGTCGGTGGGCCCCAGCGGTCAGCGGAGAAGACGGAGGCCAGAGACACTGACGGCTGGGCCCACGCCCAGCCGGATTACCATTGTACCCCTGGGGGGTAGGCCTATATAAACCCCCCCAGGGCACCCATGCAAAGGGTTGGAACCCATTAGCTCTAGACCAGATCATATAGAAGGGAGAGAGCTAGTCTTGCCCTCTCCTACCACCAGAAAATAGCTCAAGGAGCAACCATGTAAGCACTTTGCTATAGTGATCATGCGGAGACCCCTCAGAGCAGCAGTAGGGGTATTATCTCCCCGGAGAGCCCCGAAGCTGGGTAAGATTCGTCGGCGTGCATGTCTTCGCCTCATCCCGTTTCCAGGCACCGGCGACGTTCTACTCGCCCCCACCATGATAAGCCTCCCGTTGGCATATGTCGCACCAAACCCCCGACAGTCCTCTTCGAGCTCCCACTTGAGCTCAGTTGCATCTCCTAGAACGGTATCATCGGTCCCTGCATCTGGTTTTGAAGTAATCTGTGAGTCACGGGGACTGAGCAATCTCACACCCTCACGATCAAGACTATTTAAGCTTATAGGTAGGGTAAAAGGTATGAGGTGGAGCTGCAGCAAGCGCTAGCATATATGGTGGCTAACATACGCAAATGAGAGCGAGAAGAGAAAGCAAGGCACGGTCGAGAAGCTATGATCAAGAAGTGATCCTAGAACAACCTACGTTCAAGCATAACACGAGACCGTGTTCTCTTCCCGGACTCCGCCGAAAAGAGACCATCACGGCCACACACGCTGTTGATCCATTTTAATTAAGTTAAGTTTCAGGTTCTCTACAACCGGACATTAACAAATTCCCATCTGCCCATAACCGCGGGCACGACTTTCGAAAGTTCAAATCCCTGTAGGGGTGTCCCAACTTAGCCCATCACAAGCTCTCACGGTCAACGAAGGATATTCCTTCTCCCAGGACGGCCCGATCAGACTCGGAATCCTGGTAACAAGACATCTCGACAATGGTAAAACTAAACCAGCAAAGCCGCCTGAATGTGCCGACAAATCCTGATAGGAGCTGCACATATCTCGTTTTCATGGCACACTCAGATGAGACATCCTACAAGTAAAACGAACCTTCAAGTTGCCCCGAGGTGGCCCCGCAGTCTACTCGGTTCGGATCAACACTCAGAGGAGCACTGGCCTGGGGAGGTTTAAAAATAAAGATGACCCTTGAGTCCGCGAAACCCATGGGAAAAAGGCTAGGTGGTGAATGGTAAAACCAAGGTTGGGCCTTGCTGGAGGAGTTTTATTCAAGGCGAACTGTCAAGGGGTTCCCATTATAACCCAACCGTGTAAGGAACGCAAAATCAAGGAACATAACATCGGTATGACGAAAATTAGGGCGGCAAGAGTGGAACAAAACACCATGCATAAGGCCGAGCCTTCCACCCTTTACCAAGTATATAGATGCATTAAAGTAGACAAGATAGAATAGTGATATCCCAACAATAAACATGTTCCAACAAGGAACAAACTCCAAACTTCACCTTCAACTAGCAACGCTATAAGAGGGGCTGAGCAAAGTGGTAACATAGCCAAACAACGGTGTGCTAGGACAAGGTGGGTTAGAGGTTTGACATGACAATATGCGAGGTAGGGTAAAGCATATGGTAGGTATCATAGCATAGGCATAGCAAAAGAGCGAGTATCTAGCAAGCAAAGATAGAAGTGATTTCGAGGGTATGGTCATCTTGCCTGCAAAGTTCTCCGAGTTGACGGAAGCTTGATCCTCGTAAACGTTCTCAACGGGTTCCTCGATCACGTACTCGTCTCCCGGCTCTACCAAAGCAAGAACACAAACAAAGGAAGACACAATCAACCACGATGCAATGCGCAAGCAACATGATGCAAAACATGGCATGATATCGGGATGTGATATGCGATGCATATGCATGCTTCGGAAAGGAACGATTGAACCTGGCCTCAACTTTGAAAACCAATACTGCCACTTGAAAGAGGAGTTGATGTCGGTCGAAATCCATATAAAGATCACCGGAATCGGATGCACGGTTTGCAAATGGCAAGCAAAACAATAATGGCACAAAGCTGCGATTAACAGCACGAGGCCATCTAAATGCATCAAGAACAACAAGCTACTGCACTCTAACATAACAACAAAGCACATGGCAGTGACACACTCAAGATGCTTGACAAAAGATGAACACTGAGCTACGTCTAATTCACTCAATAGTAGGTCAAACAAGCATGGCATAAGTGCAAAAGATATCAGATTCACGGACTTAGTGAAAATAACAACATGGCAGGATTTAACATCGGGAAGCAATGTTTTGAGCAAGATAACGACATGCTACAGGTACATATAACGGCAAAGAAAAGAATGGCATGAAACTACACAAAGAATACAACAAAAGTCCCTTACTGACCATAAGCCAAAAGGGATCAGAAAATACAATGGCAACCATGGGAACATAGCAAGTTTCGTTAACAGATTCAGACTTAGCAGAAAACTGGAACATGGCAAAACAGATTCACGTAGGCATGTTTACGAGCTTGATGCACTCACCACAAGGCATTGCATGACAAACTAAGCATACACCCAGCAAGTAGACATGATGAATAAGCGAACCATAGCAAGAACACTCTCATAGCATGCATGGATCAACTACAACAACTTCGGCAAAATTGCTTAACACGTAATCAATCTGCCAGGAACATTTTATAGCAAAAGTAGAGCAAGATTGAGTCATGCTAGGGTACTCCATGATTGCAAATAAGACATGGATGGATAGAAAATAACAATATCTCAAAATCATCCTTACTGAACATGCTCAAAAGAGGCATGGATCACTCTGTAGCAGCATGAATACATGGCATAAAAATATTATCAGGGCTATAACTTAGAAGAATTCTAAGTCCCTGAAATCAGCAACATCACGAGAGCTACTTTGCATGTTTGTGCTAGTCACCACAAAGATCACAAAAATACATGGCATACACCCTTATAAAGATGGCATGGCATACTTCAAAACACATGTAGGGCTCAAGTTTATAGGAGGCACACATTAAACATGGCAAAAATGACAAATGTCCAATTTCTTATAGGAATTGAAACTAACATTACATAGCACTCTTGCAAGAACATTTAGGGCATCAAGATGAACTCAAATGAACATGGTGCAGTGGAATGAAATGAAGTACACATCGAGACGAACAATTTGATATGCTACATGGCCGATACGGAGCCACGGAGGCAAAGTTATGATCCGATGAAAAACACTAAAATTACTAGGGACTTAGAGGAGGAACGAAGTCAACCCTAGGGTTTCCTGGTAGATCTGGATCTGGCGCCACGTTGCACGAGGATGGCCGGGGAAGATCTTGCCGGAGATGGGGTGACGGAGGCCCGAGTTGGACGGGGAGCCACGGCAGGGCGGATCCGGCCACGGGCTCGCCGGAGTGGACGACGAACGGGCGCGGCGTCGCGGTTGGCGACGGCGGAGGCGGCGACCGAGGAGGCAGCGGCGCCAGCGAGGATGGCAGGCGGCGGCGCGGCGAGCGAAGGCGGCGGGGTCGAGGCGCGGGCGGCGCGGGCGAGGGAGCCGGGCGGCGGCGCCGCGCGGGCCGGCAGGGCCTTCCCTGGGCCGCGCGGGGGAGATGGCGGCGGTGACACTTGGCACCGCGGGAGTGGCCGAGGTGGCGGGGCGGACGCGTCCGGTCCAATCCGGACGTGTCCGGCAGCGCGGGGAGGAAGAGGCTAGGGTTAGGGATCCAGATTTTTCAGTTAGATGCACATATTTATAGGTAGAGGGAGCTAGGAGGCTCCAAATTGAGCATGTTTCGGCCATGCAATCATGATCGAACGGCCGAGGTGATGGAGGGGGTTTAGGTGGGTTTTGGGCCACTTTGGAGAGGTGTTGGGCTGCAACACACACGAGGCCTTCATGGTTCCTCGGTTAACCGTTGGAGTATCAAACGAAGTCCAAATGGCACAAAACTTGACAGGCGGTCTACCGGTAGTAAACCAAGGCCGCTTGGCAAGTCTCGGTCCAATCCAAGAACGTTTAACACCCACACATGAAAAGAAGCAAAAGGGGACACTGGAGGACATAGGAGCGCCGGAATGCAAAACGGACAACGGGGAAAATGCTCGGATGCATGAGACGAACATGTATGCAAATGCGATGCACATGATGACATGATATGAGATGCATGACAAAGACAAAAGCAACACGAAGACCAAAACCCGACAACGAGGAAATATCATAACTTAGTGCCGGAAATGGCAAGAGTCGGAATACTAATATGGCAGGTTACAAACGGGGCGTTACAACACTCCACCACTACGAAAGGATCTCGTCCTGAGATCTAGGACTGGAAAAACTCCGGGTATTCAGAACGGAGGTGGTCCTCGCGTTCCCAGGTGGCTTCACGGTCGGAATGATGTGACCACTTCACTTTCAGGAATTTGATAGACTTGTTGCAAGTCTTGCGCTCAGTTTCTTCAAGAATAGCAATGGGGTGCTCATGATAAGACATGTCTTCCTGGAGATCAATTTCTTCGAAGTTGACGATGCGGTCAGGAGTCTTGAAACACTTGCGGAGCTGAGACACGTGAAACACGTCATGCACGTTTGCGAAGTTGGATGGAAGCTCAAGTTGATAGGCGAGATCACCTCTTTTGTCAATGATCTTGAAAGGACCCACGTATCTAGGGGCAAGCCTCCCTTCGATACCGAAGCGACAAGTACCTTTCATTGGAGAGACGCGTAGGTAGACATGTTCTCCGATCTCGAAAGCCAAGTCATGATGCTTGCTATCATAGTAACTCTTCTAGCGCGATTGCGCGACTTTGAGATTTTCACGAATGACTTTGCACATTTCTTCAGCCTCTGTGATCAAGTCATTTCCAAGAAGTTGGCGTTCACCAGTCTCTGACCAGTTAAGAGGAGTACAGTACTTCCTTCCATAGAGAATCTCAAATGGGGCCTTGCCCGAACTCGCTTGGAAGCTGTTGTTGTAGTTGAACTCGACATATGGAAGGCAATCTTCCCCCTTCATACCGAAAGAAATGAAACATGCCCTGAGCATAGCTTCAAGAATTTGATTGACTCGCTCGACTTGGCCACTAGTTTGAGGATGAAAAGCTATGCTGAAGCGAATGTTGGTGCCCATGGCCTTCTGGAAGGAATCCCAAAACTTGGATGTGAAGATGCTTCCACGATCTGAAGATATCAACTACGGAATGTTCTACAGAGAGACAATCCTGGAGGTATATAGCTCTGCCAACTGAGCTACTATGATAGATTCTTTGATAGGAAGAAAATGAGCCACTTTAGTGAGCATGTCGATGACAACAAAGATAGCATCATTGCCACGCTTGGACTTGGGAAATCCAGTCATGAAGTCCATCTCAATATGGTCAAACTTCCATTCTGGAATGGCAAGAGGTTGGAGGAGACCAGCTGGTCGTTGGTGTTCTTCTTTCACTCTTCTGCAGACATCACATTCATTAACGAACTGAGCAATCTCGCGCTTCATTCGAGTCCACCAATATGACTGCTTGAGGTCATGGTACATCTTTGTACTTCTGGGGTGAATAGAGAGGAGTGAATTGTGAGCCTCGTTCATAATGACTTTACGAAGGTCACCCTTAGGCACCACAATGCGATCCTCGAAGAATAGAGTATCCTTGTCATCAAGGCGATAGCACTTGTACTTGGGTTGGGTCTTGGCAATCCCAATCTTCACCTTCCTCACCCTAGCATCAAGAAGTTGAGCCTCACGAATACGATCTTCCAAAGTAGGAGAAACTTGGAGGTTGGCAAGGAAGCCTTGAGGAACAACTTGGAGATTAAGTTTGCGGAAAGCTTCACAAAGCTCCGGTTGATAGGGCTTGATAATCAAACTGTTGCAGTAAGCCTTCCTGCTCAATGCGTCAGCAATGACATTGGCCTCGCCTGGAGTATATTCAATACTCGGATTATACTCTTGAATCATTTCAACCCAACGAGTCTGCCTGAGGTTGAGGTTGGGTTGAGTGAAGATGTACTTGAGACTCTTATGATCAGGGAAGATGTCCACTTTTCTTCCCAATAAGAGATGTCTCCATGTTAAAAGAGCATGGACAACTGCCGCCAACTCGAGGTCATGAGTGGGGTAGTTCTTTTCGTTGGGCTTCAACTGGCGAGAGGTATAGGCCACAACATTCTTCTCTTGCATCAACACTGCACCGAGACCTTGAAGGGAAGCATCACATAAAACCTCGAACGGTTGGGATTCATCAGGAGGAGTCAGAACTGGAGCTGTGACTAACTTCTCTTTGAGGGTGTTGAAAGCGATGTCAAATTCAGGCGATCAGACATACTTCACATGCTTCTGGAGGAGGTTGGAAAGAGGCTTCACGATCTTAGAGAAGTTCCCAACGAACCTTCGACAATAGCTTGCGAGCCCAAGGAAGCTGCGGAGTTGCTTCACATTCTGAGGCGGTTCCCAATTCACAATTGCAGACACCTTCTCAGGATTAACAGCTATGCCCTTGGCGGAGATGATATGCCCAAGGTAGAGAACCTCATCGAGCCAAAACTCGCACTTTGAAAACTTCACATAGAACTGATGTTCTCTGAGTTTATCCAGCTCCAATCTCAAATGCTTGGCATGATCCTCCTTGTTCTTGGAAAAGACCAAAATGTCATCGAGATAGACTAAGACGAAGTCATTTGTGTAGGCGTTGAAGATGATGTTCATCATGCGAGAGAATGTTGGAGGAGCATTGACAAGGCCGAAAGACATGATAGTGTATTCATATGAACCATAGCTTGTTCTGAATGCTGTCTTGGGGATATCTTCTTCACGAATGCGAATCTGATGATAGCCCATACGGAGGTCAAGCTTGGAGAATACTTGAGCACCTTTGAGTTGTTTGAAAAGCTCATTGATGTTGGGAAGTGGGTACTTGTTCTTTATGGTCATCTTGTTCAATGGACGGTAGTCGACACAAAGTCGGTCCAGTCCATCCTTCTTCTTGACAAAAAGAACACCACAACCCCATGGAGAAGAACTTGGTCAGATGAGACCCATACAGTCTTGAATATTGAGTTGTTTCTTCAGCTCTTTCAACTCTTCAGGTCCAAGCTTGTAAGGACGTTCGCAAACAGGTTCCGTGCCAGGCTCAAGATCAATGACGAATTCAACTTACCGATGAGGAGGCATTCCTGGAAGCTCTTCTGTAAAGACGTCTTGATATTCACAAACGACTGGAATCTGAGAGATGGCATCCAGCTCGCCCTTCTCATTGAGAGAAAACAGTTGAATGGTATCATCGCGAGCGGCAAAGACGATTACATCCTCAGACGAATGTGTCAATTGAATCTGCCTGGCAGCACAATCAAGCTGAGCCTTGTTCTTAGAAAGCCAGTCCATTCCGAGAATAAGATCAATATCTGAGTCCCCAAGAACATTAGGAGAAGACAGAAACTTATAGTCGCCCTACGTGATAGAGACATTGGAAGCAACCAAACTAGAAAATCATAAGCTTTCCGGGAGAAACAACGTGCATGACTTTGGGCAAAACCTCTGTGTCAACATTGTGCTTCGATGCAAAAGGGAATGACAAGAAAGAATGCGATGCACCAGTATCAAAAAGGACTCTTGCAGGAATATCGTTAACAGGAAGGTTACCAATGATCACATCTGATGAGTCCTCGGCCTGAGCTGCGTTCATCATGTTGACCTTTGCAAACTTGGGATTATGCTTGACCACTACAATGCTGGCAGATCTCACAGGAGGAGGAGGAAGACGTCTCTGATTGAAGCATTTGTTGGCATAGTGACCCTTCTGCTGACACTTGTTGCACTTGACCTCTGAGAGCGGACGGTGATACGGAGCACTTGATCTTGGAGCATGAGACGAAGTCTTGTTCTAAAAGCCTGGGTTGGGTGGGTGGGAAGATCCATTGCCACCTTTGCTCTTCTGCTGATAAGGCTGACAGAACGGAGGAGGAGGCAACCAATACTTTTGCTGCTTAGTTACCACTTGAGTTGACGAAGAAGGAGCTGCATCCCTAACTCGTTTCTTAGAAGCATCGCACTTGAGTTGAGCAGCCTCTTGTTTCAGCGCCATGTTGTAGAACTCATTGTACTTCTTCGGCTCAAAAAGCACAAGAGCTAGTTGCAGATCTTCTCTGAGGCCACCTCTGAACTGATAAATCATGCTCTTCTCGTCAGGGACGTCTTGCTTAGCGAAACGAGCAAGCTTCTGGAACATGATGTTATACTGGTAAACAGACAAGCTGCCTTGCTTCGGGTTGCGGAACTCCTCACGCTTGCTCTCAACAACACTCTGAGGAATGTGGTGAGCTTTTAAGTCTTGACGAAATTCATCCCAGGTAATCACACGACCTCCTCTAGAATGTTTGTATTGCTGATACCACTCTGCAGCTTGGTCATTGAGTTGGAACGAGGAAAACTTGACAAAGTCCTCAGGCCTAACGTTGCTGCACTCGAAATGCTTACAGATATCCACGAGCCAATCATCAGTGTCTGTAGCCTTGACACAGTTACTGAAGGTCTTTGGCTGGTTTGCAAGGAACTGGTTGAGTGTAGCAAACTGATTTTGATTGTTGCCATGGCCTTGATTTCCTTGGTTGCGCTCTCGCAAGAGTTGCATAAGCATCTGCGTGTTGGCATTGGTAGCGGCCATCACAACTTGGCATGCCTCCGGAGGTGGAGGTGGTGGCGGCGGTTCAGGATTCTGACGCGTTCGAGGAGCCATCCTGAAGAGGGGACATCTGTTAGCATCTTGACAGATATATATTCAAGCTGAATCAATGGATTGAAATTGCAACGTGTAGTCTTAACATCCAAATAAAATGAACGAATGAATTCCATATTACATGGCCACACTTCCATAAATTGAGAAGCCACTTAGATAGAGGTAGATGAATAAAACAACAAGGTACGGACAAGAACAAATACTTGGTGAGGATTACCCAATCACAAACCAAATATTTGCTGAAGAAATAGTAGAGCTACATGAATTCCCACCTATGAAACTCCCGGTTATGCAATCAGGTGTTGGGGATACAGGGGAAGCATAATATCTCACCCAAAACTAGCAAATCCTACATCCAGCTGTATCCATCCTTCAACACATAACCAAGAAACCTTCGGAAATCATTTACCTCAACCTTCGAAAAGCATCCGTTATATGAGTTATGGCAATACTCCCGAACTCCCGCCCCGGTACTTGGTGGCGTCGAGGTTATCTCACCAACAACTGCATAAAAGAGATTTTCGATGTCGGCGAAACTCAAGTATTCCAGAATTGCAACGATAAAATTGTGACGACAGCACCTCGGAGCTCAACTCCCCGGGACACTGCCACAACCCCTAAATGTCAGGAGGCACCAAGAACAATGTTCTCTTCACAAAACCATTAGAAGATTCCAAGATACCCGTGTGATCCTAATTTTTTTAGTGAAATATGAGAAGAGAAGAGTCAAAACTCTACGCTAGGATGCCTCACCAGAGCGACGAAGGGACTGAGGAGTAAAAAGAATCCTACTCTTTGATATATATAATCCTAGAAGACTCAAAACATTTTTCTAGACTCAACAACACCAACGATTCGATCAAGCAGGGGGCTCCTAAGTCGAGGAAGGCTCTGATTACGAACTTGTAACACCCACAATGCGGCTATATGTCCCACGTGTCGGAGCACGACTTAGAGGTATAACCGCATTCTAGGCAATGTCGCAAGAGAGGTAATGTTTACACATCCCATGTACTGAATAAGGAAAGAGGTACATAGTTGGCTTACAGTTGCCACGTCACACAATAGCATAAATATAGCATTACAATCATCCAGATACAATCAAGGTCCGACTACGGAACCAAAATAAAGACAACCCCAAATGCATAATGTCCCCGATCGCCCCAACTGGGCTCCACTACTGATCGTCTGGAAAAGAAACGTAGTATCATCCTGAGTCCTCATAAAACTACCACTTGAGCTCAGTCCCATCTCCTGGAATGGTATCATCGGTCCCTACATCTGGTTTTGAAGTAACCTGTGAGTCACGGGGACTCAGCAATCTCACACCCTCGCGATCAAGACTATTTAAGATTATAGGTAGGGTAAAAGGTATGAGGTGGAGCTGCAGCAAGCGCTAGCATATATGGTGGATAACATACGCAAATGAGAGCGAGAAGAGAAGGCAAGGCACGGTCGAGAAACTATGATCAAGAAGTGATCCTAGAATAACCTACGTTCAAGCATAACACGAGACCGTGTTCTCTTCCAAGACTCAGCCGAAAAGAGACCATCACGGCCACACATGATGTTGATCCATTTTAATTAAGTTAAGTTTCAGGTTTTCTACAACCGGACATTAACAAATTCCCATCTGCCCATAACCGTGGGCACGGCTTTCGAAAGTTCAAATCCCTGCATGGGTGTCCCAACTTAGCCCATCACAAGCTCTCACGGTCAACGAAGGATATTCCTTCTCCCAGGACGGCCCGATCAGACTCGGAATCCTGGTTTCAAGACATCTCGACAATGGTAAAACTAAACCAACAAAGCCGCCCGAATGTGCCGACAAATCCCGATAGGAGCTGCACATATCTCGTTCTCAGGGCACACTCGGATGAGACATCCTACGAGTAAAACGAACCCTCAAGTTGCCCCGAGGTGGTCCCGCAGTCTACTCGGTTCGGACCAACACTCAGAGGAGCACTGGCCCGGGGGGGGGGGGGGTAAAAATAAAGATGACCCTTGAGTCCGCGAAACCCAAGGGAAAAAGGCTTGGTGGCGAATGGTAAAACCAAGGTTGGGCCTTGCTGGAGGACTTTTATTTAAGGCGAACTGTCAAGGGATTCCCATTATAACCCAACCGTGTAAGGAACGCAAAATCAAGGAACATAACACCGGTATGACGGAAACTAGGGCGGCAAGAGTGGAACAAAACACCAGGCATAAGGCCGAGCCTTCCACCCTTTACCATGTATATAGATGCATTAAAGTAGACAAGATATAATAGTGATATCCCAACAATAAACATGTTCCAACAAGGAACAAACTCCAAACTTCACCTTCAACTAGCAACGCTATAAGAGGGGATGAGCAAAGCGGTAACATAGCCAAACAACGGTGTGCTAGGACTAGGTGGGTTAGAGGTTTGACATGGCAATATGGGAGGCAGGGTAAAGAATATGGGAGGTATCGTAGCATAGGCATAGCAAAAGAGCAAGCATCTAGCAAGCAAAGATAGAAGTGATTTTGATGGTATGGTCATCTTGCCTGCAAAGTTCTCCGAGTTAATGTAAGAGTGATCCTCGTAAATGTTCTCAACAGGTTCCTCGATCACGTACTCGTCTCCCAGCTCTACCCAAAGCAAGAACACAAACACAGGAAGACACAATCAACCACGGTGCAATGCGCAAGCAACATGATGCAAAACATGGCATGATATGCGGGATGTGATATGCGATGCATATGCATGCTTCGGAAAGGAAAGATTGAACTTGGCCTCAACTTGGAAAACCAAAAGTCTCGCTGGAAAGAGGAGTTGATTTCAGTCGAAATCGATATAAAGATCACCGGAATCAGATGCACGGTTTGCAAATGGCAAGCAAAACAATAATGGCACAAAGCTGCGATTAACGGCACGAGGCCATCTAAATGCATCAAGAACAACAAGCTAATGCACTCTAACATAACAACAAAGCACATGGCAGTGACCCACTCAAGATGCTTGAAAAAAGATGAACACTGAGCTACGGCTAATTCACTCAATAGCAGGTTCAAACAAGCATGGCAAAAGTGCAAAAGATATCAGATTCACAGACTTAGTGACATGCTACAGGAACATATCATGGCAAAGAAAAGCATGTCATGAAACTACACAAAGCATACAACAAAAGTCCCTTACTGACCATAAGCCAAAAGGGATTAGAAAATACAATGGCAACCATGGGAACATAGCAAGTTTCGTTAACAAATTCAGACTTGGCGGAAAACTGGAACATGGCAAAACAGATTCACGTAGGCATGTTTACGAGCTCGATGCACTCACCACAAGGCATTGCATGACAAACTAAGCATACACCCAGCAAGTAGACATGATGAATAAGCGAACCATGGCAAGAACACTCTCATAGCATGCATGCATCAACTACAACAACCTCGGCAAAATTGCTTAACACGTAAACAATCTGCCAGGAACATTTTATAGCAAAAGTAGAGCAAGATTGAGTCATGCTAGGGTACTCCATAATTGCAAGAAAAGACATGGATGGATAGAGCATAACAATATCTCAAAATCTTCCTTACTGAACATGCTCAAAAGAGGCATGGATCACTCTGTAGCAACATGAATACATGGCATAAAAATATTATCAAGGCAATGTCTTAGAAGAATTCTATGTCCCTGAAATCAGCAACATCACGAGAGCTACTTTGCATGCTTGTGCTAGTCACCACAAAGATCACAAAAATACATGGCATACACCCATGTAAAGATGGCATGGCATACTTCAAAACACATGTAGGGCTCAAGTTCATAGGAGGCACACATTAAACATGGCAAAAATGACAAATGTCCAATTTCTGATAAGAATCTGAAACTAACATTACATAGCACTCTTGCAACAACATTTAGGGCATCAAGATGAACTCAAATGAACATGGCGCAATGGAATGAAATGAAGTACACATCGAGACGAACAATTTGATATGCTACATGCCCAAAGGGCCACAGATGCAAAGTTATGATGCGATGAAAAACGCTAAAATTACTAGGGACTTGAGGAACGAAGTCAACCCTAGGGTTTCCTGGCAGATCTGGATCGGCCGGCACGCTGCACGAGGATGGCCGGGGAAGGTCTCGCCGGAGATGGGGCGACGGCGGCCGGAGTTGGACGGGGAGCCACGGCGGGGCGGATCCGGCCACAGGCTCACCGGAGCGGACGGCGGACGGGCGCGGCATCGCGGTTGGCGACGGCGGTGACCGGGCGGCGCGCGGCGGTTGGCGACCAAGGAGGCGGCGGCGCCGGCGTGGATGGCAGGCGGCGGCGCGGCGAGCGAAGGCGGCGGGGTCGAGGCGCGGGCGAGGGAGCCGGGCGGCGGCGGCGCGCGGGCCGGGAGGGACTTCCCTGGGCCACGCGGGGGAGACGACGGCGGTGACACTTGGCGGCACGGGAGGGGCCGAGGCGGCAAGGCGGAGACGTGTCTGGCGGCGCGGGGAGGAAGAGGCTAGGGTTAGGATCCAAATTTTCGGGGAGATGCACATATTTATAGGTAGGTGGAGCTAGGGGGCTCCAAATTGAGCACGGTTTTCAGCCACACGATCATGATCGAACGACCGAGATGATGGAGGGGGTTTAGGTGGGTTTTGGGCCACTTTGGAGAGGTGTTGGGCTGCAACACACACGAGGCCTTCACGGTTCCTCGGTTAACTGTTGGAGTATCAAACGAAGTCCAAATGGCACAAAACTTGACAGGCGGTATACCATTAGTAAACCAAGGCCACTTGGCAAGTCTCGGTCCAATCCGATAACGTTTAACACCCGCACACGAAAAGAAGCAAAAGGGAACACCGGAGGACATAGGAGCACCGGAATGAAAAACGGACAACGGGGAAAATGCTCGGATGCATGAGACGAACATGTATGCAAAATGCGATGCACATGATGACATGATATGAGATGCATGACAAAGGCAAAAGCAACACGAAGACAAAAACCCGACAACGAGGAAATATCATAACTTAGTGCCGGAAATGGCAAGAGTTGGAATACAAATATGGCAGTTACATATGGGGTGTTACATAAAACTACGAGTACTTTGCGAGAATAAAACTATGGATAAATTGCAAGGTAATAAAAGTGGATAGCTTTTGTCAACAAGAGAGTCATTTGTCCCTAGGCAATCGATAACAAGTACAGGTAATCATTCTTGCAATTCTATATGAGGGAGAGGCATGAGCTAACATACTTTCTCTACTTGGATCATGTGAACTTATGATTGGAACTCTAGCAAGCATCCACAACTACTAAAGATCATTAAGGTCATGAAACCTAACCATAGCATTAAGTATCACATCCTCTTTATCCCATACGCAACAACCCAACTACTCGGGTTTAAGCTTCTGTCACTCTCGCAACAAACCATAAGCTAATCATGAACATATTGCAACACCCTACAGCGGGGACCACTCACTTTTGCGTGACACGGAGGGCACAGTAGGACAGCACCATAAATAAAATATACAACCATACCAACCAAGATCACGATTAACCCATAGGACAAAAAGTATCTACTCAAACATCATAGGATAACCATAGATCATTGGGAAATAATACATGCAGTTGAGCACCATGTTTAAGTAGAGATTACAACTGGGATAAGGGGTGTTACACTGCTGCATAGAGGGGGAGAAAGTTGGTGTTGACGGTAGCTATATTGTTGATGTAGATCGCCGTCATGATCCTAGCCCCGGCGGCACTCCGGTGCCATTGGGAGAGAGGGGGAGAGCCCCCTTCCTCCTTCTTCTTCCTTGGCCTACCCAATAGATGGGAGGAGAGTTCCCCCTCTGGTCCATGGCCTCCATGGCGGTGGAGGCGCAGGAGACCCTCCAAGATTGGATTCTGTTTCGCGTTCCCCAGATTTGGCCCTTCACCGTTTCTTAAACTCCCGGAGATCCGTAACTCCGATTGCGCTGAAATTTTTAAATGATTTTTCCATAAATTTTCTTTCTTGCGCCAGAAGAAGGGCCCCAACCGACCTTCGAGGAGGGCACCTGATTCCTAGTGGGTTGTGGTCAATGTGGGCCCCCATTTGCATTGATTCCACTTCCCAAAAATCATAAATATTCCAAAATAATTCGCCGTAAATTTTTATCGCATTTGGACTTTGTTTGGTATGGATTTTCTGCAAAAAAAAACATGCAACAAACAGGAACTGGCACTGGGCACTAGATCAATAGGTTAGTCCAATAAATCATATAAAAATTTGCCAAAAATTTGTGAAAGTTGTATAATATTGGCATGAAACAATAAAAAATTTATAGATACGACGGAGACGCATCAGTGCCTGCCTCAACCATAAAGACTCGTGGTCCTGTGGGAGAGCGTGGCTTGCCAAGTGAGGTGGAGTTGTTCCCGGTAGCTCCTCTACCGGGGTCCTCTGAAGGTTTTTCTGGTAAAGGCTTGCCAGAGTCCAGCTTCCTCCTCTTGCTAGCCATCACCAATGGAGATACTGATGGTTGAGTCAGATGGAGGACAAAGGTCACTGGTTCCACGCGGAGCTTTTGTGCGGCACACTTTGACATATATCAGCGGTGCTGCTTTCCACACGTGGTACGTGCTCCATTTGTAATCCATCAAAGTGTTCCTCCAATTTCCTCACCTCTTCAACATATGTCTCCATTAACGGGCTCTGGTAATCCTTGTTGACTTGCCTCACCACAAGTTGTGAATCTCCAAGGATGATCAACAACTTAATCCCCCAACTCTATCGCAATCCTGAGCACGGCAAGGAGCCCTTCATATTCAGTAGTGTTGTTTGTAGCCTCCTTCCGAGGGAAGTGCATTTGGACCACATACTTTAGGTCCTCTCCGGTGGGTGCGATGAAGAGCACACTAGGCCCCGCACCCTGCAGCAAGAAAGCACCATCAAAGTACATGATCCACTCTTGGGGCGCTTCTTCGCCGGGGATAACTATTTCCAGCATCTCTTCGTGTGGGTAGGTGCCCACTCTGCAATGAATTCCGCCAACGCTCTGTTCTGAATGGTCGAGGTGCTTTCGTACTTAAGTACAATGCTTGATAATTCCAATGCCCATTCAACTATTCTGCCGGTGGCCTCAGGGTTCCTCAGTATGCGTTGTAAAGGGAAACGGGTGACAACCGTGATTTCGTGGGCTTGGAAGTAGTGGCGCATCTTCCTCGAGGCCATGACGAGGCCGAATATTAATTTCTGCACCCGAGAATACCTTGACATAGCCCCCTGCAACACTGAGCTTACAAAGTAGAATGGTCGCTGCACCACATTCTTCTTTGCCGCAGTCTTGGGATTGCCTTCACTACCCTGCTCTTCTTTCTCCTGGTCCGCACTCAATCCTTTTGTGACTGGTTCACTTCCTTCTCCGGAGAGGACAATAGCTCTAGCTGCTCTTTCTTCCACTTCCCCCTATGCCACTAGTGCTACGCTAACCACTTGATTGGTTGCCGCCAGATATAGAAGCAACGACTCTTGCGGTTTAGGAGCAACCAAGGTGGGAATAGAGGAAATGTAAGTTTTTAAGTCCTGTAGTGCCGCTTCCACCTCCGGGGTCCACTTCATGGGTCCTGCCTTCTTCAAAAAATTTAAGAATGGTAGGGTGCGCTCTGCAGACTTGGAAATGAACCTACTAAGCGCCGCAACACATCCACTTATGGGCCTCACATCCTTGACCATCTTGGGTGCTTGAATATGCTCGATTTCTCTGATCTTGTCGGGGTTGGCCTCTATCCCCTGGTGAGACACAAAGAAGCCAAGTAGTTTGTCGGAGGGAACACCTAACAAACACTTCTCTGGGTTCAGCTTCAAGTTGATCTGGCACAGGTTTGCAAAGGATTCTTCTAAGTCCTGAATGAGTGTTGATATGTCTTTGGTCTGGACCACTATGTCATCCATGTAAGCTTCAATATTCCTGTGCAGCTGAGACTCAAAACCAATTTGCACTGCTCTTGCAAAAGTGGACCCAGTGCTCTTTAACCCAAAGGGCATCTGCACAAAGTAGTACGTGCCAAATGGGGTTATGAACGCAGTCTTCTCCTCGTCTTCCTCAGACATGAATATCCGGTGGTACCCGTAGTAGGCATCCAAGAAGGAAAGCATATCACATCCGGAAGTGGAATCCATGCGCATTAAGGGGAATTGGTCCTACGGGCATGCTTTATTCAGGTCTGTGAAATCTATGCAAAGCCTCCACTTCCCATTTGCCTTGCGCACCACCACTGGATTTGCCAACCACATTGGATGCAATAATCCTCTAACCAAACCGGCTGCTTCAAGTTTCTTGATTTCTTTGGCAATGAACTACTGCCACTCCAAGGCTTCCTTCCTGACCTTCTGCTTGATGGGCCTGGCATGAGGGCAAACAGAAAGGTGGTGCTCGATTACCTCCCTGGGAGAACTGGGGATGTTAGATGGTTGCCAGGCAAACACATCGACATTTGGCCGAAGGAAGGCAACAAGCGCGCTTTCATATTTGTCGTCAAGTGTGGAGCTGATCGTAAACGTACCATCAACGCCAACAAGCCCTGTGGGGAGCTTCTTCACAGCTGGTGCAGTAACCGTATTGGTCCTAGCATTTTCATGGTAATGTAGGCATAGTGGTATGCCGCCATGAACTTTGCCAGGGCAGGTCGACCAAGTATCCCATTGTATGATAAAGGAAGCTCGACCACATAGAACACAATCTTCTCGGTCTGATAGTTCAGTTCTCTTTTGCCACCTCTTCATCTTATTCATCGCTTTCGTCATCACCTTCCTTCTTCATATGGCCTTTAGTAGGTTTCCCTTGATGTTGAGGGACCTTGCCGGGGTAGTCTGCTTTGCCACCTTGGCCCTTCCCGCCAACGCCATCTTGGTCTCTCTCGTTGTCACGCTTCTCGTACTCAGCTTTATACTTCTTGACGAGTTGCTCAATTTGATGACACTCTTGGAGATCATGGCCCTTGGTCCGCTGGATCTTGAAGTAGGGTCCGTCATCCTTCCTAGCCTTCTCGTTCGTTGCAGCTTCCCGACAGTTAGTGCACGCGGCAACTTCCTTGCCGGGGGCCTTGGTCTTGGCCTTCTTATCGGTACTAGGAGTGCCCGATCCTTCGATAGCCAACACTACATTCTCCTTGCGCTACTAGTTGCGTTTCTTCTTCTTCTTCTTCTGGTTGGCAGCATCATCGTCATCTTCTGAGTCAATGTCGATGCCATCTTCTCCTATGGGGAGTCGCCTCCTGTAACATCCCGGAGTAATGTTGCTACAGTAACCACTAGGGTTAAGTTAATCCTTTTGCAAAAATGTTGTTTGTTCATCTTTGGTTCTCTCTCATTTCAAATTCCACTTGAATTCAAATTCAATTTCTAAGTGAAATTCAAAATTTCACAAACATGAAATCTAAAATGTCCATCATGTGGTAATTAATCATTTGTTAATATTGGTGGTGAACCAACCTTTTTATAAGGTGTTTAACTGCCCTAAACTAAATAAAACAGTGGCCTATTCAATAATTTAATTGCCTTTCTAAATTGTAAAAACACTAAACTATTCTACTTAAATGTTCAACTTAATATGGCAGTAGCCTAAATTATACTAATATTTTAGGTGTAAGTTTTATAATCTATAAAACTGTTTTGGTTTGGAAAAGTTTTGGAAATCAGAAAAGAAAAAAGGCAAAAGTATATAAAAGAAAAAGAGAAGGCAACAAAAAAACAGAAAAAGGGAGAGGCCCCGCCCCTCACTAGGCCTTGGCCCAGGTAACCCCCAGGCCGGCCCAGCCGCGCCTACCTAACCCCCACTCCCCGAACCCTAACCCCTCCAGTTCCCCACTTCCCCCACGCCTCTCTCCCCTCCCCCCGTTTTGATCGGGGCAGAGGGCCCCGACCCCTTCACCACGGCGCCGCCGCCCTTCCCCCGGCACCACCATGCCGGTGCCACCTCGTCGACGCATCCCGGCGCTACCCTGCCGTCGCCACGCCCCCTCTCCTCCCGCGTGGCGCGCCCGACCCGAAGCCACTCGTCACCACGACCCCTTCGCCCCCGCCGCTGTGCACCGCCGCTGTCGCCGGATCGCCGGCGCCACCTCCCCCTGACTCCACTGCCGGAATGCCTCCCCGCCTCACCATCTCCGGCCGACTCCAAGCCTGGTTGCCCCCGCTTCCCTCCATCGCTGGTGAGGCCCCCGGTCTCCGCCTTCCCGTTTTCCTCCCTCGTCGCGCATGCGTGCCATGTTCCGGCCACACCGACCCCGCGCTCGACGCGCTCCTGCTGTGACCTAACTTTGGTCTCCAGGCACCACCACTGCTGCGCCGCGCCATCCTTCGACCACCGCGAGCCCCGTTGCCGTCCAGCCTCACTCTGTGTGCCGCGCCGGCCACCGCCCCTTCCTGTCGGCGCCCCCTTGCCGTTAGCCGCCGCTGCCTCTAGCCATGGCCACGACCGTGGCCATGCTGGCTATGTGTGGCCCGACTAGGCCACTGCCACACGGGGCCCGCCCCCTATTAAACAGAAAATGAAAATGAAAATTGAAATAAATAAATAAAATTAAAATTATTAATAAAATAATTAGTTTAAAAGTTAATTAACTTAATTAACTAGATTTTAATCTTCATTTAGTTAAATGAATCTATGACAGGGGGACCCCATCCCCTGTTGACCAGTCAAGCGTTGACTGGTCAACCGGGACCCACTGGCCCACCTGTCAGTCTCTGGTACACTTCTGTGTATGCAGAGCTGGGTGCACCTAGCATTTAACCTGTATTTTCGAATTAAAAGTATTTTCGGCATATTGTTAAAACTTTGAAAAATTCATAGAAAATTAACTGTAACTCGGATGAAAAAGTTTTATACAGGAAAGTTGCTCAGAACAACGAAACAAATCTGAATACGCGGTCCGTTCATATGTCACACACCCCTAGCATAGCAAACATGCAACCGTCCCCCTTTGTTTTATCTGTCCGAAAATGCCAAACTTCGGGAAGCATTCCCGGATGTTCTCCCCCTTCACCGGTATTGCGTAGCATCGCGTTAGAACACGTCTAGCTCTGCATGTTGTCCTATTATGCACTAGCTTGCTATGTATTTATTGTTTCTTCCCCCTCTTTTCTCCGGTAGACCCTGAGATTGATGTTGATGCCCTTGTGATCGACTACGTCGATGACGACACTTCTTCCTTTACATCAGAGCTTCCAGGCAAGCAAACCCCCCTTGAGCATTCCGATATCGCCCATTTCTTTCCCTCTCATGCTTGCATTAGAACTGCTACTGCTTTCTGTATAATCCTACTCTGATGCATAGCCTGTTTTTGTTACCTGCTTTCATACCTTACCTGCTTATTCTAAACTACTTAGTATAGGTTGGTTAGAGATCCATCAGTGACCCCCACCTTGTCCTAGTTGCCCCTCTTTATGTTCAATGACTCCATCAATGTGATCGACGTCTAGGCCCGACACCGCACATCACCCCCTAGTTGTACGACTCTACAGAGTTACTATTGAGTGCCGAGGGTAACACCTCATACATCACTCCTGATGAAATCTCTGTAGTGTATCTATTTGGTCATGGTCATCGAGGGTAATTTCCTCCTTAACCACTTCCGATACGACTCTGTCGTGCAACCCCTCAAGTGTAGACTTCGAGGGTGCTTCCTCTTATGTTCACATTAATGATTACATCGAGTGGAACCCACCGAGGGTGGTTCCTCAATGTTTCCCTTGGTGTTAGACACACAATTACTATGGTTACTATGAATTTACAATTGCTACTTGGAAAGGTGGGTCGACCCTAAGGGGTACCTGAGGGAGTCCTGGATTAGGGGGTCTCCGGATAGCCGGACAATATCCTTTGGCCGGATTGTTGGACTATGAAGATACAAGATTGAAGACTTCGTCCCATGTCCGGATGGGACTCTCCTTGGCGTGGAAGGCAAGCTTCGCAATACGGATATGTAGATCTTCTTCCTTGTAACCGATTCTATGTAACCCTAGCCCCCTCCGGTGTCTATATAAACCAGAGGGTTTAGTCCGTAGAACAACAATCATACCATAGGCTAGCTTCTAGGGTTTAGCCTCTACGATCTCATGGTATATCGACTCTTGTAATACTCATATCATCAAGATCAATCAAGCAGGAAGTAGGGTATTACCTCCATCGAGAGGGCCCGAACCTGGGTAAACATCGTGTCCCCCGCTCCTGTTACAATCCGCCTTAGACGCACACTTATGGACCCCCTACCCGAGATCCGCCGGTTTTGACACCGGCATTGGTGCTTTCATTGAGAGTTCCACTGTTCCATCACCATAAGGGTTGATGGCTCCTTCGATCATCGGTAACGATGCGGTCCAGGGTGAAGTTTTTCTCCCCGGACAGATCTTCGTATTCAGCGGCTTCGCACTACGGGCCAACTCGCTTGGCCATCTGGAGCAGATCGAGAGCTACGCACCTGGCCATCAGGTCAGGTTTAGAAACTTAAACTACACTGTCGACATCCGCGGAGACTTGATCTTCGATGGATTCGAGCCCATGTCAGGTGCGTTGCACGATCACGACGAGCATGATTTAGCTCTGCTGTCAGACAGTGTTCGGGAGATCACACCTGCAACTACTCCGGCCTTTAATCCAGAGCAAATTGCGCCATCCGGGGATGGGTGGATAGACCCCGCCATGGAGGCCGCACTCTCAGTGGCGATAGAGTCGGATACTGACTTCACCCCTTACGAGAGCCGTGTTGCCGAACCACTGGATTTGTCTCCGGCCACGGACTCCGAGCCGCCTACTTCCATGCCTATCGAATCCGATTGGGTGCCGATCATGGAGTTCAACTCCGTGGATATCTTTCAGCACACACCTTTTGGTGACGTGCTAAATTCATTAAGTTGTCTCTCCTTGTCAGGAGAACCTTGGCCGAACTATGTCCGGCTAGAATGGGATGCGGACGACGAAGAATTTCGCTCCCCACCCAGCACCCACTTAGTAGCCACTGTCGACGATTTAACCGACATGCTCGACTTCGCCTCCAAAGACACCTGCGGTATGGATGACGATGCAGGAGACGAACAGGAACCACCGCCCACAGGGCGCTGGACCGCCACCTCATCATATGATATATACATGGTAGACACCCCCAAAGAAGGCAATGGCGACGAGACATCGAAGGATGACCCCTCCAAGAAGCAACCCAAGCGCCGACGTCAGCGGCGCCGCTCTAAGTCCCGCCATAGCAAAAGTAGTGATACTGGCACAAGAGACAATAACACTCCGGATAGTGCCGAAGACGACAACAATCCCCTCCAGCACGATTTAGAGCGGGAGGGTGAACAAGCTAGCCCTCCAAATCGGGCAGCAGATGGAGAATCGGAGGAGGAAAATTACATGCCTCTCTCCGAAGACGAGGTGAGCCTCGGCAACGAAGAATTTATCGTGCCTGAGGATCCCGTCGAACAGGAGTGCTTCAAGCGCCGGCTTATGGCCACAACAAATAGCTTGAAGAAAAAGCAACAACAACTTCAGGCTGATCAAGATTTGCTAGCAGACAGATGGACCGAAGTCCTTGCGGCCGAGGAATATGAACTCGAGCGCCCCTCCAAGAGTTATCCAAAGCGCATGTTGCTACCTCACCTCGAGTAGGAAGCATTGAAATCTACATCACCAGCGTATGATACGGCTGACGGGCCACCTCGTGGCCGAGACAGAGAGGCATTTCAGCCCGAAGTCCAGCCCGCACCCCGCCGCCAATCAAACAAAAATGCCAAGGCCCGGGGCAACACGCGGGACCTGCAAGACGTATTGGAAAACAAGGCAAAACATGCAAGATCGATCTACGGATCACGGGGGCGCGCACCAACACGCGACGATGATCGTCACGCCGGATATACTAAAAGCAAACCCGGACGAGCCGAACACGGCAGACAAGACTCGTATGAACCGCGTTGTGATAAAGCCCAGCACAAAGGCGCCACACACCCCTTATGCTTCGCTGATGAAGTAATGGATCACGAATTCCCAGAAGGGTTTAAACCTGTAAACATTGAATCATACGATGGGACTACAGACCCCGCGGTATGGATAGAAGACTTCTTCCCCCACATTCACATGGCCCGCGGGGATGACCTACATTGCATCAAGTATCTCCCGCTAAAACTCAAAGGGCCGGATCGGCATTGGCTCAATAGCTTTCCAGCAAATTCCATCAGAAGTTGGGAGAACCTGACAGAGGCATTCCTGGACAATTTCCAGGGCACTTATGTGCGACCGCCGGACACTGGCGATTTAAGTCATATAACTCAGTAGCCAGGGGAATAGGCCAGGAAATTCTGGACCCGGTTCCTAACCAAGAAGAACCAAATTGTCGACTGTCTGGATGCAGAGCCCTTAGCGGCATTTAAGCATAATATCCGCGACGAATGGCTCGCCCGGCACCTCGGCCAAGAGAAGCCAAAATACATGGCAGCCCTCACGACACTTATGACCCGCTTTTGTGCGGGCGAAGATAGCTGGTTGGCTCGTAGTACCAATACAGCAAGAAAACCTGGCATATCAGAAGCCAGGGATAGCAACGGCAAACCACGATGCAACAAACACAATCACCGCAAATGTGGTGCAAACGCCGAAAATACGGCAGTTAATGCCGGGTTCAGGGGCTCAAAGTCCGGTCAGCAGAAAGGGCCACCCAAAAATAAAAATCTGGGTCCATCTAGTCTGGACCGCATACTTGATCGCCAATGCCAAATTCATGGCACCCCAGAAACGCCACTCACCCATACCAACAGAGAATGTTGGGTCTTCAAACAAGCCGGCAAGGCAGGCGACAAAGACAAAGAGGGGTCTCAAAGCGACGATACCAATGAAGAGCCCAGATCACCGAACACAGGAGGGCAAAAGAAATTCGCCCCTCCTCCATATCCAATCAGTGAACGCAGTAAATACCACCTAAATTGCCAACCCAGACATCGTCAAGGGGCTCCAAACTACTTCGCGGAAGGATACCCTGGCTCGTCAAGAGCTCAACTAAACACTCCGGCGAAGGCCATGATAGGCCGAACTCAGCGGTTCAACCGCCCTCCGGCACGTAAACATTTCTTATATTTCCTTCGTAGGTTCACCTTTGCACCGACCAAGACGGACTACATGGAGGCAGCTTGAACACGTTAGGGAATCCTTAGACATTCCCCGCAGTGACCGTCCGGCTATATTACGGATCCGGACTCAACCTCTTCCCCCTGGTCACAGCAGGTTCGGCTATCACAACCCCTTTTTATCACATTACCTGTACCCATACGCATAGACGTATTTTTCGAATACAAAATGTGGATTTATATGACGTTTACCTGCTGATTATTTCTTATCGAAATCATTTTGTCAAGTGGCATCCGCACACAGCGATATGCCTTAAATATGCCAGGGGCTTCGTTTTCCCGTAACGCATCAATAAAAGTGCGAACACCTTCATGGAAGTTCGGCACCCCGAACCTATAGCATTATATGCATCAGCTCCGAATCATATCTTGGGTCAATAGTTGGGTTTGCCCGGCTCCCATTTTTTGGTACCTTACGTTCCGCTATATCGGCTAAGGTAGCACTGGGAGAACTACTGCGATTGTGTCCCGGTTCTTCCAGATGAGCACCTCAGTAGAGAAAGCCGAAAACTGACTGTCATGATATGGCGAGAGCTGGTCAGCTGTTCGAGCGGTTACAAAATCTTTAAGTATTTCTCCCGCATAATGCCATAACCAATGCAGCGTGCGATGGATCAGTTTTTTCTTCGATCAGGCGCTTATAGAGCCCCTAGTACGGTCTTTCGAACACAAGGGGCTGCGCCGACCATACTAAAGCTCCTTTGGCCAAGTGAGAGTGATAAAGCCCTATAGTCCGATTGCCTGGTTCGTTGTGCTAAGCACCTCCTTCGAAGGACCCAAAACTAGGATAAAGAGTGCTCAGGTCTATCCCGAACACCGCCGTACTTCTTACATGGGGGCAGAAGCCGACGACTGGCCAAGTCTCATGATTAATATAAAAACGGCCGCACAGGAGGGTAAACTTTTATATAACAGGCGACAAATAAACGACCTTGTTCAAACAATACAAAGGACAACATGATTGACATTCATGGAAATATAATGTCCTTGGTGCATAGCTCCACTGCAAGGTAGGATCCTTTCAGGACACTCTCATAATATAATTCGGGCTTGCGGTGCTCCTTCCCCTCTGGCGGTCCTCTGGTCATTAGCTTTTCAGCATCCATCTTCCCCCAGTGCACCTTTGCACGGGCGAAGGCCATTGGCGCTCCCTCTATACAGACCGATCGCTTGATGACGTCAAGTCGAGGGCAAGCACTTACAAGCCGCCTCACGAGCCCAAAGTAGCTGCTTGGAATCAGCTCGGTAGGCCATAGCCGGATAACCATATCTTTCATGGCTAGTTCCGCCGCCCTATGCAGTTCGATCGACTGTTTCAGTTGATTGGCAAAAGGCACCGGATAATTCGTTGCCAAATACTACGACCAGAAGAGCTTATCTGCGGTGTTCCTTTCTTCAGCTCGGTAGAATTGGGCGGCATCTGATATGCTGCAAGGTAGCTCGGTAAATACACCTGAGAAATCCAAATTCAAAATCAGAAACATAGTTTTCCCTTCAAATACTTGCTTTACATGAGAAAAGCCTTACCTGCCGCGATCTTTCTCGCTTGTTGGATCCCCTGCAGGGTGCTTTGGGTTTCCCCCTGGCCATTGCTCGTGGCTTGACACGCCTTGGTGAGTTCGGATTCTTTCTCCGTTAAACTCTGCTGCAAGGTCTCACATTTACTTGTGGCCTCTTGCAGCTCCTACTCAGCTTTAATAACTTCGGCCTCGTGTTTCTCACGAAGAGTCTGCTCTATGGCCGCCTTTTTCTCGGCCTCGACAACGGCCGTTTTGAGGGCCTCGACTTTGGTCATAACACCTAGCACAAATTATGCGGCTTATTTCATACTGAACATTTATTTACAATAAATGCGCGCAATGCTTGTGCATACCTTGTTTATCCCTCAACTGCATTTTCAACTGGCCAAGTTCTTCTATGGCCCGCTCCAAACTTTGATTCAGTTCGGAGATCTCCGCAGTACGAGAGGCAGCAGCTGCTACAGGTGCCTGCTTGAAACAAGAAGAGAAATCAATGTCATTCAATGAGTCTTCCTGCGATCATCAATTCGATCCCCTGTCCGGTTCTTTCTTTCATCGAACAGTGTATCAGGGGTTACTATCTATATTATGACACTCTTCGACAACTCATAAAACATACCTCCAAGCCTCTTATAAGGCTGATACAGGCTTCGTTCAGTCCACTCTCATTTAACCGAATCTTCTCAATCACCGCACTCACAACGCCACCAACAAAGCATCCGACACTTCTAGATGGACAGAGGTCACCAGCGGAACAGGCACGTCCCCTCCAGCCGAAGGAGGCTACCTTCTTGATTCTGGAGCCATATAGGTCTCTGGAATCGTATCCGACGGGGAGCCAAACTCAAGATCGCCCCCGCCGTCAGACCCCATGAGAATATTTTCCCCCACGTGTCCGGCCCCTGCGGTTTGACCTCCAGGCGCCGCCTTCACGGTTTCTTCCTTTCCTCCTTGGCCGGAGTACTTCTAGGACGGAGCCTCGGTGTTATGCACCGGTTTGGAGGATGGGGCCTCTGGGGGCGTCCCGCTCTCCATAGCATTTGAGCTCAGCAGGTCCTCTGATGAGGATTGTTTGGTACGGGACATCGCCGGACTACAAAAAAAATATATATGCTCAGGCTAAAATACTAAGCCACGATGAGTCCAGATGCTTAAACGTACTCGGATTTTATATACTCATGAGTTCACCAGGGGCTGGGCCCTGGGATCCCATGCCAGACCGCTGTCGGCGGTGGCACTGGACTCCTCCGGAAGAGGAGCCCGTCCCCTTTTGGGCAGTTCGGCCTCCAAGGGTGCGGAGGCCGTCCTCTTCCTTCTCCCCCCCACAGGGGATTCGTCTTCCTCCTCCTCTTCGTCCTCTTCGGAGGCGTAATGGGCACCAAAACCTTTGGATATTGTCAGATTTCGTGTTCCGGCAGACCCTTGAGGTTCGAACACTGGGGTGCGCGCGGAGATTTCGCCTCCTACCTTCCTGCACCCCTCCGCCATGCTAGGATCAAAGCTATGAAAAGAACAACATAAGGGACACAGGGTTTATACTGGTTCGGGCCACCGTTGTGGTGTAATACCCTACTCCAGTGTGTGGTGTGGTGGATTGCCTCTTGGGCTGATGATGATGAACAATACAAGGGAGAACAGCCTCGCGAGGGTCTGTTCTTGGCTGGGGCGATGAACTGCTGGGAGGAGTTCAGCCACCTTTCTCTATCTCTATCTCTCTGCTTGCCACCTCTCTGCTTGTCGAGCCCTTGGAGGAGACTAGGCCGAACCCTTTGCTACGTGGGTGGCATGTCCTATTTATAGTGGCCCTGGTCCTCTCCCCAAATATTGAGCGGGAAGGGAGCCAACAATGGCGGGCTAATTTGAAGGGGGACAGCAAGTATCAACTATCCTAACAAAAGTAGTCTTCCCTGCGCAAAGCTCTTGTGATGACGCCGTCTTGGGCTCCACGGTGACCTCCATCTCGTAGTCCTCCTGGTCTTGGTCTCGTTGCACCGAAATGGCAACCTTTGCCTGATGCCTCGGTACTCCGCGGCTGCGCTTGCCCCCTTTGCACCAAAGAGGAAAGAAGGACGCTGCGGGGGCTGGCACCCGCCTGGTGCCCTGAGTCGTCATGGCTTGCGTCACGGGCACCTCACGAGGTACCCCGCCTTGATCTCTCCGCCTCCTCGTGAGCCAGCCTGAATAGGCCGTGCTTGAGGAAGCTCCGTGTCGTCCGCCCTGCGAGGCTTGGCCCCTCGCGAGGGTCTTGAGTTTGTGTTGGTGAAGATGGGCCGTGCTGGGCCCCCCTTTGAGCCACACCGCAGGCCGCAGGCAGGCAAGTCTGGGGACCCTCGTTCCCAGAACGCCGACAGTAGCCCCCGGGCCCAAGGCGCGCCCGGACTTGGCCGTGCAGGGAGGCGGAAGGGCAAGAGCGAAGCGCCGCGGGCCCTAACAGCCTGTGGCCTTGGGCGCCGCGTGGCCGTTGATTCGACGTGGGCGGCACTGTTTCCCCACGCCCTCCTTATCTTGCGCCTTGCTAGGCAGACCCGTAGTCGTACACAGCCATTCCCCTTTTATCGCTCGAGTGCTTCCTGTCCTTCCTCCGCTCGAACCCTGGTTTCTGTTTTCAATTCAACCTCGTATCCTCCCCCCCTTTCCTATTGCCATGGCCCCGATGAAGAAGGGAAGGGGGAAGAATCCCGTGTCTCCGCCTCGCCCGCCGCCGTTGGCGGCCCCCGCCGAGGGTTTGGGTAAGGTCAGCTTGGCTCTGGCCACCATCTTCAATGAATGCGGGAGAACGATGGCCTGGCCCGCGTCCCACTTCTCCATCGACAGGATAGTTACCGAGGTCCCATATTTCGCCGACGCCCTGTGGGCAGGTCTGGTTCCCCCCTTTTCTGATTTCTTCAGTGCCGTGCTCTCCCACTATCAGATCCACATGCTGCATCTGAGTCCTGAATCCATCACCCTCCTTTCGGTCTTCGCCTTCGTATGTGAAGCCATGGTGGGCATCCCTCCTTCGGTTGCCTTGCTACGCCACTTCTTCTTGCTGCATCTTGTCGACCCTACCCAATGCTGGGCGTGCGTAAGCTTCGTTGCCGTGCCAGAGACTGCCGCCTCTGGGATTGACTTCAAGCTCCCCTAGCCCGCGGTTGGGTTCCGCGAGCGGTGGCTATATGTGGACGCAGGGGTGCCCAGCCCCTGCTAACGGAGCCGACCTTGCCTGCTGTCCCCAATTCGGGCTGGGGCCAGGTGGCGCTTGAGAGCCCCCGGCTCGTCTTCGTCTGGCGCCGCTTCGCGCTCTTAAGGTCGCTTGGCGTGACAGCGCCTAAGGTGGTGAAGGAGTTCCTGCTATGCCGCGTTGCTCCTCTTTAACGCCACTCTCGCCAGACGTGGGCCTTCTGTGGGTGCGAGGATAGTATGAGGCTCCAGGAAGAGGACCTGGCTCCTAAGGTGCTGAAGACGGCGCTCTTGACCCTGGCTGGGGACCCCAACCCCGACAGCGTTCGGCAGGGAGGGGCCTTGCTGTACCTCTGCTAGAGCAGGGTCGACTTTGTGAAGTAGATGCCGGCCTTCGATGAGTGGGGGCTGCGCCCCGCCGGCCTTCAGGGGTCTCGTGAGAATCCGGTGGTGGTGACTACCCTTCCAGTCGGCCAAGGCGACTCGTCCTCGAGTGGCGGAGCAGGGAGGTACGAGGCGCCAGAGGCCGAGGGGGCTCCCGGCGTGGTGACGGCACTGGGCGAGGCTCATGAGGAAGCAGTTATCGGGGCCCGTACCACTGAGGCTGAGGGTGACAAACAGCTGCCCTTTGTGCCTGCGACTGGGGCCCCTGAGGCTCCAGCTGCTTCTCTTGGGGAGGCGATTGGCGGCGCACATCAGGCAGGCGCCCCTGACGCTGGTCATCTTGACGCTCCATCTTCGTCGCAGGTCGATCCCTACGCCCGACTCTTAGGCCGCTTCCGCATGGACATTGGGGCTCTTCGGAAGAGAAGGGAGGCCCTGGGCGATGGTTACCCTTGTCGCCTGCTGAAGCACAGAAAGTACTTCACCACTAATGAGTAAGCCTTCTCCTTTCCCTGCTCCTGATCCTTCCATTGCTCTTATTGACCCTTGCTCCGCAGGCCCCTTCCAGCCGAGCTTGATGAGACGGCTGAGGAGCGGTCCCCCTTGGCTTTGCCCCCTCCATCGTCCTCGAGCGCCCCAAGCAGCGGAGCCCTTGTGGCGAGGGCGATCGAAGAGGTGAACCATCCCAAGGCGTATCGTGGCCCCGCGCACCTCGCGATCCTCCTTCGCGAGCCTTCTCGTGGCATAGCCAACCTGCCATGGGCTTCTCGCCTGGTCGTGGACTGCGATTGGCTGAGGCGCTTCCTGCGCTCTTCTCCTAAGGTCGGGCTGGCCCCAGGCCGGGCTTCTGACGCGGCGTGCCCGGCTGTCACGAGGGTGCCAGCCCCCAGCCCCCAGCCCGGAGGGGGAGCGCTGACTTGCAGCCCCTGGCGCTTGCTTGGGGCAGATGATGGTGTGGAAGACGTGCTTGATCGCGCTCGGGAGCTTCGCGCTCTCCTCCAAGGATTCCTTCGAAGGGCGACTGACGCAGTGAGCCTGCTTGGTGAGGAGCTTGCTGATGAAGACGCGCGCCTTGAGGCCGAGGGCCTGCGCCTGGCTGTAGAGAGGCGCGAGCTGGAGGGTGCCATCGCCCTTGCGCGCCGTCAGCGCGACCTTGATGAAGCAGAGGCCAAGGCGTCGTTGGTGGCCTCTCGGGAGGCCCGGTCTCGGGCTGCTGAGGAAGCCCGGGAGGCTGACCGGCGGCGAACGGCTGCAGAGGAGCGGGCTCGGGAGCTCCTGGCCTGGTGCCACTCGCTGGAGGAGCAGGTGGAGCTGCGCGAGGCAGCCCTCGCGTCGATGAGGGTGGCCTCCGGTGACTCGGCGGAGCTCCAGAAGCGTGAGGAGGCGCTGACGCTGGAAGCCTCCGAACGTACCCACGAGTACGAGCGTCTGGAGATGAGGGAGCGCTTGGTGACACAGGCGGAGGACGATGTCGCTGCACAGGAAGCCCGTGTCCTGGAGGAGGTCGGACGTCGGGTGGCGATGGCGCATTTGAACCTCTAGCACGGGTTCGAGGAGAAGCTGGGGTTGATCCGGGCCGAAGCCGAAGGCAGGATTGCTGCCCTGAGGGCCAAGCTGGAGGAGGTGACGCGGCGGGCCGATGCTTCCCAGGCCGCCCTTGAGGTGGCGCAAGGTGGGCTAACCACCTCCCAGGCTGAGGTGCTCCTTCTTCGCCAGCGGGTGGAGGAGGCTGAGGCCATGTCGCGCCAGAACGCGGACGAGATACGTCAGCGGCGGCTCCTGGAGCATGAGCACGGCCCCATGCTGACCACGCTCCGGGAGAGGGCCAACGCGGCCTTGGGCAACATCTGCGAGGAGACCGTTGGCCAGCCGCACGCGGTTAACTACGCGGGCAATCTTCAATTCTTTACTGACGTGGTGACGCAGCTCGAGGCGCGGTCGATCAGGGCTGACAGGTTGGTGGAGGAGAGGAGCCGCGCCCTGCTCAGGCGCGCCTTTTCTCGTGTCTTCAGCCATCTCCGGAGCATGGATCCCCTTTGTTTTCGATGCCGCCATCGCCCCAGTCCCCCAGGCCGTCCGAGGTGAGCTGGCGCACTGGGTGGAAGACCATGTGGAGGCTCTTATCAGGGCCTTGGCCTCGGACAACGACGACGTGATAGTGGCGGCCGACGAGGGCGGCATGACGGGCGGCCCTGACGCCGCTGGTGGCAACGCGGACAGCGGTGGCGAGTTCAGCGATGCCAGCAACGGCCCCGATGGCGCTCCTAAGGACGCATTGGGAGATTCATCTGACTGATTGTGCATCGTTCCTGCTTACCCTGTATGAATAGAACTCAGGTTTTGGCCTGATAGCTGTGAGAGCATTTTGGAGGGGGAGCCCCTCATGTAAAACTTGTGTTTATCGTATCAGTAGGAGCTACATTGCCCATGCGCCCGCGCCAAGTGGTTGGCTTAAGCGACGCGCTGGTCGGCTAATTTACCTTTGTCTCGTGCTGGCCCTGGGGCAGCCCGCAGGAGGCTGTGGACCCCGGAGTGTTTCCTGATTGAATCCGTTGGACCTGTAGTAAGACGCCCTCCTGAGAGGACGCGGCGGCGGCAGTCTGGGCTGCGCGCAAGCTAGGCTTGACCCGGCTCGCGAGGGGCTCACGAGGGGAGGCAGCTGAGGCGAAGCAGTAACCGAAACGCGAGAAATTTCTCGAACGAGACTAAGCACCCCTTCCCCGAACACACGCAAATCTCAAAATCGAATCCAACTTCAATCCAGCGGGGGAAAGCGGCAACCAAAGGGAAGAGCAACAAAAGCAAACAAAAGGCCATGTCCGGCACCTAGTCTAGTCTTGGACGTCTTCTCACCAGCGCGGAGCTAAGTGCTGCCACTGGGCGTGGGAGGGAGCCCCAGGGCCTGAGGCCGGCACCCCTAAGACTCCGGGGCGTGTATAGCCCCACTCATTATTACGTGAGAGTGTCATGGGGCGGCGAGCTTCACAGGCACTGGGCCTTCTTCACAGGTACTGGCCTTGCTTCATATCGCCAGATGAGGGCCCTGCCTTGCGCCACACTCTAGTGCCATCAGCAACGACCGGAAACCAGGACGCCGCCCGATGGGGTAGAGCGGTCGCCAGCGGTTCCCCCGACGACCACGGGTCCTCCGCCGGGGGCAGGCCCTGGGGCACCTCCCCAGCGGAGGGCCTACCTCCTGAGAACGCCTTGCTCCGAACGCCGCGGTGGAGATGTCGAATCCCTGCCTCTCTCCTGCAGCCCCCTGCGCCCTCCTCCCGAGGGGTAGGAGACTGTGGGAGCGGGGCAGCTGCTTGCTGCGGCGACCTGCACCTCCTGAGATCCATGATTAGCGTATACCTACTCCTGTAGAATTAGCGGTACCCGATAATCGTTGCCTCCAGCGTGGCCAGTGGGACCGTCCCGGGGCTCCTGGAAAGGCTCAGCTTCTAGTGCCTCGTCCCCCCAGCTTGGGCTGAGGAGCGAGCCTTGTCCGTTCTCGTGAGGGTGTCCTTGATCCATCATGAGGGACACGTATTCCTCCGGCGCCGTCATCCCGAATGCCACACCCTAATGCCCCGCATGCCACGCGGTCCTGCCTGACGCGCCCACCGTGGGGTGGCAGCGCGGCCGCCCACTGGGGCCACGGGTCGCGTTGAGTCCTTCTTCTTTGCGGACCGGGGACGGGGGCAGCGCCACCGCCGATCCGGCGCTGACAGCTTTGCTGGCGTCGGAGTAGCCTTGGAGCCCGCGGGCGCGCGCGGGGCCCCCGCGTGGGTCGCCCTGGGCTTGAGATGGGAGCTGGGTGGAGAAGGGGTGAGCCCCCGAGGCGGCGAAGCTTAGGAGCTCGGCCACTCGCTCCAGCAGCACGTCGTGGCCACCCTCCAGCAGTCTGCACTGCAGCAGCTCTCGGGCCACCATGAGTGCGGCTCTCGAGTTCGCCTACTCCCTGCGGGTGTACGGTGTCGTGGTCGCAGCGTGATTGGAGGCCCTTGCTGCCGACCGCGCCTGCCGCGATGTAAGAGTTGTCGAAGCCTGTCCGCGTCGCCCATGGCCCGTAGCGCCTTGCGGACCGCGAGCTGCGTGGTGCACGGGGTCGCCCGAGGCGAGCGGTTCTGCGCGGGCAGGCCACGCAGCCCATGGGTCTGGGTTGCCCTCCTGGTCGCCGGGCATGGTGATGACGACACGACGGGGCACGGAGCGGTGGAGGACGAATTCCGGCGCACCCCTACCTAGCACGCCAAATGTCGGATTTCAGGTTCCGGCAGACCCTTGAGGTTCGAACACTGGGGTGCGCGCGGAGATTTGGCCTCCTACCTTCCTGCACCCCTCCGCCACGCTAGGATCAAAGCTATGAAAAGAAGAACATAAGGGACACAGGGTTTATACTGGTTCGGGCCACCGTTGTGGTGTAATACCCTACTCCAGTGTGTTGTGTGGTGGATTGCCTCTTGGGCTGATGATGATGAACAATCCAAGGGAGAACAGCCTCGCGAGGGTCTGTTCTTGGCTGGGGCGATGAACTGCTGGGAGGAGTTCAGCCACCTTTCTCTATCTCTCTCTCTCTGCTTGCCACCTCTCTGCTTGTCGAGCCCTTGGAGGAGACTGGGCCGAACCCTTTGCTACGTGGGTGGCCGGTCCTATTTATAGTGGCCCTGGTCCTCTCCCCAAATATTGAGCGGGAAGGGAGCCAACAATGGCGGGCTAATTTGAAGGGGGACAGCAAGTATCAACTATCCTGACAAAAGTAGTCTTCGCCTGCGCAAAGCTCTGGTGATGACGCCGTCTTGGGCTCCACAGTGACCTCCATCTCGTAGTCCTCCTGGTCTTGGTCTCGTTGCACCGAAATGGCAACCTTTGCCTGACGCCTCGGTACTCCGCAGATGTGCTTGCCCCCTTTGCACCAAAGAGGAAAGGAGGACGCTGCGCGGGCTGGCACCCGCCTGGCGCCCTGAGTCGTCATGGCTTGCGTCACGGGCACCTCACGAGGTACCCCGCCTTGATCTCTCCGCCTCCTCGTGAGCCAGTCTGACAAGGCCGTGCCTGAGGAAGCTCTGTGTCGTCCGCCCCGCGAGGCTTGGCCCCTCGCGAGGGTCTTGAGTTTGTGTTGGTGAAGATGGGCCGTGCTGGGCCCCCCTTTGAGCCACGCCGCAGGCCGCAGGCAGGCAAGTCTGGGGACCCCCGTTCCCAGAACACCGACAGATATTGTGTCCGAAGTGCCGCGGCGACGAAGGCCGACCCGGGTCTTTTTGGCCTCCGTCTTGGCCGTCTTCTTCGGCACCTTGTAAGGCGCCGGGACCAACATCTTCATCAGAAGTGGGATGGCCGGGTCTTCGGGCAGCGGGGCCGGACAATGGATCCGCTCCTCCTTCTTCATCCAGCCCTGGGAGAGTTGAATAACACGCGTTAAGCGCTTCCTTTGGGTCATGCGGATAGAAAAGTTGGATAAAGTCACCGAACTTGCAAGGCAGGACGGTTGGTACCCACGGTCCTCGGAGGAGACTGGCCATAATTTGCTGGACTTGAAATGCACCTTCCAAATGTCCTTGTGCGAGGAGCCGAAGAACCCTCGCAAGGTTTGGTGCCTGGCCGGATCGAATTCCCATAGATTGCAAGTCCGGTGTTGACAAGGCAGTACCCAGCGTACTAACATCACCTGGACTACGTTGACAAGTTCAATGTTCTTATCTCCCATATCTTTAACGCGCGTCTGGAGCACCGATAGTTTGTCGGACGAGGACCAGTCCAGGCCTTTCTTAACCCAGGATGTAAGCCGCAGAGGGGCACGGATCGAAACTCGGGAGAGCGGACCATTCCTTGCCGCACGGCTCAGTGATGTAAAACCACTGCTATTGCCACTCCTTGACAGAATCATTAAAGGTTCCAGTTGGCCATATGACGTTGGGCATCTTGCTCACTCGGAGATGGCCCATGACCCCTAGGGGCATAGGCTTAGTCCGGTGTGCTGACCTCTCTATTAAGCGTAGGTCGGGTTGCGGCGTATTGTTTGGCCGAGGCCCGGCATGACCCAGGAAAGTGTGTCCGGCCGGAGTTAATCGAGTGTGGTGGGTAAGTTGGTGCACCCCTACAGGGAAGAAAACATCTATCGATAGCCTGTCCTACGGTAACGGACACTTGGAGTTGTATCTCGATCGATACAACTAGAACAGGATAATTGAGGTGATAACTGGACAATATGGCTCTAGGATTGCTTTCTTGTAGGGAGTCGAGAAAGGATCTCTGGCCGAGGTTGGTAACACTACTACTACTTTACATTATGTTGATCTATACTCTTCTAAATGTTGTAAGATGCTAGCCTTTGATAGGCTAGGCTTTCCCCTTCTCTTCTGGCATTCCGTAGTTTAGTCCACAGATACAGCCCATTTCCTTTGATACAGATGCATACTTAGTTTAGATCTGATGTAAGTCTTGCGAGTACTTTAGATGAGTACTCACGGTTGCTTTGCTACCTCCTTTTCCCCTATACCCATTTGTTGCGACCAGATGACGGATCCCAGGAGCCAGACGACACCACTAATGACTTTTACTACCCTGAGGGTGCCTACTACAACGTGATGGCCGCTGACGACCTGGAGTAGTTAGGAGGCTCCCGGGCAGGAGGCCTTGCCTTTTCGATCGCTGTTGCTTTGGTGCTAGCCTTCTTAAGGCAGACTTGTTTAACTTATGTCTGTACTCAAATATTGTTGCTTTCGCTGACTCTTGTGTATTCAAGCTTGTGTATTCGAGCCCTCGAGGCCCCTGGCTTGTAATATAAAGCTTGTATTATTTTAATTTGTGTCTAGAGTTCTGTTGCGATATCTTCTCGTGAGTCCTTGATCTGGATCGTACACATTTGCGTGTATTATTAGTGTACAATTGAATCGAGGGCGTCACAAGTTGGTATCAGGGCCGACTGCCTGTAGGTAGCCACCTTTCCCACTACTTGGCCGAAGTTGAGTGTAGTCACAAAAAAACTTTTACTAACATGGTTGTGTGTCTTACGGGCCCACGTCGCCATTGGGTGGTAGTAGGATCATTTTCTCCTCGTCTATACTCTGGGATTCTGATCTCTCTTCCATTCAGGTTAAACGAATTTACAAACTCTAACATTAGGGTCCCATGACCACATTCAGCCCAAAGTTGGATAAGCCATAGTTTTTCCTTAGAATAGTATTTTGAATAGTACACACACTGTCGTGTTGACTACGAAGTGGTATCCATCGTACCTCTTTCATTATGCATGTTTCATCATGAATGATCCTTGTCTTTGCATGTTAGCAGGATGGTTAGATCCACCGGCCGTGGCTGTGGTGCCAACGATCCACCACCACCCAAATTCTTTGCTGGAATGATGCAACAATTTGAGCTGAACCGGCAGTTCATAGAAGGAATGATGGCTCAGTTTCCTTGTACGAACATGAATCAACAGCCAGCCCAGTAACTCTGCAGGACTTCATGCACCTCAACCCAACTATTTACCGTAGCTCAACTCAACCCCTTGATGCTGATGACTGGCTGCGCGACATCACGTATGAAATGGAGTCTGCTAGTGTGGCCCTTGCTAGCTATGTCACCTTTGCATCTTTCTTTCTGAAGGTTCCCGCTGCTCAATGGTGGGACAGCTACATGCATACCCTACCTACTAGAACAGTCATCACTTGGCCGGATTTCCAAGCTGCTTTCCGTGCCCGCTTCATTCCTCAAGGAATCATGGACAAGAAGAAGCGCGAGTTCCACAACCTCACCCAAGGCAACAAGTCTGTAGATGCTTATCAGCGGGAATTCTTGGACTTGTCCCGTTACACTGAAGAAGACATTGCTACTGATACTCGTAAGCAAGAGAAGTTTCGTGATGGCTTTCACCCTGATATCAAGCTAGCGCTCCTGGTGCATGACTTTGCTGATTTCGCCACCATAGTGAACAAGGCTATTCAGGTTGATACTGGTCTTCAGGAACACCATGGATCCCTCAGGCACAGCCGTGACGTTGGCTCATCTTCGGGCCCATCAGCATAGAAGCGTCGGATATGGATTTCCCATAGCATGTACTGCCCAACTTCACCTACACCAAGACAGTCCTATGCTGCTCTGCGTCTGCATCCTCCACCAACGAGGCAGCCTCTTCGGACTGCAACACCCCAAGCTCTTGCTCCCAATCCCAATGATGGTCTGTGCTTCAAGTGTGGCCTTCCAGGTCACCGTTCCAGGAACTCCCCTCAGAATCAGAATCAGCTGGCTCTGCCTTCTAATGCTCGTGGTAACAATCAACCCTGCAACAAAAATGCTCGACCTTATGGTCGTGGGCAGGCTAACAACATTGATCTGAATGAAGCTCAAGACCAGCATGCCACTATGATGGGTACTCTCCTTGTTAATTCAGTACCGGCTTCTGTTTTATTGGATTCTAGAGCATCACATTCATTTATGTCAGAAAAGTTTGCATACACACACGACATTCGATGCGAGCCCATGAACACTCCGATAGTGGTATGCACCCCTGCGGGCTGATGTCAAACTACCATGATTGGTCGCGATGCTCCCGTTGAGATTGAAGGTTTGGAATTCCTTGTTTCTCCCATTATTCTGGAGTCTTCCAACATTGACCTCATCCTGGGAATGGAATCGTTGAAAGCACATACCGCCTCTATCGTTTGCGCCACCAAAGTAGTTCATCTCCTACATCCTTCTGATGAGATAGTAAGCTACCATGCTCAGATTGTTCAAAATGCTGAAGCATGGCTTTATGTCTTGAATGCGTTGAACGCAGCACCTCTTGAGGGAATTGGAAAGATTCTAGTTGTCCGTGACTTCCTAGATGTCTTTCTAGAAGAACTTCCAGGAATACCCCCTGCTTGGGCTATCGAGTTTGTCATCGACTTGAAACCAGGCACTGTTCCTATTGCCAAACGACCCTACAAGATGCCGCCTCATGAGCTCCTTGAACTTAAGGAGGAAATTGATAAATCTCTTCACAGTGGATTCATTCGTCCAAGTTCCTCAGCTTGGGGAGCACCTTCTCTCTTTGTGAAGAATAAGGATGGAACGAATCGTTTGGTCCAACACTATCATCCTATCAACCAAGCTACAATTCAGAACAAATATCCCCTTCCTCGGATCAATGATCTGTATGATCAACTGGCTGGTTCATTGATATTCTCTAAACTCGACTTGAGGTTGGGTTACCACCAAATCCGTGTTCGTGAAGAGGATATTCCAAAGACCACATTCGTGACTCGTTATGGTTCGTACGAGTACACCGTCATGTCTTTTGGCTTGACCAATGCTCCAGCCACATTCTCCCGTATGATGAACTACATATTCATGGATTACCTCGACAAGTTCGTTGTAGTCTATCTGGATGATATTCTAGTATATTCGAAGAACAAAGAAGAACATGTTGCACATCTCCGACTTGTTCTAGAGAAGCTTCGAGAACATCAACTTTATGCCAAGTATTCCAAGTGCGAATTTTGGCTTCCTGAAGTAACCTACCTTGGGCATGTCATCTCCAAGGATGGTATTGCCGTCAAACCAGATGCGTTCAGGCTATTCTTCACTGGACCACTCCGAAGACTGTCAAGCAAGTCAGAAGCTTTCTCGGACTAGCCAACTATTGTCGCCGCTTTGTCGAGAACTTCTCCAAGATTGCCAATCCCCTAACTAATGTGCTAAATAGAGGCATTAACTTTGATTGGACTGATAAGTGTCAGGAAAGTTTCCAGGCACTTAAGGACAAGCTGACCTCTACCTAGTGCGTGCTCCCCCTGATTCTCGCAAAGACTTCGTCGATCTATTGCGACGCTTCCCAACAAGGATTAGGTTGTGTCCTAATGCAAGAGCGCAGGGTGATTGCTTATGCCTCTCGTCAAGTGTGTCCTCACGAAGAGAACTACCTAGTTCATGACCTTGAGCTTGCTGTGGTTATCTATGCAATGAAGCTATGGCGACAATACCTTCTCGGTAATCGTTGCGATATCTTCACCGATCGTCAGAGTCTAAAGTACCTGTTTACTCAGCCAGATCTGAACCTCCGTCAGCAGCGATGGATGGAAGCTATTGCTGACTACAACTGCGGTATATCCTATACCCCTGGTAAGGCTAATGTCATGGCCTATGCCCTAAGCCGCAAGTCTTATTGCAAAAACCACATGGCTCATAAAGCTCAGCCTCGCCTTTATGAAGAGCTTTGCAAGCCGAACCTTCAGCTAGTTCCACAGGGTTCTCTGAATAACCTTGTACTGGAACCAACTCTTCTCATGGCTATTAAATTTGCACAAGCAAAAAATTCTCACGTTGATTTGATGAAAAAGGATCTTGCCTTAGAGAAATCCAGAGATTTCTCACTTGGTGAAGACGGAACCTTGTACTTCAGAGATCACATTGTAGTACCCCGGTTCAAGCTTATGACAGAGAAGGTGATGAAAGAAGGGCATGACACCCCTCTCTATTCATCCAGGAAGTACCAAGATGTACTTAGACATTCGTCAGAAGTACCGGTGGTCCAAGATGAAGCAAGATATTGCTCGATATATCGAAGAACGTGACATTTGTCGTCGCGTCAAAGCAGAACATCAGAAACCGGCTGGACTTCTGCAACCTCTCCCTATTCCTGAATGGAAATGGGATAAGATTCAGATGGCCTTCGTCACTATCCTTTGCAAGTCTCAGAAAGGTAACGATGCTATCTTTGTCGTCATCGACCAATTCTTGAAGGTTGCTCACTTTCTACCAGTCAAGGAGACTATCACTGCTAGTCAATTAGCAAACTTGTATGTCTCTAGAATTGTGTCACTCCACGGTATTCCAAAGGAGATCAGTTTAGACCGTGACAGTATATTCACTTCAAAGTTCTGGGATAGTTACCAAGAGGCAATGGGAACTCATATTACCTGGAGCACTGCTTATCACCCCTAATCCCAAGGTCAAGTCGAGCGAGTCAATCAAATTCTTGAAGACATGCTTCAGGCTTGTGTTATTTCTTTCGGCAAAAAGTGGGAAGAATCTCTCCCTTATGCGGAGTTCTCTTATAACAACAGCTATCAAGCCAGCTTGAAAATGGCACCCTTCGAAGTGCTTTATGGACGTAAGTGTCGAACCCCACTAAATTGGTCAGAAACTGGGGAACGGACGCTCATTGGTCCAGACATTATTCAACAAGCTGAAGAGCAGGTTCGCATTGTCCGGGATAACCTCAAGGCGGCACAGTCCCGCCAGAAGAGCAACTATGACCGGAAACACTGGGGTTCAACTTATCAACATGGTGAACAAGCTTATCTGCGTGTCACTCCTTTGAGAGGCACTCATCAATTCGAAGTCAAGGGAAAGCTAGCTCCGCGCTACATTGGTCCCTTCTGCATCCTCGCCCATTGTGGACTGGTGGCTTATCAATTGGATTTACCACCTCAGTTCTCTCACATCCATGACATCTTCCATGTGTTGCAACTTCGTCGATGCTTCAAGGATACGGAACGTGAAGTGGATCTGGAATTGATTGAAGTTCAAGATGATCTCACGTACAAAGAGCATCCAATCCGCATTCTTGAAGAAGCTGAACATCGAACCAGCCAGAAGGTTACCAAGTTTCTCAAGGTGCAATGGTCGAATCATACTAAAGATGAAGCCACTTGGGAATGCGAAGATAACCTCCGGGCTGAATACCCTGATCTTTTCCCTTCTACCTCTTAATTCTATGGACGAGAATTTCTTTTAGAGGAGGAGAGTTGTAACACCCCGGTGTAATGTTGCTACAGTAACCCCTGGGGTTAAATTAATCATTTTGCAAAAATGTTGTTTGTTCATCTTTGGTTCTCTCTCATTTCAAATTCCACTTGAATTCCAATTCAATTTCTAAGTGAAATTCAAAAATTCACAAACATGAAATCTAAAATGTTCATCATGTGGCAATTAATCATTTGTTAATATTGGTGGTGAACCAACCTTTTTATAAGGTGTTTAACTGCCCTAAACTAATAAAACAATGGCCTATCCGATAATTTAATTGCCTTTCTAAATTGTAAAAATACTAAAATATTCTACTTAAATGTTCAACTTAATATGGCAAAGGGCCTAAATTATACTAATATTTCAGGTGTAAGTTTTATACTCTATAAAACTATTTTGGTTTGGAAAAGTTTTGGAAATCAGAAAAGAAAAAAGGCAAAAGTATATAAAAGAAAGAGAGAAGGCAACAAAAAACCAGAAAAGGGGAGAGGCCCCGCCCCTCACTGGGCCTTGGCCCAGGTAACCCCTAGGTTGCCTAGCCGCGCCTACCTAACCCCCACTCCCAGAACCCTAACCCCTCCCGTTCCTCACTTCCCCCCACGCCTCTCTCCCCTCCCCCCCGTTTGGATCAGGGCAGAGGGCCCCGACCCCTTCACCGCAACGCCGTCGCCCTTCCCCCGGCGCTACCACGCCGGTGCCACCTCGCCGACGCCGCCCGGCGCTACCCCGCCGTCGCCTCGCCCCCTGTCCTCCCGCATGGCGTGCCCGACCAGAAGCCGCTCGTGGCCCCGACCCCTTCTCCCCCGCCGCTGTGCGCCGTCGCTGTCGCTGGATCGCCGGCGCCATCGCCCCCCGACCCCGTCGCCGAAACGCCTGCCCGCCTAACCATCGCTGGCCGACCACGAGCCTCGCCGCCCCCGCTTCCCTCCATCGCCAGTGAGGCCCCCGGCCTCCGCCTCCCCCTTTTCCTCCCACGTCGCGCACGTGTGCCATGCTCCGGCCACACCCACCTCGTGCCATTTCTGCGCTCAACGCGCTCCTGCCGTGGCCTGACTTCGGCCTCCAGCCTATGACAGGGGGACCCCACCCCCTGTTGTCCAGTCAAGCTTTGACTGGTCAACCGGGACCCACTGGCCCACCTGTCAGTCTCTGGTACACTTCTGTGTACGCAGAGCTGGGTGCACCTAGCATTTAACCTGTATTTTCGAATTAAAAGTATTTTCAACATATTGTCAAAACTTTGAAAATTCATAGAAAATTATCCGTAACTCGGATGAAAATGTTATATACAGGAAATTTGCCTAGAACGACGAAACGAATCCGAATGCGCGGTCCGTTCATCTGTCACACACCCCTAGTATAGCGAACATGCAACCGTCCCCCTTCGTTTCATATGTCCGAAAATGCCAAACTTCGGGAAGCATTCCCGGATGTTCTCCCCCTTCACCGGTATCACGTAGCACCGCGTTAGAACACGTCTAGCTCTGCCTGTTGTCCTGTTATGCACCTGCTTGCTATGTATTTACTGTTTCTTCCCACTCTTCTCTCTGGTAGACCCCGAGAACGATGTTGATGCCCTTGTGATCGACTACGTTGATGAAGACACTTCTTCCTTTACATCAGAGCTTCCAGGAAAGCAAACCCCCCTTGAGCATTCCGATATCGCCCATTTCTTTCCATGTAATGCTTGCATTAGAACTGCCACTGCTTTCTGTATGATCCTACTCTAATGCATAGCCTGTTTTTGTTACCTGCTTTCATACCTTACCTGCTTATTTGAAACTGCTTAGTATAGGTTGGTTAGAGATCCATCAGTGACCCCCACCTTGTCCTAGTTGCCCCGCTTTATGTTCAATGACTCGATCAACGTGATCGACGTCCAGGCCACGACACCGCACATCACCCCCTAGTTGTATGACTGTACAGAGTTACTATCGAGTGCCGAGGGTGACACCTCATACATCACTCTTGATGAAATCTCTCTATTGTCGCTATTCGGTCATGGTCATCGAGGGTGATTTCCTCCTTAAACACTTCCAATACGACTCTGTCATGCAACCCCTCAAGTGTGAACCTCGAGGGTGGTTCCTCTTATGTTCAACTTAATGATTACATCGGGTGGAACCCACCGAGGGTGGTTCCTAAGGGTTTCCCTTGGTGTTAGACACACAGTTACTATGGTTACTATGACTTTACAACTGTTACATGGAAAGGCGGGTCGACCCTGAGGGGTACCCGCGAGTGATGTGGAGACAGGTTGACCTGGAGGGTACCCGAGAGTTGAACATGAGGCGTGGCCGGGCATTCTTAGCCCTTGTCGCAAGTACTCGAGACGGGGTGATGGGGTCACATCTTTCGTGAGTCTCTGCTCGTGACCGCACTACCAACACACTAACGGATTGGATATTTGATTCGAGGGGCCTCTGGACTGATAGCACTAACCATCACGTGGGCATAGTATGGGCGTTCTGTGTCGTATACATCAGCCAAAGCTTAATAGATGCCAGCGACTGAGCGGCGCGCGTCGAGTTGGACTGCGTAAGCACCTGCCTTGTTTACGGAGGTAGCTAGGTCTGCTCACCGGCCGCGTACGCAACATGCAGGAGTTCCCGGGGAGATGGCCCATGACCCCTGGTGGCATAGGCTTAGTCCGGCGTGCTGACCTCTCTATTAACCCTAGGTCGCATTGCCGCATATTGTTTGGCCAAGGCCGGGCATGACCCAGGAAAGTGTGTCCGGCCAGAATTAATCGAGTGTGGTGGGTAAGTTGGTGCACCCCTGCAGGGAAGAAAACATCTATCGATAGCCTGTCCTACGGTAATGGACACTTGGAGTTGTATCCCGATCGATACAACTAGAACAGGATACTTGAGGTGATAAATGGATAGTATGGCTCTGGGATTGCTTTCTCGCAGGAGTCGAGAAAGGATCTCTGTCCGAGGTTGATAACACTACTACTACTTTACATTGTGTTGATTTGTACTCTTCTAAAGGCTGCAAAATGCTTGAAGATGCTAGTCTTCGATAGGCTAGGCTTTCCCCTTCTCTTCTGGCATTCCGCAGTTTAGTCCACAGATACAGCCCATTTCCTTTGATACAGATGCATACTTAGTTTAGATCTGATGTAAGTCTTGTGAGTACTTTGGATGAGTACTCACGGTTGCTTTGCTACCTCCTTTTCCCCTATACCCGTTTGTTGCGACCAGATGACGGATCCCATGAGCCAGACGACACCACTGATGACTTTTACTACCCCGAGGGTGCCTACTACTACGTGATGGCTACTGACGACCTGGAGTAGTTAGAAGGCTCCCAGGGAGGAGGCCTTGCCTTTTCGATCGTTGTTTCTTTTGTGCTAGCCTTCTTAAGGCATACTTGTTTAACTTATGTCTGCACTCAGATATTGTTGCTTCCGCTGACTCTTGTGTATTCGAGCCCTCGAGGCCCCTGGCTTGTAATATAAAGCTTGTATTATTTTAATTTGTGTCTAGAGTTGTGTTGTCTTATCTTCCCGTGAGTCCTTGATTTGGATCATACACATTTGCGTGTATGATTAGTGTACGATTGAATCGAGGGCGTCACACCTCCCCTCCTCTGTAAGGGCACACTTATCTGCCAAGGTGTAAAGCTCATTCATAGTCCTGGGAACTGGACATTCGTCTTCGAACGTATCGTGTGGTTGCGTACGTTGGACTAGAACCTGGCAAAGTTCTTGAGCATCTACACCATTATTGTTCAAGCCGCTAGAGGAAGAGATGAAAAGGAATTCGCCAAGTACTTACCTTTGGTACTCAAGCCGAATTTGAGGTCGTGGCTGATGCACTAGCCAGAGAACTCTATCTCGACCTGGGCTAACCTGTGCAATGAGTTTTTTGGTGCCTTCACGGCCGGCCATCAAGAACCAGGGCGGCCCAGCAATTTGCAGCTCCTCCCACAAAAGGAAGGAGAGAGTTTGCGGAAGCACATGCAAAGATTTAGCCCTGTGCACAGGAACATTTGAGATATCCACCTGGCAGCGGCAAAGATGCCATGATTCAACACGATCACCTATGGGGTCATCGGCCTATTATGGTTCGGCAAGGAGGGTCACGTTACACAAAGAGCGGAGACCATGAAGCAACACGACAGGGGTGACATGGGTGGTTTTCACCCAGGTTCGGGCCGCTGTGAAGCGTAAAACCCTACTCCTGCTTTGGTGGATTGGATGGGGGACCGTGACGAACACGCAACTCGCAAGCCCAGCAAATTTGCCTCGAGGAGAGCAACTACGCGCTTAAGAGTGTACAGGGGTCCGAATCCTATTTTAGGTCGTCATGGCCCTGCTTTTATAGGCTAAGGGGTTACCACAGTGGCAACTCAGTCATTGCCTACTGATTAGACATCCAACAGTGCTATCATCCCTAACTCTGGCAGGTAGGACAAAGTGCACTAAATGTACTGCTAGGTGTCACACTGAGGGTGAAGCCCGACAAGCCTGCCACGCCACTCAACCACCATCTTGTCTGTCTTCATGACACGCCTCTGGACGGGTGTCATACAGGATGAGTTTTCTTTCCAAATGAATGTCACGTGCCAAATGATAGCCACTTAATCACTTGCGGGTTGGATACCACACTAATAGGTGACTTGCATCGTTATGCAGTGGAGCGGTGGAGTCTTGGCAGGGTAACTTGCCCTTGGCGGCCCCAGCAAGCCTGCCAGGGAAATCTTGGGACTTGTCTTTGGTGAAGCCTTGACCTGACCAGGCTCGCCTTCCCAGCAAGGGACGATTTTCCTGAGTGATATCTTGTTCTCTTGGCTTGTCTTGGTCTTCTTGATCTGCCCCCTGATTTTTCAAAGAGCTATTTCTTCAACTTGGCCATGTCTTGTCGCTGCAATCTTGCCCTTGTGCTTGTGTACAGTCCGGGCAACACACGCCAGGGTTTGTTGCACCGACAATTATTCTCAAATTTTGTTGCTTATTTCTACTAATCATGACAGATTCCGCAGAAAGAAGTTCTTGGATGACAGATACATCTTCACCATCACGAGGGGTGGGAAACACACAGAAGCACATGGTAATGTTATCCCTTTACCGTCATTTGAGGGTAGATTTAATCTTACTATTTATCTATCTTGGGAGCTTAAAGTAGAACAAGTTTTTAGCCACCATGATTTTTCTGAACTTGAGAGAGTACGACCTGCCACTGGAGCATTTACTATTTTCTTCTTCTGTTTGGTGGAGTGCACATTGCAAGAAAAACAATGATAACCAACCCACAACTTGGAAAGATTTGAAAGATGTAATGGGACAACAATTTTTCCCTCCTTACCATCGTCGTGAATTGCATCGCAAATTGGAACAATTAAAACAACGCAGTAACATTGTCCATACTTACTACCAAGAGTTCAAATCTTATATGCATCATTGTGACATAGAAGAATCTGAGGATGATACAATGAATAGATCTTTTGGTGGTCCGAACTAGGATATTCGCACAAGACTTCAGTATATTCCTCATTGCATTACTGCTTTATATGTTCGCGCTTGTACCTTTGAGAGACAAATACAAGAGGGTGCATTGGGTGACTATAACAACTACTATTCCAGTTCATGCTCACCACCACCAGTTGGTTCCTGATAAGTCTCCGTCGTATCTAATTTTTCAAACACTTTTACCCTTGTTTTGGACTCTAATTTGCATGATTTGAATAGGACTAACCCGGACTGACACTGTTTTCAGCAGAATTGCCATGGTGTTATTTTTGTGCAGAGATAAAAGTTCTTGGAATGACCTAAAAATCAACAAAGATTATTTTTGAAATATATAAAAAATACTGGCGAAAGAATCAAGGCCAAGGGGCCCACACCCTGTCCACGAGGGTGTCGGACGTGCCTACCACCCTGGGCGCGCCCCCCTGCCTCATGGGCCCCTTGGAGCTCCATCGACCTTAATGCTTGTAACTAGGGCCCGAGTGCCATAATTTCAAATCTGAACCTATTATGTTTTCATGAATATATGTGAGTTCTTGATCCTATCTTGCAAGTCTATAGTCATCTATTATGTGTTATGATCCGTTAACCCGAAGTGACAATAATCGGGATACTTACCAGTGATGACCGTAGTTTGAGCAGTTCATGTATTCACTATGTGTTAATGCTTTGGTCTGGTACTCTATTAAAAGGAGGCCTTAATATCCCTTAGTTTCCAATAGGACCCCGCTGCCATGGGAGGGTAGGACAAAAGATGTCATGCAAGTTCTTTTCCATAAGCACATATGACTATATTCGGAATACATGCCTACATTACATTGATGAACTAGAGCTAGTTTTGTGTCACCGTATGTTATAACTATTGCATGAGGAATCGCATCCGACATAATTATCCATCACTAATACATTGCCTACGAGCTTTTCATATATTGATCTTCGCTTATTTACTTTTCCGTTGCTACTCTTACAATCACTATAAAACCAAAACTGCTACCGTTACTTTTGCACCGTTAGCAGTACTATCATATTACCTTGCTACTAAATACTTTGCTGCAGATATTAAGTTTCCAGGTGTGGTTGAATTGACAACTCAGCTGGTAATACTTGAGAATATTCTTTGGCTCCCCTTGTGTCGAATCAATAAATTTGGGTTGAATACTCTACCCTCGAAAACTGTTGCGATCCCCTATACTTGTGGGTTATCAAGACTAATTTCTAGCACCGTTGCCGGGGAGCATAGCTCTATTCTTTGAGACACTTGGGATTTATTTCTTCTAGTCACTATAAAGAACTTGAAAGATCAAAGAACTAAGATTTTTCCCTCAACTATGAGGGGAGGTAAGGAACTTCCATCTAGCTCTGCACTTGATTCACCTTCTGTTTTGAGTCAACTTGCGACACCTACACATGCTATTGAATCTGACAGGTCGCATGTTATTGATGATGCCACATCTGATATGCATGATGCTTATGATGAAACTACTTCTATGCTTGATACTACTGTGCCACTAGGTGAATTTCTTAATGAACAACTTGCTAGGGTTAGAGAGAATGAAATTATTGAAACTGATAATATTGATGAAAGTGATGATGAAGATTCTCCCCTAGATATGATATGCCTGTTGTGCGTGAGGGTTATGTTATGGATGAAGAAACTTCTAGAGACTTCTTAGCTTGCAATGGTAGATCTAATCTTAAGAAATTATTAGCTAAGCTTAAAGAAAAGTGTTTGAATGCTAGAATGAAATATGACCCTTCTTTTGCTACTTCACCGATCTTTATTACTGATAAGGATTATGATTTCTCTGTCGATCCTGAGTTAATTACTTTGGTTGAATGTGATCCTTTTTATGGCTATGAATCTGAAACTGTTGTGGCACATCTTACTAAATTAAATGATATAGCCACCCTATTCACTAATGATGAGAAAACTAGCTATTACTTTATCCTTAAGTTATTTCAGTTCTCATTAAAGGGTGATGCTAAAACATGGTTTAATTCTCTTGATCCTGGTTGTGTGCGTAGTCCCCAGGATATGATTTATTACTTCTCTGCTAAATATTTCCCCGCTCATAAGAAACAAGCTACTTTAAGGGAAATATATAATTTTGTGCAAATTGAAGAAGAGAGTCTCCCACAAGCTTGGGGGAGGCTTCTCCGATTACTTAATCCTTTGCCTGATCATCCTCTCAAGAAAAATGAAATACTTGATATCTTTTATAATGGACTAACCAATGCTTCTAGAGACTACCTGGATAGTTGTGCTGGTTGTGTTTTCAGGGAAAGAATTGTTGATCAAGATGAATTAGTATTGAATAATATGTTGACTAATGAAAATAATTGGACACTTCCTGAACCAACTCCTAAGCCAACTCCGAAGAAAAGGGGTATTCTATTTCTCAGTCCTTAAGATATGCAAGAGGCAAAGAAATCTATGAAAGAAAAAGGTATTAAAGCCGAAGATGTTACGAATTTACCACCTATTGAAGAAATACATGGTCTTGATAACCCAACACAGGTAGTAAAGGTAAATTATCTCTATAGATTTGATAAATGTGAAATCCCATTTACTAAGTTCACAAGCCAATGCTTGGATGAGTTTGATGATTTTATTGTTAAACAAGAAAACTTCTATTCTTATGTTGATAGACAATTGAAACACAATGTTGATATGCTTGAACACTTGAGTAATTATATGTCTAGAGTTAAAGGTGAACTTAAACTTATTAGTAAACATGCCTCTATGGTTACCACTCAAGTAGAACAAGTGCTTAAAGCTGAGAATGATTTGCTCAATGAATGAAATAATAATAAGAATGATAATGCTGTTAGAGTTATGACTAGAGGAGGTAAAATGACTCAGGAACCTTTGTATCCTGAGGGCCACCCCAAGAGAATTGAGCACGATTCTCAGAGAGCTAATGTTGATACACCTAGTCCTTCTAAGAGGAAGAAAAACAAAAATGATAGGAATTTGCATGCTTCAAGTGAACCTATTGTTGACACACCTCAGAATCCCAATGATATTTATATTTCTAATGCTGAAACGAAATCTGGTAATGAACATGAACCTAGTGATAATTTTAATGATGATGTTCATGTTGATGCTCAACCTAGCCATAATAATGATGTAGAAATACAACCTGTTGTTGATCTTGATAACCCACAATAAAAGAATCAACGTTATGATAAGAGAGACTTCATTTCTAAGAAACACGGTAAAGAAAGAGAACCATGGGTTCAGAAACCCATGCCTTTTCCTCCTAAACCATCCAAGAAAAGGATGATGAGGATTTTGAGTGCTTTGCTGAAATGATTAGACCTATCTTTTTGCGTATGCGTTTGACTGCTATGCTTAAAATGAGCCCTTATGCTAAATACATGAAAGATATTATTACAAATAAAAGAAAGATACCGGAGGCTGAAATTTCCACCATGCTTGCTAATTACACTTTTAAGGGTGGAATACCAAAGAAACTAGGATATCCCGGAGTACAAACTATACCATGCTCTATTAAAAGAAACTATGTTAAAACTGCTTATGTGATCTTGGAGCCGGTGGTGTTATGCCTCTCTCTTTATATCGCAGACTTGATTTGAATAAGTTGACACCTACTGAAATATATTTGCAAATGGTCAATAAATCAACTGCTATACCTGTCGGTATTTGTGAGGATGTGCCTATTGTGGTTGCAAACGTTACTATATTAACGGTAATGAGCATACGGTACACTTTCCGAGGAAACAACCTCAAGTCCACAGTATCAATTCTATTGGAAAAATTTCAAGGATTACTATTGGAGGTTTTGAATTTCCTCTTCCTACTGTCAAGAAGAAATATGATATTCTTATTGTTGGGGACATGAATATCCCCGTTGAGGTAACCTAGTGTGATTTGAAAATTCTCTGGTTTCATGTTATACGAAAAGAGTTTGTTAACAAGACTTGATCAACCTTGTTAGTGGATTCCTTTTGATGAGCATGAGATGGATGAATTTAGAAAACACAACTCTCTGTACCCTCTTTTTACTTTCTGTTATTTATATTAAATAAAGAAAAAAATAGTATTTTTTGTCTGCTTTCTGAATTATCCATGCAATAAAAAATACCCCAAAAATAAAAGTTCTCCAAATGCCCTGAAAAATTAATATGATTTTTTCTATAATATTTGAGAATATCTGGCACTGAGAACACACCAGGGGGACCCACCATGTGACCACTAGGGTGGAGGGCGCGCCCACCCCCTAGCAAATATCATATTAAACCCTCCACTTATCCTTGCACCCACACACTTCGTCTTCCTCCAGAAAAATCATCCACCAGCTCAAACCCGAGTTCTTGCTCATCCTGCTGCCATTTTCGATCTCCTTGCTCGAAGCTCCATTCACAAAACTGCTTGGGGGATTGTTCTTTTGGTATGCGACTCTTCCAATGGTCCAATTAGTTTTTGTGCTAGTGCTTTATTTATTGCAAATTTTTGATGCTTAGGTGACCCTGTTCTCGAGCTTGCATGTCAAATTTATATGGTTCTAAGTAGTTCTAATGCATGATATTGCCTCTAGGCACGTGTGGGAGTAGTTGCTATGAATCTTGTTGAGTTCGGTTCACTTTTATTTTAAGTTACTAAAAATTTCAGAAAGTTTCAGAAAAATATGAAGAGATTTTTGAGGGGCTCATCGAGCCGAAGCTCGAAGGATAAGCAAAGTGAAGAGAATATGAAGCCCAAGTATAATCTCCCTCGTACTGCAGAGGTTCGACCGTGTGAATGGCCTTGTGATGAGTTCTTAAGAGAAGCTGGGAATGCAGGCATCACCGACTTCCTCCATGACCAGCGCGAACAGTATCTCTTACTCACCAATATATTTGTGCAAAATTTTCATTTCCATGCTAGGAGATCACCACCTTCGGTGGAGTTTTATTTATATGATTAGCATAAGGAGATGTTACTTTATTATTTTTGCCGGGTCTGTACGATACCCTTTGCGGGCAGCGTAGAGGAACCACATCATAACGATGTGGAAGGTTTATTGATACGATTGCTGTAGGGGAAACTAGAAAGGTTTCCGATGCAAGAATCACTAGCATACATTTTCCTGTTCTGCGTTACTTCGCAATATTTGCTAGTAGATGTTTAATTGGTCGTGGGAACTGCGGAAACCTTAGTGCCCCTGATATTTTTATTTTGCGCCATGCCATGTTTCGTGATACTACTTTCAGTTTTGGCGCTATTGTTGCTAAACGGTTAAATTTGAATCGTACAAAGGGCCCCGTCCTCAGAGGTATCTTTGCCTCGTGCCTTGCTGCACACTTTAACATACACTATTGTTCTAGATTATAAGAGTATGGTAGCACATGAGTTTATTGAAAAGGATAAGAAGAAGATACTTAAGTACTAATTAATATTTGGTAAAAAATATTGTGAGATTATTACCTTTCCCGCGCCCTCTTTGTTTAACATATTTTCAGGCACGTACCTCATTTTTCCTGAGGCAATTCATGCGTGCCGGGGCCAGATGTCAGCTGCAGAGCTTGAGCCAGAGCCACCACTTGATCCTTATCGTTAGTTTTTTTATCAGTGGGATCCGGAGGATATCGCCAACCAGTGGCACCCAGAGGACACTCCTCCATACACCGGAGAGGGCCACATTGATCCTTGGGCATAGACCAACTTAGGCCAAAAGCCTAAGCTTGGAGGAGTACGTATTTCTCACCGACATTACATTCATGTTCACACACTCATGCCAGTTGTCGGTGCTCATACTTTTTCATTGTATCATCCATGCTAGTTTATTTTCTTCTTAAGCTTTCTTCTTGTGCGTTTGAAAAACCTTAAGAAAAAAACAAAAAATAGTTGTAGCTTTTAGCTAGTTTACTTTTCATGCCCGTAGTAGCTGTAATTAGAAATAAAACCCAAAAAGATTTCTCATTCTTCTTTTGCTTGTTGGGAGCTTTCCCGTGTAAATATTCCTTTCCTTTTATTTGGGGGTCGAGAGGAGAAGACCATGATGAAATTGTTGAGTGGCTCTTATATGCATTATTGTTGATCTAACAAGGAGCCCATATTACCTTGTCTTCTCCCTTGAATTGAATGCTTGCAGATTCTAGCTTAGTCCAATGCATGGGCACTATTATTATTATCCACACTATTCGGTCATGCAAGTGAAAGGCAATAATGACGATATATGATGAACTGATTGAGATGAGAAAAGCTAGTATGAACTCGACCTCTCCTGTTTTTGTAAATCTGATTAGTCCATCGTTCCTGATTCAGCCTATTATGAATGAAATATGTGTGCAATGACAATTAGAGATCATAGTTGCTTATGCCATGCTTAATTTCTAGGAGTTTATAATGGTTTACCTTGCATGCCAACATGCTATTAAAATGGTTGTGATGTGGTATGATAGGGTGGTATCCTCCTTTGAATGATTCGAGTGGCTTGACATGGCACATGTTCACGCATGTAGTTGAAACAAAATCAACATAGCCTCTACGATATTTATGTTCATGGTGAATTATATCCTACTCATGCTTGCATTCGGTGTTGATTAATTTTAATGCATGTTCATGACTGTTGTTGCTCTCTAGATGGTCGCTTCCCAGTCTCTTTCTTGCCTTCAGTTGTACTATGCGGGAATACTGCTTGTGCATCCAATTCCATAAACCCCAAAGTTATTCCATATGAGTCTACCATACCTTCCTATATACAGTATCTACCTGCCGTTCCAAGTAAATTTGTATGTGCCAAACTCTAAACCTTCAAATAAACATTTTGTTTTGTACGCTCGAATAGCTCATGTATCAAATACGGTTGTCTGTATCCTCCATGCTAGGCGGGTTATTCTCAAGAGGAGTGCACTTCGCTCCTCACTCACGAGGAAATGGTTGGTCACCGGGATGCCCAGTCCCATGCTCAAATAAAATCAAAATAATTGCAAACAAAACTCCCCTATGATTGTTGTTAGTTGGAAGCGCCCGTTGTTTTGGGCAAGCCATTGATTGATGCTTGTTGGTGGTGGGGGAGTATAAACTTTACCATTCTACTTGGGAACCGCCTATAATGTGTGTAGCATGGAAGATATCGAGATATCTCGGTTGTTATGTTGACAATGAAAGTATACCGCTTAAAATATTATTCATCTCTATTTCAAAATCGTGCTCTGGCACCTCTACGAATCCCAGCTTCCCAATGCAAAGGGCCTATCTATTTACTTTTATGTTGATTCATCATCCTCTTATTAAAAAGCACCAGTTGGAGAGCACCGCTGTCATTTGCATGAATTATCGTTAGTTTACATTGAGTATGACTTGACTGGATCTCTTTCACCATGAATTACAATGTCTAGTCAGTCCTTGATCTTTAAAGTGCTCTGCATTTATGTTTTGTGGTCTCAAAAAGGGCTAGCGAGATACCATCTTGTTATATCATATTATGATTGTTTTGAGAAAGTGTTGTCATCTGAGATTTATTATTATTGCTCGCTAGTTGATTATGCCATTGATACGAGTAAACATGAGACCTAAACGTTATTGGGAATATGGTTAGTCATAATCTTTGCTAAAAACTTGAATGCTGACATTATATATTTGCAACAACAAGAGCAAACAGAGTTTGTAAAAGTTTTTCTTTATCACTTTCAGTTTATCAACTGAATTGCTTGAGGACAAGCAAAGGTTTAAGCTTGGGGGAGTTGATATGTCTCCGTCGTATCTACTTTTCCAAACACTTTTGCCCTTGTTTCGGACTCTAATTTGCATGATTTGAATGGAACTTACCTGGACTGGCATTGTTTTCAGCAGAATTGCCATGGTGTTATTTTTGTGTAGAAATAAAAGTTCTTGGAATGACCTAAAAATTAAAAGAGATTATTTTTGGAATATATAAAAATACTGGCGAAAGAATCAAGGCCAGGGGGCCCACACCCTGTCCACAAGGGTGGGGGCGCGCCTGCCCCTGGGCACGTCCCCTGCCTTGTGGGGCCCTTGGAGCTCCACCGACCTCAACTCCAACTCTATATATTCATGTTCGGGGAGAAAAAAATAAAGGTGAGAAGGATTCATCACGTTTTACGATACGGAGCCGCCGCCAACCCTAATCTCTCTTGGGAGGGCTGATCTGGAGTCCGTTCGGGGCTCCGGAGAGGGGAATCCGTTGCCATCGTCATCATCAACCTTCCTCCATCACCAATTTCATCACGTTCACCGTCATGCATGAGTAGTTCCATCATAGGCTTGCTAGAAGGTGATGGGTTGGATGAGATTTATCATGTAATCGAGTTAGTTTTGTTAGGTCTTGATCCCTAGTATCCACTATGTTCTGAGATTGATGTTGCTATGACTTTGATATGCTCAATGCTTGTCACTAGGGCCCGAGTGCCATGAATTCATATCTGAACCTATTATGTTTTCGTGAATATATGTGAGTTCTTGATCCTATCTTGCAAGTTTAATGTCACCTATTATGTGTTATGATCCGTTAACCCCGAAGTGACAATAATCGGGATACTTACCGGTGATGACTGTAGTTTGAGGAGTTCATGTATTCACTATGTGTTAATGCTTTGGTCCAGTACTCTATTAAAAGGAGGCCTTAATACCCCTTAGTTTCCAATAGGACCCCGCTGCCACGGGAGGGTAGGACAAAAGATGTCATGCAAGTTCTTTTCCATAAGAACGTATGACTATATTCGGAATACATGCCTACATTACATTGATGAACTGGAGCTAGTTCTGTGTCACCCTATGTTATAACTATTGGATGAGGAATCGCATCCTACATAATTATCCATCACTGATCCATTGCCTACGAGCTTTTCATATATTGATCTTCGCTTATTTACTTTTCCGTTGCTACTGTTACAATCACTATAAAACTAAAACTGCTACCGTTACTTTTGCCACCGTTACCACTACTATCATATTACTTTGCTACTAAATACTTTGTTCCAGATACTAAGTTTCCAGGTGTGGTTGAATTGACAACTTAGCTGCTAATACTTGAGAATATTGTTTGGCTCCCCTTGTGTCGAATCAATAAATTTGGGTTGAATACTCTACCCTCTAAAACTGTTGCGATCCCCTATACTTGTGGGTTATCAGTTCCTCCACCATTGCATGTAAATTTGATGCAAATAAGGTTTATTCACCAATGTTGGGATGGTTTAATGATGAACATTGTCAATCTTTTGATATTAATAAGAGCTTCACTTATATGTCCAAACTGAGTTGCAATATTTTCATGCCTTCTACTTCTTGTGATAATATTTTGGCTTTATATTTTATGGACTATGAAATTCACTCATGTATACATGTGTCATATGTGCAAAAATCAAGGGAAGTAAAAATGGATGACATATACATATACAGCATGTACACGTTGTCTATTTTGTTACCCACATTTAAGATTAAGCAACGCCAAGGACGGCTTTGTTTTCAAGAAGGGGAGGATGATGAGGACATTACTAACTTGGATAAGACAAAAAATGTTGCAAAGATGCATATTTGTGAGGTGATTTCTAATGCAAACTATACAATAATTTATTTATGTTATGCATGACAAATATACTTCACAAACTTTTGTGCCATGTCTAATTGCAGGTGTATGGGACATTTCTACAATCCCCATATGAAGACAAGGGAAAAAGAGAAGTTTATGTGTTGTTAAAAAAGTCCTCTCATGTCACTTTTGGGCCAAGAGAAGAAACAGTCCAAGTCTCTTACGTTCTAGACCCAGATTCTGAATTTTGTGACAAGAACTCTTTCATCATAACTCTGAATTTTGTGATTCTTTTTTGTTAGAAAGTAGATTTCATGCTCTTTCCAACAAAATTGAATTCACCTTCAAATTCGTTCGGAGCATTGAGATATTGACAAAACAATCTGACGCTGCAGCAAAATCTGAGTCAAACTACAAGTCCAAAGGTGTTGCATCCCCTCTAGATGGGCCCATGGGCCTTGTACGAGCTAGGGTTAGTTTTAGGCTGCTTGGGACGTCCTCCCACCTCCTTGGCTGCCACCCCTTTCTCCTATATAACTAGATCAATCTAGTAGCTTTTTCTTTGGGGGATTTGTTTAGTTAAAAGTTAGCTATTGCAACTTCATGTTTTTCGTTTTCGTCCAACGACCAGACCAAGACCGCTTTCTGATCCCCACCTTTATCAATACTTCATTTATATTCTCAATATTCAGATTGCTTTATCATATTCTTGCTTGTTCTTTGATTGCATGTAGGAATAGACCTTCGTGGTCAGGCTGATTGTGCTTCCAGCATCGTCAATAACCTCAAGAGACTAGTTTAGCGATTGCTAAGGCGCAACGTCGTGCATGTTTGTAGTTAGATCTTAAAAATCGTCTCTACCAAATCCACAGTTACCATCTCATCAAAAGACGAGACACCTTTGCCTCTATCAAGTGGTATCAGATTTCCAGGTTGCTCAGCAATATTTTCCAGTTATTCATAGTTTAGATCAAGTTTGTTCTTCATACCTAGAGTCCACGAAAATGACAAAAAAAGGTTAGTTGATCATATCAGAACCGATCTCGGCCTTTGTATAATCTTTTCTATATTTGCTTTGTTGAATTTTCGGTTGCATCATCATGTCAAGTTGCTAGTATTAGCATCTAGTTTCCCTTAGAGTTTCGAGTTTTGTTCACAAGTTGTCACACCGCCGCCGCACGATCTTCATCGTTATTGCCATATACCACCAGCACCAACATTTTCTTTATTGCTGCCATATACATCCGCCTGTCAACCACCAATCCGAGTCCACATATACATCCGCCTATCTCCCACTAATCCGAGTCATCATATAAATCTGCATGTCCATCACCAATTTGAGTCCACATATACATCTGCATGTCCACCACCAATCCGATTCTTTCATATTAGGTTTGTTTTTTAGATCCATCTTTTTTCAAATTCGTGTTTCCTTGCCTGAGTAAGTTTAAAAATAAACAAAATTCGGATCTATCCAGACTCAATCTCGTAGCTGAATTTAGATTGCCTGAGGAAGTTTAAAAATAAACAAAATTCAGATCTATCTAGACTCAATCCGCTGTTTTGTGCACTGTTCAGTAAAACATCCGTATCTTCCTCATACGGAGGTCGTTTTGGCTCCATGAGTACTCAAATTAAAGCTAGCGACGATCCGCATCTAAATAGTTGCAGAAGCATGTTAAATATTTGACACCTCAAAAGCGGCTTCTAAATAGGTATTTTTGCTCTCTGAAGTTCGTGAACACAACTTGTTCCAGTTTACAGGCCAGTTTTAGAATTTTTTGACTCGTCATATCATCTTCGAATTGAATGTTTCTTTTTGCATTTGAAAGCTTCAGTCAGTGCCATTATTGAAAAAATTTATCAAAAAATTGGCACACTTCCAGAGGAAATTTGGACAGAAAGTTGTTGGTATATCCTTCTTGGCAGTTGTTTCACATCATTATCTTTACTGCTAATGTGATCTTCACTTTTATCTTGTTGTCCAGAGCTACATATCCTTTATTGATGCTAGTTGTGCTACGTCGTGACCTCAATAGTCTTCTAGGCTCACGTCTCTTGTCCAGTCTAGCCTAGGACAAGCATAGTACCATCGTTGAGCATTTATTCAACATTGCATCTCTGAATTGATTATTGCTAATCATTTGCTACCAAGTATTTAAGCCTTCCAAGCTCCACATATTTCTACACTGTGTATACGTACATTCCCCTAGCAAATGCTTTCCTCCATCTTCGAAGTTATTTGACACCGCTTGTTGCATGTCACTGATGACCCACAAGTATAGGGGATCTATCATAGTCCATTCGATAAGTAAGAGTGTCGAACCCAACGAGGAGCAGAAGGAAATGACAGGCAGTTTTCAGCAAGATATTCTCTGCAAGCACTAAAATTATCGGTGATTGATAGTTGTATGATGAGATAATTCATAACGGGTCACAAGTAACAAAAGTATACAAAGTGCAGCAAGGTGGCCCAATCCTTTTTGTAGCAAAGGACAATCTTGGACAAACTCTTATATAAAGAAAAGTGCTCCCGAGGACATATGGGAATTGTTGTCAAGTTAGTTTTCATCATGCTCATATGATTCGCGTTCGTTACTTTGATAATTTGATATGTGGGTGGACCGGTGCTTGGGTGCTGCCATTCCTTGGACAAACCTCCCACTTATGATTAACCCCTCTCGTAAGCATCCGCAACTACATAAGAAGAATTAAGGTAAATCTAACCATAGCATGAAACATTTGGATCCAAATCAGCCCCTTACGAAGCAACGCATATACTAGGGTTTAAGCTTCTGTCACTCTAGCAACCCATCATCTACTTATTACTTCCCAATGCCTTCCCCTTGGCCCAAATAATGGTGAGGTGTCATGTAGTTGATGTTCACATAACACCACTAGAGGAGAGACAACATACATCTCATCAAAATATCGAACGAATACCAAATTCACATGATTACTTATTACAAGACTTCTCCCATGTCCGCAGGAACATATGTAAATACTCACAAAGCATATTGATGATTATAATCAGAGGAGTATTAATTATCATTAAGGATCTGAACATATGATCTGCCACTGAATAAACCAACAAGCATCAACTACAAGGAGTAATCAACACTACTAGCAACCCACATGTACCAATCTGAGGTTTTGAGACAAAGATCGTATACAAGAGATGAACTAGGGTTTGAGAGGAGATGGTGCTGGTGAAGATGTTGATGGATATTGACCCCCTCGTGATGATAGGATCGTTGGTGATGATGATGGCGATGATTTCCGTATCCCGGAGGGATGATTCCCCGGCAGAATAGCTTCACCGGAGCCCTAGATTGGTTCTGCCCAGGTTCCACCTTGAGACAGCGGTGCTTCATCCCGAAAGCTTCCTTCCATTTTTTTTCCATGTCAAAACACACCATATAGTAGAAGATAGGCGTCGGGGGCCTGCTAGGGGGCCCACAAGGACGGGGGCGTGCCCTCCACCCTTGTGGCTGGCTGGTGGCCCCCCTCTGGTACTTTCTTCGCCCAATATTTTTTTATATATTCCAAAAATATTCTCCTTGAAGTTTCAGGACTTTTGGAGTTGTGCCGAATAGGTATCTAATATTTGCTCATTTTCCAGTCCAGAATTCCAGCTCCCGGCATTCTCCCGGTATTCTTCCAGAGAGAAAAGGCATAAGTATTGTGATATAATGTGTAATAACAACCCATAATGCAATAAATATTAATATAAATGCATGATGCAAAAATGGATGTATCAACTCCCCCAAGCTTAGACCACGCTTGTCCTCAAGCGAAAGCTGATATCAAAAAATATGTCCACATGTTTAGAGATAGAGGTGTCGATAAAATAAAATACAAACATGAGGGCATCATGATTTTCTTAGGACAGCAACATATATTGCCCTATAATTTCTTATGCTAAAGTAATAATTCGTTCACAAGGTAAAGTATGAATCAAAAACTTTATTGAAAACTAACAAACTATGATCTCAATCATGAAACAATTGCAATTTATCATAACATCGGAAAGAGTCAATATAAGAGCTTTTCAGCATGTCTACGTACTCAACTATCATTTACTCTTTCACAATTGTTAACACTCACACGATACTTATGGGTACAATGTTTCAGTCGAACATAGAGAAAGATAGGGGCTTATAGTTTCGCCTCCCAACCTTTTACCTCAATGGTAATGTCAACAATAATACTTTACGATAACCTACATCCAAGTGGATATATATATATATCCGTATCTCACCAACACATAGTGCTTGCCAATGGAAAAGGTGTAAAAAGGAAAAGTGAAGATCACCATGACTCTTGTATAAGGTAGAAGATAAAAGATAGTCCCTTTGCAGAGGGAAATAGAGGTTGTCATGTGCTTTTATGGTTGGACGCACAAAATCTTAATGCAAAAGAACGTCACTTTATATTGCCGCTTGTGATAAAGTCCTTTATTATGTAGTCTGTCACTTTTATTTCTTCCATATCACAAGTTCGTATAAAGATTATTTTCTTCACACCGATAGATCATACATATTTACAGAGCAATTTTTATTGCTTGCACCGATGACAACTTACTTGAAGGATCTTACTCAATCCATAGGTAGGGATGGTGGACTTTCATGGCAAAACTGGTTTAAGGGATTTTTGGAAGCACAAGTACTATCTCTATTTGGTGCAAAGAATTTGGCTAGCATGAGAGGGAAAGGCAAGCTCAACATGTTGGATGATCCATGACAATATAACTTCTATTCGGATATAAGAAAACATAACCCATTATGTTGTCTTCCTTGTCCAACATCAACCTTTTATCATGTCATATTTTAATGAGTGCTCACAATTACAAAAGATGTCCAAGATAGTATATTCATATGTGAAACCTCTCTTTCTTTATTACTTCCTATTAATTGCAACAAATGACCAAAACTATGATTGTCAACTATCGACAAATTTTATTCATCATACTCTTTATATGTGAAGTCATTACTCTCCACAAGATCAATACATGATCTTTTTATTTCTTTTTCTTTTTTATTTTATTTAATTGCCTCAAGATCATAGCAAAATAGCAAAGCCCTCAACTCAAAACTACTCTTTATTATATATAACTTACGGACTCGATTACATAGATAGAGATTGAAACAAAACTCAAAGCTAGATCATACTAAAAACTTTATTCTGCTAGATCAAGATATAACCAAAAGGATCGAACTAAGAAAAAGATAAATATAAAGATGTGATGGTGACACGATACCGGAGCATCTCCCCCAAGGTTGGAGGTAGCCAAGGGGAGTGCCCATACCCATGTATTTATGTCTCTTTCTTAGGAGGTGGTGATGATGGAGTTGTTGATGTGGTATCCTTCTTCCTCCATTGATTGCCCGAAGTGGTCAGCTTCGTTGTATGCTCTTGGGCCTGGTGTCGGGTGAGAGACCCGACTCTCCCCGACCGACTCTTGTAAATACATCTCACTCTAAAACTACTACAGAAACAACTCAAAACAAGAACAGAGGATTTTGTCATGGTACGGTGGTCAAAACCTTCAGGAGATTATATAATGAATTTTTACCGTCCTAAAGAAGTATTGTGCAAGAAAATAGAGTCCAGAGGGCACACGAGGTGGCCACAAGGACAGGGGGCGCGCCCTCCAATCTTGTGGTGGCCTCGTGTCTCTTTATGACTACTTTTAATTTTCCTAATTTTTTAATAATTCCGAAACAGAGAAAAATTGCTACTGGAAACATTTTGGAGACAGTTTACTTACCGTACCACATACCTATTCTTTTTCGGAGTTTGAAACATTCTACAAAGTGTCCCTTTTGTACTCCTCTGGGTTTACGGTGTCAATTATATTGGTCTCAACATTTATGGGAGTACCTGAAATATAATGCTTGATTCTTTGACCGTTTACCACCTTCGGATTCGTGCCTTCGGTGTGGTCGATTTTTATGCCACCAGAACGATAAACCTCCTCGATAATGGAAGTACCTTCCCATTTAGAGAAAAGTTTTCCTCCAAAAAATCTTAAATGAGAGTTGTATAGCAAAACATGATCACCTACATTAAACTCACGCTTTTGTATCCTCTTGTCATGCCATCTTTTAACTTTTTCTTTAAACAACTTGGCATTCTCATAGGCTTGGGTTCTCCATTCATCAAGCGGGCTAATTTGAAATAACCTCTTCTCAGCGGCAAGTTTGAATTCATAATTGAGCTCTTTAATAGCCCAATATGCCCTGCGTTCTAGTTCGAGAGGTAAGTGACATGCCTTTCCATAAACCATTTTATAAGGAGACATACCCATAGGATTCTTATCAGCAGTTCTATAAGCCCATAATACATCATCAAGTTTCTTAGACCAATTCTTTCTAGATCTATTAACAGTCTTTTGCAAAATCAATTTAATCCCTCTATTACTCAATTCTACCTGACCACTAGACCGAGGATGATAAGAAGATTAAATTCTATTGTTAACATCATAATTAGCAAGCATTTTATGGAAAACACCATGAATAAAATGTAAACCACAATCAATCATTACATATCTAGGGACTCCAAACCTCGGAAAAATAACTTCTTTAAGCATCCTAATAGAAGTGTTATGATCAGCACTACTAGTTGGAATAGCTTCTACCCAGTTAGTAACGTAATCAACAACAACTAAAATATGTGTATACCCATTAGAGGAAGGAAAAGGTCCCATATAATCAAAACCCCAAACATCAAATGGTTCAATAACAAGTGAATAATTCATAGGAATTTCCCGATGTCTACTAATATTACCAATTCTCTGCCATTCATCACATGACAAGACAAACTTACGAGCATCCTTAAAGAGAGTAGGTCAATAAAAACCAGATTGCAATACCTTATGTGCAGTCCTATCTCTAGCGTGGTATCCTCCGTAAGTCTCGGAGTGGCACTTGCGTAGGATCTGTTCATGTTCATGCTCAGGTACACAACGTCTAATAACACCATCTACTCCTTCTTTATAAAGGTGTGGATCATCCCAAAAGTAATGTATTAAATCATAGAAAAACTTTTTCTTTTGCTGGTATGTGAAACTAGGTGGTATGAATTTAGCAAAAATGTAATTAGCATAATCAGTATACCATGGAGTATTACGAGAAGCATTTATGACAGCTAATTATTCATGAGGAAAGCTATCATCAATAGGCACTTTCTCATCAAGAACATTTCTAACCTAGAGAACTTGTCAACAACGGGGTTCTCAGCTCCCCTTCTATTAATAATATGCAAATCAAATTCTTGTAGCAAGAGAACCCATATAATAAGTCTAGGTCTAGCATCTTTCTTTTCCATGAGATATTGAATAGCAACATGATCAGTGTGAATAGTTAGTTTGGAATCAACAATATAAGATCTAAACTTATCACAAGCAATGAAACTGCTAAAAATTATTTTTCAGTAGTAGCATTAATTCTTTGGGAATTTTCTAGAGTTTTACTAGCATAAACATTTAATTTCTTATTATCAACTCTTTGTCCTAGAACAGCTCCAACAGTGTAATCACTAGCATCACACATTATTTCAAAGGGTAAATTCAAATCAGGTGGCTGAACAATAGGTGCAGAAATCAAGGCTTTCTTAAGTATTTCAAATGCTTCTACACAATCATCATCAAAAACAAATGGAACATCTTTTTGTAAGAGATTAGTGAGAGGCCTAGAAATTTTAGAGAAGTCTTTAATAAACCTCCTATAGAAACCAGCATGACCAAGGAAACTTCTTATACCTTTGATATCTTTAGGACACGACATCTTTTCAATAGCATCTACTTTAGCTCTATCAACTTAAATACTTCTTTCAGAAATGTTATGCACCAACACAATACCTTCATTAACCATAAAGTGGCACTTCTCCCAATTCAAGACAAGATTAGTTTCTTCACTTCTCTACAAAACTCGATCAAGGTTGCTTAAGCAATCATCAAAAGAAGTTCTGTAAATAGAGATATCATCCATGAAACCTCAACAATATTCTCACAAAAATTAGAGAATATAGCAGTCATACATCTTTGCAAGGTAGCAGGTGCATTGCATAAACCAAAAGCCATATGTCTATAAGCAAAGGTACCGAAAGGGCAAGTAAAAGTGGTCTTCTCCTAATCATCTTTTGACACAGGTATTTGAGAGAAACCAGAATAACCATCTTTTGACACAGGTAACGAATCTAGGGTTTACTAGAAAAAAACCGATCGGTTTTTCCCGAGAAAAACCGGACGGCGGCGTCGGTGGCTACATCGACGGCGGCAGTGCGCGGATCGAGGTGGAGGCGCGGCGGCTAGGGTTTGGGGCGGCGGGGCTGGCGGCTGGGCTGCCGATGGGGTTGGGCCGTGGCTTATAAAGCCTGGCCGGGCAATGTCCGGATCGGGCATGACCCGGTTAGGTCAGTGCACTTTTTTCAAAAAAAAATCGTGACACGGAAAAATAAATAAAAGAAATACTAAATGGAGTCCAAAAAGAAATTACTTATTTGATTCTAATATTTTTCCTCCTATATTCCCTTTATTTTGGAGAAGTCGTATTATCTCCTCTCATATATTTTAATATGAAATATTTTCGGAGAGAAAAATAATTAAAACCAAAGTGATCCTTGTTTCGATATTTGATAAAATTCAAATATGAAAAACATGAAATCCCCAACTCTCTCCATGGGTCCTTGAGTTGCTTAGAATTTCGAGGATCGCAAAGCAAAAATGCAGTAAAATATGATATGCATGAATGACCTATGTATAACATTCCAAATTGAAAATTTGGGATGTTACAAACCTACCCCCTTAAGATGAATCTCGTCCTCGAGATTCGGGTTGGCTAGAAAATAGGTGTGGGTGGTCTCTATGTAGATCATCCTCTCGTTCCCAGGTGGCTTCATCCTCGGTATGGTGGCTCCATGAACTTTTCAAACTCGAGAATCTTGACTGGTCAAATCACTATCCAACTGAATTGCTTCCAGGGCCACTCTATCTCTCAGAGAAATATCGTCCATCTCTACATGGCACTTCTTCAACTGGGAAACGTGCAACACATTATGAACGCCTGACAGTCCCTCGGGTAACTCCAACTTGTAGGCAACCTCTCCCATGCATTCCAAAACACGATACGATCCTACAAATCTCGGCCCTAACATTCCCTTAACTCCAAAACGTTTAACTCCTCGTAGTGGTGACACATGGAGATATGCTCTGTCTCTGGTTTCATTGACTACCTCCTTGCGTTTTGAGTCTGCATAGCTCTTCTGTCTGGACTGAGCTACCTTCAGTCTATCTCGAATCAGCTTAACCTTCTCTTCGGACTCCTTCATCAAATCCGGTCCAAACAACTGGCAGTCTCCAACTTCATCCCACATCAACGCTGTTCGGCATCTTCTTCCATACAGGGCTTCGAACGATGCCATCTTCAAACTGGCCTGGTAGCTGTTGTTGTATGAGAACTCCACGTATGGCAAGTTCTCATCCCAACTAGATCCATAATGTAGCGCACAAGCTCTCAGCATGTCTTCCAAAATCTGATTGACTCTCTCGGTCTGTCCATCTGTCTGTGGATGAAAGGCTGTACTGAACTATAGCCTGGTCCCAAAGTCTGGTGCAGCTGGTGCCAAAACTTTCAAGTAAACTGTGTTCCTCTATCTGATACGATGGTGCTCGAAACTCCGTGCAGACATACGATCCTGGTCATATATATCTTGGCCAACTTTGCACTGGTATAGGTGGTTTTTATTGGGATAAAGTGAGCTACTTTGGTCAAGCGATCCACTACTACCCAGATAGGATCATATCCCAATCGGGTCCTGGGTAATCCGGTGATAAAATCCATGCCAAGCTTGTCCCACTTCCATTTGGGTATCGACATAGGCTGCAGCAATCCTGCTGGCTTATGATGGTCTGCCTTCACTCTCTCACATACATCACATATGGCTACTTACTCGGCAATGTCCTTCTTCATTCCAGTCCACCAGAAACGCTCCTTCAAATCCAAATACATCTTGGTGTTTCCGGGGTGTATCGAGTATGGCAAGTCATGAGCTTCCTATAGTATCAACTTCCTGACCTCGGCATTATTGAGCACATATACATGGTCCTCAAACCAAAAGGTGTCGTGCTCATCCTCACGAAAATTGGCTTTTCCTTCACTCATCTTCTCCTTTATCTTGGCAATTTCTCTGTCATCCTTCTGTGCTTCTCGAATCTTTTCCAATAATGTTGACTGAACCTCCAGTGCTGCAACAAAACCTCTAGGAACTATCTCGAAATGAAGCTCCCCAAGATCTTCTGCTAACTCCTTTTGCAATCCTTCACTTACGAGGGTATTGACATAGCTCTTCCGGCTCAAAGCGTCTTCTACGACATTGGCCTTACCTGGATGATAGTGCAACTTCATATCATAATCCTTTATGAGCTCCAACTATCTCCTCTTCCTGAGGTTCAGCTCCTTCTAAGTAAAAATGTACTTCAAACTCTTATGATCCATGTACACATCACAACTGTTTCCAATAAGAAAATGTCTCCAGGTCTTGTGTGCATGCACTACAGCTGCTAACTCCAAATCATGTGTGTCATAGTTAAACTCATGCGTTCGAAGTTGACGTGAGGCATACGAAACAACTCTTCCATCTTGCATAAGTACTGCTCCAAGTCCTAAGCGAGAGGCAACACAATACACTTGGAAATCCTTGCGTATATCCAGCAGAATCAGCACTGGGGCTGTAGTTAGAAGTTTCTTCAACTCCTGGAAACATGCTTCACATTCTCCAGTCCAATGGAACTTCGTGTCCTTCTTCAACAACTCCGTCATGGGCTTCACAATCTTAGAAAAATTCTCAATGAATCTCTGGTAATATCCTGCGAGTCCAAGAAAACTACGGATCTCTGCAACGGAGGTGGGTGCCAACCACTCAGTGACTGACTGATCCTTGGTAGGATCCACTGCTATAACTTCTCCTGATATAACATGTCCAAGAAATCCAACTTCCTTCAACCAAAACTCACATTTGCTAAACTTGGCATATAACTAATGTTCCCTGAGCTTCTTAAGAACCAAACGCAAATGCTCCTTGTGTTCCTCCTCATTCTTCGAGTATACCAAGATATCATCAATGAACACCACGACAAACTTATCCAAGAACTCCATGAAAACCTTGTTCATTATACTCATGAAATAGACAGGGGCGTTAGTCAGTCCAAATGACATAACCGTATACTCATATAACCCGTACCTTGTGGTGAAAGCTGTTTTTGGAATATCCTTTTCTCGTATCGTCAGCTGATGATATCCCGATCGCAGATCGATCTTCGAAAACACCTTAGCTCCTTGCAATTGGTCAAATAAATCATTAATCATCGGCAGCGGGTACTTGTTCTTGATTGTCACTTCATTCAACGCACGATAATCAACAACCATTCTTAACGATCCATCCTTCTTCTCAACCAAGAGCACTGGGGCTCCCCATGGTGATGAACTTCGTCGAATGTAACCTTTCTCCAATAAATCCTTAATCTGCTTCTTGATCTCTTTCAGGTCATTTGCGGGCATCCGGTATCGTCTCTTCGATACCGGTCCGGTGCCTGGCAATAGTTCTATCAAAAACTCGATGTCTCGATCTGGCGGCATGCCTGGTAGCTCCTCTGGAAATACATCTGGGTAATCCTTCACTACAGGCACTTCTTCTCGAACAACTCCCAAGAGAGAATTTACTTGAGTCCTCCTAGGCACATGCCTAGATACATACTTGATCCTTTTTCCCTCCGGGGTGGTGAGTAAAATCGACTTACTTGCACAATCGATGTTTCCCCCATACATCGATAGCCAATCCATGCCTAGTATCACAGCCAATCCTTGTGACTCCAAAATTATTAGGTCTGAGGGGAAAACATGGCTTCCAATGGTTAATGGTATCTGAAAACATCCTTGACTTGCCATATACTCCGCTCCTGGTGAGCTTACTAACATAGGTGTTCTAAGTAATTTAGTGGGAAACTTATATTTATCCACAAATCCCCTTGAAATGTATGAATGCGATGCACCAGTATCAAAAAGAACAATTGCAGTAAATGACTTAATCAAAAACTTACCGACAACGACATCAGGCTGCTCTTCAACCTCCTCCATGTTCACGTGGTTCACTTGTCCCCTATTGAAAGGGTTTGGCTTCTTCCCAGAGCTTCCATTGCCATTTCCATTCTTCGCTTCAGGGCAGTCAGTGGCATAGTGTCCATTCTTCCTGCACTTGAAACAAGTAATGTTACTTAGATCCTTCTTGGCGGGCGTTGCTGGGTTAGAGCGGTTCTGTTTGCTGCCTGTGCCATTCCCGTTTCCATCCTTGGGGCCACTATGGTTATGCAAACTTCCTCCATTGTGAGTATGGCCTCCATGGTTATGGGTAAATCCTCCTGACTTCGGGGTGAAACAAGGCTTCTGCTAAGATCCAGAATTGTACTTCCCTTGTGCATACTTCCTTTTGCGGCTCTCTATCTGCTGCTTCTTCCCTTCAATCATAAGAGCCTTGTCTACCAGTTGCTGGTAGTTGTTAAATGTTGCCACCATCAACTGCATGCTCATCTCATCATTCAGCCCTTCCATAAAATTCTCCTACTTCGCGGCATCAGTGGCCACATCATCAGGGGCAAAACGAGATAGCTTACTAAACTCATCTACGTACTAAGCCACAGTACGATTTCCCTGGCGCAAGTTGCGAAACTCTCAGTTCTTCATGCTCATAGCTCCAGTTGAGACATGGGCTATGCGGAATGCTTGCTGAAACTAATCCCAAGTGATATTGGCTATAGGGGAAGTGGTTGTATACTTCTCCCACCTTGAGGCTGCTGGTCCATCCAATTTATGTGCGGCGAAACGCACCTTCTCAACATCGGTGCAACCTGTGGTGGTCAATTCCCTTCCAATCTTGCGTAGCCAGTCATCGGCAACTATTGGCTCGGTGCTACTGGAAAACACCGGCAGTTGCAACCTCAGAAAACGGGCTAACTTATCAACTGGTGGTGGTGGTGGAGGGTTGTTGTTGTTGATATTGTTGTTGTTGTTGCCTTGGTTCTGGACTAATATCTGCATCAAGGCATTCTACTGCTGGATCAACTGGGTGATCTCCGGTGGGAAGACAAATCTGATATCACATCTTGGAGGCATCTGATGGGTTTAGAGGGGAGAGATTAGAATAGAATGAGGTCTAGTGAGAAAACACTACCCATATGCACATGAGACAAACACAATCATATCACACCAAATAAATTCAACCAAGGGCATACAATCGGTCTAGAACTATCGTTACAAAAGTGCTCGGACTACTACTATATACATGGGGGGGAACTACTATTCATATGGTGGTCATCTAGAAATTTTGGTCGGTGATAGACTCCATGATATCCGCTCCAGTTTCGTCTTCATAGTCATCATCAGTACCATCAGGATCAGAGTCGGTGTCGTCTATGATGATGTAGTCTCCAGAACGAATTTCCTTGGATTCGTCGTCTTCTCCTTCTGGCACGGGATCTCCCATGAAAACTCCTAGCTTCCTCATCAGGTCGTCGTTCATCTCCACTAGTGTTGTCATTTCCTCCTCATATCCATCGCGTGTAGACTTGAGTTCCTCTTCCAGCACTGTGATCCTGGTCATTGCCTTCTTCGGATGTATCATGCCTACACACATCTGGTTCTCCTGGCGACGAATGTGATGGTTTAGCTCCTGGATGAAAGCTGCAATGGACCTGTCCCTCCTGGTGCTGATCATCTCCCATTGCTCATCTCGGCGCCCACATATCTGGTAGATAATGTCCTTAAGATCCTTGATTTAGACTTCGCCAATGCGTCCCATGGCGATGTGGGCTGCCATGCTCTTTCCTAGACTCCAGGTTGGTGCATCAACGGAAAACTCTACGGATTCAGTGACTGGCGTGAATGTCCTTCCTGGAACTTGAACCTAAATCATCCAACACTCCTCTACTGGTAAAGTGGCAGTGTAGGTCCCGGTGAAGCTGGGTATTCCGATGTTCAGGTACCTAGTGACTTCCTTCAGGTGTCGTCCAAAGGGTGTGTCTTCATCCGGTTGAGCAAACTCGTTCCTTGAGTCCACCATCCTAACGAGTAGAAAATGGAGAGGAGTCAGAAAATGAGTAGAGAAGAGTGACCTATGGCTCCTCTTAGTGGTCGTGTCCTACATTCAGCATGTGCTCTAATACCATCTTGTAGCGACCCGACCTCAGATGGTCAAGTCTCTATGCTTCAGTGTCATCCCTGGATCGGTAAAGCTGACACACACAGTACTAGAATGGATTTATAACAAAGTAGCAATCACACACTTATTACATCGATAGTCTCAAGAGAGAACTTAATACAATAAATATGGCTTAAGGCCATCTAATTAAGATAACAGCGGAAGGCTTGGAAGATAAAGTTAGTCCATCAATTCCAATGGCATAGCTGAGTGCATGACAACGACCTAGCGCACCTTACTCCTCGTCTGAAAAGTCTGCAACATGATATGTTGTAGCCCGAAACGGGTCAGCACATGGAATATGCTGGCAATATAACACTGTAGAGCAATGAACAGATAGATGCTATCACTACATGCATATATGGCTGGTGGAGGCTCTATGGTTATATTGTTTTGCGAAAAGCCAATTTTTTCCTACAACAAAGGAGTAGATTTTATTTAACTATCATGGTGGTTGAGACATCATTGAGAAGGTTCCTCCAACTCAATCCCAATTAAAGCAATCATTAACATCCCAACAAATTAATTTTAGAGTGATGAGATCCAATCAATAATTCAATTACTAGATACTCAAGATGTCCATAACCGGGGACACAGCTAACCATGATTAGTTTGTACACTCTGCAGAGGTTTGCGCACTTTTCCCCACAAGATTCGATCTCCTCTGTTGGATTTCTCGCACTACAGGGTGTTTGAGAAACGGATGACCGAGACACAGTCTTTCAGAAGCATTAACTCTTTACTCTGGGTAGATAGTTACACCTACTTTCCCCTACATCTGCTAGCCTACCACCCAAAGAGGTCACACAACATACTCAACTATGCCAGATCCCATAATGGCTTGTGGCTGCACACGGAAGTTTCTAGCATGAATAATCTCATGATCCATTTGAGACTAGGTGGCGGACCGTAGGATGATCACACGGGTACTCCGGGATATCCTAGGACAACACTGGATTCTCCAGGTGCCCACAAGCAATCCACCCAGATGTGTATTAAAGTTGCCATATTAAGTTGAACCATTAATTAACAGACTCGCATCTGTCATGGATCCACTCAAACCCAAACCACGTCTACGAGCATAGCATAGCAATATAAGCATAACGTAGAAGTAACTCCCAAGGGTTTGATAGTAAAATAGGTAATAGGTTCTACCTCATCATCTACTTCCTAGACCCACACGTTAAGAGATCCTACTCATGCAATATATGAGGGTTGAAACTAATGCATAAAAACTAGGTAATAAAGGGGTATGATAAATGTGTTACTTGCCTTGCTGACGATCTACAAATTCTAGAGACTCGTAGTAGCATGCTTCGCACTCTCAGAATTCTATCGCAAACAAACAATAGCATACATAAGTAATCAAGCAAATATGCACGGGTAAAACTCAAATAAGAAGGTCGAATCTGAAAACTCAACTGAAGAGATTCGATTTGCAAAAATAATCAAATCAAACGGAGAAACGAAACTGAAACTACGAAAGAAACAAGATCCATTTACTAATCTGGACTAAAGTGAAATTTTGCCATACCAAAATCTTTTTCAAGTTGGTTAAACAGAAATAGAGCTTCGAGACAAAGATCTAGGCGCTTGTTTCACCTGATTTGGATAAACGAGCGAAAAGATAAACTAAAACGAAGATTAGGGCAGAAATCGCGATCGAAAATAATCGCGGAGAAACCCTGTAAAATAAAACGAGACAAACAGGCTAACGAATGAACATTTGGTGTCTGCGACTAACTGACGAACTGCGTTCGTTAAAACAAATGTACGGATGAACGTTCGCTAAATAATAAACCGATGAAAATCCGAACCGAACCGATATCTAAAAAAACGAATCTAGGGTTTACTACAAAAAAACTGGTCAATTTTTCCCATGAAAAACCAGACGGCGGCAGGGTCGGCGGCGGGGTGACGGGGTCGCCGGCGGCGGGCGGCGGCGTGGCTGGCGGCGGTGGCGACGCGCGGATCGAGGCAGCAACTAGGGTTTTAGGCGGCGAGGTTGGCTGCTGGGCTGGCGGCGGGGTCGGGCCGCGGCTTAGAAAGCCTGGCTGGGCAGTGTCCGGATCGGGCACGGCCCGGTTAGGTCGGTGAACTTTTTTTTAAAATAATCCTGACGCGGAAAAACAATTAAAAGAAATACTAAACGGAGTCCAAAAATTCTGAAATAAATTTTCACGGTCCTCTAATAATATTGTAGACAAAGTGAGCATTTATTTGGGCCTCTAATGCAATTTTGAAAAACACATATTTTTCCTAATTCAAATAAAATAGCAATAAAAGTCCAAAAAGAAATTACTTATTTGATTTTAATATTTTTCCTCCTATATTCCCATTATTTTGGAGAAGTCATATTATCTCCTCTCATATATTTTAATATGAAATATTTTCGGAGAGAAAAATAATTGAAACCAAAGTGATCCTTGTTTCGATATTTGATAAAATTCAAATATGAAAAACGTGAAGTCCCCAACTCTTTCCGTGGGTCCTTGAGTTGCTTAGAATTTCGAGGATCGCAAAGCAAAAATGCAGTAAAATATGATATGCATGAATGACCTATGTATAACATTCCAAATTGAAAATTCGGGATGTTACAGGGTCTATGTTTATCTTTAATATAGGGTTTAGCAATTCTAGCAGCTTCATCATAGAAATAAATAACATGCCCATCAATATTATTGACCAAGAGATCTTTAACCATGGCAATACTAGGTTCAACTTTAATTTGCTCAGGGGGTGTAGGTGTTCTATTATAACTCTTACAAACCACAGCTGAAGCTTTCGCATGATCCTTTATTCTAACAGGGAAAGATGGTTTCTCAATATAAGCAGTAGGAACAATAGGATCAACATTATAAGTAATAGTTTCTTCTTCAACTTTTCTAGGTTCAACTACTTTAACTTCAATGGTAAGATGATATTTAAACCACTTCTCCGCAGGGAGATCAATATGAGTAGCAACAGATTCACACAAAGAAGCTACTATCTCAAAGTCAAGTCCATATTTAGTGCTAAAATCACGAAAAACATTGGTATACATAAAATATTTAACACAATCAAACTGAAGGTTTATACCTAACTCATTACCTTCACCGAGTTCCCAATCTTCAGAGTTGCGTTTAATGTTTTCCAATAAATCCCATTTGAATTCAATATCCTTCTTCATAAATGAACCACTACAAGAAGTATCGAGCATGGATCGATAATTACGAGAAAGCCGATCATAAATTTTTTGAATAATAATTCTCTTGAGGGCTCATGATTGGGACATGAATATAACATTGACTTAATCCTCCCCCAAGCTTTAGTGATACTTTCTCCTTCACGAGGCCAAAAATTATATATATAATTCCGATCACGATGAACCAGATGCATAGGATAAAACTTCTGATGAAATTCCAATTTCAATCGGTTGTAGTTCCATGATCCAATATCATCACATACCCTATACCATCTCAATGAGTTTCCCTTCAAATATAAAGGTAATACCTTCTTCTTGACAACATCCTCGAGCATACCAGCAAGCTTAAATAATCCACAAACTTCATCCACATAGATTAGGTGCATATTGGGATGTAACGTTCCATCTCCTACATAAGGATTAGCTAACAGTTTCTCTATCATACCCGAAGGAATTTCATAATAAATATTTTAAGTAGATGTAGTAGGTTGAGAAAATCTTGGCTCTTCCGGTCGAGGTGAAGATACCCCGAACAAGCCCCTTAAAGGATTACTTTCCATAGTAACAAGTGACAATAAATTTCAGCACACTATATAAATGTTTCCTTACCAAATTCCACTTACCAAAGGTGCTTCACTCCTTGGCAACGGTGCCAAAAAAGAGTCTTGATGACCCACAAGTATAGGGGATCAATCATAGTCCTTTCGATAAGTAAGAGTGTCGAACCCAACGAGGAGTAGAAGGAAATGACAGGTGGTTTTCAGCAAGATATTCTCTGCAAGCACTGAAATTATCGGTGATAGATAGTTGTATGATGAGATAATTCGTAATGGGTAACAAGTAAAAAAAGTATACAAGGTGCAGCAAGGTGGCCCAATACTTTTTGTAGCAAAGGACATGCCTGGAGTAGCAAAGGACAAGCCTGGAAAACTCTTATATAAAGCAAAGCACTCCCGAGGACACATGGGAATTGTTGTCAAGTTAGTATTCATCATGCTCATATGATTCACGTTCTTTACTTCGATAATTTGATATGTGGGTGGACCGGTGGTCGGGTGCTACCCTTCCTTGGATAAACCTCCCACTTATGATTAACCCCTCTTGCAAGCATCCGCAACTATGAAAGAAGAATTAAGGTAAACCTAACCATAGCATGAAACATATGGATCCAAATCAGCCCCTTACGAAGCAACACATAAACTAGTGTTTAAGCTTCTTTCATCTAGCAACCCATCATCTACATATTACATTCCAATGCCTTCCCTTAGGCCCAAATAATGGTGAAGTGTCATGTAGTCGACGTTCACATAACACCACTAGAGGAGAGACAACATACATCTCATCAAAATATCGAACAAATACCAAATTCACAAGATTACTTATAACAAGACTTCTCCCATGTCCTTAGGAACAAATGTAACTACTCACAAAGCATATTCATGTTCATAATCATAGGAGTATTAATTATCATTAAGAATCTGAACAGATGATATTCCACTGAATAAACCAACTAGCATTAGCTACAAGGAGTAATCAACACTACTAGCAACCCACAGGTAGCAGTCTGAGGTTTTGAGAGAAAGATTGGATACAAGAGATGAACTAGGGTATGAGAGGAGATGGTGATGGTGAAGATGTTGATGGAGATTGACCCCCCTCTCGATGAGAGGATCGTTGGTAATGACGACGGTGATGATTTACCCCTCCCGGAGGGATGTTTACCTAGTAGAACAGCTCCGTCGAAACCCTAGATTGGTTCTGTCTAGGTTCCGCCTAGAGACGGTGGCGCTTCGTCCTGAAAGCTCCCCTCCATTTTTTCCAGTTCAACACACACCATATAGCAGAAGATGGGCATCGGGGGCCTGCCAGGGAGCCCACAAGGACGGGGGGCGCACCCTCCACCCTTGTTGTTGGCTGGTGGCCCCTCTCTGGCACTTTCTTCGCCCAATATTTTTTTTATTCCAAAAATGTTCTCCGTGAAGTTTCAGGACTTTTGGAGTTGTGCCAAATAGGTCTCTAACTAGCACATATGCCCATGCGTTGCAATGGGAGATAAAATAGTATGCACTTAAAGTTAGTTAGAACTATATGTGTAAGCAAAACCCTGTGTGCACACGAAAAATGAATATTAGTTTCTCGTTTTTACCGCGTGTGAATGAATCAAACCGCTATATTTCCATTCATTGATCGAGGGCATATAAGAGTTTGTTATGTCATCATATGATAGAGAAGGCCCATGAGTTATTCAATCTACTCTTCCTTTCTATCCTTTCAATCGAGGAGATTTGAAGGTATGAAGTTCCTGAATATTCTAGGAAACATTAACAATTTTTTAAATCCTAAACAGTTCTTTGAAAATTATGTACACTTTCAAAAAAACGTGAACAAAATATGAAAGGGAACATCTTTTAAAATTCACAAACATTTTTTGAAAACACCAACTTTTTTATAAAAACATGAACATTATTTCAATGTGTGAACATTTTTTTAAAACGGGAACATGTGTTGAAAATTCATAATATTTTTAGAAAATGTTTATCTTTTATACACTAACATTATTTTTAATTTTAAAATTTTCATTAAAACATGAACATTTTTCAAATTTGGAGCATTCTCTGAACTGCCATTTTATTTTTAGAAATCACAAACTATTTTGAAAAACAATATTCTTTTAAAAGAGGAAACATTTTGCAAGTTCTGAATATTTTTCAAAATAGCAACAAAATTTTGGAATTCTAATTTTTTTTCCATTATTTTAATTCTGAACATTTTTTGAGAATTCTTAATCTAAGAAATCAATTCTAAAAGAAAATAAACTTGGAAGGGAGAAAAGGGAAAGAAGAATAAAATTAGAAGTAAAACATAGAAAAAAATGGGCCAGCCCATTAATTTTAGTCCTGTGCCAAACTCTGACTATTTGTCGCCTAGTGCGGAAAATAGAATTTTCCCAGCTGCGTGGACAGGAAAATAAGTGGGCTGACTTCGCTAGGCCAGTGTGCGGCCCACGTACGAAAATTCTTTTGCTTGCAGACAAACGCATAAGAATTTAGTACCACCTTGGTTAGAAAAAAATCGGCAGTGAACAGATGAAAAAATTGGCGAAACGCACCTTCCTTTATTAGTAGGTATAGATATAGATATTTGCTCGTCTTCCAGTCCAGAATTCCAGTTGCCGGCGTTCTCCCTCTGCTTGTAAACCTTATAAAGTAAGAGAGAAAAGGCATAAGTATTGTGATATAATGTGTAATAAAAGCCCATAATGAAATAAATATTAATATAAAAGCATGATGCAGAATGGACGTATCAGTCACCACCTGCTGCATGGTAAGAACTTGTAAGATATTGATATTTGCTTTAATGTGAGCACTTACTACCACATCCTAGTAGTTTATAGGAACACTATTCTCGAATTTTGTTGCTTGTTTCTACTAATCATGACAGGTTCCGAAGATAGAAGTGCTTGGAAGACGGATACATCTTCACAATCATGAGAGGTGGGACAACACACACAATCACATGGTCTGGTTATCTCTTTATGGACATTTGAGAGTAGATTTAATCCTGCTATTTATCTAGCTCGGGAGCTTGATGTAGAACAAGTTCTTAGTCACCATGATTTTTCTGAACTTGGGAGAGTACGAGCTTCCACTAGAGCATTTACTGGTTTTTCTTCTATTTGCTGGAGTGCACATTGAAAGGAAAACACTGATAACCAACCCACAACTTGGAAACATTTGAAAGCTGTAATAAGACAACAATTTTTCCCTCCTTAATATTGTCATGAATTGCTTCGCAAATTGGAACAATTAAAACAAGGCAGTAACATTGTGCATACTTACTTCCAAGAGTTCAAATCTCATATGCATCATTGTGACATAGAAGAATTTGAGGATGATACAATGAATAGATTTTCTGGTGGTCTGAACCATGATGTTCGCACAAGATTTCAGTATATTCCTCGTTGCATTACTGGTATGTATGTTCGCGTTTGTACCTTTGAGAGACACATACAGGAAGATGCATTGGGTGACTACAACAACTAGTATTCCAGTTCATGTTCACCAACACCGGTTAGTTACTCCACCATAGCATGTAAATTTGATGCAAATAAGGTTTATTCACTAGTGTTGGATGGTTTACTGATGAACATTGTCAATATTTTGATATTAATAAGAGCTTCACTTATATATGCAAACTGAATTTCAATATTTTCATGCCTTCTACTTCTTGTTATAATATTTTGGCTTTATATTTGATGAACTATGAAAGTCACTCATGTATACATGTGTCATATGTGCAAAAATCAAGGTAAGAAAAATGGATGACATATACATATACAACATGTACACATTGTCTCTTTTGTTAGCCACATTCAAGAAGGGGAGGATGATGAGGATATGAATACCTTGGATATGACCAAAAGTATTGCGAAGATGCATATTTGTGAGGTGATTTCTAATGCAAACTATGCAATAATTTATTTATGTTATCTAGGTCAAAAATACTTCACAAACTTTTGTGCCATGTGTAACTGCTGGTGTATGGGACATTTCTACAATCCCCATATGAAGATAGGGGAAAAAGAGAAGTTTATGTGTTATTCAAAAAGTCCTCTCACGTCACTTTTTGGCCAAGAGAATATAGAGTCCAAGTCTCTCACGTTCTGGACTGAGATTCGGACGTCACATACATACCTCACATAAAATGCCAATCACTCTTTGATCCGAACTCCGAATTGGGTGATTCTTTTTTTGTTGGAAAGTAGATCTCATGCTCTTTCCAACCGAATCAGTTTCACCTACAAATTCGCTCAAAGCATTGAGATATTGACAAAACAATCTGACGCTGCAGTAGAATCTGAGTCAAATTACAAGTCCAAAGGTGTTGCATCACCCCCACTTGGGCCCATGGGCCTTGTACGACCTAGGGTTAGTTTTAGGCTGCTTTGGGACGTCATCCCACCTTCTTGGCTGCCACCCCTTGCTCCTATATAAGTAGATCAATCTAGTAGCTTTTTCTTTGGGGGATTTGTTTACTTAAAAGCTAGCCATTACAACTTTGTGTATCTCGTTTGTGTCCAACGACCAGATCAAGACCGCTTTCGGATGCCCACCTTTATCATTACTTCATCTATATTTGGAATATTCAAATTGCATTATCATATTCTTGCTTGTTCTTCGATTGTGTGTAGGAATAGACCTTCGTGGTCAGGCTGATCATGCTTCCAGCATCGTTAGTAACCTCAGGAGATCGGTTTAGCGATTGCTAAGGCGCAATGTCGTGCATGTTTGTAGTCAGATCGTCAAAGTCGTCTGCACCAAATCGATAGTTATCATCTCATCGAAAGATGGGACGCCTTTGCCTTTATCAAGTGGTATAAGATTTCTAGGTTGCTCAATAAGATTTTCCAGTTTTTCGTAGTATAGATCGACTATGTTCTTCATAGCTACAGTCCATGAAAAAGCCAAAAAATATGGTTAGTTCATCATAAACGAACTGATCTGAGCCTTTGCACAATATTTTCTGTATTTGCTTTGTTGAATTTTGAGTTGCATCGTCATGTCAAGTTGCTGGTCTTAGCGTCTAGTTTCCCTGAGAGTTTTGAGTTCTGTTCACAAGTTGTCACGCAGCCGCCGCACCATCTTCATTGTTGTTGCCATTTACCACCACCGCCAACATCTTCCTTACCGCTGCCATACACATCCACCTGTCCACCACCAATCTGAATCCACATATACATCCGCCTGTGCACCACCAATCCGAGTCAACATATACATCCGGCAGCCCACCACCAATCCGAGCCTACATATCCATCTGCCTGTCCACCACCAATCCGAGTCTTTTCATATTAGGTTTGTTTCCAAGATCCATCTATTTTCAGATTCGTGTTTCCTTGCTTGAGTAGATTTGAAAAAAAACAAAATTCGAATCTATCTAGATTCTATCTCGTAGCTGAATTTGGATTGGAATCTGTTTTGTGCACTGTTCAGTAAAACATGCATATGTTCCTCATACAAAGTCCGTTCGGGCTCCGTGAGTACTCAAATTAATGCTGGCGATGAGCCGCATCTAAATAGTGGCATAAGCATGTTCAATATTTTACACCTCAAAATTGGCTTCTAAATAGGACTTTTTGCCCTTCAAAGTTCGTGAACACAATTTGTTCTAGTTTTTCAGGCTAGTTTAAGAATTTTTTGACTCCTCATATCATCTCGGAATTGAGTAATTCTTTTTGAGTTTCAAAGGTTCGGTTAGTGCAATTCTTGAGAAAAATTATTAGAAAATTGGTACAAATATTTCCATAGGAAAGTTGGAAGTGAAAGTTGTTGGTGTATCCTGCTTAGTAGTTGTTTCACATCAATATCTTTACTACTATTGTGATCTTCACTTTTATCTTACTATCTAGAGCTACTTCATATCCCTTATTGATTCTACTTGTGTTGCGTCATGACCTCAAGTGATCTAGGCTCGCTTCTCTAGTCTGGTCTAGCCTAGGACCAGCACAGTACTGTCATTGAGCATTTATTCAACATTGCAGCTATGAATTGATTATTGCTAATTTTTTGCTAGCAAATATTTAAACCTTCCAAGCCCCACATATTTCAACACCGTGTATATGTACATTCTCCTGGCAATCGCTTTACTCCATTTTCGGAGTTATTTGACACCGTTGGTTGCCTGTCACCACCTGCTGCATGGTAAGAACTTGTAAGATATTGATATTTGCTTTACTGCAAGCGCTTTACCACCACATCCTAGTAGTTCATAGGAACATTATTCTCGAATTTTCTTGCTTGTTTCTACTAATCATGACAGGTTCATGAGATAGAAGTTCTTGGACGATGGATACATCTCCACCATCATGAGAGGTGGGACAACACACACAAGCACATGGTCAGGTTATGTCTTTACCGTCATTTGAGGGTATATTTAATCTTGCTATTTATCTAGCTTGTGATCTTAAAGTAGAACATGTTTTTAGCAACCATGATTTTTCTGAACTTGAGAGAGTACGACCTACCACTGGAGCATTTACTATTTTTTTCTTCTGTTTGGTGGAGTGCACATTGCAAGAAAAACAATGATAACCAACCCACAACTTGGAAAGATTTGAAAGCTGTAATGGGACAACAATTTTCCCTCCTTACCATCGTCATCAATTGTTTCGCAAATTGGAACAATTAAAACAACGTAGCAACATTGTTCGTACTAACTACCAAGAGTTCAAATCTTATATGCATCATTGTGACATAGAAGAATTTGAGGATGATACAATGAATAGATTTTTTGGTGGTCTGAACCAGGATATTTGCACAAGACTTCAGTATATTTCTTGTTGCATTATTGCTTTATATGTTCGCGCTTGTACCTTTGAGAGATAAATACAGGAGAATGTATTGTGTGACTACAACAATTACTATTCCAGTTCATGCTCACCACCACCAGTTGGTTCCTCCACCATTGCATGTAAATTTGATGCAAATAAAGTTTATTCACCAATGTTGGGATGGTTTAATAATGAACATTGTCAATCTTTTGATATTAATAAGAGCTTAACTTATAATATTTTGGCTTTATATTTGATGGACTATGAAATTCACTCATGCATACATGTGTCATATATGCAAAAATTAAGGGAAGTAAAAATGGATGACATATACATATACAACATGTACACATTGTCTCTTTTGTTGGCCACATTTAAGGTTAAGCAACGTAGAGGACGGCTTTATTTCCAAGAAGGGGGGGATGATGATGACATGACTACATTGGATATGACCAAACATATTGCAAAGATGCATACTTGTGTGGTGATTTCTAATGCAAACTATGCAATAATTTATTTATGTTTTGCAGGACAAAAATACTTCACAGAATTTTGTGCCATGTCTAATTGCAGGTGTATGGGACATTTCTACAATCGCGATAGGAAGATAAGGGAAATAGAGAAGTTTATGTGTTGTCCAAATAGTCTTGTCACGTCACTTTTGGGCCAAGAGAAGATAGAGTCCAAGTCTCTCACGTTGTGGACTCAGATTCGGACTACACAGACATACCAGATTTAAAACGCGAAGAACTCTTTCATCTGAACTCCGAATTGGGTGATTATTTTTTTTGTTGGAAAGTAGATTTCATGCTCTTTCCAACCCAATTGGATTCACTCTCAAATTCGTAAGGACCTTTGAGATATTGAAGAAAAAAAATCTTATGCTGCAGCAGAATCTGAGTGAAACTACAAGTCCAAAGATGTTACATCAGCTCCACTTGGGTTAGTTTTAGGCTGCCTTGGGACATCATCCCACCTCCTTGCCCGCCACCACTTTCTCCTATATAAGTAGATCAATCTAGTAGCTTTTTCTCTGGGGCATTTGTTTAGTTAAATGTTAGCCATTGCAACTTCGTGTACTTCGTTTGTGTCCAACGACTAGATCGAGACCGCTTTCGGATCCCCACCTTTATAAATACTTAATCTATTTTCGCAATATTTAGATTGCATTATTATATTCTTGCTTGTTCTTCGATTGCGTGAAGGAATAAACCTTCGTGGTCAGCCTGATTGTGCTTACAGCATCATCAGTAAGCTCAGGAGATCGGTTTAGCGATTGCTAAGGCGCAATGTCGTGCACGTATGCAGTCGGATTGTAAAAGTTGTCTCCACCAAATCGATAGTTACCATCTCATCGAAAGATTGGGACCCTCGCCTTATCACATCCCGTTGATTTGAGTGTTTCCTCTCTTTCCTCCCATGTTTCCCCTCTTGTGTTTGTTGTGTTCTTCGTGGGATCCCCTCCAAGTCGTGAAAGATCTGCCTTTGGGTTCCACCCTACATCACCTTTGTATCATGACCCAAAGTTGATCACGAATTTGGAGTCCCTACCCCTCGTTTTCTAGCCTAATTTTGATGAATTTGTCCCAATTTCAAAAATCCCCACAAAAATATCCCAATTTTTTGTGATTTGTTGGTCTGATGAAGTTTTGTTGGATTTGATCCATGAATTTGCATTGCCACGAGCGGATCTAGCTTTCCCCCATCTTCTTCCTCCATTCTATCCGCCAAATTCATCCAATTTTGACCAAATTCTTCTCCCTCACCACGGACCCTAGTTCATCCCGCAGCCCGAATTCGCCAAGGCTTCGAATGTCTGACGAGCATCGGTTGTCCGACGCAAACCAGACCTCCGACCGAACCAGACGACACTGAATTTTTTCACTCGAAAATTTTCAGCCACCGCCGACTACATCTTCCGCCCCGCTACTCTAATAAACCCAAATTGCACCTTAGCAAACCACCACCGCTTTACACAACCACCATCGTTTTGTTTTGCGAATTTGAAGTTGTGGTTCTCCGTTTCCTAGGGTGTTTCATATAACTAGGAATGGTTCGACATCGATATCGACATCGCAACTGCTCATCTTTGCCATGGACTTGTCATCAACAATGAAAATTACTTCACCATTTTGACACCATATACCCTAAGGAAGGAACGGTAACCTCGACGACACCTTTGTGTACTCCCTTGCCATTGCATTGGTAACCCATAGCCCATTTTGGCGTCACTTTCCTATCAAGACTAGACATTTGATTATTGCCCGACAACGTTACTTGTGCACATTATGATCATAGTTTCCATCGCATACATACCATATCATCTTGGTACAAGCATATTGATATCATCTCTTGTGTCACAAGGTTCTCACCGCATATACACAATTGCTATCTTGGTTCGTGAAGTTTTGCATGTGTGTCCAAGAAAGAGCTCAAAAGAGAAAGATCCAACGAGCTTTTAAGCAAAAGAGAACGATAAGCAAAGAGCTTTTAACCAAGAACCATAGCATCATACTACATTAATATTGTCATACTCGATCATCTTGGATCATATCACCGGAACATCATACATATATAGCATACCTGGGATAGAAGTCGTTGCATTTTTGCTTTGTAGGTTGTGCACAAGTCTCGTATCCGCCTATTGTGAAATCCTGCTAATGTCTCTCTAGCATTGTGCAACAAGGCATTTTTCGTGGATTCCACATTTTGAGCTCATTCCTTGGTTGCACGACCCCATTTACCTTTCCTTATGTGTGTTTCCATGTGCCACATTTTGCTATGGGTATACTTGTTGCATTTGTGAATTTGTGAATCTTTTCCAACATTATTGAATCTTGCTAAAAATTGCATAAATTTTGAGCCACCATCCTCACCAAGCCCCACCAAAGGCTTTATTTGTGTAGGTGTGAGAAATCGATGAGATCAGGTACCAATTGTGTTATTTCCTTGTTACACTATTGAGTGATCATTGATCCATTTTCAACATTGGGTATGGTACATTTGGTCTATTTCTTTTCATTCTCCCACTCATATTTGCTTGAGATGACACTGGTGCGCGTCGGTCCTAAACAAACAGTTTTTAACCCCTTTCCGCGATGGCATTTGGAACCGTCGCCAAGTGAGTGTGGGCGATAGGGGGGTCCTTCCCACACGACCCAGAAACCGTCGGAGATATGCCCTCCTGGCACACACGCTTGGCAAAATGAGGTCATGTGCGACCAGCGAGTGCTGAAAATACGAAAATACATATACTAGAGCTAAAAAAAATATAATTATACGGCAAAATTGTTTCCGGTCGCAAGTACATCCCACACAGTCAGTCCCCGATAAACGTTTTTGTTCGTATGTACATCCCACACAGTCGCTCCAAGGAAAACGTTTCCATTCACAAGTACATCTCACACAATTTTTCCGTTAAATCGTTTGCGTTATTGAATGTATCACACCCGATCCATAGAAGAAACTATGTGGCAAAAGCTGTCTATCACACACAGGTTTTATGTGGTAAACGTTTGCGCAAGGTGGCCTAATGCAAACAGTTTTCAAGAGAAAGTCATGTGTGATTGTTCATTAATCCAACACAGTTTATTCCTAGAAACTGTGTGTGTTGCCTGAGGTCATCGCCCACGGTATTTTTTCAACAACCGTTTGGAATAGCAAAACCCAATTAGCAGGCTAATTCGCCATTAACAGGCTAATTATCCGATTATTCATAATCCATTTCTTAATCGAATTGACATTTCATATTAAGCACACAATGCGCATCGGTCCTAAACAAACGATTTTTATCCCCTTTCCGCGACGGCATTTGGACCCGTCACGAAGTGAGTGTGGGCGATAGGGGGGTCCTTCCCACACGACCCAGAAACCGTCGGGGATAGGGCCCCTATAGTACTCCTACTCGTTTCTGCTTGCATTGCCATCGCAATCGGTATTCTGTGGTGCTACGTTTACGATGCGCGGCCCATCACAAACGGTTCACTATTATAGAACATGTATGATGCATGACCCATCACAAACAGTTCACCGTTAAGAAGATTAGCTAACCGTCATACGAGTTTTCGACAGCATTACGAAACGTCGGACCGTTGTAACATCATCATACACGACAGCTATCGCACACGCTATCCTGTGGTGCAACGTTTATGATTCATACTTCATCAGAAATAGTTCATGTTGCAAATTGTGTACGACAAGGCAACTAACACAAACGTTTAGTTTGCCCGCACCATTTGTGATATTGTTTGACATCGCACATGGTTTGCAAACGGCAACTATGTGCATGCTTGCACACATTTCCTCTCTGTGAACCGTCTCGGATTATGGTGCATACCACAAACGTTTGTGTTTTACCAACCATGTGTGCCGTAACAACCTGGAGAGCATAATTTCACCCTAATTTAATTGCTCCTTTTCCAAATTGTACCGGATTTGGATTTGAATTTGAATGTATACATGCTACAGCTACATTCCTATCCATCGGGTTCAAACAACCAATGCGTTATTCAATTCATAGGTACATATGTTCAAGAATTACATAAGAACCAAATAAAGCATGATGAACCACAGTTGTATACTTGTACTATTAAAGACGGTAAAGAAAGAGGCGAAACATATTCTGGTTGCTGAGCAAGGTGAAGCGGAATGCCCATATTGTGCCCTCCTCCATGCAGAAGGCACGCACGACTCTAGTCCAACCCCTTGTGATGGCCGACCGCCCATCCTTCACAGTCTTCATGAAAACATCTAGATAATCATTGTGTTCTGGTAGAAATACTTTAACCATTGCATGCCCACCAATCATGTAGTTTGAGAGGTAATCTTGAGTAAACTGCTGTGGCAACCACTACAAAGGAAAAAGATTCAGACATTGTCATCTAAGACAACTCATTATGGGCAGTAAAAAGAAGGCTGTAGAGTTCTTACTTACCATCCTGCAGTTCGCTGTTGTCTTCGATAAAGTGTAAACTAATAGTTTAATTCCCATCTTTGGAGCCATTTTACTAACAATCTTTATCAGCTTCCTCACTTGATGCTGGTTCATCGATATCTCATTGCCCCATACGCAGAAAGGGACGAAGCATGGATCTTTACCAATGACATATGTACCTAAAAGCACCAAGTTAATATTAGAAGCTAAACAGCAAATGAACAATGGTGTTGCACAACACTCTTTTATAATATGTCTATATACATCTGTATTGGGTAGTCCATTTGAAATCTCTAAAAAGACAAATATTTAGGAACTTTTACCAACCGTGTGTGCCGTAACAACCTGGAGAGCATAATTTCACCCTAATTTAATTGCTGCTTTTCCAAATTGTACCGGATTTGGATTTGAATTTGAATGTATGCTACAGATTTATTCATATCCATCAGGTTCAAACAACCAGTGCATTATTCGATTCATAGGTACATATGTTCAAGAATTACATAAGAACCAAATAAAGAATGATGAACCACAATTGTATACTTGTACTATTAAAGACGGTAAAGAAAGAGGCAAAATATATTCTGGTTGTTGAATAAGGTGAAGCGGAATGCCCATATTGTGCCCTCCTCCATGCAGAAGGCACGCACGACTCTAGTCCAACCCCTTGTGATGGCCGACCGCCCATCCTTCACACTCTTCATGAAAACATATAGATAATCATCGTGTTCAAGTAGAAATACTTTAACCATTGCATGCCCACCAACGATGTAGTTTGAGAGGTAGTCTTGAGTAAACTGCTTTGGCAACCACTTCAAAGGAAAAAGATTCAGACATTGTCATCTAAGACAACTCATTATGGGTAGTAAAAAGAAGGCTGTAGAGTCCTTACTTACCATCCCGCAGTTCGTTGTTGTCTTCGATAAAGTGTAAACTAATAGTTTAATTGTCGTCTTTGGACCCATTTTTACTAACAATCTTTATCAGCTTCCTCACTTGATGCTGGTTCATTGATATCTCATTACCCCATATGCAGAAAGGGACGAAGCACGGATATTTATCAATGAAATGTGTACCTAAAAGCACCAAGTTAATATTAGAAGCTAAACAACAATTGCACAATGATGTTGCACAACACTCTTTTACAATATGTCTATATACATCTGTATGTAGTAGTCCATTTGAAATTTCTAAAAAGACAAATATTTAGGAAATTTTACCAACCGTGTGTGCCGTAACAACCTAGAGAGAATAATTTCACCCTAATTTAAATTCTACTTTTCCAAATTGTATCGGATTTGGATTTGAATTTGAATGTATGCTACAGCTTTATTCATATCCATTAGGTTCAAACAACCAATGCATTATTCGATTCATAGGTACATATGTTCAAGAATTACATAAGAACCAAATAAAGAATGATGAACCACATTTGTATACTTGTACTATTAAAGACGGTAAATAAAGAGGCAAAATATATTCTGGTTGCTGAACAAGGTGAAGCGGAATGCCCATATTGTGCCCTCCTCCACGCAGAAGGCACGCACGACTCTAGTCCAACCCCTTGTGATGGCCGACCGCCCATCCTTCACGGTCTTCATGAAAACATCTAGATAATCATCGTGTTCTGGTAGAAATACTTTAACCATTGCATGCCCACCATTCATGTAGTTTGAGAGGTAATCTTGAGTAAACTGCTTTGGCAACCACTTCAAAGGAAAAAGATTCAGACATTGTCATCTAACACAACTCATTATGGGCAGTAAAAAGAAGGCTGTAGAGTTCTTACTTACCATCCTGCAGTTCGATGTTATCTTGGATAAAGTGTAAACAAATAGTTTAATTGCCATCTCTGGACCCATTTTACTAACAATCATTATCAGCTTTCTCACTTGGTGTTGGTTCATTGATATCTCATTGCCCCATACGCAGAAAGGGACGAATCACGGATCTTAACCAATGACATATGTACCTAAAAGCACCAAGTTAATATTAGAAGCTAAACAACAATTGCACAATGATGTTGCACAACACTCTTTTATAATATATCTACATACATCTGTATCTGGTAGTCCATTTGAAATCTCTAAAAAGACAAATATTTAGGAACGGAGGGAGTCTATTATAACATCCAATATACTCACATATTAGATGAATTAACATCTTATATTATGGGCCTGAAGGAGTTTAGTGCATTCTTACAAATTATCGGCTGATTAACTGCTGCTCTATCCAGGGGTTATAGTTAGCTTAAGCTAGTTTGGGCTCAAATAGCCCTAACGTATGGCTAGTTTGATCTAGTTGCATCTATAACCCACCCAAAAAAACAATCCAACCCAAGAGGTGCTAATTGGAGCTAGTTCTCCTAGTGCATTTATTGTCAATCTAACCCTGCCATCCAAACAACTCTTTGGATGGAGTTAGTTCAGGGTTAGTAATGAGCTAGAAACTAACTAACCTCTAGTTTAGTTGAGTATCCAAACAGGGTTGTGTTGTTGTTGTTCCTGCTGCTACTCTTCTACGTATATCTAGACATCATTAGAACATTAATGTAACACTCTTCCTTGTTGCTATGTAGCCTAGGATTGCAAATTTAGACATTAAGTACAGTGCATGTTGCTATGTAGCCTCAGATACATTACATATGGCCCTAGTTAATCTAACGATAAATGGGTTGCAGATATATTCAGTTAAAAGTCCGATTCACCGATTAGTCCCTTATCAGCTGCCAACCTATATGGTACCAGCTACCGATATCCTGAACAGTGAGCAGATATAAGCCATGGGATGAAACTAACCTCGATGGAAAACAACAGTCGTTCCCCAAATTGTCCTGTGTAGGTACATCGAGAAGCATGTTAAGCACAACAGTTCATACTTGCACATATAGGACATCACGTTGTGAATAATTGGAATAAACAAGGCATACTACGAACAACCAAAGATAGCATTTGAAACTGGACATATGCTAACTACAAACAACTGAACAATCAAAAAACTTTAAAAGAGGCATATGCTAGCTATAACAGGCTTAACAGCCAGCAAATATATGCATTCCTATTGGTATGTTTAAAACTGGATTGATGAAATGTACTGCACAGTAAATAATTGCACGTAGAGAACATCACATTGTGAATAGCTGAAATAAACAAGGCATACTGCAAACAACCAGATATAGCAAATAAAACTGTACATATTCTCACTACACTACAAAAGGGACTCCACAAAACAAATCATGGGTTTACCCCTGTGAAGAGGCATGGCAAAAAAAATCATGGGTTTCCTCACTTGTCACAGATGGGCTCGTTCCCGTGGGAAGAGCACGGACCCTGGTTGCGCTCCATGTTGTCGCAGATGGGCTCCTTCCGCTTGGAAGAGCACGACTGTAGGGTGCCCTCCCTGATGTCATAGACGGATGCTTTCCCCTTGGAAGAGCAGATGGGCTCTTTCCCCTTGGAAGAGCTGGAGAGGCTGCCCTCCTCATGGTCGCCATCGATGGGGTCTGACTTGGAAGCTGTGGATCCTAAGCCAGCATCGTAGAACGTGTCCTTCAGAAATGACAAAAGGGGCTCGATGGCGATGTAGAATGGCAAATTGTTGAGAGCGAATGAGAGGAGATCAGCGGCAGGGCCATGGATGAGATCAACGGCAGTTGAACCCGAGGTGTTGGGTGTGGGCCACTTAACCTGTGACATAGCCCGCCTCAGGCCGTCGCTGTTGATGACCTCGATGTCGTAGACGGCTGCTACTTCATGAGCATGTGTTGGTTTTCCTTGGAGAGGAAAGGGTGATGCAACAAAGCAGCGTAAGTATTTCCCTCGGTTTTTGAGAACCAAGGTATCAATCCAGTAGGAGACCACGCGTGAGTCACCTCGTACCTACACAAACAAATAAGAACCTCGCAATGAACACGATAAAGGGGTTGCCAATCCCTTCATGGCCACTTGCAAGAGTGAGATCTGATAGAGATGATAATAATAAGATAAATATTTTTGTTATTTTTATGATATAGATTGAAAGTAAATTTGCAAAATAAAGTAGATTGGAAACTTATATGATGGAGAATAGACCCGGGGCCATAGGTTTCACTAGTGGCTTCTCTCAAGATAGCATAAGTATTACGGTGGGTGAACAAATTACTATCGAGTAATTGATACAATTGAGCATAGTTCTGCGAATATCTAGGTATGATCATGTATATAGGCATCACGTCCGTGACAGGTAGACCGACTCCTGCCTGCATCTACTACTATTACTCCACAGATCGACCATTATCCAGCATGCATCTAGAGTATTAAGTTCATAAGAACAGAGTAACGCTTTAAGCAAGATGACATGATGTAGAGGGATACACTCATGTAATACAATATGTGTCGTTTCCCCTACTGTCACTGGGATCGAGCACCGCAAGATTGAACCCAAAGCTAAGCACTTCTACCATTGGAAGAAAGATCAATCTAGTAGGCCAAACCAAACTGAAAATTCGAAGAGACTTGCAAAGATAACCAATCATACATAAAAGAATTCAGAGAAGATTCAAATATTGTTCATAGATAATCTTGATCATAAACCCACAATTCAACAGATCTCGACAAACACACCGCAAAAGAAGATTACATCCAATAGATCTCTAAGAGAATCGAGGAGAACATTGTTTTGAGATCCAAAGAGAGAGAAGAAGCCATCTAGCTAATAACTATGGACCCGAAGGTCTGAGGTAAACTACTCACACATCATCGGAGGGGCCATGGAGTTGATGTAGAGGCCCTCCGTGATCAAAGCCCCCTCCGGCAGAGCTCTGGAAAAGGCCGCAAGATGGGATGTCTTGGGTATAGAAGGTTGTGGCGGTGGAATTAGGTTTTCGTGGTGCTCCCCGATGTTTTCAGGGTACATATGTATATATAGGAGGAAGAAGTAGGTCGGTGGAGCCATGAGGGGTCCACGATGGTTTCATTCCGTTTGGACTCCGTTTGATATTCTTTTTCTGGGAAACACTGAAATAGGCAAAAAACAATTTGGGCCGGGCCTCCGATTAATAGGTTAGTCCCAAAAATAATATAAAAGTGTATAAATAAGCCCATTAAACATCCAAAACAGAATATATAATAGCATGGAGCAATCAAAAATTATAGATACCTTGGAGACGTATCAAGCATCCCCAAGCTTAATTCCTGCTCGTCCTCGAGTAGTTAAATGATAAAAACAAAATGTTTGATGTGGAATGCTTCCTAACATATTTCTCAATGTAATTTTTCTTTATTGTGGCATGAATGTGCAGATCTGAAAGATTCAAGATAAAAGTTTAATATTGACATAAAAATAATAATAATTCAAGCATACTAACCAAGCAATCATGTCTTCTCAAAATAACATGGCCAAAGAAAGTTCATCCCTAAAAAATCATATAGTTTGGTCATACTCCATTTTCGTCACACAAGAATGCTCTCATCATGCACAAACCCGATGACAAGCCAAGCAATTGCTTCATACTTTAGTAATCTCAAACTTTTTTCAACTTTCACGCAATACATGAGCGTGAGCCATGGATATAGCCTATGGGTGGAATAGAATATAACGAAGGGGGTTATGTGGAGAAGACAAAAAGGAGAAAGTCTCACATTGACGCGGCTAATCAATGGGATAGGGAGATGCCAATCAATTGATGTTAATGCAAGGAGTAGGGGTTGCCATGCAATGGATGCACTAGAGCTATAAATGTATGAAAGCTCAACAAAATAAACTAAGTGGGTGTTGTGACACGGATAATTAAGATACAATGACCACATACTAGTCACATTCCATTTCAGGCAACGAACGATTGCCTATCTGTTTGAAACTTCTTATTGCACCTTCTTACTCAACTCTCGATGACTTTCTTGAATGTCAGCTCGAGAGATGCCTCTATACTCGTTCACTGAGAAAGCCCCTAGGTACCTAATATGTGCTGAACTCTGTCCTTCCCGAGTTTTTCCACTTAACTTTCTCAAAGTACGATGGAGATTCTGAAGAAAGGGTGACGACTTCATCATGATGATATGAAGCATAGAAATGAATACATCAATGTAATAGATCAACCTCTTCGAGAAGAGCAGCCAAGACCAAGAACACTCGCTAGAATTTCGTGTCCAAAACCTTGGCCCTTTACTCCGCTTCTTAAATCTCGGGACGAGATTTCTTGTAGTGGAGGAGAATTGTGACACCCGGATAATTAAGATACAGTGACCACATACTAGTCATGCCATGTCATCATATTTCCTAAGCCAAGATTCCACATGTCACAAATCAAACTCAAATTTAATTTCAAAATACCAATTAAAATATTTATTTCTTCAAATTGCAAAACAAAAGTGTTCATAATATTTCAAATAATCCACTAATATGTTTTCATGAAGAAACCCCACTTTGGAGAATATCTAAAATGCCCTAACTAATTTTAGAATGTGTCAACAACATTTAAGGTGGTCCAATTAAACGCAAACATATTTATAAACTTTTCCAGTTGGCCTCAAACTTCTTGAAGGACCTCAGAATTTTCCAAAGAATTTATGTACCAAGTTTTATATTTATAAAAAATCATTTGGACACTAAAACAATTAGAAAACAGTGGCTAAAATAGAAAACAAGAAATTAAAAAAAATAAAAAGATTGCGAAAGTAAATAAAAGAAAAAGCTCTTGGCCTCCCCTGGGCCTCGGCCCACCCCAGCCAGTAGCCCAACCTCTCGCCCTCCTTCCCCACTGCTCACCCGAGCTCGGTGGCCGCCGGGCACTCGTCCGTGGCCACGGATGGCCACGCGGCGGCCATTCGCCGCTCGCCCGTCGACTACATTACAAAAAAAGACACATCCATGACATTTTGGGCCGAACAAAATTTTTTTCTGTCATACATATGACACTTCTATGATGATAATTGTGACAAAATCCGGTATCATCATAGATGTGGTGGGCTCCTACTTCTATGACAAAAAATCATGACAGAAAATGGGCTTTTCGTCCTGGGCGGGCCAGAGACGCAGCTGCGTGACATTCTTTGGGCCGTCCATGACGGAAAAAACCATGGTAGAAGCGAGGGGGAGGAAAATTTCGGGGATTTCCCGGTTACGGTGGGAGGTCGGGGGCCGAGCGACGCGTGTTTCTCTCGTACACGTATGCGCGTGTGTGCAAGGCGTTGGCTCTAACTAAACCCGAGCGAGGCGTTGGGCTCTAACTGAACCCGAGCGATTGCACTGCAGGCTATGCATTAATGAACCCAAGTGATCGATCGATGGCTGTTAACTGAACCCGATCGAGCGATTCCTTCGCTACTGCTGCTAACTGAAGCCGATCAATGGGACGAACAGTGAGCGTTGCGTGGGGGGGGGGGGGTTGGATGAACAGTGAGCGGTGGCGTTGTCTCTGGATGAACAGGACCCCGTGGTGTGGTGGAGGGCTGGATGAACAGTAGATGGTGGAGGGGTGCTCGTGGAGGGGTGGATGAACAGGACCCCGTGGTGTGGAGGGCTGGATGAACAGTAGACGGTGGAGGGGTGGTTGAACATGACCCCGTGGTGTGGAGGGCTGGATGAACAGTAGACGATGGAGGGGTGCCCGTGGAGGGGTGGTTGAACAGGTCCCCATGGCGTGGAGGGCTGGATGAACAGTAGACGGTGGAGGGGTGGTTGAACAGTAGCCGGTGGAGTAGCGCGCGGTGGCGGCTGGATGAACAGGAGCCCGTGGAGGCTGGAGGAGGTCGACGGTCGAGATGAACAGTATCCCGTGGAGTCCCGTTTTGCGGTACGCCACACCCCTCCCGGTGAACAGGACCCCGTTTCGACCGTAGCGCTCCAACACAAGTCCGTTTCGTCCATTTTGCGGTACGCCACACCCCTCCTGATCAACAGGACCCCCGTTTCGATCGTAGGAGGTCTGTTTCCTCCGTTTTGCGGTACGCCAGACCCTCCCGATGAACAGGATCCCGTTCCGAACATGGCCGGTCGAACACAAGGCCGTTTCCTCCGTTCTGCGATACGCCAGGCCTCGTTTCCATCGCCTGTTCCGTCAAAGCCCTCCCGCTGAACACGACGCATTCTGTTGGCTCCCCATGAACACGACGCATTCCGTTGCCTCCCCATGAACACGACGCATTCCGTTGCCTCCCCATGAACAAGACGATGACGCTGTTTCTCCGTTCTGACCCAGCCATGTACACGAGCCCTAGCCGTACGTATGCGCGAGTAGGCATTCGAGACCCCGCCCGTATGTACACATACGTGGCCGTATTTTCTTTCTTGCACCCTGGCCGCTGTACGTACGTGTAAATGCTACGTGCGCGCCTCTACTACGACACGTCCGCGCCTCTACATCGACCAGTATGTGCGTACACGTTCGTGACCAGAATGACAACGCTACGTACGCTTCGACTAGGTGGGTCCCGACTATCAGGCACTTCCTTGCCTGCAAAGATGTAGCTGGTCGGTCCAGCAGTCAGGGGGCGAATCGTTTTTTTCCCGGACGCACTTCCTTGCATGCGAAGATGTAGCTGGTGGGTCCCAGCAGTCAAGGGAAAACATTTTTTTCACGAAATACGATGGCCCATCCGGTGGGTCCCGCTGTCAGGTGGAGGAATAATTATTTTGCACGTAATAAGGAGGCACTTCCTTGCTGCGGCCGTGGACCCAGCTGCTAGCCTCTCCATGTGCAGTCCACGTTCGATGGAAGCCGTTCCTTGACCACGTTGACCATGCCGCACCGAGAGTAGTAGGGCAGTGGAGGACGGCGAGGCCTAGGAAGGGGACGACACGGAGCCGGGGAAGACGCGACAGTGGATGCCCAAGCGTAGAGGAGTACGAGGGTTCACTGGTTCGCTGCGGTGTGAGGCTGCCATCGCCGCAGAATAACAGGGGGTGTGGGTGAGTAGAGGGATGGCCTGGCCAGCGGTGGGAGTAGTAGGGGGCGATGAGGCCTCCGCCGCATCGCAGCCGGCCACGGGAGGTAGGAGCACGAAGCACGACCGGCGCTGGTTTGGGCGGCTAGAGCAAGAAGACCAGAGGTTGAAGAAGTACTACGGCCGTTGGATGGACATCGTACGGTCACTGGAGCTAGAATGATGCATATTGACTAAGTTGACAAAGCCCTCCGTCCCCGTCAACTTAGTAGGCCCACAAGTCAGCCTGCCACTATACTGGGTCCCAGCTAACAGGGGGAGTATTCATTTTTTTGTGCGTAATAAGGAGGCACTTCCTTGCGTTCGAAGATATAGCTGGTGGGTCCGAGCTGTCAGCGGCGCTAACGTTTTTTTCGCGAAATACAGAGGCCCTTTCGGTGGGTCCCTGATGTCAGGTGGAGGAATCATTATTTTGCACGTAATAAGGAGGTATTTCCTTGCGTGCGACCGTGGACCCAGCCGTCGGCCTCTCCACGTAAAGTCCACTTCAGATGCATGTCGGTCGTTGACCACGTTGACCAGGCCGCACCGAGAGCACCAGGGCGGTGGACAACGGCGAGGCCTAGGAAGGGAACGACACGGAGGCAGGGAAGACTCGGCAGTTGTTTCCCACGCGGAGGGGAGTACGACTGTACGAGGGTTTACTGGTTCGTCTGCCGTCGCCGGAGAATAACAGCAGGTGTGGGTGAGTAGAGGGATGGCTAGGCCAGTGATGGTAGTACGGTGGGGTGGTGAGGCCTGCGCGGCAGCAGAGCCAGTCGCGGGAAGGAGGGAGCAGGCAGTCCCGCCGGTGCCTGTTTGAGCGGCTGGAGCAGGAAGAGCAGAGAATGAAGAAGCACGACGGCCGTTGGATGGCCATCCAACAGTCACTGCTTGTGCGTCAACCTTTTTTTAGGAAAGCCTCAAATCTATGGAAAACAGCATAGAGCCCATTTGCTAATTCTTAAGGTTTTTTTGGAGCCCATATTCTTTTTGTTAGCATTACAACCCATATTGTGGCCACGGTTAAAAAATTATACGAAATTTTGCATATTTTGGTGCGGTCTGAACTGTTTTTAATCCCGAAATTTCGACTCACATTCAAACTGATTTTAAAAATAAATGTATATCAATATAAAATCCAACAAATTCTCCACGCATAAAAATTAATGTAATTTAAAATCTCGAAATGAAAAAAAGATATTTGAAACTAATTGCCGGTTTGATGTGTTTTAAAAATGTACATCCCATTTCTCCTTACTGATGGGCCATTTTCTCGGCCAGTCGAATGAAAGCTCTCCTCGTCTTGAAAGATTTGCAGCCCAATAGGCCCGACAAAGCGACTTACTTGGAAAATCACAAAAAAACTGGGCTATGGCCATGGACCCAGCTGTCAGTCCATTTGTTTTTTAGTCCATTTGGTGGGATGGGTGAAGCAATGATGTAGCATCTATGCAGCCCATTTAAATTCCATTTGCATTTTTCTCGAAAGCCGCGGACTTGCTGGGCTGGGTGAAAATATCATGTTGGGCTAGACGGAGAAATGTTATAAAAACATAAACACATGATTGCACGTTAGTAAAATCTTTGCAAGCTTATGTACGCAATCACTAGGAGTTAACTTGCCAAGTTATATATAAACAATTATTATTATTATTTTGTATGAACTTTCAACTGACGGAATAAAATATCATTTTAATTTGATGAGTTAATAGTATGTGGGGTATTATTGTTTTTTAGGCTAGACGTGGGACAATTGAGTTGGTTCTAGGGGAAAGTACTGGGAGAAAACTCAGTTTACATCAAAAATGAAAGTGGGAGAAAATTCAAAGACCTGCTGGGTCCACCTGAGGAGGGGACTATGTTGGGAGGAAGGAGATTCAAAGCACGGCAGCCGAGTGAACTAGTTTTTTTTACGGACAAGTGAACTAGTTTACATACTTAAGAAAATTGCCACTAAGAAAGCAATTAGGTTAATGGGTTCTTAAAAGAAATATTTCAGACAAAACAGATAATTACGACACATAGGCTAATGCATGAAACACTCACATGATAAAGGTGCTTATAAATAGATAAAGTACAACATCTAGACCTTCCTGGCATGCTTGATCATGACGCTGCGGCTGTCCGTGTACTCGTCGGTTACGGGAAGCAGACACGCCCTCATGTCCAAGATCTGCATGTACATGTCGTAGCATGCATATGCGCCCTTGGCCGCGTAGGTTATGTAGGCTAGATTCAGAGGTACCTCCCATGTGTTCAGGTCGTCTTCTTTCATGTTGGCGTATCAGGGGTCGATGATGGTCTCAGCGAGGTCAACCATGGAGTCCTTCTCCTGCCCGTTGCTGATGATCTTGTATTGCTTCTGGATGTCGACAAGCTTGTTGCACCAGATGGCCGAATCATCGCGTTCTTCCTTCTCTCCACCATAGCGAAGGTGCAGTCGGCGCTGCCGATGAAACGGGCGAATGCTCCAGAACCTAGTGCAGCCATAGGACTGAGGCGAGGTAGAGCTTCACCGAGTCCGTATCGTTGGTGTACATCACATTCAACTTGGTGCAGCCATAGGACTGAATGGCAAACTCAAAGGTGAACTCCTTGCTGAAGTCCATATCCAGCAGGCTCACCCCTCGGATCGCCATTGGAGTCTCTTCGAGTGAATGAGTGTGTAGGCGGCGGCGGTAGTTCGTTTTTCAGCTCTTGGGGAACTGGATTCAACAGTAAGCTGAGTGTGTACAGGCGACAACAGTTACTACCCCTCCCTCGTCCGCTGCACGGCCAGCAGAAGATGCACCCTCGGCCACATGTCGGTTCATGAGCGGGTCTATATTGGTACTGTAATAACAGGAGTTAGTGGTCACTTTATTTAAATTTAATTAGCTTTAATAGAAATTTTTACTTAAAACAAGCAATGCATTCGCTCGTTCTATCAGTGCCACAGGATCAACATGCACAACAATTAGAATTATTATTCTCAGGACGCACACGATCATCACATTTGTGGCACTTTCACAAAAGATAATACTACTGAGTTTGAACTATTTGTTATGGTTGTTGTCCTCTGCATCATCATGCCATGTTTCCCAGCTTGCAAGATTCAGAACCAACAAATAAGATCCAAATAATAAGTACAACAAAGATGCCTACACATTCATTGATTCCCAGCTTGCAAGATTCAGAACCAACAAATAAGATCCAAATAATAAGTACAACAAAGATGCCTACACATCTCACTGATTCCGGGCTTGCAAGATCCAGAACCAATCCATTAGAGCCTTTTGATAAAGTGAATATCGGGATTAAATCCATCTTGGCTAGCCATGTCATACAATCGAAGAACTTGGCGAATGCTCTTGACCGTCACAACATCTGTAGTTGAGTATTCATGTTTGCACAACATGTTTGCACAGCACAAACAAGGAGACAGGAGAGCATGATTTCTCTTTAATAGCGGCCTCCTTGAACTCAACCTCCAGCTCTACTTGGATGAGGTCTGCCTAGAGTTCCATGATTCAATTCATGCGCCTTTTTCTGTAGTTCACCTGAAATGAAGCAAAGATTGCATCATTCAGCTAGCAAGAAGTACTTGCTCTTGTGAGCTGGCAGGTTCTTCTTTAGTAGGTGCACTAAAATTGAGGAACATTAATGTTGGCTGTCCGGCTCATGTGAGGTGCAACTATAATTTTCTTATCCTTTTGTGCAGTTCCACTAAAATAAAGTGTCATTGTGGTGACAGTGACGGCTCCATCTTGCAAAGGCTAATAAAATGTTGCACGAGATTACCAGCAGAACTTGACGGAGATTTTGGAAACTCCAATCACCATTTTTGCAGTTCCACTAAAATTGAGAGATGTTGCCCATGTTACATTTTAGTTGAACTGCACAAGACACTCATTCCAAAAAAAGTGTTTTCTGCAGTTCACCAAAAGGTCACTATAGCAACAAGGTGAAATGGATATCCCTATCTGCACAAAAAGATAGAAAGTAAACAGTTGCTGGTTAATAAGAATATACGAAACATATACAAAATGAAAAGAAGCATCTTAATTATGTTCATGGCAATCATGCAAGGACAATAGAAATTTTAAAACGTCAGCGATGCTTCATGTTACCTGAAGCATTACGATCAACAATGAGATTCCTCAAATATGGGATTACTTTAATGGTGGCATTGCTTGTTTACCAGACACAGTAAATCAACAGTAGCTAAAGAGTTGGTTTAAGGGCATGGGACCGTGGGGACAGGAAACCAGGACACTCAGCAGCGTAAAGGAGCAACTTACTTATCATACTGGGGAAAACAGCAGGAGTGCCATTGTACTATGTGAGGGCAGCAAATCGAATCCTGGAGACCTTTTACTATGTGAGGGCAGCAAACCTAATCCTGGAGACCTTTTACTATGTGAGGGCAGCAAATCTAATCCTGAGACCTTTTACTATGTGAGGGCAGCAAATCTAATCCTGGAGACCTTTTACTATGTGATGGCAGCAAATCTAATCCTGGACATACTCTGTTGACTTGTCCACCAGCCGCCACTTTCTATCCTTTTTTCAACCAATAATAGATCTGTTCCTTATCCAGTTTGTATTGCGTTTTCCCATTATTTCCCTTTTCAACCAAGAGACTGGTTGGGTATCCGGTCTCTACTACTTTCACCATATTATTTCCTCTTTGAATCAAGTCCTAGATTCATGCTACAACTTTCCCCCCTTTCTTGTTGTTTGAACAAAGCCCTAGATTCGAATGCATGAAGTAGCTTTACCTCTAATAATACTAAAAATTTAGGTGGCTTTGGAAGAGCTGATGGGAGTAGAAAAAGATGCACATGCAGACACATGGGAAGCTGGGGCAGTAGAGCAAGGCCGCTTTCGAAGAACTTATACCTGAGGGTCGCCGGGATGTCGGCGGCGGCAGGTCAGATCTGCGGACAATACGGTAGGGAGGAAGAAGGGTCGGAGGACCTCCCGAGCCGGCCATGTGTCGGAGAGAATGACACGGGCAGAGGATCGGGCCCCTCCGGCAGTTGTGGGTTTCCTCCCTCGGCGGCGATGACCGCGTGAACAATGCACCTTTTAGTCCTCTACACACACCGGCCAAAGGGATCCGACCGGATCTATGACCAGCGGTGAGCAGAGAGAAAATGTCGCTACCACTGTCTTGTTTATATCTGGAGAGGATGAGAGAATGAAGAGAACAACCCTAGTAAAGCAAGTGCTCAGGCCCCTACGTCCATATATAGTGAAGTGATTATCTTTTTTTCTCTCCACAACAAGCGTTTCAATCTGTGTACGTGGTATTATAGAAAAGAAACTCTCTATTTAAGGTGACTACTATACGACTCCTACTTACTACTAGTAGTACTACAGTATTGTTCACTTGTGCTCCCCGCCCCTCCATTCATTGAAGAACCCCACGGGTGAATAAACATACAGTAAGTACTGTATTTATATAAAACGAACAAGCTCGACCTATTTTTGCGTAGTTAAAAGTTGAGGGCGGGGCTTTTCTCGGGCAGTACGCGCGGAAGTTTTCGGGTAGGGCCAGAAGACTATTTTAATTTTATTTTTTTTTAAACTTCGAGATGGCCACATAGCATGGAGCCAACCCCAATGATTTTAAGCTTACAGTCACGATACACACTATCCTAGACTACTATACACATGAAACTGCCACACGAGCGTTCGGGCTGCGCTTGGCTCTTTGCCTCTTCGGGAAGTCGAACAATAATGGAATACTACTGCACTGGAGGAGTACTATAGTACGCTTCTGGCCATCTGACACCGATTGAACTGCTGCATGTCCACCGCGTGCGGGAGGGAGAGCATGTAGCGAAAGCTTCTCCTAGTCTTGCCGGCCACCACGCTCATGGGCGAGGGAGGGACGCTCCTGCCTTTGCGTGTATGATAGGTGGGCCCTACAGGTGTGTGGCCAACCTGTCATACAGCCAAAGGCATGTGCAGTTAAGTGCGCGAGGGAGAGTATAATCAAACTTTTCATTGATGTACGAGTTGACGTGACACATCAAAGCACTCCACTCGATATATTTCAATAATTTGCGTGTGTGACTCCCAGATGCAGAGGCCGGGGGTCATCATCCTCCTTTTCGAGAAAAAATAGATGTGTGTGTGAGAGGACGAGTGCATGCATGCACCTCTTCTCTTCCTGTATAACGTACTACTAAACTCAGAGTACAAGTTTTTGTGGGTGGCACGATGGTGCGTGCGAGAAGTCCCAAGAGATAGGTTTAATGCATTAATTGCAATGCATGCATGCATAAAGTACATGCATTGGTCAATTTTCTCTTAATACTTGAATGCAATGATTTAATGCACCTTGGAATCTGAACATGTGTTGGGGACAACCAAATTGAGCCTTATAAAATGGAAAAACTAAAATTTTGAGATAAGCCCTGTAAAACCGGAAAGGAGGGAGTAGAAAAAGAAGTACTCCATCCAGGAATAGTGCCGCACTTCGAAACTAGAACTGTCAATAAATTTTGAGCTTGCGTCTCGTCACATTCCAAATTACTCCACGCTATATTGAATTGCAAACCTGTTCACACCGATCACAACCTAAACGGTTTACCGCTTAGGAGCGTATTAGTACTCGGTTATAAATACTAGTATGCCAAGATGAGTGCACATTCCTCCTCAACTCCTCATCCACAAAAACAAACAAGTCATTCAGCATCCTTCCCTTGCGTCTGCCATGGCCAACGTGAGCTCTGGGTCAAGAGATTGCCACCAGGGAGAGGTGAGCATGGAAGCGGAAGCACGAGAGATGTCCCGCTTCGCTGCGAGAGCAGCCGACATGTCCCGCCGCACGGAAGTAGCAGCATAGAGGTCCTGCCGTGCCGCTGAAGCAGCACGGAGGTCCCGCCGCACCGTCGATGCAGCAGACTGGTCCGGCCACGCCGCGGAAGCAGCAGAGATGTCCCACCGCACCGCGACGGCCTAGGAAAATTTCTCGCAGGCACGCGGCGACTGTTACAGGCGCATGCATGCGATCGTCCATAGCCAGACAGATTAGATCTCCCGCTCGGCGAGGTTGCAGGACGACATGATAGCCTCGTTTGAACAGGCTACCGGCGTCATCCGGCAACTAAGGAAGGGCAATGAGAGGCTCCGGGCCGAGCGCGGCCTGTTGAGGGAGAAGATCGTCCGAAGTGCAGACCTGCAGGAGGAGACTAGTGCCTTGTTGAAAAACTTATGGACGAGAATGACATGCTCCGCAACGAGCGCCAAAGGCTGGTGGAGGAATCCGTGGATGTTCTCAAGCAGCGTCTTGAGGACACGAACGAGTTCATTGCCGCTCGCCGTGGAGACTAGTTTCCTGGTTTCTTTTGATGTAATAATCGGTTCAGGATGTGGATTGTGTCGTCGGTTGTGAAATGTTGGGTTCTAGCGCGGATGTTTGGCCTTTGTTGGCCTCTTGGGATGTTGCGATTTCAATCTGGTAGCTTTTAGTCCTTCGTGTTAGGCTGGAGTTGTGCTGAACTTCTTGTGAATTGTGGTGGTTTTAAGTAATGAAAATCAGAAGTGGCAAGCCCTTCTTTGATCAAAAAAAATTTAGTCGTCCTTATATATTCATCAGTCTTGCTATAAGTCACAGTAGATGCTATATAGGTCCGTCAGATCTTACATCAAGATCCGTGCTTTCAGATTTTCTTTTTTGTCTCTTAAATCTCAGTCGAGTGAGACATAGCCACGCCATTAAACAGAGGCTCGGGCGCCATTAATGGAGACATTAGGAGAGAGGTGGACGGCAGATGGAGATCAAAGGGATCTCCTCCCGATAAGCACGCACAGGGGTCTGATTGCACGCCTCTCGTACTCAAATAGCTACCCTGCACATCGCCTCCAAGCTAATAAAAAAGGGGACGCGTGGCGGCACATAAATGGTACTAGTAAGTAGAGCGCCCACGGTTTCAATAATACTTGTGTTTCTGATTGTAACGTGATAGCACTTCTTCCAAAATGACTTTGTTGATTGTTAATGTGTGCGCCTTTGCAAATCGGACTGCAAATTTACCACAGCATGTTGGTGCCATGTCATGGCACCAAGCCAAGTTTCATTATTTTCATGCGTGTTTTGGATTTATAGGAATTAAAAAACTAAGTTTCTTGATGTTTCCAACCCAGCCACGATGCCCAGAATTTTGAATTTCATTCCCATTTCTTGCATGGAACCTAGAAATTTACCCGAGGACACACATGTGATTTTTCGAACAACTTTGGTGCACTGGAACATGTGCTTGTATTTCAAATTTGAATTATGCACACAAAGTTGACACGTTCCCTCACAAAACCACGAGCCTTCTTGAGAGAAGCTCCGATTTGCAAGAACCTTACACCAAAATTTGTTCCTATTCGGCCAATTTTTTTACCACGGCATGGTACTACCATGACATGACACCATGCCAAGTTTCATGATTTTAAAACCAAGTTTCTCAATGTTATCGACCGAGCCACGATGCCCAGATGTTTGAATTTTATTCTCATTTTTTGCATGGGACCTACTCCCTCCTTCCATCTATATAGGGCCTACTGTGTTTTTCAAGACAGCCTTTGACTATTGACAAGATTAATAGCACATGAGATGTATACTATGCAAATTATATTATTGGAAGCTCCTTTGACATACAAAATTGGAGGTATGCTTTGTGTAAGTTGCATGTCATATATTATTGCTCTAACGTTTGGTCAAAGTTAGCCTCGAAAAACTCATTAGGACCTATATGCATGAGAGGAGTCGACTTCAAGAGAACATGTTTGTTCAAGAGACACCGAGGAAGACTACTATATATCGATGGTTCATGTAGGCGAGAATTAAACTAATGGATGGTCTTATTGGTTTAGGGGATATAGGGGAAGAGTGAGAGGCGGGGGGGGGGGGGGGGGGTAGCTAGAAGGAGATTGTTAAGTGTGAGTGTGTGTTCTACCCATCTAGGCGGAAGTTATGTGCACAAAACAGGAGAATGATTCGATGTGGCGTTAGGATTGAGGGTAAATAACTACGTATGGAGACATAGAGACCTTGAACATGCATGTGTGAGAGGTATACATGTATACGTGGGATGTGCGTGTGTGCGCGCGCATGATCGAGATAAAAGAAAGAAGACATAAGTCATAAGATCAACGACATGGGAGAGACGGATCGGTATGACAATATGCATGCATGTGAGAATGCATGGAAGAAGTCCTGACAATTGAGCATGTGTTTTTGTCTTTAAGAGATAGTGGCGTGGGCTGGAGCATGCATCTATGGCGAGCAGAGGGAGGGAGGCGCAATGATTGTGCAAAAGAGACCAACCTATAAATGCATATGTATGGAGAGACATATATAGTGTGGGTGATAGGAAGCAAGACTCCGTGCGAGAAAGAAATGTTAACGGAGAAACTACAGATAGATACAGAGATGGAGATGCTAGCTAGAGGGACATCCGCTAGTTTGGGTGATGGAGATGACCGCCGGGTGGTTCAATGGGTGAAGTTATATATGTGTGTGAGAGGGCACTTGACTGCATGTAGAGAGAAACATATGTAGTGTGGGTGATAGGAATCAAGAGTGAGGGCGAGAAATAAGGTTGATGGAGAAACAGATAAATATAAAGATAACGATGCTAGCTAGTGTTCGTTAGAGATAGGAGTCGAGTGGATCGGAAGGCTGGGTTATGTGTGTGGGTGTGAGAGAGATAGAGAGAGGGTGCGTGTGAGTCACATACAAACAGATATCAGAGAGAAATGAGATCCAGAGAGACGGAGTTTTGTGTCTGCGAGAGAGAAAGATATTTCACAACGAGAGTGACAACTAGAGAGACATACGAGGGAACGCAAGATATCTCTAGGGAGAGAGGTGTGTGTGAGCGACATACAAGAGAACAATGGAGAAATATGAGACCCTGGGAGACAGAGTTTGTGTTTGTGTGTGAGAAAGAGATATTGATGAGGAAGAGTCGTAGGTTCTCATATCTAAGGAGCGAAAGACATCTCTGTATGAGGGGTGTGCGAGTGCCACACATGGCAATAGTAGAGAGAAATGAGACCACGGGAGACAAAGTTCTGTGTTTGTGTGAGAGAAAGAGATTCCACATGGAGAATCATAGTTAGAGACACATAGCAGGGAGCGAGATATACTTAGAGAGAGATAGAGTGATGAAGGTCGAGGGAGAGAGTACCGTCAGTGTGTTACGAATATAAAAGATCATCGTCGACATACAGGTAGCACGAGAGTTACCTGAGAGACGATGAACGCGTATAGGTCCAGAGAGATAGTCTGATATAAGCATGAGTGATAGCTATATGAGACGAATATCTGGATTAAAGGGGATTCAAATATTTAAACTGGAGATCACGACATCGATAATATCATAACGCAAATTGGTGTATCAAACATGCATATTCATTTGAATTTGGGCACACGTGTAATGTTATATAGTTTATCAATATTGGTGTTCCATAGATTCTTCAATTACAAAGAATGCATGGTTTATATGAAATTAATGTCTAAACGGGATTACACTATATGTTGCATGTGTGAAACATAGTATACATGTTTGTTAAGTAAAACAACCCGCATGAAACACACATTAATTGGAGACAGTTAGCGAGGAATGCATACATTGGATTTCAACATAAAGTGGTTTCAAATATTTGAAAATCCAAATTGATGGATACAACCTTATGAATCTAAGATCATGACATTTGTAAACCATATTTATGTATAAATGGTGTTGCGCTTTTGAAAGTATATATAAAAAATGATGTATATAGAATGTAATTCCAATTGAAAATGGATCCCGCCCGAAAAAAATTAGAATACAAACGGGTTTCGAATTGAGTTGGCACGGTAAACGTGCGCTCTGCAAAATTTGAACGAAGCGGGGAAAGTCGCAGTAACCGCCCGGAACCAAAATCTGCAAGATGGAAATCACTGTTGCCTATCCCTGCCACGCAAAGCCTACATGCTGGATTTCTATAGGTTTCGATAGGGGTAGGTTTGTAATTTCACCCGAACGTGACGTAACCGCCTCTCACCCGGATTCATACACGTTGGGCACCAAAACACAGTGTGTCCTCGGCCGAAATCGACTCCCTCCCCGATTCATATTCATACACGGTGGGCGCAAAAAACAAACTCTTGTTGGCAAATATTCGGTGTATGCGAGATTACCGTCCTATCCCCGACCGACTAGGGTTGCTGTGATGTAGTAGAAATTTGAAACGGGGGCTAAGTTTGTAAATTTCCTCGCATTTGAGACAAGCGCGCCTTGAATACATGGTTCCCCCTTCCTCTCTACCTCCCTTTTCCCCATTCGTACTCCGTGGGCGCCAAAACACCCTCTCCACCCCACCCTCCTCCGTCCGCCACCCCATCCACCGCCGTCCTCCTCCACCATGCCGGAGCTGATACCCCAACGCCGCTGTCCATTACAAGAGATCGACCTCTCTCATCCACGGCTTCGGACCGGGATCCTTGCATCCCGTCCTCTCGCTTCATCCCCGCCGTCGTCCACCTTGTCGGCGCTGCTCGTATGACCGTCTCGTCCACCGCGCCCCGCTGCCACTGTCTACCCTCCTAGATCTGCTTCCACGCCGCCGACAGCCATCGCTACCGCAGCACCATCAAATTCTCAGCAAATGCCTACACGGCGCCGCACCAGAGGCGGTACTCTTTCGTATCTGTCAACTTATTTATCACAGCAAGAAAATAGATCGCCACTGCTTTACTCTGATTTCTTGTCTTGGTTGCGAAGTTGCCTTTGTCCGGTTTGCACCTTCAGATCCGACATGGCATGCTCAACACCATACTCACAATGCTTATGGTTTTCCCCTTATATATTCCACACTAGTTAAATCACAGTAGACTAAATTTCAAAATTGGGTCAGTCGATTTTTCAGAGCTCGCCGGAGGTCGCCGGTGCGATTGAAGGGGCTCGGGTGGTTGTGGGGCCTTGCCGAACGAAGAAAACTCGACGCGGGTGGGGGTTGGGGTGGGGGTGGCAGAGGAACACAGGCGGTGGGGGTCGGTGGTCCGGCTGATGGCCCGTGCGGTGTTCTGTATGGGAAGAATCAGAGACGAGGAAGAAGAAGGGTTAGGAGACGTAGGATCTTCATCCAACCACCTGAAATGGTCGAGAGACAGCTAGGAGTTGCATTCTTAACGCGCTCTGGTTCATCATGTGTGGGCACTGCGCAACCAACATTTTATTATCCAAAATCTTCTTGCTCTTCTTTACCATGTTCCTCTTCCGTTCTTCTTTAATATGTACTCTCTCCGTTCCTAAATACAAGTCTTTGTATAGATTCCACCACGGACTACATATGGAGCAAAATGAGTGAATCTACACTCTAAAATGTACCTGGATACATCTGTATGTGATCCATAGTGGAAATCTCTACCAAGACTTATATTTTGGAATGGAGGGAGTATGATAGTAGTACAGTATGTTCCTTGTACTGAAGATGAGCAGGGACATTTGCAGTGTAGAGGTCTATACGATCGGTTGCGATGGACACTTTGAGCCTCTTTGATTCGTAGGATCTTGTAAACATAGGAATAGGATTTGTAGTGGCCTGCCCACTTGAATCATATAAGAATAGCAAGGAAATGCGGGGAGCTGTGTCGCCTTTGAGAGTTACATTGATATTAACAGTACCGCACCTTCACTTGAAGAGAGCTAGTATCCGAAGCCTTTCTAGCCGTACCGGCAAAACTAGCACATATATTCTAGCAAGTTCCACTTTGCTGATTTTACTCTGATGCTTAAGGTTTTCCCGTTATATCTACACTATGATCTGTGTAGTTGCTTTGTGTCGCACTAGCAGCAGCCACTCTTGAAGCTAAACACTACAATGACTTAAAAAATTGGCACCAAGACATTGAGCGCCATTCTGGATGCAATGAAACTCATACGCTCCCCACCTGTTGATTCTTGTTCAGAATATCATCCTAATGACTATTCTAACCTCGAGGAGTCAAAGGCAGATGGCCTCTCCTGTTCACCCATCAAGGTGTCTGTTCTAATTTGGCAATGTTTTATTGATTGCGGGTATCTTGCATATGTTGTCTTGCCTTTCTTCTACTTTGTTGCACCGCCATCTACTTAGTTTACTCATCATATATGTCGAGATGCCATGCCCATCCATTATCAATACATATTCCATTTGTCATCATACCATGTTTCCACTAAAATATTGTTCTTGTGCATCAGACATCAAAAAGGAAGAGGGTGATTGCCGAACCAGAAGGAGCACCAGCAAAGTCCTTGAAAAACGTGGTGGTGCCGGAGAAATCAGACAGCACCCCACTTATATTGGTTGTACAACCAGTGACACAAAATGTAGGACTAACTCCAGAAGACTGTACCCATACTTCACTGGCCACACCACTAGCCCCACCACACAGGACCTGCACTCTAGCAAAAGGTATACCGATTTCATTTGCCATAGCACCAGCTGTACCACAGAAAAATCCCACTCCAGCAAAAAGTACAGCAAGTCCACCGGCCGAAGACCTATCCCAACTATAGAGACGGCCAATTTCTGCAGATTGGAACCCCATTCCATTTATTCCCAGTTTAAAAGACAATGCTTTCAATGTAGTTAGGGACTACGTGCATATATTCCCATCATGGGAAGATTATTATGAAGACAAATACCATTTTCACATCTTCCTATCCAACTTACGTGTAAGTGCTATTATTCATGGCTATTATTTTCCTGTTTTCTGCTGACTGAACACATCAATGATTTACATTACATTGTTGTAACTAGGCGAGGGTCAATCTGGATAGTCATGATGAGCAAAGCTTGCTTGTGCTTTTCAAGGAAGCATTGCAGCAGTATCGGTGTTACTTGAGGAAATCACACTTTGATGGCAAGTCTATAAACGAATTTCTGGTGAAGTCTCATGTGCTAAATTTAGAAGACATTGAATGGAAAAACCTTGTTATGCACTGGTCCCATTCCCAGGATGAGGTAATGTCTATGAAATCACATGACAATTTGAACTTCTACTTTTCAGCATGAGCCTTACGGATCTTTTTTGTAGGAAATCTGCTCGAAGAAGAATTCCGGTTTGACAAGAACGACGGGATATCTCAAATATGCTGCCCGCTGCTTTGCTCTTGTTAGTACCTGTTGTCATGTATCACTGTACTTGCATACATACCTGGTTCATTATGTGACAGCAGTATGCATGATAGCTTGCTTATCAATTGTTCGCTCCAAATTATCTGATCTGTATGAATGGTTACATTAGTGTAGAATATATCCAATGCTAATGTTTTTTTAGCTCTTCATTGTTCTTGTAAGTACATGATGCCCTTTATTAGTGTACTTATAATGACAGGTAGTTGTTCATGTACCATCACTCTGCAGCTTATTTTCCTTTGCCCTCCATTTTCTACACATCAGATCTATATTTACTCTTACCATAAGGTTGGTACTGAAGAAGTTTAGTTGTGCATTACTCTTGGCTATACCTTTTGCCTGTATCATTGCACTTACATTTATAGCTACTTGGTTATGTATCATCACTCTTCAGCTTATCTTAAATATTCTCCATTTTTTTCGTATATTATCACATCTATATTTACTCTTAACAAAATGTAGAATAAAGGCAATGCTTTTGAAGAAGATTCTGTGGTAAACTTCTTGAATATATTTGGTTAGGCATGACTGCAACAGCTGTTTGGTTAGGCATGGACAAGGCCTTTATAGAGCCTGTCTTCACCAATAATGTAAGTTTGTCCATCTCAAGCCTTCAAACTTTGTTGTATATATTTGGTTAGGAACGACTGCAATAGCTGTTTATTTTTGGTGTTTGCATCAAATTGCTTGTTTAAAGTTTAATATATGTAGTTCATAAACAAAAGTTCGTCCTTTCTCAATTTAACTTTTCAGTTGTACAAACAAGTTCCTTCTTCATACCATGTAAATTAAACTATACAGAGCAAGTGATCTTCTTTTGCACTACATGTATGCTTCTGTTCTTCATCTGTAATCCAGTGGTGTGGTGAACCTACCCACTACAGCACAATGTCATATTCGGCAATGTCTTAACTATGAAAAATGTCATATCATTCTACTATTATTTAAACCGTCTCTTTATTTGCCAATCTGAAATGGTAGAAATTGACATCACACTAACCATTGATACTTATGAGTTCTTGATCTGTAATCCAGTGGTGTCGTGAAGCTGCCAACTCCTTCACAATGTCATTTCCTGCCATGTCTTGACCTGAACAATACCATGTTGTGTTAATGCAAATTTAAACTGTGTCACTTTATTCGTCAGTAAGAAATGTGATGAATTGTCAGCACTAATACTTTTATGTGCAAAACATGTCATCTGTCTGCTTGTTTATCTTTCAGAGTGAGGAAGATATAAGTGTTGAACAAGCACAGTCTCATCATCTTGCTCAGCTGCTTGTGCTGCAGCTCCCCAGCAGGGCTAACCTTTCTTGAACTCTATTGAAGTGCTATCGGTTTTGTATATTATTTTGTCGGCGTGTTTATTTGCCCTGGTGGCGATCTTTGATGCCCAGTGTATGTAATCAGCTGTCTCCTTGTGCATTATTATCATAGTGGCGAACTTTGATGCCTAGTGGATGTAATATGCCGTAATTTCTTTATTGTATAGTATAGGTTTTCTCTTATTCACGATGCTGCAGTTATTTTACTGTATATATATATATCCTGTCTTTGTAGTAAACTGGCCAAACCGTAAAATTATGGTACATAATCGGGCCGTCATGCAATCACGATGTAGGTTAGGCCTGAAACGTGCCAATCAGCTCATGGGCCGACAACAGACCGAAATGAACCCCGGCCCATGATTGTGCGAAACAAATCACGGGCTTTTAACATGCCAAAATTGTATGGGTCCTTGTTTGGCCCAATCAGATATCGGCTGCGAGCAGGCCGGATGCAAACCGGGCCGTAGTTAGGCCCAACTATATGACGGGCTTTTAACAGGCCGAAATTAATATAGGGTTGAAATGTTAAACGGGCCCTTAACAGGCCAAAACTAATATCAGGCCGAATTACTAAGTGGGCCTTTAGCAAGTGGGCCCAAAAGCATAATGTCCAGTTGACGGGCCGAATCTGATATGGGCCATAATTGAGCCCAAAGCCTCCTAAAGGCCTGGACCTGATCTGGGCCGTAATTTGGCCTAGAACGTGGTATGCTTTTAACGGGCCGGATCTCATAGGGCCCACTATTAGGCCCGGAGTGTGGCAGGCCATTAATGGACCGGATGAAATGTGGGCCGACATTTGGCCCAAAACATGGCAGCCAGTTAATGGGCCGACCTACTACGGTCCTCAAAATCTTGTGGGCCTACAGCTCGGCCGGCCCATTAATGTCGGCGAAATCTCATGGGCCTTTAGCTGGGCCGGCCCATTATGACCCACAAGAATCTTATGGGCCTTTACCTGGGCCGGCCCATTATGGCACAAAAAAATCTTGTGGGCCTTTACCTGGGTCGGCCCATTATGGCCCGTAAAATCTTGTGGGCCTTTAGCTGGGCCAGCCCATTATGGTCCGCAAAATTTCGTGGGCCTTTAGCTGGGCCGGCCCATTATGATCCGCAAAATCTTGTGGGCCTCTAGTTGGGCCAGCCCATTTAAACTTGTTGGGCCGTGCCACGTGTCAACGTATCATAGGCGCCTTCTGTCCACTGAGTGGATGACATCTGTCCTGACGATGAGCCGACACGTGTTTCCTCTAGCCAAGGATGATTTTACACGTGGAAAATCCCCATTGGTCGGGGCTGTTAACGGGTTATCGGACCCAAAACCCGACCCGATAGCTTAACGGCGTTCCGTTACGGTGGATGCCACATGTCGGTCACCCTTAACGAAAGCACTTCTGTGACGCGCGATTTATCGTCATGGAAGTGGACACTTCCGTGATGATAATTTTGGTAATGTCACGGAACACTTCTACAACAGCACATGTATGACTATCTTTATTCTGTCATAAATTTGTCATGGATGTACATGCATGACAAAAAAGCGACCTACTGTGACAAACACGTATCATCATGGAAGTGTATTTTTTTTTGTAGTGCTACTAGGTCGAAATCGACCTAAATCCTAACCCCAGACCCCCTCGCTCGCTCTCTCCCCACAGCCTCTCGCTCACCCCTCCCCCTCTCTCTGTTTTCATGGCCGAGCGGGATGTCACCGCGCCGTCGTCAAGCCCGTGGCCACCGGCCACCTCTCGCCGCACCGATGAGTCCAGGAGGATAGCCATCATCGACCTCGTCCATCTAGAGGGTCAACTCGAGCGGAGCCGCATTGAGTCGCCGCCATCGATCTCGTCTTCGACATCCCGTACCGCCGGCCGCCGACGCAATTGCTGCTCGATCCCTCATCTCCGGTCCGTTCCCGGCCACCTCGAGCTCACTTTCGGCACCACGGTGAGCCCCTCCTCCAGTTGCCCCTTTTCTCTGGCTCGATCTATGCCCGTAGTGTCCACCCCACGAGGTTCGTTCGCCATGGCTGACCTGGAGCTCTGCGTCCATGTACGCATACTTGCTGCTGACCTCTACCGCGACTGCCTGCTGCTGCTCTGTACTGCTGCGGCCGCTACGAATCCTGCTGCTACCGCTGGCCGCCACTCGCGCCTACAGCCTCTGTTGTCCCGTGCTATCGCCGCCCTAGCCTCGCTCCACGCCGGAGCCCGCCTCTCTGCGAGACGGTGCACCGCCCGTTTGCATAGCCCAATACCCACGCAAGGCCTCAACGCTGCTCGCCCGACCCCGCTGCCGCTGCTCCTCTTGCCGCCTGCACGCCCCACGCCCCACGCTCACTCGCAGCTGGCACCCGCGCCCACCAGGGCTGCACCCTTCTTCCCCTTCGCGCCGACACTGGCCTCGCAAGCCTCGCTGGCTGGAACCCAGCCATGGCTTTGGTCCACTACACGAAGGGGCTGGCTATGCTAGTAGGGATTAGCCCATGCTATTTTTATTAGTAGATTAGTTAGGTACCCTATGACCAGTGGCCCCTGTTTAGTTGTTTTTTCTACTAGTTTAGTTAGGTTCTTTTAGCACATGTGTCCATGACATGTGGGCCCCCTGGGCCCGTTGACCAGTCAATGGTGGACCAGTCAACTGCTGACTGGGTAGTTTATTGGCCCCACCGGTCAGCCCCTCTATACACTACTAGGTGCACTGCACCGGGTGCACCTAGCCTTTTCCCTTTTATTTCTCAAAATTAAATAAATTCCAAAATTCAGAAAATGAATTTAAATCTTTTAAAATTAATATAAAATAAACCGTAGCTCGGATGGAAAAACTTTGTACATGAAAGTTGCTCAGAACGACGAGATGAATCTGGACACGCAACCCGTTCGTCCGCCACGCATCCCTAGCATAGCAAACACGCAACTTTCCCCCTCTGGTTCATTTGTCCAAAAACGCGAAACCCCGCGGATATTTTCCTGGATGTTTCCCCCCTTCACCGGTACCACCTCATACCGCGTTAGGGCACTCCTAGCACCGCTACTTGTCATGTCATGCATCGCTATGCATCTGTTTGCTTAATATTTATTGTTTCTTCCCCCTCTTCTCTCGCTAGACACCGAGACCGACGCCGCTGCTACCCAGTACGACTACACTGTTGACGACCCCTCTCTCTTGACAGAGCAACCAGGCAAGCCCCCCCCCTTGATCACCAGATATCGCCTACTCTTCTCTCCATTGCTTGCATTAGAGTAGTGTAGCATGTTACTGCTTTCCGTTAATCCTATTCTGATGCATAGCATGTCATTGTTGCTACAGCTGTTGATACCTTACCTGCAATCCTAAATGCGTAGTATAGGATGCTAGTTTATCATCAGTGGCCCTACATTCTTGTCTGTCTGCCAGGCTATACTATCGGGCCGTGATCACGTCGGGTGTTGATCACGGGTATATACTATACCTACTACACATGATATATGTTGTGACTAAAGTCGGGTCAGCTCGTTGAGCACCCGCGGTTGATTCACGAATTGGGGGTTGGAAGGACATACTTTCCCGACGGCCCTCTATGTGGATCTTTGTGGCGGAGCGACAGGGCAGGCGGAGACCACCTAGGTGAGAGGTGGGCTTGGCCCTGGTCGTCGTTCGCCGTTACTTCAAGACAACACGCTTAACGAGATCTTGGTATTTGATCTGAGTCTGGCTACTGGCCTATACGCACTAACCAACTACGCGGGAACCGTTATGGGCACTCGACGTGGTGGTATCAGCCAAAGCCTTCGTGACATCAGCGGCTGAGCGGCGCACGTCGGGTTGGACGGCGTAACGCAATTTCCTTTGTAATGGAGGTTTCTAGGTCTGCTCTGCAGCCGCCCTCGCAACGTGCAGGTGTGCAATGGGGGATGGGCCCAGACCCCTGCACCATAGGATTTAGACCAGCGTGCTGACCTCTCTGTTGTGCCTAGGTAGGGCTGCAACGTGTTGATCTTCCGAGGCCAGGCATGACCCAGATCAGTGTGTCCGGACAAAGGGGATCGAGCGTGTTGGGAAATGTGGTGCACCCCTGTAGGGAAGTTGATCTATTCGAATAGTCATGTCCCTCAGTAAAAGGACGACCCGGAGTTGTACCTTGACCTTATGACAACTAGAACCGGATACTTAATAAAACACACCCTTTCAAGTGTCAGATACAACCCGGTGATGGCTCTCTAACAGGGCGACGAGGAGAGGATCACCGGGTAGGATTATGTTATGCGATGATACTTGGTGAACTTACCATCTACTCTCTTCTACATGCTTCAAGATGGAGGCGACCAGAAGCGTAGTCTTCGATAGGACTAGCTATCCTCCTCTTATTCTGGCATTCTACAATTCAGTCCACATATACTGCCCCTTTCATTAATACCAATGCATACATAGTGTAGATCCTTGCTTACAAGTACTTTGGATGAGTACTCACGGTTGCTTTGCTACTTCTTTTTCCCCTTTCCCGGTTATTGCGATCATATGATGAAGTCCAGGAGCCAGAGGACCCCGAGGATGATTCTACATGGAGTTCGGCTTCGAGGAGTAGTTAGGAGGTCCCAAGAAGGAGGCTTCGCCTTTTCGGGCGTTGCTACTTTTGTGCTAGCCTTCTTAAGGCAAACTTGTTTAACTTATGTCTATACTCAGATATTGTTGATTCCGCTGACTCTTGTGTCTTCGAGCATTTGTATTCGAGCCTTTGAGGCCCCTGGCTTGTAATATAAAGCTTGTATTATTTTATTTGTGTTTATAGTTGTGTTGTGATATCTTCCCGTGAGTCCCTGATCTTGGTCGTACACATTTGCGTGTATGATTAGTGTACGGTCAAATCGGGGGCGTCACAGGTGTGCATCCAACTTGCTTCCTCACGAAGACCTAGGGCACTTGAGGAGGCCCATTGTTGGAATATACAGGCCAAGTTCTAAAATGAAAAATTCCCACTAGTATATGATTGTGGTGCTACTTTGAAGCACAAGTGTGGAAAAAAGGATAGTAGCATTGCCCTTTTTTTGGGCCTTATTTTTTTTTATTTGGCCTTTTTTGGGGACAATGCTCTATTAATGATGATCATCACACTTCTATTTATTTATAACTCAATGATTACAACTCGATACTAGTACAAGATATGACTCTATATGAATGCCTCCGGCGGTGTACCAGGATGGGCAACTCATGAGTGACATGTATGAAAGAATTATGAACGGTGGCTTTGCTACAAATACAATGTCAACTACACGATCATGCAAAGCAATATGACAATGATGATGAGTGTCATAATAAATGGAACGGTGGAAAGTTGCATGGCAATGTATCTCAGAATGGCTATGGAAATGCCATAATAGGTAGGTATGGTGGCTGATTTGAGGAAGATATAAGGAGGTTTATGTGTGATAGAGCGTATCGTATCATGGGGTTTGGATGCATCGACAAAGTTTGCACCAACTCTCAAGGTGAGAAAGGGCAATGCACGGTACCGAAGAGGCTAGCAATGATGGAAGGGTGAGAGTGCGTATAATCCATGGACTCAACATTAGTCATAAAGAACTCACATACTTATTGCAAAAATCTACAAGTCATCAAAAACCAAGTATTACGCACATGCTCCTAGGGGGATAGATTGGTAGGTAAAGACCATCGCTCGTCCCCGACCGCCACTCATAAGGAAAACAATCAAATAACACCTCATGTTTCAAATTTGTTACACAACGTTTACCATACGTGCATGCTACGGGACTTGCAAACTTCAACACAAGTATTTCTAAAATTCACACCTACTCAACTAGGATACCTTTAATATCACTAACTCCATATCTCAAAACAATCATCAAGTATCAAACTTCTCTTAGTATTCAATGCACTTATATGAAAGTTTTTTCTATAATATCAAAAGCAAATTACCATGCTGCTCTAAAGGACTCTCAAAACAATATAAGTGAAGCATGAGAGATCAATTATTTCTATAAAATGAAACCACCACCGTGCTCTAAAAGATATAAGTGAAGCACTAGAGCAAAAACTATAAAGCTCAAAAGATATAAGTGAAGCACTAGAGCAAAAACTATATAGCTGAAAAGATATAAGTGAAGCACATAGAGTATTCTAATAAATTCTGATTCATGTGTGTCTCTCTCAAAAGGTGTGTACAGAAAATATGATTGTGGTAAAATAAAAAGCAAAGACTCAAATCATACAAGACGCTCCAAGAAAAACACATATCATGTGGTGAATAAAAATATAGCTCCAAGTAAAGTTACGTATAGACGAAGACAAAAGAGGGGATCCCTTCCGGGGCATCCCCAAGCTTAGGCTTTTTGGTGTCCTTGGATTTTACATTGGGGTGCCTTGGGAATCCCCAAGCTTAGGCTCTTGCCACTCCTTGTTCCATAATCCATCAAATCCTTACCCAAAAGTTGAAAACTTCACAACACAAAACTTAACAGAAAATCTCGTGAGCTCCGTTAGCGAAAGAAAACAAAACACCACTTAAAGGTACTGTAATTAACTCATTATTTATTTATATTGGTGTTAAACCCACTGTATTCCAACTTCTCTATTGTTTATAAACTCCATTACTAGCCATAGATTCATCAAAATAAGCAAACAACACACGAAAAACAGAATCTGTCAAAAACAGAACAATATGTAGTAATATGTAACTAATGCAAACTTCTGAAACCCCAAAAATTCTAAAATAAATTGATGGACGTGAGGAATTTATCTATTAATCATCTTCAAAAATAATTAACTAGATAGCACTCTCCAATAAAAAATGGATGCAATTCTCGTGAGCGCTAAAGTTTCTGTTTTTTACAGCAAGATCAAAAAGACTTTCCCCAAGTCTTCCCAACGGTTCTACTTGGCACAAACACTAATTAAACACAAAAAACACAACCAAAACATAGGCTATATAAATTATTTATTACTAAACAGGAACAAAAAGCAAGGAACAAAAATAAAATTGGGTTGCCTCCCAACAAGCGCTATCGTTTAACGCCCCTAGCTAGGCATAAAAGCGAAGATAGATCTAGGTATTGCCATCTTTGGTAGGTAATCCATAAGTGGCTCTCATAATAGATTCATATGGTAATTTAATTTTCTTTCTAGGGAAGTGTTCCATGCCTTTACTTAACGGAAACTGGAATCTCCCTTCCTTCATATGAATAATTGCACCAATCGTTCTAATGAAAGGTCTATCAAGAATAATAGGACATGAAGGATTGCAATCTATATCAAGAACAATGAAATCTACGGGCGCATAATTCCTATTTGCAACAATAAGAACATCATTAATTTTTCCATAGGTTTCTTAATAGTGGAATCCGCAAGGTGCAAGTTTAAAGAACAACCATCAAATTCACGGAAACCTAGAAAATCACACAAAGTTTTTGGGATCGTGGAAACACTGGCACCCAAATCACACAAAGCATAGCATTCATGATCTTTAATTTTAATTTTAATTGTAGGTTCCCACTCATCGTAAAGTTTTCCAGGGATATAAACTTCCAACTCAAGTTTTTCTTCATAAGATTGCATCAAAGCATCGATGATATGTTTAGTAAAAGTTTTATTTTGACTATAAGCATGAGGAGAATTTAGCACGGATTGCAACAAGGAAATACAATCTATTAAAGAACAATTATCATAATTAAATTCCTTGAAATCCAAGATAGTGGGTTCATTGCTATTTAAAGTTTCAACCTCTCCAATCCCACTTTTATCAAGTTTTGCATCAAGATCTAAAAACTCTGAATTTTTGGGACGCCTTCTAACTAAAGTTGACTCATCTCCAGTCCCATCATTATCAAGATTCTTATTGTAAAACAAGGATTTCATAGGGGACACATAAATTAATTTTAGATCTTCATCTTTATTATCATGAAAACTAGAAGAACACGCCTTCACAAAGCAATCTTTCTTAGCACGCATCCTAGCGGTTCTCTCTTTGCACTCAGCAATGGAAATTCTCATGGCGTTGAGAGACTCATTGATATCATGCTTAGGTGGAATAGATCTAAGTTTCAAAGAATCAACATCAAGGAAATTCTATCCACGTTCCTAGCCAACTCATCAATCTTAAGCATTTTTTCTTCCATCAAAGCATTGAAACCCTTTTGCGAACTAATAAATTATTTAATACCAGATCCAAAATCACAGGGCATCTTATTATAATTTCCATAAGAATTGTTGCAGGAATTACCATAATTATTAGAGGAATTACTAGGAAAATTACCTCTATACGCGTTGTTACCAAAATTGTTCCTACCAACAAAATTCACATACATAGATTCATTATTATTCTCAATCAAAGTAGACAAAGGCATATCATTAGGATCAGTAGGAGCACTCTTATTAGCAAAAAATTTTATAAGTTCATCTATCTTTCCACTCAAAACATTAATCTCTTCAATTGCATGAACTTTTTTACTAGTAGATCTTTCGGTGTGCTATTGAGAATAATTAACCATAATATTTTCTAGGAGTTTAGTAGCTTCTCCTAAAGTGATTTCCATAAAAGTGTCTCCAGCGGCCGAATCTAAAAGATTTCTAGAAGCAAAATTCAATCCGACATAAAAAATTTGTATAATCAAGCATAAATTCAATCCATGTGTAGGGCAATTACGTATCATTAATTTCATCCTCTCCCAAGATTGGGCAACATGTTCATGATCAAGTTGCTTAAAATTCATAATATTGTTTCTAAGAGAGATGATCTTAGTGGGAGGAAAATACTTAGAGATAAAATCATCTTTGCACTTATTCCATGAATCAATACTATTTTTAGGTAAAGACAAAAACAAAGCTTTAGCACGATCTCTAAGCAAAAATGGAAATAGCTTAAGTTTAACAATATCATTATCCACATCTTTCTTCTTTTGAATATCACACAAATAGACAAAGTTGTTTAGATGGGTAATGTCATCTTCACTAGGAAGGCCAGAAAACAGATCTTTCATGACAAGATTCAGCAAAGCAGTATTAATTTCACAGGATTCAGCATCGGTAAGAGGAGCAATCAGAGTGCTAATAAAATCCTTATTGTTGGTATCAGCAAAGTCACACAATTTAGTATTATCTTGAGCCATCGTGACAAGCAAGCAATCCAACACACAAGCAAACAAGCGAAAAGAAGAAAAAGAGAACGGAAGGAGAGGACGAAAGGGAAAGAGGGCGAATAAAATGGCAAGGGTGAAGTGGGGGAGAGGAAAACGAGAGGCAAATGGCAAATAATGTAATGCGAAGGATAAGAGTTGTGATGGGTACTTGGTATGTCTTGACTTGGCGTAGATCTCCCCGGCAACAGCGCCAGAAATCCTTCTTGCTACCTCTTGAGCATGCGTTGGTTTTCCATGAAGAGGAAAGGGTGCTGCAGCAAAGCAGCGTAAGTATTTCCCTCAGTTTTTTAGAACCAAGGTATCAATCCAGTAGGAGACCACGCGCGAGTCACCTCGTACCTACACAAACAAATAAGAGCCTTGCAACCAACGTGATAAAGGGGTTGTCAATCCCTTCACGGCCACTTGCAAGAGTGAGATCTGATAGAGATGATAATAATAAGATAAATATTTTTGGTATTTTTATGATATAGATTGAAAGTAAAGTTTGCAAAAATAAAGTAGATTGGAAACTTATATGATGGAGAATAGACCCAGGGGCCATAGGTTTCACTAGTGGCTTCTCTCAAGATAGCATAAGTATTACGGTGGGTGAACAAATTACAGTCGAGCAATTGATAGAATTGAGCATAGTTATGAGAATATCTAGGTATGATCATGTATATAGGCATCACGTCCATGACAAGTAGACCGACTCCTGCCTCCATCTACTACTATTACTCCACACAACGACCGCTATCCAGCATGCATCTAGAGTATTAAGTTCATAAGAACAGAGTAACACTTTAAGCAAGATGACATGATGTAGAGGGATAAACTCATGCAATATGATATAAACCCCATCCTTTTATCCTCGATGGCAACAATACAATACGTGTCGTTTCCCCTACTATCACTGGGATCGAGCACCGCAAGATTGAACCCAAAGCTAAGCACTTCTCCCATTGCAAGAAATATCAATCTAGTAGGCCAAACCAAACTAAAAATTCGAAGAGACTTGCAAAGATAACCAATCATACATAAAAGAATTTAGAGAAGATTCAAATATTTTTCATAGATAATCTTGATCATAAACCCACAAATCATCGGATCTGGACAAACACACCGCAAAAGAATATTACATCGAATAAATATCCAAGAGAATCAAGGAGAAATTTGTATTGAGATCCAAAGAGAGAGAAGAAGCCATCTAGCTAATAACTATGGACCCGAAGGTCTGAGGTAAACTACTCACACATCATTGGAGGGGCCATGGAGTTGATGTAGAGGCCCTCCGTGTTCAATACCCCCTCCGGTGGAGCTCCGGAAAAGGCCCCAAGATGGAATATCTTGGGTAAAGAAGGTTGCGGCGGTGGAATTAGGTTTATGTGGTGCTCCCCAATGTTTTTAGGGTACGTAGGTATATATAGGAGGAAGAAGTCAGTCGGTGGAGCCATGAGGGGCCCACGAGGGTGGAGGGCACGCCCCCTGCCTCGTGGACTCCTCGTTGGTTGCTTGACGTCCACTCCAAGTCCTCTAGATCACGTTTGTTCCAAAAATCACGCTCCCGAAGGTTTCGTTCCGTTTGGACTCCATTTGATATTGTTTTTCTGCGAAACACTGAAATAGGCAAAAATATAGCAATTTGGGCTGGGCCTTCGGTTAATTGGTTAGTCCCAAAAATAATATAAAAGTGTATAAATAAGCCCATTAAACATCCAAAACAGAATATATAATAGCATGGAGCAATCAAAAATTATAGATACATTGGAGACGTATCAACAGCGGACGAGACATGCCCGCATACTCTAGCCCGCTGCCTGAGTGCCTGCCGCCAGTAATGGTCGTCAGCTTCCTTGCCGACGTCGGGCAAAGAGACCGCTATACACCTCTTTTGGAACACTCCATGGGAAGCGTAGCCGGGTTTAGGCTGCGACTCTCTAGAGTGGGGGATGGGGATCTTTGGGAAAGGGGGTGTTTTACAGGCATCATCTAAGAAACTCGGGGCGGCCTGGGTATGGAGATCGGTGGGTAAGTTGCACGGTCAAACCGACAGATGTTGACAATGGAGGCCTTGAAGTGGCGGCGGTGGCAGCGGCGGCGGGGACCTTGCTAGGGTTTCGAGTGAGGGAGGGGGTGTGTGTGTGCGCACACGATCGAGAAGGTTTTAGTGTGTGTGTGTGTGTGTGTGTGTGTGGAGGGGGGCGCGGGGTGTTTGAGGAAATGACACGGGTACTGAAAATTTTACTATGTGGGAGTCAAACGCAGGATTGAAATGCTGGGCTATTGAAAATTTTGATGATAGTGCATCGCACACGGTCCGAAGATAACAACCGTGTGTTATGAAACAGAAAAACCCTCGAGGCGGGCAGATATTTTCTAGGGATGTAGGCGTGATTGGGAACAAGAAACATCGCACACGGTCCGGAGATAGCAACCATGTGTTATGAAACAGAAAAACCCTCGAGGCGGGCAGATATTTTTGAGAGGGGGAGCCTCGTGGAGCCCAATGTACTATGCGGATGTGTGCGTGACAGGTGCACCGGCGTGGCACATTGTTAGTTTGAGTGAACCATGTCTGTTGCGTCATCCGACTTATCTAATGTTCATAAATTTGGCGAAAATGACGCGGGAGAGGGCCAGAACATGAACACACTTGCATGTGGACCAGATTTATGTATCAAAAGGGTGGTTCAATTTTCAAATACCAAATGCAACTTCAATGTGGCACCTCTGTTGCAAAGCGCACTGTATTGCTTGCCCGCACCCCCCTCGTGGCGGCACAAAGGGAATCCTAAGCTATGAATGCATGCCCCTCCCCTACAACCGATGTTCACCCTAGCAAATTGTGAAGTAGCTAGCAGCCCCCCTCCTCCCTCGTGTTGGCACCAAGAGAATCCTAAGCTATGTATGCATCCCCCCAACTGAGGTTCATTCACCTAGCAAAGTGCGAAGTAGCTAGCAGCCCCCCTCCCTCGTGTCGGCATGAAGGGAATCCTAAGCTATGAATGCATGCCCCCCAACCGAGGTTCACCTAGCAAAGTGTGAAGTAGCTAGCAACCCCCCCTCGTGTCGGCACGAAGGGATTCCTAAGCTATGAATGCATGCCCCCCAACCGAGGTTCACCTAGCAAAGTGTGAAGTAGCTAGCAGCCCCCTCCCTCATGTCAGCATGAAGGGAATCCTAAGCTATGAATGCAAGCCCCCCAACCGAGGTTGACCGTGGCAAAGTGCGAAGTAGTTAGCAGCCACCCCTCCCTCATGTTGGCACGAGAGGAATCCTAAGCTATGAATGCATAACCACCCCCCCCCCCCCCCCCGCCCCCACCAAACAAGGTTCACCTAGCAAAGTGCAAAGTAGCTAGCAGCCCCCCTCTCGCGTCGGCACGAAGGGAATCCTAAGTTATGAATGCATGCCCCCTCCCCCCAACCTAGGTTCACCTAGCAAATTGCGAAGTAGCTAGCAGCCCCCACCCCCTCGTGTCGCCACGAAGGGAATGATATGCTATGAATGTATGCCCCCCAACCGAGGTTCACCTAGCAAAGTGCGAAGTAGCAACCCCCCTCCCACACAAACTTTTAGTCGGCGGGCCAGAGAGGCGTATATCTCACCAACATGGATCATAAAATGGACCAAGAATAATCCACCTTGGTCTTACAACCTCTCTATTGTTGTTGGTCAAGGTGATGGCCGTCCATGCGACCCCGGAGATGGGCTAGCTCACCAATAATCACGCAAGTAGCTAGTCCCCGAAGACAACCACTGCATGCGTGTAAGCCAAACATATGTATGGAGATGTGTGTTTTTGAGTAACAATGGAACAACTTTGATGCGGCATCATGATTTCGAACTAGAAATCCCCAGACTGAGTGAGGGTTAGGTTGACGATGCATATGTATGTTACACCACACTTCAAACCAACGACGGGGATTCATGCATGCATGCATGCATAGTATATGCGCTCGAACTTAATTAGGTTTGAATCTCAGCATGACCTATACTACGATAACATGACCCAAATGAAGAATCTGCCATGGTAGCCTATCTTGTTGTTGGTCAGGTGATCATGGATGCCCACGCGGGCCCATGAATATATAGGCTTGTTGCCGATAACCACGCGAGGGGGTGTATGATTCGAAGGCAACCACTACATGCATATGTATGCATGCGTGTGTGCTCAAGCTGTATCACGCATGTCATCCCAGAGAAAAAATAATAATCCCCTCCTAAGTCAAATTAACCTCTCTTGTTATCAGGCAAAAAGTCATGATGGACCAAGCGGGCCCACAAATGGAAAGCATCGATATCGCTGATAACCGCTTAAGCGGGTGCAAGAGGACAACCACCGCCGCTTTGCATGTGGGCCAAACATATATATGTTGAATACCCAAAATGCACAACTTTGGTGTGCCACATGCCTCAAATACCGTAAACCATGCACCCACACAGAGCGAGGTTCATATCAAGCGTACTACATATGATGGTCCCCTTCCCCCCTCTTCACCGCATACTATATGCTCCTATCATAATATATGTAACCCAAAAGAATCCTCATCGATGGTGAAATTAATTAACCTCTCTCGATGTAGGTCAAAGTGATCCATGCATGCATCGACGATGGCCTCGTGGGCCCACAGATGGATGCGTCACACATGAGTGTCCTAGCTAGGATATGCTTGTGGCCCAAAAAGGTGTTGTGTGATGTTTGAATAACCAATTTGACAATTTTGATGTGGCACGTGCCTCGAAAACCAAAAAGTCTCGACATTGAGTGAGGTGTACTTGTTAACGGACGCGTACGTATAGTATATATGCTAGTCCCCTCCCACCTCTTCGACGCGTACTATATACCACCATAACACAAACAAAAAAGATTCCACCTTGCTCCTCAAATTAACCTCACTGCCAGCTATTCATCAAAGTGATGGACGACGACCTCGCAGGCCCACAGAAAGCGTCACACGCGAGTATCGAGTGTTGTGTAGGACAACCATCGACTGCATGTGGCCAAAACATTTATGTATGATAGGGTTGTGTAATGTTTCAAATAACGAGTGCATGACTCTGATGTGGCACCGACCTACCTAACAAAATGGCCAACCGACATGGTGGCTCACAACTCGTAGTGTACTGCGAGCCACCCGCCACCCCTAGACGCACACAACCACACACACACCGCGAATCTGCTGCAACTACGATGCATGTTAAATTAATTATCCTGCAGTGAACATACACGTTACCAAATGAGGGGCGTTTTAATTTAAAAAAATCACAGATAACATTAAGATGTTTTAGTACATTGACTGATTGATTTTCTACGGGTATAATGTGCAAATATCAAATTTGAGCTACATGCACACGTGACAGTGCACCTAAATGGATTGCAAAAACACATGTGTCTCACTAGGTGCATGTTTACTCCCCGTGCAAAAAATTTCAAACATTTAGAATCTTGATTTTTAAATTCTAGTACATCCAAAACTTATTTGAAGTTCAAGAAACTTATCGTGTTGTCATATGGACACCAATACAAAGTAGCATTGTACTTTTTTGGGTCAAATTTGAGACCAGTTTTGATCTAATCTTTATCTAATTACAGATGGGAGATTATTAATAATTGGGAACCAATATCCCAACTGGATTTTTTCTTCAAACTGTGAGCATTAGACCAACAATGGACACGTCCCATGCTTCGGTTGTGCAATAAAGCGGCGGCATTAATCATACAAATAGAAAAACAATATATGTGCCGCCGCATGGCCCTTGTGGCATGTGAGCATGCATGAGTTGATGAGACACATTCGCCGCGCAGGAAGACGGGGAGGCGTGTGTGTAGGTGTGTGAATTGACGGAGGCATGCTTGCTGCGCAGTGTCATCGGGAGGCTTGCGAGTAGCTGTGTGAAACTTTGGTAGGCATGCCAGTAGTCCGGTGTGCAGGCTCATCGGAAGGAGATCCATCAGTTTGACCATCGCCCGCCTCTCTCCCACAACTCCCACTACTCCATATTAATGGTGCGCCCGAGCGGCCACACCCCCATCCTCGCTATGCACACACAATCCTCTCTCTCGGGTTGCATCCTCGACGCCGCTCTCAGTCCTCAAAGCCGTAAGTATGAGGATGCCGCCGAAGCGCCTTGATGTCTACTACAGAACCTTCTTCTTGTAGACGTTGCTGGGCCTCCAAGTGCAAAGGTTTGTAGGACATTAGCAAATTTCCGTCAAGTGGATGACCTAAGGTTTATCAATCCGTAGGAGGCGTAGGATGAAGATGGTCTCTCTCAAGCAACCCTGCAACCAAATAACAAAGAGTCTCTTGTGTCCCCAACACACCCAATACAATGGTAAATTGTATAGGTGCACTAGTTCGGCAAAGAGATGGTGATAAAAGTGCAATATGGATGGTAGATAAAGGTTTTTGTAATCTGAAAATATAAAAACAGCAAGGTAACTAATGATAAAAGTGAGCATAAACGGTATTGCAATGTGTTGAAACAAGGCCTAGGGTTCATACTTTCACTAGTGCAAGTTCCCTCAACAATAATAACATAATTGGATCATATAACTATCCCTCAATAGGCAACACGGAGTCACTCCAAAGTCACTAATAGCGGAGAACAAACGAAGAGATTATGGTAGGGTACGAAACCACCTCAAAGTTATTCTTTCCAATCAATCCATTGGGCTATTACTATAAGTGTCACAAACATCCCTAGAGTTTGTACTAGAATAACACCTTAAGACATAAATCAACCAAAACCCTAATGTCACCTAGATACTCCAATGTCACCTCAAGTATCCGTGGGTATGATTATACGATATGCATCACACAATCTCAAATACATCTATTCAACCAACACATAGAACCTCAAAGAGTGCCCCAAAGTTTCTACCGGAGAATCATGACGAAAACGTGTGCCAACCCCTATGCATAGGTTCATGGGCGGAACTCGCAAGTTGATCACCAGAACATACATCAAGTGAATCACGTGATATCCCATTGTCACCACAGATACGCACGACAAGACACACATCAAGTGTTCTCAAATCTTTAAAGACTCAATCCGATAAGATAACTTCAAAGGGGAAACTCAATCCATTACAAGAGAGTAGAGGGGGAGAAGAAACATCATACGATCCAAATATGATAGCAAAGCTCGCGATACATCAAGATCGTATCACCTCAAGAACACGAGAGAGAGAGAGAGATCAAACACATAGCTACTGGTACATACCCTCAGCCCTGAGGGAGAACTACTCCCTCCTCGTCATGGAGAGCACCGGGATGATGAAGATGGCCACCGGAGAGGGATTTCCCCCTCCGGTAGGGTGCCGGAACGGGTCTAGATTGGCTTTCGGTGGCTACGGAGGCTTCTGCAGCGGAACTCCTGATCTATTGTGCTCCCTGATGTTTTTGGGGTATATGGAGATATATAGGCGGGAGTAGTACGTGAGGGGAGCCACGAGGGGCCCACGAGGGTGGAGGGCGCGCCCCCTGCCTCGTGGACTCCTCGTTGCTTCCCTTATGTGGACTCCAAGTCTCCTGGGTTGCTTTCCTTCCAAGAATAAGTTCCGTGAAGTTTCAGGTCAATTGGACTCCGTTTGATATTCCTTTTCTGTGATACTCTAAAACAAGGAAAAAACAGAAACTGGCACTCTGCTCTAGGTTAATAGGTTAGTCCCAAAAATAATATAAAAGTGTATAATAAAGCCCATAAACATCCAAAGTTGATAACATAATAGCATGGAACAATCAAAAATTATAGATACGTTGGAGACGTATCATGCGTCATCGGAGGGAGTGGCGACACCGGGGCTACTAAAGCGCTGGAGCATGGCATGGCGATAGAGACAGAGGTTGCCGTCACTGCAGGCGAGTTATCGCTGCACCCTGACATCATCGACGGCGTCGAGCTTCCACAGCTGGAGGCAGAGTTGCACACCGACTCCGACGACCACTCCGGTGACGACTCCGACAACGACAGACAGCTAGTTAGTCATCTATACCCATTTATGTGTCAAATAGACCATAGGGTTTATATGGTTACTCCTGCCTCCACCTTTTTGGAATAGAAATCCTATGGTTATGTTCTCCCAATCCATGAAATCTGAGTAAGTTTCATTAGATCTGTGTAGTGTATTGATTGTTTGAATGGTACAGGTGATAAGTGATTAGTTATTTCATCTATGCAAATGATTTCTGCTAGTAATCCAACTAGGGTTAGTGTTCATGTTAATAATTCCTAGCCAGGGCTTGACAATTGATTTTCAATGACCTACATATGGTTGTGCCATTATTTTCTTCAATATTGGTCTATACATAGATGACTACGCTTAAAAATTGAACCATAATCTCTGGATATGTATAACTAAATAGCCATAAATTCCTAATCCTACTTCACGGCATGTAATCATTGATTTGATACCAAATTTGTTTTACTATTTGTATAGGTGCTATCTGACGATGTGGATAGCGAGGATGAAGATGTCCAGAGGAGGTACAACAAGCAAATCCTAAGGGAGCTTTATGCGGGAATCCATAACAGGCGTATTTGGACCTGGAACAGTGGCTATGGATGATCATTTTGCAACCAGAAGCTTCATGACGTGTAGCTAAGTGTTACGGAACATGCAAGAGGATGGGTGTTGGCTCCTTCAAGCAGAAGTATTCTCGCAGGGTGGCGCACAGCGCGTGCGTCAAGTACCTAGAGATGCTTCAGGTTCGTGCCGGCCTGTGAGATGAGATGTGGGATGGATGGAACTATATATGTACGCTTCAGTGTGCTTAATACTGTTGAACTATCTACTATTTATGGTTGAACTATGCTTATCTACGTGTACACTTATTATCTATGTCTGAGTATGTTAAATATTTTGCCAAATTTTGGTAAAAATTACAACGGGGGACCAATAAATGAGGACAGAGGTAGTACGTCAATCACACACGTTTCCCAAAATTGGAACCATGTGCAATGACTTTCATTTTGCATGCTGCCTCAATCACACACGGTTCGCTCTAGCAAACCGTCGCCCCCAAAATACTTTGTGGGACAGAAGACCCTCACCACCCAATTCAAAAAAGAAAAAAAAACCCTCACCATCCCCACGTCACAAAAACCCTCACCCCGCCCGCCACCCCCTCGGCCCCTCCGGTACGTTCCCCATTCACACCTGCACAAGCTCCTCCGCATCTATGCCATGTCACCGCCTATCGCGGCGGTAAATACTTAGCTTGACGCATGCCGCCACTGTCAGGCTGCTGGCAAAGCCCACCGCATTTCGCCACTTCCGCTTGCTGCCGCCTATCACCATCGACTTTCTCGACGCTGCTCGCAGTCGACCCAGCTCCGCTCGATTGGGGAATCTGCCGTACTGAGGGTTCTTTCTCATGGATGACAAGGTAACTATTTTAACGAGATATTATCTCATCTCTTATCCCAGTTCATCTACCTCCTTTAATCACCCGACGGAAATCACCGTGAATTCATTTTTATTCAAGTTGATTTGAGGGGTTTCTTTCATTCATAGAATGTATAGTGCGCCGACACTTCAGGACTTTGCGACCGCTGCCAGAGATTCCATCTCTCCGTACCAGATAACTTATGCACGCGTACGATATGTTCAATCTCACCCTAAATTGGTTGGAATGGCCTACTTTCCTGAACATATTCTAAATATTGCTACATTTGGATAAAAGGTGCCACATGCACCATATACGTCAAAGGGATTTCCCCTCTTCTTTCTATATTAGGAAAGTTAATGATGTATTGTTCTTTCAATTACTCTCATTTTTCCGTGACATCATGTTTACCATATCTATTTAATTATAGATTTTTTTCCTTCGATTTCAACTGCTATACAGTTCTTTCAATTTGGGCCCATATTTGCATGTTACCATATTTTTTTAACAATCCTACCATTTTCTGCAGAACATCCCTCGCTATGCAACAGATTATGTAGTGCACAATTTTTCCCTTTACATACATCAAGGCTCCACGGATGTCATACTTCACACAAACCATGGATTTGCAATCGTTGCTACTGTAAGACTTGATGAACATGGTGACTCCTATTTTGGCACTTGCTTTTGGAATGAAATTGCAAAGTTTTATGTACTAAAAGCTGGCACTAAAATTGCACTGCACATAAAAGGTCCTGGTCATGACATATATCCTAACTTCCCTGACAAAATCATCCGTCCAGACTTTGTTCGAAGTAAGTTTTCTTTTCAACTATCTGCATATGTTGACTTACCCCGCAATGTCAAATGAATTGTGTAGTATTTAAGCAACCAATTGGTATTCCCTTTTCTTACTATATGCCTACCTAATAACTTATAGTTACCAATAGACTTTTCTATTGCCCTGTTTTAACTAAATATTCCCTGTACTCCCATTTCTATTAGAAAGCGCCGCTGACAAGGAGACTCTGGAGGTGGAGAACGGGGCTGCCAACAAGCGGAGGCGGGGCAAGCTAGAACCACAAGCAACTCCAGCAGGCCTACAATTAATCAGCAGCCTCCCCGATGATATGTTGAGAGTCATCATCTGCCTCCTCCCAATCAAATATGGGGTGCGTACAACCCTCCTTTCCCGGTGGTGGCTCCCCCTATGAAACTCCAGCCCTCTCGACCTCATCGACACCCACGAGCTCTGCCATAGCTGTCGCAAAAGCTTGGATGCGTTCTCCAAGATCCTTGGCAGTCACCTTGGCCCAACTAAAGGCCACAGAATGGGCAAGTTCCGTTCCAATGGCAAGGACCGAGCCAAGCTTGAAAAGTGGTTCCGATCCCCCGCCATAGATCAGCTCAAGGAGCTCACTTTTGATGATGGGCATATGCGGTCCCTGCCAATGTCCGCACTCTGCCTCGCGCCCACGCTGTGTGTCGCCAAGTTCAGGAACTGCCATTTCCCGCCCCTTAATGACGCGCCCGCTCTTATTCTACCATGACTGAAGCACCTCGAGCTCGTCGCCATCTGCCTCTCAAAGGGTGACATGGAGCGCCTGCAACATGGATGTACTAAACTCGAGTACCTTCGTCTTCAGGCGATCAATGGGTTGAGTACCTTCCACATCACCTCCATGACTCTCCGGACTATTTATGTGTGTTGCTGGTGCGGCAAGAAGACATCACAAGATGTGTACCACGGTATGGTCATCCAGGACACACCTGCACTTGAGAGATTACTTGTAGTTGATCAAGAAGGTCCAACCAGAATCAATGTCATTTCTGCGCCGAAATTGACAGGGTGGGCTACTCGTCTGACAAATACTCCAAACTTGTTATTGGATCCACACTCGTTCAGCTACAACAGCCACCTTCTAACTCTCCTTCCACAAATTAACATTATTTCCAATTTTGAAGATGTTTGTTCGTCTATCATTCAGAAAATGATTCCGACAAGCTTGACCCCGAAACTGCGCACAGTGAAGGTCTTGGCACTTGAATCTATCGGGCCCGACCTGGAGCAAGTTGTCAGTTTCCTGAGATGCTTTCCGTGCCTGGAGAAGCTATATATCGAGGTGATGATCCTTTCCTGTTAAATGTTAACCATAAGGGAGTTCAATTTGTGACACCTTTTTCCAAGTTTACAATGACAACGTACTATGATTTCTGAAGTTTCTTTTGGACGATTTTAGTACGTACATAACCCCCCTATTCATTGCTTGATCCATATGGTTACAATCAATAAGCATTTCTCCTTTGGATTCATCTGTACTTGTTTTCTTAGGGAACTTTTCATCCACACCAACCTCTTGTGAAGAAGGCTACATTTTTCTAGAATGTAATCCAATGCCCATGTTAATCGTGTCAGATCGAAGATGGCATGTTAGTGCATTTTACAAATCCTGCAACCAAATAGCTAGGCCTGCAGTAATGTTCAAAACTGCATGTAGGCACTAACACGTTTTCTTCTTTTGCAGATAAGATTTGGCCTACTGGTGGATAATGTGATACAATATAACAATCACGTCGAATGCCTAGATTTGCATCTCTCATAAATTACTTTGAACTCCAACCGAGGTACCTTACCAGAGATTATATTCGCCAGGTTATTTGTTCTCAGAGCAAGGGTGCTGAAGGAAATGAGGTTTTCCCTACATTTATTTCGCAAAAATGAATGGTTTGTTGATCAGAGCCGGCACCGGTGCCAGAATGGAGTAGGCTCCAAAAATGCTGAATTTCATTTTGGAACTTCAGATGACAGAGTAATCGGAAGTCATCATGTCAACCCCATACATGACTTCTCAGTGGCTGACCCCTTTGCAAAAATTGTGAGGTTTCGAAGCCAGACATAGAAGCTGTGATATTAGTTTGAACCTCTCTGATATCCATGTTCAGTGGATCAGCGCGAGCGTTTGCAGCTGATGAGATGAATTTCTTTTCTAATATCAGTTTGAACCTTGTAATATTCGAATTTTAGCCATATAACTCTACAATTTGAACCTTGTAACGTTTCGAGCTTTTGTGGTACAACCATTGAAATGACATCGTATGAGACTCGTATATTGCTAGCACTATTTTGACCTTAATATGCAATGGTATTAGATTTTATTAACCATTCTCGAATCAGTTTACCTTGTCGATCTCACAGCACACACTCTGTATAGCTAACTCGACTACGATATTCGACATTATTGCAGACAGTTGGTTTCTTCCACCGTGTGCACTGTAGAGCGCAAAATTAATTATTGCACTCTAGTGTCCATCATCACCCTTCTGTGTAACTTTGACCTCATCACCCAAGGGAAAACTTATGATGAAGTCATTCCATGCACTTTGTTTTTACAAAGCTTTCTGCCAATAAACGCCCACTATTTGTCCCTCTACTAGCCGACGCGTGGCCAAACTAGCTGGGCGGAAAGCTTGCGTGGTAAACAGCGTGGTAGCGCGGGAACAGGCTCACCAACAATACATTTGGCGCTTCTTCGAGCCCACACATCCGGTGCGCTGTTGTCAAGCATGCACCGGAATCCACCGCTATGAACGCCGTGACAAGACATGACGATTACAGGCCGGCCGGCCCCCATTTATTACAGCGGCCATTTAACCTACCCTTGTGTCTCTTCAACCTTTCGATTGCGCACCACCATTGCAAGAAGCACACCCACCATAAGAAATTCTTAGAGGGTATCCTGCGCGACTCCAATGGCGCTCCGAGCGGCTGCCGACGATGAGTAGCAGTTCATCATGCATGCCGTGGTGGACAACCACAGAAGGTTCATGGACCTCACGGTGGTGTACACCGATGACCTGGTCTGGGTGGAGCACTCCATCCACATCATGGAGCTGTTGCTTGACGCGGAGAAGTACAAGGTGGTCGGGTTCGACCTCGAGTACACCCACGCTCATGCCGGGTCTCGTCCCAAGGTCGTCGTCGCCCAGATGTGCGTGCGCCACCAAGTCCTCGTCTACCACTACTGCCTAGCCACAAGGCCTTGTGAGCATTTCACCATGTTTGTGAACATCCCCCACTACATGTTTGCTACGGTGGGCATCACCAATGATGTAAAGGCGCTCGAGAATTCGGGCATCGCCTGCCAGAGTCTTGTCGACATCCAGGGCCAATACAAGATCTAGGGCAGCAAGGAACATGAGAAGGACTCACTGGTTCACCTCACCGAGGCCATCATCGACCCCTACTTTAGAGACATGAAGGATTCGTGCAACAAGCACAAGCGTGCCTGGCACTCGGCCTAGATGGAGAAACTCGACAAAGCTCATGTCGTGTACAGGGCCAAGGAGGTGTACACGAGCTATGACATGTACAGGCGGATCGTTGACATGAGGAAGTGTCTCCTTCCCCAAAACGGCGAGGGATCCAACCGGAAGTAGAGCAATGGCAAGCGTCATCGCAACAATAAGTAGATGATTAGATCCTCGTTTCTCCTACTTTAGTATGCATGTAATTGCTTTCTGTGGTGTGTGTGGAAATGTTACGTGTGTAGTCACTTGTGTAATTGTATGCTTAATTTGGTTATGCAATGCTGTCATTTTAAGTATATATGTTGATTCTCTGTAGACAGAGCGTAGATGTTGTGTGGACAAAGAAAATCACATCGCACACGGACTAAACAAGGGAACCCGTCGATGATGTTTTCATCAATCACTCACAATTGTATATCAGTAATCTTTTGCTCACGACACACATGGCTTGTTAGCAGTAATCATTTGTGTTGTTATCAGTCTTCACACACGTTTCCGATTACAGACCCGTTTGCCTCGTATCACACACATCTTGTTCATTTGAACCGTTTCTGTTCTGATGTCTCAACGCAAACAGTTCATCCGAGTGAACCGCATGCCGTATATCGCACACACCTTTGATCTGGCTGGCCGTTTCTTTTGTGTTACCTAATCACAAAAAGTTCATCCGAGTGAAACGTATGTTGTACATTGCACACACCTTCATCTGACTGTCTATTTCTTTTCTTCCTCCTTATCGCAAACGCTTAACTAAGCTAATCCATATGCCATGCATCTCACATGCAACTAAAATCTAAACCATGTTTGATGCATCCTCCATCGCAAATGTTTTGCACCTTTTTTGACGGTTTTTACACCACCATTTGCGATTATGGCATCGCACACAGTTTCGTTGAAGGGTCTCTGATTGTAGTGTCGCATTAGCAGCATCCTGCAGTAGTGATGAGTTCGCTAGTGACTATGATGAGGAGACTTTGGCTCTTATTACAAGTGAAGAACACGGTGGAGAGGATTCTGAACATGAGACACAATAAATAGCTGCTGAAGATGCTGACAGGTATGAAAGTTTAGTTGCTCAACATGTTTTGAGTGTGTAGGTAACACAAGATGAGCAAAATTATAGGCATAATTTGTTCCATACAAAGGGAGTTGTGAAGGAACATTCTGTCCACGTCATCATTGAGGGAGGGAGTTGCAACAACTTGGCTAGCATGGAGATGGTGGAGAAGCTATCTCTCACCACAAGACCACATCCACATTCTTAGTACATCCAATGGTTCAACAACAGCAACATGGTTAAGGCAACATGTATTGTTTGTGTACATTTTAGTATCTCTACATATGCTGACTATGTTGATTGTGATGTGGTAACCATGCAACCATGTTCCTCATTACTTAGTAGACCATGGAAATTTGATAAAAATTCTGTACACCATGGTAGGAACAATCCGTATACTCTTATTCATAAGGATAAACATATTACTTTGCTTCCTATGTCTCTAGATTCCATTTTGAAAGATTATATTAATAGAGCTAATAAAGCAAAACAAGAGAAAAATAAGAGTGAAAATGAGATTGTGGCAAAAGAATTTGAGCAACAAATGCAGCCTAATAATAAACCATCTAGTGTTGCTTCTAAAATTAAATTATTAAGTGCATGTTTACTTGCCACCAAATCTGATATTGATGAGATAGATTTTAGCAAATCTATTTTCTATGCTTTTGTGTGCAAATAGGCATTATTTTAATTCGAGGACGTGCCTTCCACTTTGCCTGCTGCTGTCACTAACATTTTGCAGGAGTTTGCTGACGTCTTTCCACAAGATGTGCCACCGGTATTACCACCTATTCGAGGGATTGAGCATCAGATTGACTTAATTCCTGGTGCATCGCTACCCAACAGCGCACCATACCGTACCAATCTAGAGGAGACGAAGGAGATTATGCATCAAGTCTAGGAGTTGCTTGACAAAGGTGATATACGCGAATCCCTTAGTCCTTGTGTTGTTCCTATTATTCTAGTGCCAAAAAAGGATGGCACATCGCGTATGTGTGTTTATTGTAGAGGCATTAATAATATTAGTATTCGTTATCATCATCCTATTCCTAGGCTAGATGATATGCTTTATGAATTGAGTGGCTCCACAACATTCTCCAAAGTTGATTTGCGTAGTGGATACCATCAAATCCATATGAAATTGGGGGATGATTGGAAAACAACATTTAAAACTAAGTTTGGATTATATGAGTGGTTAGTGATGCCTTTTGGTTAACTAATGCACCTAGTACTTTGATGAGATTAATGAACGAAGTTTTACGTGCTTTCATTGGAAGATTTGTGGTAGTCTATTTTGATGATATACTGATTTATAGAAAATCTTTGGAAGAACATTTGGAACATTTATGTGCTGTTTTTATTGCTCTACGTGATGCACGTTGATACGTCTCCATCGTATCTATAATTTTTGATTGTTCCATGCCAATATTCTAGAAATTTAATATACTTTTGGCAACTTTTTATACTATTTTTGGGACTAACATATTGATCCAGTGCCCAGTGCTAGTTCCTGTTTGTTGCATGTTTTTTGTTTCGCAGAAAATCCATATCAAACGGATGTTTACATTACCTGTTGGTTTGTGCGGTGCAGAATAGAAACTTCCGCTGTAGTGCGCAATTTTACATTTTTTACTAGAACATCAAGCGGTTCTGAAACTTTTTGAAATGTCTTTATATACAAATTGTTTATTTTTCCTAATTTTTCAGAATCTTTGGAGTAACATAAGTATGGTGAATGATCATATTACTACAGACTGTCCTGTTTAAGACAGATTCTGTTTTTGATGCATAGTTTGCTTGTTTTGATGAAACTATCAATTTCTATCAGTGGATTAAGCCATGGAAAAGTTATATTACAGTAGATAAAATGCAAAAAAAATATGAATTGGTTTGAAACAGTACTTAGAGTAGTGATTTGCTTTATTATACTAACAAATCTTACCGAACATTCTGTTAAGTTTTGTGTGATTGAAGTTTTCAAGTTTTGGGAGAGATCATGATGGATGAAGGAATAAGGAGTGGCAAAAGCCTAAGATTGGGAATTCCCGAGGTGCCCCAAGGAAATATTCAAGGACTCCCAAGCAACCAAGCTTGGGGATGCCCCGGAAGGCATCCCCTCTTTCTTCTAACGATCATCGGTAATTTTACATGGAGCTATATTTTTATTTGTCACATGATATGCGTAAATCTTGGAGCATCTTTTGCATTTTGTTTTCACTTTTATTTGATGCACCATTCTGGTATGAGATAGTCCTTGGTTTATTTATAGAATGCTCATTGCATTTCACTTATATTTTTTTAGTATGGCTTTATAGAATGCTTCATGTGCTTCACTTATATCTTTTGAAGTTTGGATTGCCTGTTTCTCTTCACATAGAAAACCGCCATTTTTAGAATGCTCTTTTGCTTCACTTATATTTGTTAGAGAGTGGGCATATCTTTTGTAGAAATAATTAAACTCTCTTGCTTCACTTATATCTATTTAGAGAGTTGACAGGAATTGGTCATTCACATGGTTAGTCATAAAATCCTATATAAAACTTGTAGATCACTGAATATGATATGTTTGATTCCTTGCAATAGTTTTGCGATATAAGTATGGTGATATTAGAGTCATGCTAGTGGGTAATTTTGGATTGTATAAATACTTGCCTTGAAGTTTGTGATTCCCGTAGCATACACGTATGGTGAACCGTTATGTAACGAAGTTGGAGCATGAGGTATTTATTGATTGTCTTCCTTATGAGTGGCGGTCGGGGACGAGCGATGGTATTTTCCTACCAATGTATCCCCCTAGGAGCATGCGTGCAGTACTTTGTTTTGATGACTAATAGATTTTTTCAATAAGTATGTGAGTTCTTTATGACTAATGTTGACTCCATGGATTATACGCACTCTCACCCTTCCATCATTGCTAGCCTCTTCGATACCGTGCATTGCCCTTTCTCACCTCGAGAGTTGGTGCAAACTTCGCCGGTGCATCCAAACCCTGTGATATGATATGCTCTATCACACATAAGCCTCCTTATATCTTCCTCAAAACAGCCACCATACCTACCTATCATGGCACTTCCATAGCCATTCCAAGCTATATGGCCATGCAACTTCCATCATCTTCATATACATGACTTGAGCATCATTTTCATATTGCTTTGCATGATCGTAAGATAGCTAGCATGATGTTTTCATGGCTTGTCCGTTTTTTGATGTCATTGCTACGCTAGATCATTGCACATCTCGGTACACCGCCGGAGGCATTCATATAGAGTCATATTTTGTTCTAGTATCGAGTTGTAATATGGAGTTGTAAGTAAATAAAAGTGTGATGATCATCATTATTAGAGCATTTCCCCATGAAAAAAATTAAAAAAAGAGGGCAAAGAAGCCTAAATAAAAAAGGGGGGGCCAAAGAAGCCCGCAAAAAAGAGGGGGCAATGTTAGTATCCTTTTACCACACTTGTGCTTCAAAGTAGCACCATGTTCTTCATATAGAGATTCTCTTGAGTTATCACTTTCATATACTAGTGGAAATTTTCATTATAGAACTTGGCTTGTATATTTCAATGATGGGCTTCCTCAGATGCCCTAGGTCTTCATGAGCAAGCAAGTTGGGATGCACACCCACTTAATTTTAGTTTGAGATTTCATACACTTATAGCTCTCAGTGCATCCGTTGCATGGCAATCCCTACTCCTCACATTGACATCAATTGATGGGAATCTCCATAGCCCTTTGATTAGCAGCGTCAATGTGAGACTTTCTCCCTTTTTTGTCTTCTCCACACAACCTCCACCATCATATTCTATTCCACCTATAGTGCTATGTCCATGGCTCACGCTCATGTATTGCGTGAAAGTTGAAAAGTTTTGAGAACATCAAAAGTATGAAACAATTGCTTGGCTTATCGCCGTGGTTGTGCATGATTTGAATGCTTTGTGTGGTGAAGATGGAGCATAGCCAGACCATATGATTTTGTAGGGATAACTTTCTTTGGCCATGCTACTTTGAAAAACATGATTGCTTTATTAGTATGCTTGAAGTATTATTGTTTTAATGTCAAATGATAGACTATTCCTTTGAATCACTCAGGCGCGCCCTGGGACCTCGTGTCCACCCCGTAAGGCGATTGATGCCCTTCTTTCGCCGCAATAAATCCAATATCCGGATAAACATCCTGTCCAAAATCAGCCCAATCGGAGTTACAGATCTCCGGGAATTTAAGAAACGGCTAAAGGGCAGAATCTTCCAGTGCAGATACAGAGAGAGACAGAGAGACAGATCGAATCTCGGATGGGCTCTCGCCCCTCCCATGCCATGGAGGCCATGGACCAGAGGGGAAACCCTCCTCCCAACTAGGGACAAGATCAAGGAAGAAGAAGAAGAAGGGGGCTCTCTCCCCCTCTCTCCCGGTGGTGCAGGAACGTCGCCGGGGCCATCATCGTCACTGCAAGATACACCAACAACTTCACCGCCGTCATCACCAACTCTCTCACCCTCTATGCAGCGGTGTAATTCCTCTTTTCCCCACTGTAATATCTACTTAAACATGGTGCTCAATGCTATGTATTATTTCCCAATGATGTATGGTTATTCTATGATGTTTGAGTAGAATTTTGTCCTATGGGTTAATTGCTGATCGTGATTGTTTTCAGTTGCATGTTTTAGTATTGGTGCTGCCCTATGGTGCTCTCCATGTCGCGCAAGCGTGAGGGATCCCCGCGGTAGAGTTTGCAATATGTTCATGATTTGCTTATGGTGGGTGGCGTGAGTGATAGAAGCACAGACCCGAGTAAGTAGGTTGTTTGCGTATGGGAGTAAAGAGGACTTGATGCTTTATAATGCTATGGTTGTGTTTTACCTTAATGATTTTAGTAGTTGCGGATGCTTGCCAGACTTCCAATCATAAGTGCATATGATCCAAGAAGAGAAAGTATGTTAGCTTATGCCTCTCCCTCAAATAAAATTGCAATAATGATTACCGGTCTAGTTATCGATTGACTAGGGAGAAATAACTTTCTTGTGTGACAACAAGATCTCTACTAAAACTAACTTAGTTGTGTCTTCATCTAAATAGCCCCTACTTTTTATTTACGCTCTCTTTATTATCTTGCAAACCTATCCAACAACACCTACAAAGTACTTCTAGTTTCATACTTGTTCTAGGTAAAGCGAACGTTAAGCATGCATAGAGTTGTATCGGTGGTGGATAGAACTTGAGGGAATATTTGTTCTACCTTTAGCTCCTTGTTGTGTTCGAAACTCTTAGTTAAAGAAGGAGGCTGCAATTGATCCCCTATACTTGTGGGTTATCACACGTTTGTTTGGTAACCTTGGGAAGTACACCTTTTGCACCGATCGAGTATCTTTTCTTGGCTATGTTGTTACTCCATAGGGAATTGAAATTGATAAAGCCAAGATTGAAGCTATTGAGAGTTGGCTGCAGCCCAAAATAGTCATACAAGTGAGGAGTTTTCTTGGACTCACTGGTTTCTATAGGCGTTTTGTGCAAGATTTCAGCACCCTTGCTACACCTCTCAACGAGCTTACAAAGAAGGATGTGCCTTTTATTTGGGGTACCGTACAGGAAGAAGCCTTCACGAAGTTGAAAGATAATTTGACACAGGCTCATTTACTCCAACTTCCTGATTTTAATAAGACTTTTCAGCTTGAATGTGATGCTATTGGAATTGGATTAGGAGGTGTGTTATTACAATATGGCAAACCTTTTGCATACTTTTTTGAAAAATTGAGTCGGCCTAGTCTGAATTATTCTAGTTATGATAAAGAATTATATGCTCTTGTTCGGACTTTAGAGACATGGCAACATTATTTATGGCCTAAAGAATTTGTTATACATTCTGATCATGAATATTTGAAACATATTAAAAGTCAAGCTAAATTGAATCGTAGACATGCTAAATGGGTTGAATTCATTGAGACTTTCCCTTATGTCATTAAACACAAGAAGGGTAAAGAAAATGTTATTGCTAATGCATTATCTCGTTGCTATACTATGCTTTCACAACTTGACTTCAAAATATTTGGTTTGGAGACCATCAAAGATCAATATGTGCATGATGTTGTTTTTAAAGATGTAATGCAGAATTGTAAAGAAGGAAGAACATGGAACAAGTTCGTCGTTAATGATGGATTTGTGTTCCGTGCTAACAAGCTATGCATTCTAGCTAGCTCCATTCGTCTTTTGTTGTTGCAGGAGGTGCATGGAGGAGGATTAATGAGACACTTTGTGTGAAGAAGATGGAGGTTGTACTTGCTACACATTTAGTTTGGCCAAAGATGAGATAGGATGTTGAGTGCTTTGTTGCTCGCTGCACTACATGTCAAAAAGCTAAGTCACGACTCAATCCTCATGGTTTATACAGGCCTTTGTATTTACCTAGTGTTCCATTGGAGGATATATCTATGGACGTTATTTTAGGTTTATTGTTGTCGTTGATAGGTTCTCGAAAATGGCACCCTTTACACCATGTCATAAAAGCGATGATGCTACTAATGTTGCCGATTTGTTCTTTTGTGAAGTTATTCGCTTGCATGGTGTGCCAAATACTATTGTTTCAGATCGTGATACTAAATTTCTTAGCCACTTTTGGAGATGTTTATGGGCTAAGTTGGGGACTAAACTGCTTTTTAGTACTACCTATCACCCCCAAACTTATGGACAAACTGAAGTAGTCAATAGAACTTTGTCTACTGTGCTGAGGGCTACTTTGAAGAATAACAAGAAAATGTGGGAAGAATGCTTGCCTCGTATTGAATTAGCTTATAATCGTTCTTTGCATTCTACTACTAAGATGTTCCCTTTAGAAATTGTATATGGTTTCCTACCTCATGCACCTATTGATTTGTTGCATCTTCCTTCTTCGGAGAAGGTTAATTTTGATGCTACACAATGTGTTGAATTGATATTAAGAATGCATGAGTTAACTATGGAAAACACTGAGCGTATGAATGCTAAATATAAAATTGTTGGAGATAAGGGTAGAAAACATGTTGTGTTTGCACATAGAAATCTTGTTTGGTTACATTTGCGTAAGTATAGATTTCCTGATTTGCGTAAATCAAAGCTAATGCCATGTGCTGATGGTCCTCTTAAGGTGTTAGAGAAAATAAATGATAATGCATATAAACATGATCTGCCTGCAGATTTTGGGGTTAGTCCCACTTGTAACATTGCAGATTTGAAGCCTTATTTGGGTGAGGGAGATGAGCTTTTGTCGAGGATGACTTCATTTCAAGAAGGGGAGGATGATAAGGACATCAATACCATTATTACACCCACAACCCCTGCTACTATACAAACTGGACCAATTACTAGAGCTAGCGCATGCCAATTAAATTACCAGGTACTTTAGTTGCTTGGTAATGATTCTAATGTTCATGAGAATACGACGTTGCCTAAATTTGATACATTTGTCTTTCTTACAAATGAAGGGCCTAGCTTGGACAAGAAGGATGAACATTGGAGCAAGATCAAGCATGGAGATGATGGCATGCGCAAGGGGAACAAGAACGGAGTTACAAGTGATTATTTCAAGGCTTTTAAGCCACCGTAATGAGTGCATGAAGCCTTGGATGAAATATACAAGATGCCACTTCATAAATTTCATCCAAAGGCTATTATTGGTGATGTGTCACCTTATTATTGGGCCAGGCCCATGTAATTTCGAAATACATAAGTATAGGCTGTTTTTAGAGTCCATATGTGTGGGAAACAAGAGATAGGGTTGGTTTCGGACCCCTTCACCAAGGGCCACGAAATTCCCCCTCTTCCTCCAGGTATACAACCCTTAGGGCGTCGTTTAGACTTTGGGTTTTGTTTAGTTTAAAACATTACCATAGTTGCAACTTTGCGTACTTCATTTGTGTTCAACGACCGGACCAAGATGTCACAAAACCCCACCTTGATCAATAAAGCTTTCATCTTATAGTCACAATATCCAGATTGCAATCTTAGTTTCTTGCTTGTTCTTCGTTTGCTTGTAGGAAATTGACCTTCATGGTCAGGTTTCTCATGCTCCAACATGGTCAATAACCTCTCGGAGTTGGTTTAGCGATTGCTAAGGCGCGACGTCCTCGCACGTTCATAGCCGGATCGTGTCACGGGATATCCGCGGCCACCTTTGGGACCGGGTGGCCCCTAGCTGGTTAGGTAGGGGGACTTTGCATTGCACAAAGAGCAGATCAGCGTACGACAGCATGGCAGAGAGCACACAAGCAATTTACCCGCGTTTGGTCCGCCGCGAGGCGTAAGACCCTACTCCTGCTGTCATGGATTGATGGTGGAATGGACATGGTGATGCGTAGTACACTTGGCTGGCAGGGTTCGCCTCGGGTCCGCGGTGACTACGCACGTATGGTGGTTTGGGTTCATCAACTTTTTCCAACCCCTCCTACGAGTGCCATGGGCCTCCTTTTATAGATTAAGGGGTCACCACAATGGCAAAGTAGTCATTATCGACTGATATGATAGCGAACAATGCTATCATACCTAACTTTGTGGGCTGACAGGGTGCATTAAATATGCCACTTAGTGTCACATCACTGGTCGCTCGGCAGGGCTTGCCGGGCTATCTTGCCAGCTCCGTGCATGTTCCCTTGACACGTTGCAGGACGGGTGTCATATGTAGACATCTTGTGTAGGAAATGGCTCCCATGTGGCGAACGGCTATCACTTAATCATCTTGCGGCTTGACACCACACTGATTGACGACGTGGGTCGTGCTTGAGTGGTTGGTGGGGTGGTTCTACCCCCGTGAGCCCCGGCAAGGGAGGCCCTTCTCTTGCTGATATCTTGCTCTTCTGGCTCGACCTTGCTCTCTCTGGACTGTGTGTTGGTTCTTCGAATCTCTTCGTCCTTCAATCACTGACTTGGGTTGGTGCTTCAATCTTGATCTTGTGCCTGTGCACAGTCTGGGCAACAGACCCAGGGTTTGTTGCACCGACAGAAGCCCCCGGGCCTGCATCGAACGCACTACTGAGCGTCGTCGGGGTAGGGCCTAATAAGTGCACATGCAAGGTTGCTGAAGGGGTTGGCCCCTTGAGTTTTCCGTTGCTGCTTCATCAGCCTTGATTCCGGGCCAGTTTCTGGTTTTCCCATGCGCGGTGTAAAGCCAATAGTGGTGGGGCCACTCCTGTGATGGCCCGTGAATGACTTTAACGCATGGGGTAGAAACTGCCAATTTACTCTTCCCACATCGCGCCCTTATCCTTAGCCACATATGCAGCATGCATCGCACGGGGTAGGTAATGGAGGCACATGGCACGGGAGAGTACCTTGGAAAGGGCCCGCACGTCTTGAATTGGCAGAGGAGGGCGGTGGTCACCCGGGGATGGAGCAACTTCCCTTCCCCACCCGCCCTATAAAAGGGAGGGGCGGAGTCTCCCACCTTCATAGTCCTCCTCTCCTGATCTTCGGTTTTCGCTGGTCATGTTTGAGAAGGAAGCCCGGGGCCAGCCCCCGGGCTCTGGCTTGGGTCATTTGTTGCCTCATGCCGGTGCGACGCCTGTCCTTTTCTCTTCCCACCACAATACCTGGGGTGAGAGGGACAGGAAGAGGAGTTTACTGGGCACTTATCTTTTTTCAACCTTAAACTTGTAGGAAATTGCCAAATCTTAATTCCAATAATGTAATCCTTTCATCCATGTTTGTGTTATGTAATGCTTGTACTTGCATATGCATGTCAATGAAAGAGATAAACCTTTGCCTAGAACCCGTGCATGTATATGTCCATGCAGAGGTGGAGTGCCTCTTTACTGTAATTAAACGAGCTTTCCCCAGTAGGATATCCTGTCCCTACCCTTTTTGTCTGCCGAAGAACCATGTCTGCCGGGGAACAGACTGAGGTGCCAGTAGCCCGCCCACTCCCTATTTACCATGGGCCACTGCGTCCATCCAGGACGAAGCAGCGTTCAATCCAAGGATGGGAGCACCCTGGTTCCAAGAGAGCGGCGAGGTTTCTCTATGCACAAGTTATAGCTTACAACACACTAATGGACAAGAGGTAATCTTATCTGTTTGTCTTGTCAGGGATCACTGTGATGTGCAATCTTCTCATCCCTTGTCGGAGCCAAGTTCACAGCAGGAACCCGCAACTTCCTGTAGATGAGAATGAATGCAGGATGCAATCCTATCTATATGCATATGCAAATGCTCATGAAATGCTTATGCAATGATCTGGGTGTGCTCGTGCATGCACGCGGTCTTGATCGCCCCCCCCCCCACAACGCTTCTTTATTTTCTCTTGCACGGGGTCATCGCCCCGGCTTTGTACAAGGGGTAGTGCCCGACAGCCTTGCACCATACGGGTAGTACTTACAAAGATGCTCAATATTCCATGAGTTTTGCAACCGAGTGCCATCCCCGGTCCCCAGACGGACTTCGCCAGGTCTGGTGACTCGTACCACCTGGTAAGGGCCTTTCCACTTTGGTGACAACTTGTTTGTACCCTTGGCGGACTGAACGTGCCTAAGGACAAGGTCACCTTCCTCAAAACACCGGGCATGAACCCTGCGACTATGATAGCGATGCAGGGCTTGCTGGTAGCATGCAACACGCGTAGCATCCCGGAGATGGTTTTCCTCGAGTAGCACAGCGTCATCACGCTGGTGCTGATTTTGCGCTACTTCATCATAGGCAAGTACTCGAGGGGACCCGTAAATGAGTTTCGTGGGGATAACTGCTTCTGCCCCGTAGACTAGGAAGAAGGGAGTCTGCCCGATAGGTCGGTTAGGTGTCGTTCTGAGGAACCAGAGAACTACCGGCAGCTCCTCGATCCACCGCCTCCCGTGCTTCAGTAGCGCATCAAAAGTTCGTGTCTTGAGTCCACGAAGCACTTCAGCATTCGCCCTCTCAGCTTATCCATTGCTCCGGGGGTGTGCCACAGAAGCGAATGATTATGCATCCGAGGGTATGAATGTATTGCAGGAAGGCGTGGCTCGTGAACTGGGTGCCGTTGTCAGTGATGATCCTTGCGGGAAGTCCGAAAGGACACACTAATTCTTTCAGGAACTTGATAGCTAACTGAGCATTCACCTTTCTCACATCAGTCACTTCCGACCACTTTGTAAACTTGTCGATGGCAACAAACAAGAATTAAAATCACCCGATTGCTTGGGGGATGGGACTGAGGATATCGAGCCCCCAGACCGAAAATGACCATGATAGAGGGATTGTCTGAAGAGATTGGGCAGGTAGGTGTATTTTCTTGGAATGGAACTGACAGGCTTCACATTTCGTGACTAACTGAACTGCTTCTTGGAGGGTTGTGGGCCAATAGAATCCTTGCCGGAATGCTTTCCAAACTAATGCCCTTGATCCAATGTGGCAGCCGAACATTCCTCTGTGAATCTCAGCTAACAGTTCCTTTCCATCCTCCCAGCAAACACACTTCAATTTCACACTGTTGGGCCTCCTTCTGTATAGAGTGTCATCGACAAAGTGATACATACTGGCCCTCCGGGCTACTCTTTCAGTTTCATCTTGGTTGCCAGGGAGTTCTCCGGTTTGGAGGAAGTGGACAATGTGCCCTGCCCAAGTTGGATCCTAGGGCTCGATAATGAGGACTAACGGCACCTCCTCTACTGCGGGAGCACCAGCCTTGTTCGCAGGGTCCATAGGCCCGGCTGGAGGGGGTGGTCCGACAGGCTCTGAGGAGTTGTTTCCGCCAGGGTCTTTGCTGGGAGAGGATGACTCTACCGGGAGAGGCTTACCATAGTCCAACTTTCTCCTCTTCCGGGCCGTTGTGGCGGGTGATACGGAGGGTTGAGAGAGATGGAGAACGAAAGTTCCTGGTTCCACAGGAAGCTTCTGCGCAGCACACTTTGACAGGTGATCAGCTATGTTGTTTTCCGCACGAGGTACGTGCTCTGTTTGCAACCTTTCAAAGTGCTCCTCCAATCTCCTTACTTCCTCGACATATGCTTCCATAAATGGGCTTTGGTAATCCTTATTAACTTGTCTCACCACAAGCTGTGAATCTCCTCGAATGATCAGCTCCTTAATTCCCAATTCTGCTGCAATCTTGAGCCCGACAAGGAGTCCTTCATACTCTGTTGTATTGTTGGTGGCTTTTTCCCGGGCAAAGTGCATTTGGACGACGTACTTCAAGTGCTCCCTAGAGGGGGCAACAAGAAGCATGCCAGCCCCTGCACCTTGTAGTGAAAAAGCACAATCAAAATACATGATCCATTCTTGGGGTGATTCCTTGCCTGGGATGGCTGTCTCTGTCCTTTCCTCATCAGGGGTTGGCGTCCATTCTGCAATAAACTCTGCCAATGCCCTGCTCTGAATAGTTGAAGTGCTCTCAAACTTCAAACCAAAGCTGGATAACTCCAAAGCCCAGTCCACTATTCTGCTAGTCGCCTCAGGGTTTCGGAGTATCCTTTGTAATGGAAAACGAGTAACAACCATGACCTCATGGGCTTCGAAGTAGTGGCGCAGTTTCCTTCAGGCCATAATGAGAACTAAGATCAACTTTTGAAGACCAGAGTACCATGATCTAGCCCCCTGTAACAAGGAGCTGACGAAGTACACTGGGCACTGCAGCACTTTCTTCCTTGTCGTGTCCCCGGGGTTGTTTTTGTTGCCATGCTCACTGTTGTCCTGATCCATCTCTAACTCTGTTGTTCTTTGTTCAGTTTTTGTCTCATCCACCTCTCGCTACGCTACCAAGCCTGCACTGACCACCTGATTGGTTGCCGCCAAGTATAGCAACAATGGTTCTTGGGGTTTGGGCGTAACCAAGGTGGGTATGGATAATAGGTAGGCTTTTAACTCTTGCAGAGCTGCAGCTGCTTCCGGGGTCCACTTCATGGGCCCAACCTTCCTCAAAACCTTGAAGAACGGTAGGGCACACTCGGCAGACTTGGAGATGAATCTGCTCAGCGCGGCAACATATGCCATCAAGCACCTCACATCCTTAACTGTCCTTGGCGCTTGGATCTGCTCAATGGCCTTGATCTTGTCAGGGTTGGCTTTGATCCCCCGATAGGACACGAAGAACCCAAGTAGCTTGCCGGAGGGAACATCGAATACACACTTCTCTGGTTTAAGCTTTAGACTGATCTTGCGCGGATTAGCAAATGTTTCTTCCAAATCATGGATAAGGGTGGCCTTATCCTTGGTTTTGACCATGATATCATCCATATAGGCTTCTATATTTCTATGCAACTGTGGCTCAAAACCGATCTCGACTGCCCTCGCAAAAGTGGACCCGACACTGTTTAATCTGAACAACATGCGGACAAAGCAGTACGTACCACATGGAGTGATGAATGATGTCTTATCTTCATATTCCTTGGACATGAAGATCTGATGATATCCGGAGTATGCGTTCAGAAAGGAGAGTAAGTCACATCCCGAAGTAGAATCCACGACCTTGTCGATGCGTGGCAAGGTAAAATGGGTCCTTTGGGAAAGCCTTGTTGAGGTCTGCGAAATCGATGCAAAGCCTCCACTTCCCCCTTCTGGACCAGTACTGGATTAGCTAACCATGTAGGATGCAGTACTCCTCTGAAGAAACCATCTGCCTCCAATTTCTTGATCTCTTCGGCAATGAACTGCTGCCTCTCCAAGGCCTGCTTCTGTACATTCTGCTTGATGGGTCGGGCATGTGGGCGGACAGCAAGGTGGTGCTCAATTACCTTCCTGGGAACACCAGGGAAATCAGATGGTTTCCAAGCAAACACATCGATATTCGTCCACATGAAGGCAAAGAGCGCGCTTTCCTATTTGTCATCGAGGGTGGCGCTGATGGTGAAAGTACCATCAACGCCAGCCAGCCCTGTCGGGACCTTCTTCACTTGGGGTGCAGTAACCTTGGATCTCTTGCAGTTGGAACACTCTGGCACATCGTCAATGGGTGCCATGCACTCGGTGGGGGGGGCACGCTTCCCGGACTCCTTGCCGGAGGTCCTACAATCCCTCTTCTTTCCTTTGCTTTCCTTGGCAGGAACTGTCGTTGCTGCCGCTTCCGCTGCAACTACATCCAGATACATCTTGTACACACAGATAATTGCATCCTTCTCATCAGATGGGATAGTGAGGACTCCCAGTGGCCTAGGCATTTTCAAGGTGTTGTAAGCATAGTGGGATGCTGCCATGAACTTGGCTAGGGCTGGTCATCCAAGTATCCCATTGTACGGCAGGGGGAGATCAACCACATCAAACACAATCTTCTCGGTCCGATAGTTTAGTTCTCCCCCAAACGTCACCGGCAACATAATCTTCCCCTTAGGATGACTCTTGCCGAGATTAACTTCTTGAAACGTGTTGGTGGCCTCTAGCTCTTCTTCTCCTATCTGAAGCTTGCTGATAACTGCTAGGGAAATCCGATTCAACCCGGCCCCGCCGTCCACTAGCATCTTTGTAACCTTGAGGTTGTGAATTGTTGGGGAGACCAACAACGGCAAACACCCTACCATAGTGGTGCGATCAGGGTGATCCTCTTCGTCAAAGATGATGGGTGTGCGGGACCATTTGAGCGGTTTCCGGGCCTCTGGCATTGGTTCCACAACATTGACCTCTCATGCCCATCGCTTGAGTTGGCGATGAGAGGTGTGCAAAGATGCAGCCCCATCAATGCATAGGGCGTCAGTGGCCTTCTGAAATTCCTTCTCACTAGTTTCCTCTTCATCCCCTCCATCACTGGCATCATCACAGATTTCCTTCGCTTGGCCCCTGGCGGGCTTTCCTTGGTTCCGAAAGGGTCCACCGGGGCGATTTACATCACCACCCCGGCCCTTACCGCCAGCAGCATTATGACCTTTCTCCTTGTCATACTTATCATACTCTGCCCTTTGCTTCTTGACGAGCTGCTCAACCTGATAACACTCCTAAAGGTCGTGGCTTTGGTCCGATGGATCTTGCAGTATGACCCATCGCCTTTCCCAACTTTTTCGGTGGCAGTGGCTTCCCGGCAGGTAGCGCACGTGGCAGCTTCCTTGCCGGGGGCCTCAACCTTGTCCTTCTTGCCGGTACTAGGCGTGCCCGATCCTTCCACAAGCATTACTGCCTTATACCTTGGCTTCTTATTGCGCTTCTTGTCCTTTCTCTGACTAGTTGATTCATCCTCATCTTCTGAATCAACATTAATGTAATCTTATTCTCTGGGCAACTTCCTTCCTTCTTCCATCCGGGCACATATATCCACCAGCGTATATAGTTCTTTCACAGTCTTGGGCAACCGCACGTTTAGTTTGGAACGAATGCGGCAGTTGCGCACATTGGACTGGAAAGCTGCTATAACGGCTGCCGGATGGATATTTGGAATATTTCTATGAACTTTACTGAACCTCTGCAAATACTTATGGAGGGTTTCTCCTTCCTTCTGCTCGAGAAGCTGCAGGTCGCTGGGTCTGTCGGGCTCTTGGTGGCCACCGGTGAAGGCACCGATGAACTCGTGGCACAGGTCTGCCCATGACAAAATGGAGTTCTCCGGCAGGTGCATCAGCCAAGACCTCACATTGGGCTTGATGGCCAAAGGGAAGTAGTTGGCAAACACCTTCTCATCTCTTCCCCTGACAGCCTGAACAGTGATGGTGTAGATGCTCAAAAACTCTGCCGAGTTCAGCCTCCCGTCCTACTTCTCAGGTATTTCTAGCCTGAACGAGCGAATGGACGACCAACGGACTTGTCGCAGCTCTTGTGTGAAGGCAGGGCAGCCAGCCTCGATAGGCAGGCACCCACCAACACCAAGCGCAGGCTCATCGATGTTGAGGCCATCGCACCCGTCAGTCTGGCGGGGGTCATTGCGACGCCATTCAGCGACGACGCATGCGTCTCCCACCGCCTATGTTCCGGGGTTCGACGTTGGCCTGGACATGCTCGAAGATCAGTGGCTCCATTGAGCGCGGAGGTCTGGCTGGCCTATCCGGGAGGAGGCGCATGCGCCGCGGTCGCCCACGTGGTGGTGGCAACCGGAGGGCGATGGCTCGCCCTGGAGGAAGCATCATTGCTGTGGCTATGCTCTTTGCACTACTAGAAAAAGGGCTGCTAGTGGCGCACCTATTTTCGCTACTAATGGCGCACTACTGGTGCGCCACTAGCATCATGCCATTAGAATCTGGTATTCTAATGGCGCACCGCTGGTGCGCCATTAGTATGGCCCACGGTGCGCCATTAGTAAGTATCTGGTATACTAATGGCGCACCACATAGAAGTGCGCCATTAGTAACAATTTTTTTTCAAATTTTTTTCTCAGATTTTTTTTTATTTTTTTCAAAAAAATTCAAATTTTTTTCGTTTTTTTCTTAATCTCAGGTCATTATGTCTAAATCTCGGGTCAATATGCTTAATCTCAGGTCAAATCGCACTCCGTGGTCAAACTTCCCGAAAGGTCACCCATCCTCACACTACTCCAGCCCAAGCACGCTTAACTTCATAGTTCTATCAAACCCCAGCAACAGCTCACTTCACAAGCACTTGTTGATATATCTAGCATATCAATCCTATTATACCTTGTTGATGTCTAGGACTTTGTTCATGTTCATGACTATGATGAAATTTCGAAAAATATTTCAAACTTCCCGATCATATTACGTATCATTTTTTGAAGAAAAAAAATTAAAAAAATTCAAAACCTTTTTTTTGAATTTTTTTGCCTCTAGATCTTGAAAGCCCTGTAACTTTTTTGCGTTAGGTTTTTGGGGATTTTGAAAATGTTTAACAGGGTTCCCCCAGTTAAATTCGGATGTAACTTTTCGAGTAGATGATTTTTCATATATAAAACTTTTTAATCCGAGTTCGTATGCAAAAGTTATGCCCATTTTACAAATTTCCAGAGAGATTTTGCAAATAAAGTCGAAATTTATATTTGTAAATTTTCCCAACAACTAGACCACATATCACATGGCAAACTTATTTTCTTTTATTTTTTGACATTTTTATCAATTTTTTTTATTTTTTTTAAAACTGAAAAGGCGGTCCACAGGGGGGGTGCATTCGGTGGAAGCCGGGCAAACTAGTAATGGCGCACCGTGGGGTGGTGCGCCATTAGTAGTTAAACTAATAATGGCGCACCACACCCACGGTGCGCCATTACTAGTTTTGAAAAAAAAAATTGAATTTTTTTTGAATTTTTTTTGAAAAAAACTTAGTAATGGCGCACAAGTGGACAGTGCGCCATTACTAGTTAAAAACTAGTAATGGCGCACTGTCCACTGGTGCGCCATTACTAACAATTTTTTTTTTATTTTTTTTTACTTTTTTTTCAAAACTTCTAATGGCGCACCATGGGTGTGGTGCGCCATTACTATGTCAACTAGTAATGGCGCACCACACCCACGTGCGCCATTAGTAACAAATTTTGTTTTTTTTCAAAACTTCTAATGGCGCACCGCACACCAGGTGCGCCATTAGTAATATATTACTAATGGCGTACCTGTATGTGGTGCGCCATTGCTATATTCTAATGGCGCACCACACACGTGGTGCGCCATTAGTGTCCATTTCATCTATAGCCGTTTTCCTAGTAGTGTTGGTGAGAGGATGGGGCGCGGACGGAGTGACCCCCTCGCTCGCACCTTGTAGAGGATGACCGTCAAGATGTTGCTGATGTTGTTCTCCTCCGGTAGCTCCGGCCCCCTTGTAGACCGTGGGGGAGGTGGTAGTGGCGCCACCTACTCCAACCACATCCCCAACAGTGTCCACGTCCTCGCGCGCCCCCGTGTCCCTCATGGTGTTGGAGGCCACGGGCGGTGGAGCCTTCGAGGTGGATGGATGGCCGAGGCACCAGATTTCTTCTTGGGCGCCAGGGTCGATGGTGCTGTTGAGGATGAAGATGGTGTGCCAAAGATGTCGCGGGATATCCATGACCACCTATGGGACCGGGTGGCCCCTTGCTGGTTCGGCAGGGAGACATCGCGTTGCACAAAGATCAGATCAGCGTACGACAGTACGACAGAGAGCACACAAGCAATTTACCCTGGTTTGGGCCGTCGCAAGGCGTAAGACCCTACACATGCTTTGGTGGATTGAGGGTGGACTGAACGTGGTGATGCGTAGTACACTTGCCCGGCAGGGTTCGCCTCAGGGCCGCGACGACTACTCGTGTATGGTGGTTTGGGTTCATCAACTTTTTCCAACCCCTCCTACGAGTGTCATGGGCCTCCTTTTATAGATTAAGGGGTCACCACAATGGCAAAGTAGTCATTATCCACTGATATGATAGCGAACAGTGCTATCATACCTAACTTTGCGGGCTGACAGGGTGCATTAAATATGCCACTTAGTGTCACATCACTGGTCGCTCGGCAAGGCTTGCCGGGCTATCTTGCCAGCTCCGTGCATGTTCCCTTGACACGTTGCAGGACGGGTGTCATCTGTAGACTTCTTCGGTAGGAAATGGCTGCCATGTGGCGAATGGCTGCCATGTAATCATCTTGTGGCTTGACACCGCATTGATTGACGACGCGGGTCGCGCTTGAGTGGTTGGTGGGGTGGTTCTGCCCCCGTGAGCCCCGACAGACCTTGCCGTGGTGCCTTGGTTCCCTGCTTTTTGCAATGGCCGTCCCCCTTGCCGGGCTCCCCTGCCCGGCAAGGGAGGCCCTTCTCTTGCCGATATGTTGCTCTTGTGGCTCAATCTTGGTCTCTCTGGACTGCGTGTTGGTTCTTCAAATCTCTTGGTCCTTCAATCACTGACTTGGGTTGGTGCTTCAATCTTGATCTCGTGCCTGTGCATAGTCTGGGCAACAGACCCAGGGTTTGTTGCACCGACAGATTGTCAAAGGCTTCTCCAGCAAAAATGATAGCCACCATCTCATCGAAAGACGGCACACCCTTGCCTCTATCAGCTGGATAGATCATTTGGTGGGGCTAAGTTTGACTTTGAGTTTTGGACATATTTGGAATTGAGAATGTGGTTCAGTGCTTTGGAGCAATCTCACTAAGAACTTCGAGCAAGTGGACCATTAAGCAACACCTCATCCCCTTTTAATAGTATTGGCTTTCCTATGGACTCAATGTGATCTTGGATAACTAAAATATAAATGGAGAGTCTTGAGCTTTTGCAAATATGTGTCCTTTGCATTTTGAAGGGGTTCCACATCCTCTTGTCTTTGCCACGCCATTGTTGAATTTGTCTGAAATATACTAGGTAGAAGTATTTGTCGAACAAGAGATATGTTGACATTAATTACCAAAATCACCAGGAATTAAGTCATTCTAATGCTCAATCCCGCGAATAGGTGGTAACCCTGGTGGCACATCTAGTGGAAAGACGTCAGCGAACTTCTGCAAAATGTTAGTGATAGCAGGAGGCAAAGAGGAAGGCACGTCCTCAAATGAAAATAATGCCTCTTTGCACACAAAAGCATAGCAAACAAATTTGCTGAAATCTAGATCATCAATATTAGATTTTGTGGCAAGTAAACTTGCACTTTTCAATTTAATTTCAGAAGCAACACTAGATGGTTTATTATTAGGCTTCATTTGTTTCTAATATTTTTTGCTACAATCTGATTTTCACTCTTATTTTTCTCCTATTTTGCTTTATTAGCTCTATTAATATCATCTTTCAAAATGGAATCAGGAGTCATAGGAAGCAAAGTAATATGTTTATCCTTATGAACAAGTGTATACTGATCGTTTCTACCATGGTGTACAGAATTTTTATCAAATTGCCATGGCCTACCAAGTAATAAGGAACATGCTTGCATGGGTACCACATCACAATCAACGTAATCAGCATATTTAGAGATACTAAAATACACATGAACAGTACGGGTTACCTTAACCTTGCTACTGTTGTTGAACTATTGGATGTAGTAAGGATGTGGATGTGGTCTTGTGGTGAGAGAAAGCTTCTCCACCATCTCCATGATAGCCAAGTTGTTCGAGCTCCCTCCATCTATGATGATTTGAACAGAACGTTCCTTCACAACTCCCTTTGTATGGAACAAATTATGCCTCTAATTTTGCTCAGCTTGTGTGACCTGCACACTCAAAACACGTTGAGCAACTAAACTTTCATACATGTCTCATGATTAGAATCATCGCCACCGTGTTCTTCACTTGTAATAAGAGCCAAAGTCTCCACATCATAGTCACTAGCGGACTCATACCCACCACCCTTAGTAGCAATCATAACACGCGGGTATTGACATTCTCTCGCATAATGACCTATACCCTTACAATGACGACAAATAATATCATGTGTGTGCCCTGTTGATGCCATGGATGAAGAAGAGCTCTGGGCAGGCCCAGGAGGTGTACTCCTGACAGATGGTGGTGGTGGTGCCTGTTTTCTTGTATCTCGGTTGGAATTGGCGGCTGAAGTTAGTGGTGCTGTAGTAGGATGTGTGGGAGTAGAGGATGTACGTGGTGTCCATGATGAAGATCGACCTGCAGAAAAATTAGTTCGTGCCAATGACTGTCGATCCTGCACTTCATGTTCAGCTTTGCAAGCAAGATGGAATAAACGAGTGATATTGTTATACTCCTTATACTCTAGAATGGTTTGAATCTCTTTATTTAATCCACCCATAAAACATGCAAGCGTAGCTTCATTATCATCAACAATACCATATCTAATCTGCCAGTTTGTAATTCCTGATAATATTCGTCTACATAATGTTTTCCTTGTCAAAAACGTTGCAATTTTTGAAGTTATTCATGTTGATAATATGGTGGAACCCAATGAGTACGCATAGTAGTCTTCAAAGCAGCCCAAGTAGCTCGAATATGATATAATATACAATGTTCAGACCACCAAACACATGCAAAACTAGTGAAAGAACAAACAGTAGCAGACACACGTTTCTACTCAGGATATTGTAAACATGTAAAACGTTGTTCAGTTTCTAATTACCAAGTAAGATATATATCAGGAACATATCTACCCTCAAATGGTGGAATATTCAATTTTAGTTTAGGGAGATGGTCATGATCTCGTAACTCAGGTGGTGGTGTAGCCCAACCATTGCGATAATATGCAAAATCAAGAACCTAATGACGTCTCGATGACCTTTTCTGACCCTCGAGCACGTCTAGGCCGACGGTGACCCACGGAGGATTGGCGAAGGGGAGACACGCGCGTCGTCGTCGAGCGACGCCGCGACGGCCACTGCCAGACCGATGGGCATGATGGCCCCGACGTCGACGAGCCTACGCTCGGTATTGGCGGGTGGCTGAACTGCGGCAAGTATGTTGGTCGTTCATTCGCATGTTCAAACCAGATATACCCGAGAAGTACGATGGGATGCTGAACCAGGAAGAGTTTCTGAGCATCCACGCCATCGCTGTTGAGGCTGCCGGAGGAAGAGGTGAGAAGGTGTTTTCCAACTACTTCCCTTTGCTCTCAAGTCCAATGTGAGGTCTTGGCTGATGCACCTCCTGGAGAACTCCATTTCGTCGTGGGCCACCTGTGCCATGAGTTCATTGGTGCCTTCACCGGCGGCCATCAAGAGCTAGGCTAACCCAGCGACTTGGAGCTTCTCCAACAAAAGGAAGGAGAGACCCTCCGTAAGTATTTACGGAGATTCAGCAAGGTCCATAGGAACATCCCAAATATCCATCCGGCAGCTGTGATAGCTGCCTTCCAGTCTAATGTGCGCAACCGCCGGATCCGTTCCAAGTTCAATGTGCGGTTGCCAAAGACTATGAAGGAGCTTTACACCTTGGTGTATAAGTGTGCTCGAATGGAGGAGGGAAGGAAGCCGCTTGGAGAGGAATATTGTGCCAACGTCGATTCAGAGGATGATGATGAATCTACCAGTCAAAAGAAGAGCAAGAAGCGCAGTAAGAAGCAGAAGGATAAGGCAGTGATGACTGTTGAAGGATCGGGTCCACTTAGTACTGGCAACAAGGCCAAGGCTGAGGTCCCCGGAAAGGAAGCTTCCGTGTGCGCTGACTACTGGGAGGCTGTGGCTACCGAGAAGGCTGGAAAAGGTGACGAGTCGTATTGCAAGATTCATCGGACCAAAGGCCACGACCTTCAAGAGTGCTGTGAGGTTGAGCAGCTCCTCAAGAGATGGAGAACAGAATATGAGAAGGGTGACAAGGAAAAGGGTCAGAATATCACTGGTGGTAATTGCCGAGGCGGTGAAGTAAATCGCCCCAGCAAACCATTTCGGAACCAAGGAAAACCCGCCAGAGGTCGAGAGAAGGAAGCATGTGATGATGAGGGTGACGGAGGGGACAAAGAGGAAACCAGTGAGGAAACCGGTGAGCTGGAGTTTCAGAAGGCCACTGACGCCCTGTGCATTGACGGGGGTGCATCTTTGCAAACCTCTCATGGCCAGCTCAACCGGTGGGCACGAGAAGTCAATGCCATGTTGCCAGTGCCAGAGGCCCGGTAACCACTCAAATGGTCATGCACGCCCATCATATTTGATGAAGAGGATCATCCTGAACGTACCTCTACGGTAGGATGTTTGCCATTGTTGGTCTCTCCAATAGTTCGCAACCTCAAGGTCACAAAAATGTTGGTGGACATCGGTGCCGGGTTGAATCTAATCTCCCCAGCAGTCATCAGCAAACTTCAGATAGCAGAGGAGGAGTTAAAGGTTAGCGGCACGTTTCAAGGAGGTAATGTCGGTAGGAGTCATCCTAAGGGAAAGATCACACTGCCGGAGACGTTTGGGGAAGAGATGAACTACCAGACTGAGAGTATTATGTTTGATGTGGTTGACCTCCCCCTTCCATATAATGGGATCCTTGGATGCCCAGCCCTGGTTAAATTCATGGCGGCATCCCATTGTGCCTACAACACCTTGAAGATGCCTGGCCTATGGGAGTCATTACCATCCCATCAGACAAGAAAGATGCTATCATTTGCATGGACAAGATGTACCGGGACACAGTCACGGTAGAGGCAGCGGCAGCAGCAGTTCCCGCCAAGGAGGACCGAGGAAAGAAGAAGGGTAGCAAGGACGCTGGCAAGGAGTCCAGGAGGCGTACCCCTTCGGAGTGCGCTGGGCCTGTTGATGACATGCTGGAGAGTTCCAACAACAAGAGATCTAAGGTCATTGCGCCCCAAGTGAAGAAGGTCCCGGCAGGGCTGGGTGGCGTTGATGGTACTTTCACTATATACGCCACCCTCAATGACAAATAGGAAAGCGTGCCCGTTGCCTTCCTGCGGACGAATATCGTTGTGTTTTCCTGGCAACCCTCTAATATCCTTGGTGTTCCCAGGGAGGTAATTGAGAATCACCTTGATGTCTGCCCACACGCCCGACCTATCAAGTAGAAAATTCGGAAGCAGGCCTTGGAGAGGCAGCAGTTTATTCCGGAAGAGATCAAGAAACTTGAAGCAGCTGGTTTGGTCAGAGGAGTGCTACTTCCCACATGGTTGGCAAGTCCAGTGGTAGTCTGAAAGGCTAACAGGAAAAGGATGCTTTGCATATATTTCATAGATCTCAACAAAGCTTGCCCGAAGGACCTGTTTCCCTTGCCGCGTATTGATCAGATTGTGGATTCCACTTCAGGCTATGATTTGCTCTCCTTTCTAGATGCATATTCTCGGTATCACCAAATCTTCATGTCCAAGGAAGACGAAGAGAAGACATCGTTCATCACTTCATGTGGTACGTATTGTTTTGTCAGCATGCCATTCGGATTAAAGAGTGCCGGGTCCACTTTTGCCAGGGCACTCGAGATTGGTTTCGAGCCACAGCTGCATAGAAACACTGAAGCTTATATGGATGATATTGTGGTCAAGACCAAGGATAGAGCCACCCTTTTACAGGATTTGGAGGAGACATTTGCTAATCCGCGGAAGATCAACCTGAAGCTCAACCCGGAGAAGTGTGTGTTTGGTGTTCCCTCTGTCAAGCTGCTTGGGTTCTTTGTGTCCCATCAGGAGATCGAAGCCAACCCTGATAAGTTTAAACCTATCAAGTGGATCCAAGCACCAAGGACAGTCAAGGATGTGAAGCGTCTGGTAGGGTGTGTTGCCGCGCCAAGATTCATTTCTAAGTCTGCCGAGCGCGCCCTGTCGTTCTTCAAAATTTTGAAGAAGGAAGGGCCCATGAAGTGGACTCCAGAGGCAGATGTAGCTTTGCAAGTATTGAAGACCTACTTGTCCTCTGTGCCCACCTTGGTTGCTCCCAAACCGTAAGAGCCGTTGCTGCTATACTTAGCGGCAACCAATCAAGTGGTTAGCGTGGCCTTGGTGGCGTAGCGGGAAGTGGATGAAGTAGAGAGTGAGCAAGGACCAGCAGACCCAGAGAAGGATCAAGGCAGTGATGAACACGACAGCGAGAGAAACCCCAAGGACGTGGCAAGGAAGAAAGTGGTGGAGCGCCCAGTGCACTTCGTCAGCTCCTTACTACAAGGGGCTAGATCGAGGTACTCTGGCATGCCAAAGTTGATCTTTGGTCTCATCACGGCCTCAAGGAAACTATGCCACTACGTCCAAGCCCACGACATTACGGTTGTCACTCGTTTCCCGTTGCAAAGGATACTCCGAACCATGAGTCTACCAGCAGAATAGTGGAGTGGGCTTTGTAGTTATCCAGTTTTGGTTTGAAGTTTGAGAGCAGGACAACTATCCAAAGCAGGGCATTGGCAGAGTTCATTACACAATGGACGCCAACCCCTGATGAGGAAGTGCCAGACACAGTTATCCCCACCAAGAAATTGCCCTAAGAATGGATTATGTATTTTGATGGTGCCTTTTCCATGCAAGGTGCAGGAGCTGGCGTGCTTCTTGTCGCCCCCTCCGGGGAGCACTTGAAGTACGTCGCCCAGATGCATTTTTCATGAGAACAGGCAACCAAGAATACAACAGAGTATGAAGGGCTCCTTTCCGGGCTCAAGATTGACTTAGAATTGGAAATTAAGAAGCTGATCATTCGAGGAGATTCACAGCTCGTGGTGAGACAAGTCAACAAGGATTACCAAAGTCCATTGATGGAGGCATACGTCGAGGAAGTGAGAAGATTGGAGGAACGCTTTCATGGATTGCAAATAGAGCACATACCCCTTGCGGGAAAGAACATAGCTGATCATCTGTCGAAGTGTACTACGCAGAAGCTTCCTGTGGACCCAGGGACTTTTGTTCTCCATCTTACTCAACCCTCTGTATCCCCAGCAACAATGGCCCGAAGAAGGAGAAAATTGGACTCCAGTAAGCCTCTCCCGGTAGAGCCGTCCACTCCAGGCAAAGACCTTGCCGGAAACAACTCCTCGCTACCTGCCGGACCGCACCCTCTAGCCGGGCCCATGGTCCCCGCGAACAAGGAATGTGCCCCTACAGTTGAGGAGGTGCCGCTAGTCCTTGTTGCCGAGCCCCAGGCTCCAACTTGGGTAAGGCACATAGTCCACTTCCTCAAAACCGGAGAGCTTCTCGGCGACCAAGATGAAGCCGAAAGAGTAGCCCGAAGGGCCAGTATGTATCAGTTTGTCAATGACACTGTAACATCCCGATTCTCAGAACATTTTAGAAAAAGTTTTATTAAAATTAGGGCAAGAAAATTTTTGTTTGTTTTATTTGGTAACGAAGCTTAAATTAGACTTTTATAATTTGGAGTATTTAATTTGAACTAATATCGACTTAAATTAAATTTGAGTTTTGTTGTTTCTTTTAGTTGGGTTTTATTTTGGTCTTAAGCATATTTAAATATGCGGGTCTGTGTTTTCTTTGATTTCTAAGTTCGTGATATTTATTTGAGATTCTTTTTCATCACTAGATTTTCCTCTTAGGAAAATCAATTTGTTTTCCTCTCTCAAACTTTGTACCAAATTCCCGTGGACAGTATGTCTTTCCTCTCTCTTCCCTGTGTTAAGCCCACCTATATTTTTCTCACACCCGAATGGGCCAAAGGCCAACTTTTCCTTTCTTCTTTCTCTCCCACTTGGACCAAGGCCAAACTGGGCCAATACCCAGCCAAGCGAGCGCCTCCACTTCTCTCCCTCTATACGTTTCAATCTACAGAAGAGAAACAGAAACCTACATGTACAAAGAGAAAAAGCACACACATGAAATGGCAACAGTCATGGACTCATGGTTGCCTCCTCCTTAATTCCCTCTCCTTGACTCCCCCCTTGCCTTATCCCTCTCCACTTGCCATCTTCCAAGCGCCAGTCTCAACTTCTTCATCTCCTCCTCCACTCACATACACGCACACCACTACAGAAGGAAACGTACTGCCATGAAGAAACCTCTTCTCTAATTCCCTTCAACTCTCCATTGGTTCCAAACCTGCTAGTACATATAGGTGCGCCCCAACCTCCACTTCCATTCCTGCAGCAACCCATGCCCTCTTTGTTCCTGATTCTACCAAGAACTCCCTCCAAAGGAATGGTGCTCCATGCACGCCGACGCTTGATTCTGATGACATAGGCCATCTTCATCAGCACCCTTGCTCCCTGAAGTTCCTCTCCACACCACGGGTCTATTCAGATAAGAAGGAATGTGATCCGTCTATCACACGGAAAGAATTTTACATGTCCGTCCATACTATTCATCGAGTTCGTCGCGCTTGATGAGCCTCTCTCCAATTTTTTTTGCGCTCGTTCTAAACATCACTACTAGTATTCCCTAGACATCTTACTCCATCCATTTGTCGTTGTTGGGTCACGCGCACGATGGAGCCGTGCCGCTACTACTACTTGGGGTGTTGTCGCCATTGCTAGAGAGACTCCACCATGTTCATCTTCTTCTCATCGCGTGCAGGAGCATGCCAACGTCTTCTACCGCACCATTGGTTAACTACATCGATGGTGCATCAAGAACTTCAACATCTTATCATGGCATCGTCCTCTTAAACTCTGTTTGGTGAGCCATCATTCTACTCCGTTTGCATACGTGCTTTACTTTGTCCATCCTATACCCTAGACATCATAGCTTCACCTATTTTTGTCGTTGGGTGCGTAGATGACTTTCGTCGCCATGAAATGGGGGAATTACCATTTTTTGTATGTCGGTTGATCTCTAACCTAGTATGCGAAATGTTTTAAATAATCCTAGGAACACTGCGGTTGTTTTACTTTTTAGTTTAGCATATATGACTATCAATATTTTATTTCCGTACGTTCTTGATATGCCTAAGAATGCAGGGCGTTCACCTCATAATTTTTGGTGTGCCATGTGACTTGCTTGATTGATTTGTTCTACCAATTATAGTTATTAATAATTGTTGAACAAGTTGTTTCATGAGATTTTTTCTTTCATCCACTATATGGTTGTGATATGCATATGTATATGTTTTTGCAAATTATTACCATGAGTAGGTTTATGTAGAGTTACTAACCTCTGCGTGATTATGCAATACCTAATGTTTTGAATGTTTTCATTTTTTAGAATGAATATATCTTAGATACTGCTTATATATTCATTTTCATCCATGCCGCATGTTTGTTTTATTTGCAATTATGCCATGTCTATGAAAGATGTTTATATATTTTTAGTAGGTGTTATTGGATATTATTTTTATGCTAGATTTCGAATGACGTGCCTTATTGTTTGGATATGAGTACATTGTAGTTCATAGCATAGAATATTATGGGCTAGTTGTTCCTTTTATTTTATACATGTGTGCTATACAAGATTGCATAGATAGTTGCTTTATGCAATCATTTAGTTTTGTATTGCTATATATAACTTATTCTTGCAAAATAGAATTTAGTTTATTTCATCTTGGTAATTATCATGTGTGATCACTTACCTTAGTTTATTACCTTGCCATGCTAGAACTTGTTCAAATGTTCAATGCATGTTTTATTGTATGATTTCCATGTGTTATAACATTGCTAGGATTTATGATATGATGGTGTATATTGTTAGACTTTGCTTAGTAGACATACATGCTAGTTGTGTATGATTCCATCTTGCTTGGCCAATACCATTCCAGATGTTGTGACAAATGTAGCTAGATGATAGTGCGTGTATCAATTCATGTTATGGAACATTCCTGCTTATGTAGCTTATGTCTTTACAAGTGTAAGTTGTACTTGCTAGAAATGCATGTTGTCTCTGTTATTCATGCTATGATATTTCATTGCTTGATTTGGTGGATGCCATGATCTATTTGTTTACTTGCCTACAAGCTTAGTTTGCTTCCTCGATGTGCTTATATGTCACAACTAGAATGTATGGTGGTGTGCTATTGCCATACTTGATAGTCGTGTTAGTTGATATCAACTAAGTTATCTCATAGTTATGAGGTGTATTCTATTAGTAGCATATTTTGGCATCTTGTGTGATGATCACCCATGCTTAGCATCATATCGGGTTTATCTTACTATTGCATTTGTTGTGTGCATGTCCTATGTCATATCTATTATATCTATTTGTTGCATTGTTCTATGTCTAGCCACCATCATGCAAGTGATCTTTCATGTCTTATGAAGTTCTATGTGTTATAGTTGCCTAGTTTAGTTCTTTCTTGTAGATGTTTAACTTCATTACATCTTGGCCTTATGAGTGCTTTAATACTTGTTGCTATGACTCTTATACTTAGGGCGAGTCATATGGCATGTCAGTAGAGTTGTGATTTGATCACACACTCAGTGTGTATCATGCTCTATTATTGCAAGCATGTGGTGATAATATTGCTGGTGGTGGTCATTAGTATTAGTTTTTTTTATTATTAAGACCATGTCCCAGTTTAGTATCTTCTCATGATCACTCGTATGTCTGACACTTGTGTTATTTATTAAGACCTCTAGTTATTGTCCATTAACATGCCTTGTATGATGTGCATCTTACTATTAATGGTTTGATTATCTTTCACCTTACTGTTAGTTTGGCTTTTGTTGTGGAATGCTTGTTATTAGATGCTTGGTGGATTCATATCCTTTAGTTAAGGTTTGACTATTATAAATGTTTAGAGTTATCTAAATATTTATTTGTGGTTGATTATCGCTCTAAATCATATCATGTCTAGGATAGTTGTTCATCCTTTTGTTCCATGTGCTGTATAGTTTCTTGTTAATTGTTTGACAAATGAATTGATTTGATGTTATGTGCTTGGACCTATTTTATTTTAATAATGATTTAGGTATAGACCTAGATCAATTCAATTCATGTTGATCAATGGTGTTTGATTGCTTAACTAGTATTGTTTGTAATGTTGGTTTGGTTGTCAACACTTTCTTATGAATGATTATATAGTAGATGTATATGTTTGGTTGCAATTGACCATTATAAATATTTAGACTCTATTAAGCTAAATATTTATCATGGTTAACTTTTACCTTTATCATGTCATGTTGAGTTGGTGTAGTTAAAATGCATAGGATGGTTCCATTCCACGAGTGTTGATGTCAATGTGTTTGTTATATGGTAGTTTTCTACATAGTTAGTCGAGATGTGTGGTGGGCACTACTAGTTCATAACAGAACTTTAGTCTTGATCGCAAAGCCTTCCTTAACCGTGTCAACCTACCCTTGTCCTTTCGTGGAATCCTATCTCTTACCTTCCTACCATGCTACCTTGTTCTGGAATATCCATGTTGATCAATATCTTATACATCAACTCTTAATTTGGTTTCGATTTGGATTTACTATTACTTTGGTATTTATTGTTTGTCTTTTGCTATCATTACGACGAGTAGGGAGTGACGACGATGTTGGACATGGACAGAAACAGGTTACCGAAGAAGGACTCAACAACGAAGGCATGCCTCCTTCTTTGATCATACTTATCCTATGGTTTACAAAACTGCATTGAGTTTTATTGTTTTATGTGCATGCTATTCTCAAGTCTTGTAGCTAGCGTGTCGATTGACACATTACCTTGATCCGCTTGTCGCCTATTTACTTGACACCTGAGTAGAAGTATATGGTTCTGGTAGAGTAGAAATGCTTAGCCATTCTTATCACCCTATAGGTTCCTTGTTGAATGATAGTTGAAACATAACGCTGAGCTAGGCCAGTTGGCCCTTGTTGACCTTCTTTATCCTCTTCTACTCTGGGTGAAACTTACCATCTGAATCATATGAATACTGGTGCGGGCGATAACTGAAGCAAGGATTGAAGGAGCGATTGGCCGCCCTTCATGAGTTGAAGGGGGCAATCTGTCATCTGTGCCGCTTAAGGCCTAATAAGTCTTGGATTTGAAGATTGTGATAACAGTACAGCCAGATGCTATATGGGCAACGGCTTGGTCAAGTAAGCTAGTCAGCCTTAGGTGTCGATGTCGTCATACCGGAGATGGGATAGTTGTCTTGCAAGGAGTATCCTCGGCACAGATAGGGGGACCGATTTGAGGACGTACTCTCAGTTCCGTGCGCCAGACCCGGTGGGCATGTCACATCTTTGGGCGATCTAGTCCAAAGACCTCGTCACAATCTCCTTAGCGGTATACCAAATGGTGTACTATACCAACGGCCACTGGTGGCATCAAGAAGAGATTGTATCATGTGGGTAAAGTGTACAACCTCTGCAAAGTGTAAAACTATTCGAACAGCCGTGTCCACGGTCATGGACGACACATGAATCTTTCTTGACTTACAGGACCTATCTTGCTTATTCCCTCTTTACCCCTATTCTTGGAACCTATGCAGAGTATGAGTTGATCAAGGATCCTCAATTTGATGGAAGTTATTCTAGAGATAAAACATGTTTTTCATCCAACTGCTATATTTGTCAAACAAAATTAGCTTTTATGCAAATGAGCCATACAGCCTTCCGTGAAGCCACATGTAGCTATTTGGTCCTTCCCGAGGGAGGCATGTTGACTATGTAATGTACTCATGGCAATGATTTTGTTGACAACAGAGTTCCATGAAGATGAAGGTGATGACTACGACTACTATGACGATCCATAGGAGTGAGGTCATGTGGACTACATCGACTGCCTGTGGCTGAGATGGAGTCGCTATGCAATTTTACTTTCCGCTGTTATCTCTATGTAATAAATGTCATTAGACATTTCCCTATGTATGCCTTGTGGCAAGATTTATTAAACTTGTAATATATTTGTGCATTGTGCAATGATACCATTTCGGTGTGTTGTCAACAATGATCCTGGGGTTGACAAATATACACAGGAGGGTCGGGAAGTTAATTCCGGGTTCTCACACACACTCTATACGCAAGGAGGTGCAACAGTGTGAAATTGAAGTGTGTCTGTCGGGAAGAAGGAAAGGAACTGTTGGCTGAGATGCACAAAGGCATGTGCGGCTCCCACATTGCATCAAGGGCAGTGGATGGGAAAGCATTCCGGCAAGGATTCTATTGGCCCACATTCCTCCAAGATGCGGTTAGCTAGTCACCAAGTGTGAAGCCTGCTAGTTCCATTCCAAGAACATCCACCTGCCTGCCCATGCTCTTCATACAATCCCTTTGTCAAGGCCATTTTTGGTCTGGGGGCTCGATATCCTCGGCCCTTCCCCCCAAGCAATTGGGGGCTTTGAATTCTTGTTCGTTCCTATAGACAAGTTTACAAAGTGGCCGGAAGTGACTGCCGTGAGAAAGGTGACTACTCAGTCAGCTATCAAGTTCTTGAAAGAATTGGTTTGCCGTTTTGGAGTCCCAGCAAGGATCATTACTGTACAAAACTTTGTTGACCGACCATCGGCTTCCACCTCCTCGGCCAGTAGCCGAGGAGTGTTTGTCTTACTTTATACGGCCTTTATGAGGGCAAAGATTTATGACAAACAAGGCAATCTGGGCATACGGTTTTATAAACAAAGGTAAGTAGAGAGATATGTTATATTACTGTTTAACACAAGAAATGTCTTCCAAAGAAAATAGTCCCGCTATCGGTTCCTTTCTTTGGGTTGTCATGCTAAGCATGATCATGAAACCTTAGCTCCAATGTAAGAGCAAAATATCGAGGATTTAGTTTGGGAGGCCCCTGGTATTGTTCGGCGACAGTCGAGGTCAAGCCATAAACACTTCAGCCATTGTTATGAATGGCCCATCATTTAACACTGTCATCGGATCGCTGACCAATTTACGCTTATTGTGGCAGTCAGTATCGGTGTCAAAACCGGCGGATCTCGGGTAGGGGGTCCCGAACTGTGCGTCTAGGCCGGATGGTAACGGGAGGCAAGGGACACGAAGTTTTACCCAGGTTCGGGCCCTCTTGTTGGAGGTAAAACCCTACGTCCTACTTGATTAATATTGATGATATGGGTAGTACAAGAGTAGATCTACCACGAGATCGAAGAGGCTAAACCCTAGAAGCTAGCCTATGGTATGATTGTTGTTCTGTATGTTGTCCTACGGACTAAAACCCTCCGGTTTATATAGACACCGGAGAGGGTTAGGGTTACACAAAGTCGGTTACAATGGTAGGAGATCTACATATCCGTATCGCCAAGGAAAGTCCCTTCCGGACACGGGACGAAGTCTTCAATCTTGTATCTTCATAGTCCAGGAGTCCGGCTGAAGGTATAGTCCGGCCATCTGGACACCCCCTAATCCAGGACTCCCTCAGTAGCCCCTGAACCAGGCTTCAATGATGACGAGTCCGGCGCGCAGATTGTCTTCGGCATTGCAAGGCGGGTTCCTCCTCCAAGTACTTCATAGAAGATTTTGAACACAAAGATAGTGTCCGGCTCTGCAAAATATGTTTCCACATATTGCCATAGAGAGAATAATATTTACACAAATCTAATCTGCTGACGTATTCCATAGTGTGACGCACCACGGCCAATCCTTTATTCGAATCCTTTTATTATCCCACCTTGGCGCGTCATGCGAGGCGGTTTCCTTGGCACGTCTTGTTAAAACAGAGATCGTGTCCCCTTATTCCGGGATTCTCATCAATACGGGCATGGGTAACCCAACCGCTTCTAGGACTCCTAGACTATAGGCAAGTCCAAACGACCATGGAGAGGACGCTTGATATTCACCTTCTTTATAAAGGGACAAGGCTTTTATTTTTTCCCTCCCGTGCTCGATCGAATCCTTCCCCCACCTCAAGCTCAAACACCCAAAGTTCAGGTCTGGTGCTCCGAACCTTCAATCATGTCTGGATGTAGCCTTCAAGGCTGATGGGTGCCTTCCTCCGTCACGAAAGAAGACATCAAAAAGTTGAGGGAGGCCAGATATCTGACCGCCGAGGTTTTGCATCGGCTGCCTGCCCGAGGGCAGGCCGTCCCCTCCCCCGAACCCAACGAGAATGTCGTGTTCGTCTCCCACTTCCTCCGAGGTCTAGGACTTGCTATGGATCCTTTCGTCAGGGGTTTGATGTTTTATTACGGGCTAGATTTCCATGATCTATCTCCGGGATCCTTTCTTCGTATCACGACATTTATTGTCGTGTGTGAGGCCTTCCTCTGGGTTACCCCTCACTTTGGCCTGTGGCTCAAGACCTTTAAAGTAAAGCCGAATATGATCGAGGGGCAACATGCAGCGTGTGGAGGTGCCTCAATATGCAAGATGACGGGAGCTCCATGGCCCAAAGGTTCCATTCCAGAGATGTCTGAATTGTGGCAACAGGAGTGGTTCTACATCACGGCTCCTAGAAGTGCCAAGTGGGCGGCCGCCCCTGTTTTCCGCTCAGGCCCTCCACCACAACTGATGTCATGGATCAGCAGAGGTCTGAGCTGGGGTCCAGCCAAGGACGTGCCTATACTGCAAAACCCGCATTCGAGATCTCTTCAATGGAGATTTTAGATTGGTTGTGGTAATACAACTTATGCTGGTTCGTCAAGTCCAGCCTTGCAAACGCCGGCCCCTTCGCTTGTGGGAGTTCAATCCCGAGGGACCGCGTGTCATTCAAAGTTTCCTCGTCCTGACGCACGAGGAGATGTACAAGTCATTCTTTGGACCTCGGGTAGAGTGTCCGGAAATCACCGAGGACGTGGGCCTGAGCAGTAACCGCGCCGCCGAATAGGTAAGGAATCTTCCGGCCGAACATACTATCTCTCATTTGTTACGAAGTTATTTCTGAGAGTTCGCTTTTTGACAAGGACTGGCTAACAAAGGCGAAGTTGATTCGGTGTTCAGCCCCCCTCCCTGAGGGTTTGGACAATCCGGTATTGGAAAAGATGCTCCAGGTCGCACCTTGCCCGGAGCCCTTGAAGGAAGATACTGGGGAGGATAAAATGGGCGGACGCGGGCCCCCAACGCTGCCCATTCTAGTCGAGGGAGCGAGCGTCTCCATGAAGGAAGACGACCGGAGGAGGAAAAGGACTGCGCTCGGGGATTCGGAAGCGGAAGCTCCCAAACGGGAGAAGAAGTTTCCCATAGAGGGTCCTACCTTGGGGGTGCTTTTGCCGCACAAAGTCCGCGGGGGGATCAATTCTCTAGCGAGTCGTAAGTGACCCGAGATACTTTAATAGTATAGGTATGCCATCTTTTTCTTTTGAGAAAATAACCACCGCATATATATTTGCAGTTCGAGCCTTAGCCCCTATCAAATGAGCTCGTCTTCAGGGGATCTTCTTCCAGAGATGATGGAGAGCGAAATGCCTCCTCCGGACTCCTCCGCTCCGGAAGCGGGCGACCCTGAAGTGTCGTCGCGGAGGGCCTCTCCGAGTCCGGTGAGGCCAGAAGATAATCCCATTGACCCCCAAAGCTCCCAGTGTCCGGCTCCCGAAGAGAGCGGAAAAAAGAGTCCGGTACCGTCTGGTGTGCGATCGGATGTTCTGAGGGAGTTGATGGGGCGAGCGGCCATCTCAGAGAACACCGTGTGCTGATGAATACGGTGATGGAGAGAATCTCGTCCGCCTAAAGCGGATTGCATGAAGCTTTTATGAGTCTACTGACAGGATTTGAGGTACGTAAAATAATGTATGATAGTCCTACACATGCTAGGTGTGCCCTGTGTAGATATTAGCCCCTGAGACTCTGGTTGTCGTCAGAAATGACGACGAACAGAGGATCATATTCCCAGGTAATAACCATACTGCCTCTATGTGCAGGTGATGGAAGCTCCGGTTGCTAGCCGGACTAGCGAGTTTTCCCATTTAAAACGGCAGTTGGATGCGGCAGACGCTGACATCAAGCTTGTTAACAAAAGGCTTGACGAGGCACAGGGTAAGTGTCATTATCTGGTGAATGCCACATAGTAAGAGTAGCAAGATGCTAGTATCTTTAATATGTTGTGACTGCAGATGGAGCTGCCACTGTTGAAGCCTTGGGGGCAGAACTTGCCCGAGACAAAGAACAAGCGAGGTTTGGTAATGCGGCTGCTTTGAAGGCGGCCGAAGAGTTCAAAGCCGAGAAGGCCGCGCATGGCGGGAGCCGAGATAATATGGCCAAGATGGCCATAGAATTAAAAGCCGCCGCCGACCGTTGTCGGGTTCTTGAAAAGGAAAACCTAGCGAAGGCATCGGACCTTGAGAAGGCTGCTGCGACGAGAAAAGACATCCGCTCTACTATGAGGGCGAAGGAGGAGCTGCGGGAAGCCGGGGATATTGTAGCTGGGAAATCCTTTATGTTGCGGAGGAAGTTCGGAGATCCACGGTATGCCTCTCTGAATTGGCTGTGGAGTTCGGAGGATGTGTATATGGATTTGGCGGCGAGCGCTGCCGATGCGGCCAAGTACTTCCAGGGTCAGACGGACCGTGAAGTGGACCAGCTGCTTTGGACACAATTCCATTCTCCCGAGCGTCCGCTTTCATTGACTGACCAATTAGTCGAATGGGCCGAACTGAATAGGTTGTCTGGACTCGCCATGAGGTCTGTTGTGGATCAGCTGTAATGCCCTCGATGCGGCTATATCTCCCACGTGTCGAAGCACGACTTAGAGGCATAACCGCATTGAAAGCAATGTCGCAAGTGAGGTGATCTTCACACAACCCATGTAATACATAAGGGAAAGAGATACATAGTTGGCTTACAATCGCCACTTCACACAATTAGATGAATAAAGCATTACAACATCCAAAACAAACAAGGTCCGACTACGAAACCAAAATAAAAGAAGAACCCCAAATGCGAAAAGGTCCTCGATCGACCCCAACTGGGCTCCACTACTGATCAACTAGAACGGAACAACACAAAGGACAAGATCTTCATCGAGCTCCTCCTGAGCTTGGTTGCGTCATCTGCACTGACTCATCGGCACCTGCAAACTGGTTTTAGAAGTATCTATGAGCCACGGGGACTCAGCAATCTCGCACCCTCGCGATCAAGACTATTTAAGCTTATGGGTAAGGTAAAGGTATGAGGTGGACCTACAGCAAGCGACTAGCATATATGGTGGCTAACATACGTCAAGCATAACTCCAACAACCGTGTTCACTTCCCGGACTCCACCGGAAAGAGACCATCACGGTTACACACGCAGTTGATGTATTTTAATTAAGGTCAACTTCAGGTTTTCTACAACCAGACATTAACAAATTCCCATCTGCCCATAACCGCGGGCATGGCTTTCGAAAGTTCAAATCCCTGCAGGGGTGTCCCAACTTAGCCCATGACAAGCTCTCACGGTCAACGAAGGATATTCCTTCTAGCAGGAAGACCCGATCAGACTCGGAATCCCGGTTACAAGACATTTCGATAATGGTAAAACAAGACTACCAACACTGCCCGAATGTGCCGACAAATCCCGATAGGAGCTGCACATATCTCGTTCTCAGGGCACACTCAGATGAGTACTATGTACAACTAAAACCAGCCCTCGAGTTTCCCCGAGGTGGCGCTGCAAGTGGCTCTGTTTGGACCAACACTCAGAGGAGCACTGGCCCGGGGGGGTTAAAATAATGATGACCCTTGAGTCTGCAGAACCCAAGGGAAAGAAAAGGCTAGGTGGCGAATGGTAAAACCAATGTTGGGCATTGCTGGAAGAGTTTTATTCAAGGCGAACTGTCAAGGGGTTCCCATTATCACCTAACCGCGTAAGGAACGCAAAAATCTGGGAACATAACACCGATATGACGGAAACTAGGGCGGCAAGAGTGGAACAAAACACCAGGCATAAGGCCGAGCCTTCCACCATTTACCAAGTATATAGATGCATTAATTAAATAAGATATATTGTGATATCCGAACAAGTAAACATGTTCCAACAAGGAACAACATCTCCATGTTCCAACAAGGAACAAACTTCAATCTTCACCTGCAACTAACAACGCTATAAGAGGGGCTGAGCAAAGCGGTAACATAGCCAATCAACGGTTTGCTAGGACAAGGTGGGTTAGCGGCTTGGTTCAACAAAATAGGAGGCATGATAAGCAAGTGGTAGGTATCGCGGCATAGGCATAGCAAAAGAGCGAGCATCTAGCAAAGCAAAGATAGAAGTGATTTCGAGGGTATGATCATCTTGCCTGAGATCCCGCAAGGAATAAGAACGAGTCCATGATGAAGATAAACGGACATAGACGAACAGGTCCTCACAAATGCGACGTTACCGGTACCGACGCGAAGAAGCGAACACCGGAAAGAAGCACACAACATAGTAAACAACCAACACATGAACATGGTATGATATGCGGGATGCGGTATGCGATGGATATGCATGATTTGCAAGGGAATGAATGAACCTGGCCTCAACTTGGAAGTCCAAGTGTGCCACTGGAAAGGTGAGATGATTTCTCTTGAAAACGATATAAAGAACGCCGGAATCGGAGACACGGTTTAGAAATGGCAAGCAATTCAAATATGGCACCGGTCTGCGATATACAGCAAGTAGCCATCTAAATGCAACAAGATAATTATGCTACAGCACTCAAACATGGCAACAAAATACATGGTAAGGATCCACTCATAATGCTTGACAAAAGATGAACACTGAGCTACGGCCAATTCAACCATTAACAGGTTCAAACAAGCATGCCAAAACTGCAAACGGTAAACAGATTTCTACCTTGAGCCAAAAGGGATCAGAAAATTAACACTAGTCTGGAATTTCAGATCAGGTAGCACACTTTGAAGCCATAAAACTATATGCTACAGGAACCTAACATGGCAAAGTAAGGCATGGCATGGAGCTACTCAAAGAGCTTAACAAAAGTCCCTTAGTGACCTTGAGCCAAAAGGGATCAGAAAATACAATTGCAAGCATGTGAACATGGCAAAAATATAATCAGATCACAGACTGGAGCATGCAAATCAGATATCAAGTAGGCATGTTTACGAGCTCGATGCACTCACTACAGAGCAAGGCATGACAAAATAAGCAAACACCCATCAATAATACATATTATATAAGCTAGACATGGCAAGAACAACAACATAGCATGCACGGATCAACTACAACATCCTCAGCAAAATCGCTAACAAGTAGACAATCTTCCCAGATTCACGAAATAGCAAAAGTCGAGCTCGACTGACTCAAGCTAGGTTGCTCCATAATTGTAAACAAAGACATGGATGGATAGAGCACTACAAGATTAACAAATCATCCTTATTGATCATCCTCAAAAAAGGCACGGATCACTAGGAAACAACATGAACATATGGCATATTGATAAAAACAGATCAAAGACTGTGTGGAATTCAAAGTCCCTGAAATCAGCATTAATGAATGCACTACTTTGCAAGCTTGTGCTAGTCACCACACACATCATGAAAATACATGGATAGCACCACTGGAAATATGGCATGCCATATAACAAAACTCGTGTAGAGCTCACGGGCATATCATGCACACATTAATCATGACAAAAATGACAAATAGCTATCTGATGCAGTAGATCTGACAATTTAACTCAAATAGCACTCTTCCAACAGCATTTCAGGCATCAAGATGAACTCAAATGAAAATGATGCAATGAGATGAAATGATGCACTCCCTGAGACGAACATTTTGATATTCTATATGCTCAAATCGGAGTTACGGATGCGGAGTTACGACATGATGAATATGGGCATATGAAACATGGAAATCTCGGGGACTTAGTGAAATTTTACCCCGCGGGAAAAGTCAACCCGGGACGAGGAGATCCGGGAGGGGGTGGATCCGGTCCGGGATGGTGCCGTTTGGTTCGTCTCCTGGTGGATCTCATCCATCATCGTCTCCGGCGAGCTCGAGGAAGTCCGGCGAGGTCGGAGTTGGCCGGAGTTGGCGGTTCGGGACCGGATCTGGCCGGATCCGGCCGGATCACGACGAGGGCGGCGCGGGGAGGCAGCCTTCGGGCTTGGGCGGCGCGAGGAAGCTTGGCGGCGGGCGGCGCTTGCGCGGTGGCGTGGAGTTGCTCCGGCGGAGCTTGCCGGCGCGGGCCGGTGAAGGCGGCGGCGGTGAAGAGGCGGCACGGCGCGGCAGTGACGTGGCGGCGCAGCGAGGAGTGGAGCCGAGCGGCGAGCGGGCTCCTCCGCGGGAGGCGGTGGCGGCGGGCCGCGACTCCGGCGGGCGGCTGCTGGCGGCGGCGAGCACGAAGGGGCGCGGTGGCGAGGCAGTCAACGCCGGCGAGGGAGACGCGGGAGCGGGCGCGGCCTCCCGCGGGGAGGCGGCGGCGAGATGGGCCCGTGCGGGCCCCGGATGGGCTCCGCGGGCCGCGGCGGCGGTGGGACGACGGCGGGACAGGTGGCGTGCTCTGGTTCGCCGGGAAAAATTGGGCGGACATGTCCAGCCCGGTCGGACACGTCCGGCGGCTGGAGGAGGGAGGAGACTAGGGTTAGGGGTAGGAAAGATCCGAAAATTTCGGGGGAGTGGCCTTTTTATAGATAGGAGGAGCTAGGAAGCTCAAAATGTTGAGCGGTTTTCGGCCACGCGATCGTGATCGAACAACCGAGATGATGGAGAAGGTTTAGGTGGGTTTTGGGACAAAATGGAAGGGTGTTGGGCTGCAACACACACGAGGCCTTCTCGGTCCCTCGGTTAACCGCTGGAGCATCAAACGAAGTCGAAATGGCACGAAACTTGACAGGCGGTCTACCGGTAGTAAACCAAGGCCGCTTGGCTAGTCTCGGTCCAATCTGGAAATTTTTAGTCACCAAACACAAGAAGAAAGTAGAAATGACCACCGGAGGAGAACGGAGCGACGGAATGCAAAACGGACAATGAGGAAAATGCTCGGATGCATGAGACGAACATGTATGCAAATGAAATGCACATGATGACATGATATGCAATGCATGACACGCAAGCAATGACAAGGCAACAACAGCGAATAACTGGAGGACACCTGGCACATCGGTCATGGGGCGTCACATCAGCTATGGTCGAAAAGGCCAAAACCGGACAGCTATTTCAGCTTGGTGCAGCAGTTCCTTGACGTGGTGCCGCGCATTAATGCGATGAAGAGGTCGGCGTGCATAGAGGGCTCACGGATGGCCTTTTCCCTTGTTAAAGCATACTGGGCGGAGATGGATGCTATCGCTGTTGCAGCGCAGGATTCGGACATAGGTCGAATGGCTGTTGAGCACTACTTTGAAGAAGTTATTAAGGGTGCTCGTTTGATAGAGACCCAGTGCTCAAAAAATATTATGTTTGAGTGATATGTAATATCATTTTAAGCGAAATGCTTTTATAAATTTTATAAGGCTATTTTTATACTTTTGCCTCAAAGTAATATGATGCCTCCTGGGCGGCGGTTTATGTATACATGTGTATAACCTGAAAGATTGCAGCTGTCGGCTTCAACCCCCACGCATATAATGCGGAGGTGCTCGCAAAAAACACGCGTTCACACTTAACCCAACGTCTTGGTCGTATTAAGGAGGTGATAGCGGAGCGAGCGAGGCAACCGGACTATAATGCTTTAGCACTTTCACTTAGCCATAGGAGTTTGACAGTGGGGCTACTAGATAGCCCCTGGTGGCTCCGCACTCTCCCGATCCCGGGGTGCGTACATGCCTGGCCGGAAAACGGCCCTTCGTTAAGGCGGAGGAATTCTAACATTCCAATAGGTCATCAAGTGGTTGACCAGTCTCACGCTATATCATGACAGTCAGTTTTCGGCTTTCTCTACTGAGGTGCTCGTCCGGATGAACCAGGGCACAATCGCAGTAGTTCTCCTGGTGCTACCTTAGCCGGTAAAGCGGAACGTAAGGCACCAAAACACAAGAGCCGGGCAAACCCAACATTTGACCAAAGACAATGATTCGGAGCTGATGCATATAGGGCCAAACTCGCGACGCCGAACACTCCCTAAGGTATTCGGTCTTTGTGGTATAAACCGGGCCTGAATAATGGCCTTTGTAAGAAGCCCCTTGTGTCTAGGTACGTGCATTGTTCTGGCGTGGCCACATGCCAAGACGTCAGCATACTTCTCAACGGTGGATATGTATCAACAAGAGATAGTAAGAAAGGTTTACGTAGGGTCTTAATCTAAAAAGAATCCTTGGAGCGGGTCCCTGCTGCACGTCTGCACCTGTGTCTCCATTGTGCCGCATCCTGGACGGGTGTAGCACGATGATCGTCTATAAAAGAGAGGAATTTAGGTGAAAAAGTTGTCGTGCAAAAAGATTGTTTTTAAAGAAACCATGTATAATTCAAGATGAGAAGAAATTGCCACTTGTCTGCACGCGTTGAGCCCCTTGTATTGACAAATAGGGGTGTGACCTTTTATTCGGTATAAATAGCGGCGCCGGACTTGATTAGTTGTGTCTGAGGTCTTGACGACCTATTGGATGCTTTCGCTGGTCCGGGCGCCTTTAGTGTGCGGCTGCCAAGGCAGCCGCACTCTCTTCGGCGCGCAGAGATCGCTTGATACTTCCGTTCACTGAAATGATGCCACGTGGACCAGGCATCTTGAGTGTGAGGGAGGCGTACTGTGGTATTGTGTTAAAGCGAGCGAAAGCTTCATGTCCGAGCAGTGCTTGATAGCCACTTTGGAACGGAGCGATGTGGAAGGTTAAATGCTCGTGACGGAAGTTATAGGGGGAGCCGAATATAACTTGTAGTAGGAGGGATCCCGTACAACGAGCCCCTGGTCCTGGCGTTACTCCTTTAAAGGTAGTATTACTATGGCGAATTTTTGTTGGGTCTAACCCCATCTCGCGGATTGTATCCTAATATATTAGGTTTAGATTGCTGCCACCGTCCATCAAGAGTCGTGTGAAGTGATATCCGCCAATTACTGGGTCTAATACCAGGGCAGCCCATCATGCGCGTCGGATACTTCCTGAGTAATCGCGATGGTCGAAAGTGATCGGTTGAGACGACTAATGGCAGGACTTCGCGGTGACAGGCACTTGGGTATATTTTCCTGGGAGTGCCGCGTTGTTTTTTCCCTTGATCATGTGTAACACGTTTACTATTTTGACTTATGGTGGAAATTTCTTTTGTTCCCCAGTGTCTTGCTTGGGAGGCTCGTCCTCGTCTTCACTTGGTGTATCCTCCCCCTTGTGTACGGCGTTGAGCTTGCCGGACTGCTTGAAGACCCAACATTCTTTGTGGATATGATTAGCAGGATTACCAGGGGTACTATGGATCTGACATACTTGGTCCAGAATTTTCTTGAGGCTGGACAGTTCATCCCTGGTGCCTTTAGAGGGCGGCTTTTCACCTGGCCGAGAGCTTTTGAATCCGGCGTTTACTGTCGTGCCCTTCGTGCTGTCTTCTTTATTCCGGCGTTTGTTATTGCTATTGTGCCATGGTTTCCCGTTTCCATCTCTAACTTCAGAATTACTAGGGTCGCTGGTGCTGCATCTGGCTAGCCAGCTGTCCTCACCTGCGCAAAAGCGGGTCATGAGGCTTGTTAATGCGGCCATCGTTCTCGGCTTATTTTGGCCGAGGTCTCTGGCGAGCCATTCGTCACGGACGCTATGCTTAAAAGCTGCCAAGGCTTCGGTGTCCGGACAGTCGACAATCTGGTTCTTTTTAGCAAGAAACCTGTTCCAAAGCTTTTGGGCTGACTCTCTGGGCTGTTGAGTTATATGACTCAAATCGTCCGCATACGGAGGTCGGACATAAGTCCCTTGAAAATTTGCCTGAAAGGCGTCTTCGAGCTCTTCCCAACTTCCAATGGAGCTTTCGGGGAGGCCTTTAAGCCAGTGATGAGCTGGCCCTTTGAGCTTGAGGGGTAAGTACTTGATGGCATGGAGATCATCTCCTCAAGCCATATGGATATGAAGGATGTAGTCCTCAATCCAGACCCCAGGGTCTGTTGTTCCTTCGTGTGTTTCTATGTTTACAGGTTTGAATCCCTCTGCAAATTCATGGTCCAGCACCTCATCGGTGAAACATAGGGGGTGTGCGGCACCCCTGTAGCTGGGTGTACCGCGTTGTTCGCATGTTTGTTGTGTTGCATTGTATGCTGGGGCGCGTTTGCGTGGTCCATAGATGGATCTTGTTGCGCCGTCCTTTGGGTGCGAGCCCTCTCATGGGTCGCGTGTTGCATTGTGAGTGGCGTTGTATGCCGCTCTGTGTTGGTAGAGGGGTCGTCTATCCGTCCAGGTCACTGCTTTGATATTTGGTTGTGGGGGGTCTGAGGCCTCCTCATCGAAATCAGGTAGTAGCTTCCGCTTTGGGTAGCTCTTGGAGGTGCGATTATCGCCATACCTCGCTGCTGTGTTGAGTATTTTACTCCATCTGATTTGGAGTGTGTCTTGCGCAGCCTTGAGCCTTTGCTTCTGCTTTTTAAGACTCCTCGCGGTGGCAACAAGCCTTTTACGGGCATTCTGGTGCTCCGGGTGCCTGTCCGGCGTTATGTCGTCCGGACCATTATCCTTGATAGAATTTGTTTGTTCGGTTTGATTATCCGGATTGCCGTTGTCCGGCAGCGGTTTGCCCTGCTCCAGCGATGGGTCTGTGTGATCGTTATTTCTGTCGAGGCAGGATTTGGGGCGGCGCTTGCGTCGCTGCTTTGACTGCTTCTCGAGGGAACAAGCCTTCGGTGTGTCCTTCTGCTCCTCGTCGTCATCTTTTGGTGCGTCCACCATGTATACGTCATATGACGAGGTGGCTTTCCAGGGCCCAATAGGCGCTGGTTCTTCATTGTCTCCTTCATCGGCGTCCATACCGTCGAAGTCTTCAGAGTCGAAGTCGAGCATGTCGGTTAAATCGTCGACAGTGGCTACAAAGTGGGTGGTGGGTGGGCTTTGAATTTCTTCATCGTCCGTATCCCAACCTTGCTGACCGTAGTCCGGCCAGGGCTCTCCTGATAAAGAGAGAGACTTTAGTTTCTTCAGAATATTGCCGAAAGGCGAGTGCTGAAAGATGTCCGCGGCCGTAAACTCCATGATCGGCGCCCAATCGGATTCTATCGGCAGGGGCGCAGAGGGTTCGGAGTCCGGAGAGGAGTCCGGCTCCTGGGAGTCACAAGTCTCGCGGAGTGCGGGGCTGGTGTTCGGCTCGATCGCCATTGGGATTGCAGCCCCCGAGGCGGCGTCCAACCACCCATGGCGCAGTTGGCTCCGAATTAAGGGTCGAAGCCGATGCGGGTGCGGCCTCCAAGGCACTATTCGGCGGCAGAGCTAGATCATGCTCGTCGTGACAGTGCGGGGCGCTCGGCAGTGGCTCGAATCCGTCGAAGATCAAGTCCCCGCGGATGCCAGCCGTGTAGTTTAAACTTCCAAATCTGACCTGACGGCCACGGGCATAGCTTTCGATCTGCTCCACATGGCCAAGTGAATTGGCCCGCAGTGCGAAGCCGCCGAAGACGAAGATCTGTCCGGGGAGGAAGGTCTCTCCCTGGACTGCATCGCTATTGATGATCGTAGGAGCCATCAAGCCTAACGGTGATGACACAGAGGAACTCTCAATGAAAGCACCAAGGTCGGTGTCAAAACCGGCGGATCTCAGGTAGGGGGTCCCGAACTGTGCGTCTAGGCCGGATGGTAACAGGAGGCAAGGGACACGTAGTTTTACCCAGGTTCGGGCCGTCTTGATGGAGGTAAAACCCTACGTCCTGCTTGATTAATATTGATGATATGGGTAGTACAAGAGTAGATCTACCACGAGATCGAAGAGGCTAAACCCTAGAAGCTAGCCTATGGTATGATTGTTGTTTTGTATGTTGTCCTACGGACTAAAACCCTCCGGTTTATATAGACACCGGAGAGGGTTAGGGTTACACAAAGTCGGTTACAATGGTAGGAGATCTACATATCCGTCTTGCCAAGCTTGCCTTCCACGCCAAGGAAAGTCCCTTCCGGACACGGGACGAAGTCTTCAATCTTGTATCTTCATAGTCTAGGAGTCCGGCTGAAGGTATAGTCCGGCCATCCGGACACCCCCTAATCCAGGACTACCTCAGTCAGTTTTCGGCTTTCTCCACTGAGGTGCTTAACCATGTGAGCTGGAAGCACAATCGCAGTGGCTCTCCTTTTGCACACCTAGCCGAACAAAGCGGAACGTAGGAGGCAAGCGCAGGAGCCGGGCAACCCAACTATTGACCGAAGACACAATTCGAAACCGATGCATATATAGCAATATCCGCGAATGTTTTTGCCGAATCTCTAAAGGTGCCCAGCGTTGCACTGCGAGACTTGTGTTGAAAACACACAAGTAGTTTAAAAGTGCCATAAGCTTGGAAAACCAAAAAAACGTCAGTAAAAACTTGACGTCCAAACAAGATCAAGTGTTCGGTGCCAATCTGGAAATTGGACTTTAGAAAAAAAAGTGCTTCTGTCGTGCTTTAACAGGACACATCCTATCTCAAGACTTCAAGCGGGTCAGCCTACGGCTTCAACCTCCTATCCCGAAGGCGGGGTACTTCTCATTAGGCCAGTTTAGCAAACTAAACTCTAGCGGCTTTGAGAGAGAAATTAGGCTCCCCGGCTAGTGACCACACACTTGTGTCGAAAAAAGGAGTGATAAATAATAATAATAATAATAATAAAACTTTGCAACGACTAAGAAGAAGAACACTTATTATAAAATGGCTCAGATAAACTTAAGAGCCCCCAAGTGACTTGGGTAAAAGAATGATTGCATGTACCGAAGTACTTATATCATATCTATGTTCAACCGAACTTTAAACGCGTCTTAACCGACCGTCGGCTTCTCCCTCTTCGGTCAAGGACCGAAAAGTGTTATGTACTCCATCTGTCGAGAATATCGACGGTGTTTCCAATAACCAGGCAATCAGGCCATAAGGTTGTAACAGACAAAGCGCGCTCAGGGAACTTATGCTATATTACTGCAAAGTGTAAGGAGCATCTTCAAAGAAAATAGTACCCCCACCGATACCTTTCTTCGGTGCTCATTATTATTATGAGACTTGTGCAATAGATTTTTCGTACTCATGAGTTCCGTTGTGTGCCGAACATCATTGAAAACTATAAGAGCGCTAGCTTTCGGCTTCACCCAGTCTGAGGTCCGGCTCGGATGACCCGATCGTGACAATAGTAGAGGTGCTCCCTTTACTCCCTAGCCGAACAATCGGGAACTTAGGGGTAAACATAGGAGCGAGGCAACCCAGCTTGCAAATCGCTTAAGTCAATATTGTGCATATTGTGGCGTAATACACGAACAAGGAACGAAGCCGTACAAGTATAATCATATGCAAGAGGAAAAGCTTCATGAAGGAAGCCCCCAAATGAATTGGGTATTTGAATTTATGCGTCACAAACAAAGTTTGGACAAGGAAATTTTTTACAAGCAACTTTTTTCCAAAAAAGTATAATGCTTGGTCGAACCGAACACAAGTTAGAAATTAATGCTTTGAGCATGAAAGCGACTTAGCTGGTTAATGTGTTCAGTATTGATGACGCGGTCCGTGCTTGATGCGGGACAAGGTTCCATCACCCAAGTCAGTCCCGAGGTGGTGGAGCGGAGAGCTCGACACGCCAAAGTGGTGACATAGCACGGTCAATGCAGATCGGCAGAGTGACGCCGAAGTCCTCGGCATGGGGTAATGAAGTGTTGACGAAGCCCCCCGTCCAGCCGAGGTGACGCCAAAGGATATAGTCCGGCTGGATGATTTTCCTGTGCACAAAAAATAGTGCAAACCGGAGATAATATTAATAATAAAAAAAATCGTTGCATAATAAATAATTTATGCAAAGTGAGTAATAAAAGAAATATGGCCTGGCACCGAAGTCAATGTCGATGCAGGGCGTCGGCGTGATGCGGTAAAGGCGTGACAAAGCCTGAAGTCACAAGTCGGCCTGAGTTCCGGATGTGGCGTTCGCCGGACTATGTACAGAAACTGACTGGACCGCCATGCGATCATCGTTAATGCGTCCACCATTTGAAAGACCTGTCTACATATGATGGACAAACCAGAGTAATAATTCCTTGGGAAAAATGAACCCGAACAAGCAAAAAATACTAGGATTAATAGCACCTGGTTTATTTGTTGTAGTAATCCGAAGAAAGGTGATTCCTAAAATTAGGACTCGATCCGCACACCCATTGCCTGATGGGTGATAAAGCGACGGCATGGCGATGTTGGCAAAGGTTGGCTCGCCGTGGCAAAGCCCTCGGTCCAGCTAACGTGACGGAGCTGGTCGGCTAGTGACGCCGAAGTCTCCGGAGTAGGTTGATGAAGAAATGGCGAAGCCCCCGGTCCAGCCAAGATGTTGAAGCCTCGATGTCAGCCGATGAGTCAAAGTAGGTCGGCGTGACGGACACCTGCTTGAAAAAGAAACAGTGCGGCCCTGTTGATGTAGGTCATGATGTGGTCAATGCCGGCTTGATGAAGTGACCGTGCGGCGATGCCCATGTGCCCGCTCTATGTAATCCGTGGGGCGGAGGTGTTGGTGATGATTTATCATTCGCGATGCCGAACTCTTGTTCGGCTTGCTGAGATGATGATCCGAAGAAATTGAGCTCGGCGCAATAAAGTGACAACGTGTCTAGCGTAGGTCGGCAGCCGTAGAACAACGTTATCGGGCTGGTTTGACACCAGCGTGATGGTGAAGATCATATTGGAAAAGACTTCAAAATTAGCGGGACGTGTTTGGGAACAAAACACAATGCCCCATACAAAACTTCCTTCAAAAAGGATGTCCGAAATCCCGTTCATAAAAAGATGAATTCGGGTCAGATTCGTTCTCGTGTAGAGATCCAAAAAGGGATGCACTAATCGGAAGGTTCCCGAAGTTTGGACGGTCGGATCGAGCTGGAATTTTGAGGGGTGGTAGATATAGTAATTCCGCAGCCGGTCAACGGTTGGATCTTCCAAAGGACGTTCGAGCTAGAAGCTAGACACCACGCCCTAAACTCGTCCAGATTCCCGTCAAGATTTGACAGGGCTCCGGTATATTATAGATTGTTGAAGATTCCTCCATCGGAACTCGACGAAATTTTGCATGGTCGTTGGAGACTCAATTACGCACAATTCCACAAAGGGATTGTCAAAGCGATGCTCTAAGAGGTGGTGGCAGCGGATACAAGTTCGTTGTTTGGAAAAATTGCGCGGTCTCCCGAGGGCAATGTTGACGTTGAGCCCCCGAGCTCCATGGATGATTCCTCTACGATCATGATAGAGATCAGAGTTGATGTTGATGAAGGCCCCCATCCGAACATAATGATCGGAGATGGAGCACGGTCCTCAGTCGAGCCAAGGTGACCAGTCGAGCCGGCGACGAAGATGTCGGTGTCGTAGTTGACCTGCGGGCGAGACATCAATCCTTTTGCCGATTACACAGCGGAACTCTCAATGAAAGCACCAATGTCGGTGTCAAAACCGGCGGATCTCGGGTAGGGGGTCCCGAACTATGTGTCTAGGATCGATGGTAACAGGAGGCAGGGGACACGATGTTTACCTAGGTTCGGGCCCTCTCGATGGAGGTAATACCCTACATCCTGCTTGATTAATATTGATGATATGGGTAGTACAAGAGTTGATCTACCACGAGATCAAAGAGGCTAAACCCTCGAAGCTAGCCTATGGTATGATTGTTGTATGTATTCTATCGACTAGCCTGGCCTCGATTTATATAATGCACCAGAGTCCTAGGATAACAAGAATCCTAGCCAAATACGCCGGTGGGGAGGAGTCATTGTCTTGATCGCCAAGTCTTGTGGAATCTTCCATGTATGCGGCAGCTGTCTGAACTGGCCCATGAGTATACAGCCATGGGGGTCCTCGGCCCAATCTAACAGATCGGTAGATGACGTGTTGAGTACCCCCTAGTCCAGGACACCGTCACCCATGCATAAAAAACATAGTCAGAGTATGGGTGAAGTGTGTGCAGAACTAGTGCACTGTAAAAGTAGCAGATAGCAGGTGGCTGAAAAATAAATGACAGGAGACATAAAATAGCTCTACAACATTGCATGGCAAACAAAATTGATTCTACTCCATATGATTTTGTAATATATGAGCATAGGGATGGCTGGGAAATGCGGGTACTCCTCCAGCACACCACCACATGTGGTCCTACAAAAATAAAAGTCGATTGAAAATAAATAGGTAAGTCAATTTTTTTATGAACCGTCCGACCTACAAGGAGCGGGAAGATGGCCTTTGTCTATGTCCCGCCATTCACTGTTGACGATCTTTCTTGAACCTCCAGCGACCATCGACCCAGACCCCTGCCTCCGCCGTCCCACCCTCCCCTCGACCTCACACCACCGTTGTGCTTGGCAGCGCCCCCCGGCCATCCCTTTAAGCCCAGCCGACCTTTAGGTCGGGCGCCAACAACTCCTAGGCCCCACACACCTGTAAGATAAACAATGAAGTGCTGCTTCCCCAGCGTAATAGGCCGACTAGCGCCTGTTACACTCGGGAATGCTTCCTTTAATTGAGAATCGACTGACCAGTAATTGAAATCCAGGGGGCGACGGACCTCTAGGTAAGGTGAAATAGTATATGAGGAGAAACCTTATGCATCGCGAGTTACTAGGAACATCTAGTATCAGGAAGAAGGTGTAGGAAGAGGCGGTCAACTAGTGTCTTCTATGGGATGAATACCGTGCAAGAAGACACGTAAGATTTGCACGAATAAGGGAATAGGAGTACCTGTTCCGGTTGCCAATGTTGTGTCCTCCTGATATCATGGCAATGTTCTTCTTTTTACCGAGAACCGGTATTTTGGAGGAGGGTGCAGCCTTGGACAAATCCATGGCCAAATTGTTGTCTGTGTTGCAGTGGAGGACTGTCGGTGGAGGGGAAGCAGATCTGAGGCGGTGAAGGACGGCGCAGCGGGAACAGCTCTGGTGTTGTGGATGGTGGCGACATTGGAGGGGCAGCGGTGAGGCGCTGGACGGCGTGGTTGAACTGCGTCGGGTACGGCACACGTCGTCGTCCTGGAGGCAGCTTGGCCTCGGCTTCAACTACTAGCCGTGGAGGGCGTTGTGGTTGCGGTGGATGACGACGTCGGGGTATCGGCTCCAGCATGATGGAGGAGGGCGGCGGTTGATGGGTAGGATGGGGTGGCAGACGGAGGATGCCGGGGTTTCACGGCTGGTGGAGAGGTCGTTTTGGCGCCCATGGAGTATGAATGCGAAATCGGATGGGGGCGGGGGGGGGAGCTAAGGGACCATGTTTCGGTATGGGGCACGCTTGTTTTTGTTTTTTGTTTTAAACAGATGGGACACACTTATTTGAAATTTGGGGAAAGTACAAACTTTGCCCCCTCTTAAATTTCAGACCTACTGCGGGGTGTAGGACGGTAATCCCAGGTGTCCCGAATAGTGGGCGGGAGCGATTTCGGCCGAGCAAATGTGTGTTTAGGTGACCATGGTGTATGAATGTTTTTCGGAGGTGGTTGCGTGGCATTTAGATGAAGTTACAAACCTACCCCGGTTTAGACCTATAGACGTCGGGCTGGTAGGCTTCACGGGTCGGAGTTAGAAAAGTAATTTCCTTCTACCAAACATTGGTCTCATGCGGTTTCGGGCGAGTGGAGGCTCTTTTGGCACTTCATTCAAAATTCTGAAACAGAAGCATTCACGTTTAGAGTACTCTTGAACTTTGAGCATCGACCTAAATAGACAACGTTAAATTTGACCTTGCCTGTTTGAAAACCTCATTAAATTATGCGCTTCTTTTTGAAATTTTGACACTTGAAAATCCTATAACTACTATTATTTTGGAACGGAGGAGGTAAATTTGAATCTATTTTGTACACGACTATATGTGCTATTATATACAAAACCAGAGCAAATATTGGTGCCCGCATAATTTAGTTATGATTTAAAAATGCCATGATCTTGAATTCAAATAATTGAAAGGACTTCATGTTGAATTCGAATTTTTAAAACCACCTTAAGTTGAATTCAAATGTATGCTATTTATAATGTTCATTGTGTAACTTTTGTATGTACAATGTGCTTTACACACACAACATGAACTATACTCACGTTTATATTCAAATTACTAAAGCGATGCATTGTCTGGAGTTCAAAATACTGACTCTATGGATCAATTATGTCAAATAATAACATAAACATGCTCAAATTGATAGAATAGAGATGTCTGATGGATCAATGACCGTTCCTTACGCGAATTGCAAATGTCATGATCCCATCCTAATATCTGGATACAATTTATATTTTAATCAATGTGTACATCAGTCTTTTACGTGTAGTTTCACTCTCCATAGCCCTCTCCTCGCACACACGCTAACTTTCTCTCTCACACATACGTGCACACAGTGTATATTCATAAGTGGTCTCTCACACATGCTCACACACTCTCTCCCGAGGTGTCTTTCTCACACACATGCTCTCGATATCACCCTCCCTCCCTCTCGCAACCATTAACGACTGTTTTCACTAACCTTTATCACAAGCACTCTTCCTCTCACACGCATAAGCACACACAATCCCCATCGACCCTTTCTCTATACATAGACCTACCTGCGTGTCTCCCGCACGCACATTATCTTTAGGCATGTCTCGCACGCATTGTCTCCACCTCTCTTCCTAATTAACGAATATGATTCCAGTAGACCATTATGTAGGATGCCCCTTAAAGTTAGGTTGGATGGATGGTAATATCAGAGATAAGGGGTTACCTTAGTTCGAGGAGCTAGGGTTCCAAATCCTAGCCGGCTTTGTTAGTGGACAGAGAGTCCTTCACGACACTGATATCTTTGTCTTGTACGAGTAGTCCTCCATGGGTCTGCCTGAATGCGTCACGGGCCGACCAATGTGGTGCAGGACGGAACCAAACCAAGGGCCTCACCTCGGCCCACCGGACCTCATGTGATGACACACCCTCTGCCCCTAGGTCTCATTATCTTCTCACACCCATACATACTAACACAGACAACGCATAAAATATTTTCTCCTCATGCCCCTATCCCCTCCCCCCTTGCATGTACACACTCAAGGGCATCTCTCGCCATGACATCCTATTCGTCTCTCTCTCTAGACCTCTCTCATTTCTTGTGCTCTCTCTCCCACGTCGCCCCCACCGGCCCCTTTATCCATGCCTCTCTCAAATATGTAATACGTATGCATACCCTCTCTAGGCCCTGCCAAATACATCAACTACACATTCGCACATGTTACATCACGTACCCCATTGATCTGAAAAGCCCTCTCTTGACGTTTACTTTACATACGACATTCCTTTTGAATAAAACCACACAAAGTGTGGCCAAGAAAATATTTTAGAATTTCTACATATATACAACATTACAAAGTTATATGGAGTATGAAAGTTAATTTGCATTGCATGGTGCACCCAATGATATTTGTTCCACACTATGATTTTTTATATTTTTATACTATATATAAAGTTAGTCATAATAAAGAGGAACAAAGAACATCTCTCTCCATCGCACACACCCCCTCTACGCCCATTTCACGCATGCAAACAAACTATCTCTAGGTCCTCTAAAAGTACGCCTCCATCACATTCATGCATGTTTCATCTTTCTCTCACGATATATACAGCGACAATCACTGTATTTGAAGCGAAAGCACGACACGTACATTGGACTTCAGAATCCACAGTCACCATTTACGTTTTGTGGTTATTATATAGTCACGGGCTCACTGTACAGCTCTGTATTTGTTCAAAACACGACTAGTTGACCAGTTAAACGCTCCACGTGGCATCTCTAGTGTTGCATCAAATTATCTCACTACCATTGGGCCCACCTGTCGGCGTGTATAAGAATGAAAATAAATGATAAAAAAATATTGGACGGTGGGTATTTGAAGTCATGACCGCGGGCACATCGGACAAGGTGGCCTTGTATTGGTATGCTGAGCCATCTGTTTTAACACAAAGGAGCTGCTGTGGTGATTATACACACACGCACGCATGCACATGAACTGCATGCACGCAACACTCAGACATACACACATAGCCACGCACGCATGCAATGCTCACACGCTCACGCGCACGCATGCATGCACACACCACACGACCAACACACCTGCTCATGCTCAAGCGCTCAACCTAGACATGCATGCACACACATCAGGCCCTAACAGACACACACACACAACCAGGTGGTTCCCGTGCACGGGTTGGAGTCTTGTCGTGCCTGCATAAATTTGTGTTTAACTTACCTTTTTCCTATGAGAACTGATAGGTGGGACCCACAAGGAACGTGGCTAATTTAACCAGTCAGCATAGTGCCACACAGACTATTTGGCCAGTCAACAAAGTGCAATGCGATGCTGAACGGTGAGCAAGTGACCGTATAATCACCGCAAAACATATATAGTGACCGTAATGAGCGTATTCTGAAGTGCGGTGACCGTATTACACTTTTTGCTTGAAATAAACTGACCGCAAGTGTATTTATCTCTTCTCTTGCTCTCTCTGTGGAGCCGAGTAGGCCAACATGCCAGTGCCTAAATTGGCACACGCCACCAAATTATTATTGTACTGGTTTCGTAAGAGTGAACAAGCATTCACTTCTACTGTACAAACTGTAATATGAGTTACAAATGCTATGAAGACGAATACAAATATTTGGATCCTCTTTGTGCCCAATTTCTCTCTGTAGGCCCTCCAAAAGTACATCTCTACATGTTCTTGCATGTTACATCTAACAACTATGCAATACAGCACTACTACTACACTCTAACACAATAAATCATATGTTTTTTTAGTTTTACTAGATCTCATATTGTTACTTAACTATTCAATTTGCATACACTAAAATTGCCTTTGAAATGTATGGCTAGTATCATCTACTACACGGGGAAAATCCCGCCCTTGCATGTTTAATCGGGTTCATATCGATGGATCGTGTGAAACAACAAAACTATAGTAGTACTACAGTACAAGTAACAGTTCACTGGGCCGCCGTGTCGTGTACTCCTCCATCGTAAGAGTGGAGCGCTCGCTTTCATAAATGTTCTAGTCCCTTTCGTCAACATGTGGGATATCAAGCAACCGGGTCCACGTGCCATACCTAAATAACAGTGCAGAGTAGCACGGGTGAAGCACCCCAGTCATGGCGCCGACATAGTAATAATGAGCAATGAGGTGTCAAATCACAGAGCTGCACCTTTCCCATAGTTAAGTTGGAGGGACGAAGTGGTGCTAAAAAAATAAGTTGGAGGGACGAAGCAACCATCATTTCACTCATTGTTTAATCCGCTTCTCCCTCATCTTCTTCAACTTAACCACATGTTGCTTCTGCCGTTGTTCTGCCTCACGTGGGACGCGGATCGGCTTGGTAAAGCACTGACATGTGGGACCGCATGTTAGCAAACAACCAGGCCAACGTCCTCTAAAAATAAGAAACCTCCCCCGCCTTCTGCGCGGAAAAATCACCTCCTTTTTACTAATCTTGATACTATAATTTTTTAGATCAATATAATCAAGATTAATATAGATAGCACACAGGAGCAAAACCAAGTGGTATGGTTAAGGGCATCCACAATGTGTAGCCAAATGTGAAAATAGCTTTTGGCATCGATGGGAACCATTGTGGAGGGTGCTGCCAAAGTCAGAAAGATGGAACCAAAGCTCCCTAATTGATTGATTGAAGGAATAGAAAAATGCAACCTCTCTCTTCTTTCTCCCATGCTTGGGTGCATGTATAGTATAGATCACAGAGTCTACTCCCCTGTCCCTTCAATCACAAATCACAAAGTAGTGAGGCATCAAATCACAAAGCATGGACGAAGCAACCATCATTTCACTCTTTGCTGACTCCGCTTCTCCATCATCTTCTTTGGGAAACATCCGTATCGCACTAAGCTGGACGGACGATGTTATTGTGTAATACTAGTACGTTTACGTGTCCATTGGTTCAACAGACTTCCTGGATGCAAAGAAGGCGGTTGTTTTGGCTTGGAGGAGGCACTTGCAAACGACTTACTATGGTCTCCATCAATGGTGTGCTCCGCCAAACGCACTTCACCAAAGCCACAACGTTCGAGATATCATCGACCTGGCCGCAATGGGGAAGGAAGTCAAACAATTACTACCTCCATTTTTTATATACAAGGCCAGTATCAAAATTACAATTTGCAGAAGGCCACTAACATTAATCGAGGCAAAATTGATGGGTTTGCCTTGTACTAGCAACCAAGGACATTAATATACCCTTGCATGCATGCGAAAGTGAGAAGGTTGGTTTGCATGGCGCTCCATTAATCAAGCAATGAGGAGTGAGATGGTTAGCTCGTTGGGCATTGGAGAAAAAATACGCATTAATTGACATGTCAAACGAGGATTTGTATCGATCAATCCCGCGAAGGAAAACTCCGCCTTTCTTTTTTAACACAAGTAGTACATATGTACTTTCCTATTTGGGTCTAGGCCTTGCATTGCCATACTCTGCGAGACATTTTTGCCAAGCTTGCCTAAAGTTTTTCAAAATGAAAAGGAGGTACACTTGCGCACGGATGTCGCGGTCGCACCGCACCCTCACATAGTCGCTCCTCCACACCGCAAATCAAACCAAGGGAACACACCCTCACTGACACGTGCTATTGCATGTGATCAAACCAAACTCATTCATCCTACTGCTGACACATATTTTTCATTCATACAGTATGTTTATCCAACCGCATGTCGGGGAAGATCCATGCGCCTCGTCGGTGGTCTATTGGGGAAGAAGAAGAGGTGAGGAAGAAGATGAAGAAGGGTTAGGAGACGTAGGATGTTCATCCAACTGCCTGAAATGGTCGACTGACCCGAATGATGATAGTCAGGCGACTTGCATAAATATATGTTTTTACACAACAAAAAGATACCTAAAAACAACAACATAAAGAAAAACTATCACTGCTCGCGGAATGAGACGACCTCATCGTTTTGACTACCGGCACGAACCAGCCGTAGCTGCCGACGTGTGTCTCCGCACCGTGGTTGTCCTCGGCCTCCAGCTACTCATTCACGTGGAGCATGCGGGTGGTCTGCTCGGACGTGAGCACCACTCGGTTCACGTCCATGACATTCGGTTCTGCCTACAGGAGGGCCTTGATGGCAGCAGGATCTGCATGCTCCGCGTCGAGTTGAGCCTCCGCCGCCCGGTTCAAGTCCAGGACATCCAGTTTCCCCTGTAGGAGGGCCTTGATGGCAGCGGCATCCACACGCTCCACGTCGAGTTGAGCCTGTGCCTTCCGGTCCTCCTTTTGGATCGCCAGGTTGAACCGCTGATCCGCCTACACCATGGGGGACCCGGACGTCGGCACGAAGTCAACATCCATTGTCTCATACGCATTCGGGGCCTTCTGCGCTGCGATCTCCGCCATGAACATTGGATCGGCTTCCTCCTCCTCAGAGCTTGGCTCCAGAGAACTCAGGGATTGGTCCGCCACAAAGCGAGCTTGGGAACGAAGGTCTGTGGCACTGACCGCCGCCATGATTTTTGCGTCGCGCTCCGGTGTCAGCATCTTGTAGTACGTGATCTTGTGGCGCACCATGGCTTTTCAGTGAACTAGTGGACGACTGATGCGGGCTAGGGGATCAAAAGTTGGGGGAAATGGGATGGAGAGGAGGTGTGGTTTTGGGGCAGTGGTGACTGGCTGGCAAATAGCTAGCGTAGGCCGAGTGGCGAAGGTTCTGGTGTGAATAGTGGTTCCAGTGACCACTGATCAATCGGTTTTGACTGTATGGAGTTTGCAAAGCCGGATGGCTGGAGCCTGGAGAGTTGTGGGGTGGGATGGGACCAAAGTTTTGGAGTTTCACGTGGCAGACGTCCAGACCTCCCCACCATTCTTGTCGACGACGAGGCGCTGGCTTAGTAAGTCTCAAGATGACTAGCAAGATGCCGGTGCATTGCATGGAACATCATGATGCATTTTTTATGATATCTCGAGAATTTCGTCGAAAAATGGTATCTCAAGAATTTCATCGAAAAATGATATCTCGAGAAAGAGGAGAGATAAGGTGAGGAGGAGTGGGGTGCGGTGGTGATTGGTGGTCGAACTCAGCGGAGACATGCGGATGGACGACGCCGGCAACAGCTACCATGCCATATTGTTCTAGAGGCTTCCTTTTTTAATTACTCAACAATGAAGTAGTGGGAGATAAGGATGAACGATAGAGGTGCGGGTATCCTTTTGCAAAATTGCCATAGTTTGCTTTCTATCCAACATATATAGATTGGACGGTGTATATTGCAAGATGGCAGGCACACCATCATCACCGAGAATAGAGATAAGAGTAGAGATAGAGGTATGACGGCTCAATCTCTCAAAGGTGCTCATAGGGGTAGGGTGTGCATGTGTGCGTTCATAGTGGTGAGTGTATGCACGCATGTATGAGCGTTTGCGTCTGTACTGTGTTAAAAAAGGAGTACTCGAAATATGCAAGTTCATAAGGAACGAACAGTGTACATCACTCTTGTCGCGTTCGCGTTGCACCCCGGCACACTGGACCCTCCATGTCGTTCACTGAATGGAACGTGCTTCGTCTTGCATTTTCGCTCGTTTGTGGGATCACAGTTTCGAGCAAACCAACGTCCCTCCCCCTCCCCCGCCCGCGTCATTTATACTACTAGAAGAGTGAGAGGTCGGCCGAGTGCTACTAGTACTCCCTCCATTTTTATTTACTCAGCATATTAGTTTTGGTCAAAGTCAAGCTTTACAAACTTTGACAAAGTTTATAGACAAAAAAAATCAACATATACAATAACAAATCAATACCATTAGATTCATTGTTCAATGTACTTCCACATCATATAGATTTGTTATGCTAAATATTTAAATTATTTTCTATAAATTTGGTCAAACATTACAAAGTTTGAATTGAGTCAATTCTAATATGTGGAGTAAATAAAAATGGAGGGAGTGGTATACTACTAGTACTATGAGCACTCCATACTCTACTGTAGATGTTGTAAGTAATCCACCAGTACTACTACTTCTACTACTATTGGACAGGGAGCTTAAAAAAGTTACTGTTGGACTGGCTATACGTGGCGAAATCCTAGTAGGAAGAGCATGTGCGAGAACAAGCATTCACATGTTTGAAAACAAATTGGAAACCATTTCTATTTGAATACAAATCTAGGAGTGCATACGAATATAAAAATATTGATTGGGCGTTGTTCAATCTTGATACTTTTTTCTGTGAGTTTGATCAAAGTAGAGATACTTTGTCTACACATAAAACTTGTATGTAAACTAGAAAGGATCCGATGGAGTATATTGTACGTTCAAAAGCGAAAAGAACATTGAATACCATTTATATATGATTTGCTGATGCTATGATCACCGGTTCAAAATTTTGAATCCGCCTTAGGTATCACACATGCACCCACTTGTTCTCTCTCAGTTTCATCTTGGGGTCTCTCTCTCTCCCTCCCTCCCTCTCTCTCTCTCTCTCTTGCACACACACACATACCACCTCTCTTCCTCTTTGTGCTTGTCAAACCTAATTGATCTCCCAAGGCATCGGGATTGTATCTCGCTCGTCATCAGGTCGCTCTTCGACACACATCTAGGTCACTCTACCATGCACTAATTATAACCAAGCTTTCATCTACCTTTTTAAGCATACATTCATCCTCTCCGGCCTCTCTAGATCGGTCGATCTCCAGACCCACCATAGTCTTCTTTCAATCGATCTAGCTAGATGGTACATGAACGACGCGCACACATAGACCACCCCGGTCATTTCTATCATAGAAAATGTGGGGACCCCGACTCATATGTCGAGATCACCGAATGCACGTGTACAGTGATCCTAGAGATCAATGCTCACTGAACACACAGAAGCTGAATAACAAGAGTCTTACATCCATACATATCGTCTTACACAAATTATGACCATTATGGTCAAGTCTTACATAGATAAAGCCACAAGGGCTGAATACCAAATAAACTTAAGTAGTGGAAATCTTCATTGATAAGTAGAACCCATGCCATCTGCCTTAACCCTACAGGAATTCTGACTGGGAAACGTCCTAGTTCGCATGCTCATCTCCACAGAACTCTTCTTCAAACTCCTGTTCTTCCATGCCTGGCCAATTAAATAACAAGTGGCAAGCTAATGAGTACTTTGAATGTACTCGCAAGCAACCCACAATTGGAACAGGGCACAATGATGCAATGATATAACACTAAGTAGGTAGTTTGTAGAAAGCTAGTTTTGAGTGCAATGACATGATCTATCAACATGTAAAGTATGCATCATGAGAGGACAAACATCCGTATGACCAAGTAACAGTTATCAGAGTTGGACACCAATCCAACTTGATCATCGTGTCAAGTCATCTGACTTAACCCATTTAGCTTCATCAACACACCCACACCCACACCCACACACACGTGGTTTGTAAAATTCTATACGTAGTTTAAGCAGCACTGCCCAACTGTCCTTGACCGTGGACACGGCTATTCGAATAGTTTTACACTCTGCAGAGGTTGCACACTTTACCCACAAGATCCGTGGAACTTTCGTGTCATCCACGACCCGTGGTTTCTCCAGTACCCGGGGTAAGCACCCGATCACTATCTTTCCCTAGACGACACTAACAAGGAGTCCACTCGATTGGTAGTAACCCCCGTGCCCAACCTTTCACAACTTAAAATTGTGGAGCCTTGCTCCCATATTGATCACATACCACTGGCATGGGGTACCAACGGTGTGTCCGGTGCCCCATAAAAATGTTCTTGGCCGCCCTACCTGGCACGACCCCGTCCCGAGAGAGAGCACCAACTTTCCCCCGTCACTAGTAATGCGGGCTCCAATCTAGTATCGGCTTAGGTAAACAATAATGCCCTTTCCCATATAAGGGTAGAGTGGTTGCGCATGTAAGGTTGGGACAGTCGACAAATCTTAAATCTAATCAGTTTTCGAAAATAACACACACAATTGTCTCGGTACACCACTTCGTCATCAAGTGGTTACCCATCTCATTATCTCCCTCAGGCATAAGTGGCACCCGACGGTGTTTTCAAAAAGTCTTTTGAAAAAACTTTATCTCCATCACCATGCATATTCCCGTCCCTTTTTGCATAGCAACTACATTAGCATCCTATCTACTCCCACCGGCATAACCCTCATAAGGAGGTAGGGTCATGCACAATGCAAGTATCAACGAGGATGTAACGGAGGCAAACCATCAAAGTTGTTCCACCTCATCATGATTCCGTTGCAACAACAATATGGTGCTATATGTCATGCATAAAAAGGGGTTTCTTAGACATGGTCAAAGGGCTGCTTGCCTGGCTCAACAAAGTCTTCTGGGTCTTCAAAGTCTTCTGGTCCAACTCTTTCGTCAGCAACGCAATCTATCGTCGCAAAAATAATAACAAGAAAATAAGGTAATAATAAAACCGAAAAACCAAAGTGCTCAGAAAAATGTCAACTCATTTTTGTTAAATACTAGGGTGAAAACTAAGAAGGGGAAAATTCCTAGTTTTGGATTTGGAGTCATGGAAATAGTGCTAGGAATTTTAAATGACATGCATAAATGCTCAAATTCAAATTTGAATTTGAAAGTGAAGAAAAGTTGGTTTGATAAGAGTGAAAACTGCACCAATAAATAGGTGGGATTATTACAAGGATTTAGGAGTTGGAATAATTGCATTTGGGTGAATATTTAATCCTGTGGAATTTTTTACAGGATTGACAGAAAAGAAAAAGGGGAAGGGGCACTATGCTTGCTGGGCCAGAACAGCCGTAGGGCAGCGGCCCAGCCGAGACGACGCGCGCGCCAGATTTTTAAACCTGACGGGCAGGGCCCGGTGTCAGTGAGAGAGGGCGCGGGAGAGGGAGAGGACAGAGAGGCTGACGGGCGGGGCCCCTTGTCAGGGTCTTCCTCAACCCTCGTCCGACGGCGGCGAGGCTTACCGGCGACGATGCAGGGCACAGCGAACTTGGACAAGGGCAGGGACGGACTCAGCGTGGCGTCGCCGTTTGGGTGGAGGTGGAACCGGTCTCCGGGGTGGCTTGGTTCACCGGCGATGAGGTCACGCGGCGGAGGGGCTTCGGCGGCGGCGGTTATGGCCGTTTCCGGCAGCTACAGAGAGGGGAAACAAGGGGAAAGGATCAGAGAGCTGCAGGGGTTCCAGATTGAGAGGAAAGGGGGCCGGGGACGGCCTGTACCTCCCGAACTCCGGCGAGCCGAAGCAGTGGAGCTCGAGCTCGATCTCGAGCTTGTGAGGCTCTGGAAAGGAACTGGGGTGCAGGGGGATGATTAGGGGAGTGAGAGAGCGAGTGGTGACGAGAGGAGGGCTCGGGGAGGCCCTTAAATAGGCGGGCGACGGTCCACCGAGGACCCGTGCGCCGGCGAGCCTGTTGCGATCGAAGCGGGTCCCGGGGGCTCATCGGGGCGTGTCTGAGGCGTTTGTGGGGTTGGTCTAGGGTGAGGGGAGAGAAGAGAGGAAAGCAGGGGGGCCAGCGCACCGCGCGGGTGAGCGGGCTCACTGCTACGCTCGGGCGGCCGGCGCGCGTGCGGGCTGGGGCGAGAGGAGGGAGAAGGAGGAGGCGATAGAGGTGTGGCGTGTCGCAGACATTGAGGCGCATCGTCGGGCGCGCTGGGGAGGCCCGAGGTGGCCAGAGGCGGTTGGAAGGGGGCGGCTATAGTGCGGGAGCGCACTGTAGCGCGCTCGAGAGCATGCAAATTGCCGGCATGCCATTTTTTGGTAAAGTGGGCATGACCAAGCATGTTTGGTAGCTCTAGGGAGGAGTAAAGAAGTAGGAGATGGCCTTGGATGCCCTGGGTGGCCAGTAGGAGAGGAGAGAGGTAGAAGAAGAGGGAGAGAGGGGCTGTCCAGGGAGGTAAATGGGGGCATTTTACCCCTCAATCATTGAGTTGAGGCCAGGGAAGAGTTACTGGAGGTAGGAGAGGACTAGGAGGAGCTGTGGTAAATAGTTGAGCTCAAGGAGAATAGTTTTAGTGGTCAAAATGGTGATTTTTGAAAAGTGGCAGATGGTGTTTGATAATGGTTTGGGTAAGAAAAATATTTCCAATTGCCATGAGACTCCACATGGTGAAATGACACATATAATTAGGGTCTTCCATCAATTTGGAGCTTATTTGGGAAAAGTTGCCAATGCAACTTTTTAAACCCTAGAAATTAGCAGAAATGAACTTGTGTAGATCTTGTTGAGCAAATCACTTCCCCTTGATGCACCACTTGGTGTAGTGGGCTCATTTGGTGATGTGTACATGCCCACAAAAGTTGGGATCAAGGAGAGAAAGTTGGTAGTACAAACTTGTTCAAATTTGATTCTGGCCAGAGAGGTTTTGGGGCATTTTGGTGAGCCAAAATGACCTTGATTGATATGAGGCCTTGCAAGGTGATCACAATATGCATTTGTGACTTGCTGTATTTTCCTTGGATTTTTATGAAAATATTTCCTCTAGAAATATTTCAAATCCTTGAAATGGGCAGAAATGGTTTTGGGAGGTTTTGTCCAATATTTTGAACATGACCATGTGTTGAAACTCTTATATATGGAAAATATATGTCCACTTAGTTTCCCTGATTTTTGTCAAATATTTTTGAAACAATAAAATAATTTTTACCTATTAAAGACCATTTCTGGCCTTAAGAAAAAGCTTTTAAGTAAAATAGGAAAATAACTTATAAAATTATATTTTGTGGTTTATGGGAATCCTATATCTAATAGGTTTCAAATAAAATCTTTGAAATATTTTTTATACCCCAAATCAAGTACTTGTAGTGCAAACCTCAATTCAGGGGTTTTTGGAAAACTAGTTTTTGAAAATACTATTTGCCCAAATTATTTTTGTAGGAAAATACTATATTGCACTATACACATGGCATGATCATTGGGCAGAAGTTTGGGGCAAGGAGATGAAGTACAGAAGGTGGAGTAGTTGACTTTAAAGAGCACTTGAAAAACCAGACACAAAAATCCAACTCCAAAATAAAAGCCAAAATAATGCAGAAGTTTTTGTTGATCTAAATTTTAATGCTTTATTAATGCAAATGAAATGTTACAAAATGCAGGGTGTGACAGACCTACCCCCCTTACAAGAATCTCGTCCCCAAGATTCCTAAACTAGGCTTTAAAGAGATACGGAAACTCGGATCTAAGGTAGTCTTCACGTTCCCAGGTTGCTTCTGCTTTAGTATGGTTGCTCCACTGGACCTTGAAGTACTTGATGGTGCGGCTTCGAGTGCGTCGTTCAGCCTCGTCCAAAATGCAGATGGGTCTCTCGCGGTAGGTCAAATCGGGCTGAAGGTCAATGGCTTGGTGATCGACGTTCTTGTAAAGATCAGGTTTGTATGGAACTTGGAGACACTTCGGGAGTTGTGACACGTGGAATACGTTGTGCACATCGGATAGTTCAGGTGGCAGTTCCAACTGGTAAGCCACTTCTCCGCATCGTGCGGTGATCTCGACGGGGCCGATATATCTTGGGGCGAGCTTTCCCTTAACATGGAAACGCCTGGTTCCCTTAAGAGGAGTTACTCGCAGGTATACATAGTCTCCGACTTGGAAGTCTACTTGTCGGCGACGAGTGTCGGCATAGCTCTTCTGTCTCGACTTGGCAGTCTTCAGTTGCTCCCTGACTAGCTGTACTTGCTCTTCTGCTTCACGGAGGATATCGGGCCCAAACACTAGTCCTTCTCTGGTTTCTGACCAATTGAGGGGTGTGCGACACTTGCGTCCGTACAACACCTCAAATGGTGCCATCTGGAGGCTTGACTGATAACTGTTGTTGTAGGAGAACTCGGAGAAAGGGAGGCAATCTTCCCACCTAGCTCCATATGCTAAGACACAGGCTCGGAGCATGTCTTCGAGTATCTGATTCACTCGCTCTGTCTGACCTCCGGTCTGTGGGTGGAAAGCTGTGCTGAAGGACAACTTGGTCCCCATGGCATCTTGGAACTTCTTCCAGAACCTTGAGGTAAACTGGGTTCCTCGATCTGACACAATCTCCTTGGGAACACCATGAAGACTTATGATTTTTTTATGTATAAAGTTGCTAGCTGGTTGCCATCATAGGTAGTCTTAACAGGAAGGAAATGGGCTACTTTAGTCAAATGATCGACTATGACCCAGATGGAGTCATGTCCCTTGTTTGACCTAGGTAGTCCAGTGATGAAATCCATTCCGACTTTATCCCATTTCGACTCGGGAACCTTGAGTGGTTGGAGCAATCCAGCAGGTTGCTGATATTCAGCTTTGACCCTTTGGCATACATCATACTTTGCAACATAGGTGGCAATCTCCCTTTTCATCCCGTGCCACCAAAATCTTTCCTTCAGGTCATGATACATCTTGGTCCGTCCAGGATGGATGGAATACGGGGTGTCATGAGCTTCTTGCAAGATCAGATTCTTGAGCTCAATCTTATTGGGTACGCAAATGTGATTGCCAAACCACACAATTCCTTGCTCATCCTCTGAGAATCCTGGGGCCTTGCCTGCCTTGATCTTCCTCTTGATGCCTTCAATGCTCTCGTGTCCCTTCTGGGCTTCCTTAACATCATCCATCAGGGTAGGCCTAACTTCGAGGTTGGCCAAGAATCCTGGTGAACCAGTTCCATCCCGAAGCTTTCAAGTTCTTCATACAAGGCGGGTAGCCTTTCCTTAAGCATAGCATTCAAGGAACAAGCCTTCCTGCTTAATGCATCTGCTACCACATTAGCCTTCCCAGGGTGGTATTGAACACTGAGGTCATAATCCTTGATCAACTCTAGCCACCTTCTCTGCCTCATGTTCAATTCCTTCTGAGTGAAAATATACTTCAGACTTTTGTGATCCGTGTATATCTCACACCGCTTCCCTAGGAGGTAATGTCGCCATGTTTTCAGGGCATGAACTACAGCTTCCAACTCGAGGTCATGAGTAGCATAGTTCTCTTCATGAGGCCGTAGTTGCCTTGAAAGGTAAGCTATGACTCGGCCTTCTTGCATCAGAACACCTCCCAGTCCAGTTCTTGACGCATCACAACATATCACAAACTCCTTGTGTATATCTGGTGTGGCCAGAACTGGGGCGGTGGTCAGTCTCTTCTTCAGCTCCTGGAAGCTCTCTTCACACTTCGGCGTCCATTCAAACTTCTTGTCCTTCTTCAAGAGCTGAGTCATGGGTCGTGCAATGCTTGAGAATCCTTCAACGAACTTGCGGTAATATGCTGTGAGTCCGAGGAAGCTTTTGACTTCCTTCACATTGCTTGGGGATTGCCGTTCAATTATGGCTTCAATCTTAGCGGGATCGACCGACAATCCTTCTTCGGTCAAAACATGACCCAAGAATCCAACTTCACGCAGCCAAAATTCGCACTTGTTGAACTTGGCATACAGTTGATGCTCTCGAAGCTTGTCTAGGACCATCCTCAAGTGTTGCTCGTGCTCTTCTTCTGTCTTAGAGAAGACAAGAATGTCATCAATGAAGACAACGACAAACTTGTCCAAATATTCCATGAAGACCTTATTCATGAGATACATGAAGTAAGCTGGGGCATTGGTCAATCCAAAGGACATGACCGTGCACTCATACAGGCCATATCTGGTTACAAATGCCGTCTTCAGAATATCTCGAGGTCTGATTTTCAGCTGGTAGTACCCAGATCTGAGGTCGATCTTGGAGAACACCTTGGCCCCATTGAGTTGATCAAACAGGTCTTCAATCTTGGGAAGTGGATACTTGTTCTTGATTGTAACTTCATTGAGGGAGCGGTAGTCAATGCACAAGCGGATGGTACCATCCTTCTTTGCCACAAAAAGAACAGGTGATCCCCAAGGGGAGGCACTAGGGCAGATAAATCCCTTCCTCAACTGCTCTTCTAGTTGCTTCTTCAACTCTGCTAACTCTTCCGATCCCATTCTATAAGGCTTCTTATAGATGGGTCCTGCTCCGGGTATGAGCTCGATGATGAACTCAATGTCTCGGTTAGGAGGTATTCCTGGTAGCTCCTCAGGAAAGACATCGGGGTATTCGCATACTACCGGCACTTGCTCCAATCTAACTTCTGACAGATAGTTGACTTGGGCGCCTTAAGCAGGGTTGGGAGCAAACTTAACTTCGACTCCTTGGTCATTGGTCACAGTGACGGTTCGGTTGGCGCAATCTAACAAGCCTTGGTGCTTGATGAGCCAATCCATTCCTAAGATCACATCCAAGCCTTGTGATCTTAAGATGATAAGGTCTGCTAGGAAGTCTACCCCATTAATGACAATCCCGACTCCTTTACATCCTATCTTGGCTCTCATCTCTGCTCCGGGGGTTTGTACCACCATAGGGTTATTCAGGGGTGTAGGGGTCATGCCACTTTTTAATGCAAACTCTTGGGTGACAAATGAATGCGTGGCTCCAGAATCAAACAAGACAGTTGCAGGTGCTGAGTTAACAAGGAACGTACCCAGCACGACGTCCGGGTCTTCCTGGGCTTCTTCTGCAGTGACATGATTCACACGACCCTTGCCGTTGTTGGGCGGGTTGCGGGGAGCTTGGTTCCTTGGTGGCATTCCACGGCCTTGCCCTGGGTTCTGCGCATTAGGGCGCGGGGCGTCGGTCTTCTTGTTAGGGTAATTCTTGGAGTAGTGTCCTGGCTGACCACATCCGAAGCAAGTGACTTCATTGGGGTTGCTGCTCTTGCCGGCATTGTTATTGGGGTCGTTGTAAGTTGGCCTGGGGTTGGCATACAACTGAGGCTGATAGTTGGTGCGAGGTGCAGGGGCTCTTGGCAGCTGATAGGTTGGCTTGACCGGGGCTGGCTGCCATGGGCGAGGCTTCTGGTTGCTGGAGCTACCCTTGCTGATCATCTTGCGCTTACGGGTATCATCCAAAGCACGTCGCTTGTCTTCAAGCATGAGTGCCTTGTTCACCAGATCAGGAAAGGTCGGGTAGTCACACACAACAAGCGAGTACTGCAGAGTCTGGTTAAGGCCTTCCATGAAGCGCTCCCTTTTGGCAGCATCAGTGCTGACATCCTCAGGAGCATACCTTGAGAGAACAATGAACTTCTGCATGTACTCCTTGACAGTGCTACTTCCTTGCTTCAGGGCTCGGAACTCACGCTTCTTGATGGCCATGATTCCGGAAGGAATGTGGGCCTTGCGGAATTCTGCCTTGAAGTCATTCCAAGTGATGTTTTGCTCAACATGCATGGCCTTGAATCCATCCCGCCAAGCTCTGGCAGTTCCCCCGAGACAGTGAGCAGCATATGCCACCTTCTCACGGTCCTCAGTGCATCCGACTAGTTCCAGCAGATCCTCAATGGTGCGGACCCAGTCGTCTGCATCCAGGGGTTTAGCAGTCTTGATGAAGGTGGGTGGTGCATGCTTCTTGAACTCCACCAACGTGGAACGTCCATTGTCGTTTCCCGCTGGTTGGCGATTGACAGCTTGAGCAATCATCTGGAGGGTTGTAGTGTTGGATTGGCGTTCCTCTCGGAAGGCTTGGAGAAGCTGAGCCATGTCCATGTTTGGAGGTGGTGGCGTTGGTGGAGCTTGACCTTGGGTTTGGTCCTGACTAGCTTCTGCTCCGGCTGAACCTCCGGCTTCTTGCTGCTGGGTAGAGGTACCAGTACGAGTTACAACAGGCATCCTGTTGGAGCGGTCAAGGTCTCATGATTGGGAAAGATGGGGAAAGCAATATAGATGGGGGTTGGTATGACACTAATTGTTTTCATGCAAGGACCAAAAGGCCAAACACATTCATTAAAATCCAAATGGGTGATGTAGTCGCTTACAAGTTCCCGTAGGAAAGCACGATGTCCATCAAACACATCAAAAGCAAACACAACACTACATGGTTTCATATGAACCATTACAAGGACTCGACTTCGCATAGGGGTACACGACCTATCCTACTGTAGGGGTTACTAACGGGCATATCCGGGTTGCGAATGATGCCTAAGTGGTGGAATGCTCGGTCGCGTAGTCTGGCTCTTCTGGGTCTTCCTCCTCCTCATCGGTGGCCTGACTTCCTTCATTGCTCGAAGGGGTGGGGGAGTGGAGGAGCTCAACACGGCGTTGCTTTGCCGGTGGTGTGAAGAGCTTGCGGTAATCCCTTGCGCTCATGCGGTGCTGATGTGGTGGTTCCCCATCCTTTGGGGGTCTTCCGCCTTGGTATGCGATCGCGGGCTGGCCAGGGGGAGCACCTTCCTTCTTGATCCTATCCGTCTTCCCATGTGCTTGGCGAAGAAGTGCCTTGGTCTCATGAAGTTCCTTTCGGAGCTACATTGATTCCGAGGCCAAGTGTTGTGCCAAACTATCTGCACAAAGGCTGAAGTAGGTCTGAAATCGGAGTGGAAGTCCTTCTTCTAATGGTGGAGCTGGCGCACTGCTCTCATCCTCACCTTCCTTCCGATAAGGCAAGAAGCGGGTTGCCAACTCATCTGCCATCTCTGGAAGAAGGTCTCAGAGGCGGGTGAGTGCCTTGAGGGTTGCCGTCTCGACGGCAAGAACCAGTGTTGCCATCTGGGGTCCCTCGAAGAACCAGCTTGTTGGAGAGTCATTAGCCTTCACGATCACTTCCACATGATACTCCGTCTCGTTTTCATTGATCAAATGCTCATGGTAGGTGAAAATGGGGGCTCAGTGAAACTGGCACTTCTTGAGGCTATCCTAGAGAAGCACGGGAAATCCGGTGGTCAGGAAGTCTTCGGGTACGGCAGCCATCTACAAGGGTTGAATGGGAGAGGTCAATAAGGGAAATATATCTTGGGTGGAGTAAGCTTTAGAAAAGAAGAGAAGTTTAGATGGTCTCAAGCTAACTAACGTCCATGCTAACTAAGGCTTCCTACAGTCAGGATAGCTCTGATACCAGCACTGTGGGGACCCCGACTCATAAGTCGAGATCACCGAATGCACGTGTACAGTGATCCCAGAGATCAATACTCACCGAACACATAGAAGTTGAATAACAAGAGTCTTACACCCATACATATCGTCTTACACAAATTATGACCATTATGGTCAAGTCTTACATAGATAAAGCCACAAGGGCTGAATACCAAATAAACTTAAGTAGCGGAAATCTTTGTTGATAAGTAGAACCCATGCCATCTGCCTTAACCCTACAGGCATTCTGACTGGGAAACGTCCTAGTTCGCATGCTCGTCTCCAAAGAACTCTTCTTCGAACTCCTGTTCTTCCATTCCTGGCAAATTAAATAACAAGTGGCAAGCCAATGAGTACTTTGAATGTACTCGCAAGCAACCCACGATTGGAACAGGGCACAATGATGCAATGATATAACACTAAGTAGATAGTTTGCAGAAAGCTAGTTTTGAGTGCAATGACATGATCTATCAACATGTAAAGTATGCATCATGAGAGTACAAACATCCGTATGAACAAGTAACAGTTATCAGAGTTGGACACCAATCCAACTTGATCATCATGTCAAGTCATCTGACTTAACCCATTTAGCTTCATCAACACACCCACACACACACACACACGTGGTTTGTAAAATTCTAGATGTAGTTTAAGCAGCACTGCCCAACTGTCCTTGACCGTGGACACGGCTATTCGGATAGTTTTACACTCTGCAGAGGTTGCACACTTTACCCACAAGATCCGGGGAACTTCCATGTCATCCACGACCCGCGGTACCTCAAGTACCCGGGGTAAGCACCCAATCACTATCTTTCCCTAGACGACACTCACAAGGAGTCCACTCGATTGGTAGTAACCCCCGTGCCCAACCTTTCACAACTTAAAATTGTGGAGCCTTGCTCCCATATTCATCATATACCACTGGCACGGGGTACCAACGGTGTGTCCGGTGCCCCATAAAAATGTTCTTGGCCGCCCTACCTGGCACGACCCCGTCCCGAGAGAGAGCACCAACTCTCCCCCATCACTAGTAATGCGAGCTCCAAGCTAGTATCGGCCTAGGTCAATAATGCCCTTTCCCATATAAGGGTAGAGTGGTTGCGCATGTAAGGTTGGGACGGTCGACAAATCTTAAATCTAATCCGTTTTTGAAAACAACACACACAATTGCCTCGGTACACCACTTCGCCATCAAGTGGTTACCCATCTCATTATCTCCCTCGGGCATAAGTGGCACCCGACGGGGTTTTCGAAAAGTCTTTTGAAAATACTTTGTCTCCATCACCATGCATATTCCCGTCCCTTTTTGCGTAGCAACTACTTTAGCATCCTATCTAATCCCACCGGCATAACCCTCATAAGGAGGTAGGGTCATGCACAATGCAAGTATCAACAAGGAAGTAACGGAGGCAAACCATCAAACTGGTTCCACCTCATCATGATTCTGTTGCAACAACAATATGGTGCTATATTTCATGCATAAAAAGGGGTTTCATAGACATGGTCAAAGGGCTGCTTGCCTGGCTCAACAAAGTCTTCTGGGTCTTCAAAGTCTTCTGGTCAAACTCCTTCGTCAGCAACACAATCTATCGTTGCAAAAATAATAATGAGAAAATAAGGTAATAATAAAACAAAAAAATCAAAGTGCTGAGAAAAATGTCAACTCATTTTTGTGAAATACTAGGGTGAAAACTAAGAAGGGGAAATTCCTAGTTTTGGATTTGGAGTCATGGAAACAGTGCTAGGAATTTTAAATGACAGGCATAAATGCTATAATTCAAATTTGAACTTGAACAGTGAAGAAAAGTTGGTTTGATAAGAGTGAAAACTGCACCAATAAATAGGTGGGATTATTACAAGGATTTAGGAGTTGGAATAATTGCATTTGGGTGAATATTTAATCCTGTGGAATTTTTTACAGGTTTGACAGAAAAGAAAAAGGGGAAGGGGAACTATGCCTGCTGGGCCAGAACAGCCGCAGGGCAGCGCCCCAGCCAGCTACGCGGCCCAGCTGAGCCGACGCGCGCGCCGCCAGATTTTTAAACATGACGGGCGGGGCCCGGCGTCAGTTAGAGAGGGCACGGAAGAGGGAGAGGACAGAGAGGCTGACGGGCGGGGCCCCTTGTCAGGGTCATCGTCAACCCTCGTCCGATGGCGGCGAGGCTTACCGGCGACGATGCAGGGCATGGCGAACTTGGACAAGGGCAGGGACGGACTCAGCGTGGCGTCGCCGTTCGGGTGGAGGTGGAACCGGTCGCCGGGGTGGCCTGGTTCGCCGGCGACGAGGTCACGCGGGGGAGGGGCTTCGGCGGCGGTGGTTCCGGCCGTTTCCGGCAGCTACAGAGAGGGGCAACAAGGGGGAAAGGATCAGAGAGCTGCAGGGGTTCCAGATCGAGAGGAAAGGGGGCCGGGGACGGCCTATACCTCGCAAACTCCGGCGAGCCGAAGCGGCGGAGCTCGAGCTCGATCTCGAGCTCGGGAGGCTCTGGAAAGGAACTGGGGTGCAGGGGGATGATTAGGGGAGTGAGAGAGCGAGTGGTGAGGAGAGGAGGGCTCGGGGAGGCCCTTAAATAGGCGGGCGACGGTCCACCGAGGACTCGTGCGCCGGCGAGCCTGTTGCGGTCGAAGCGGGTCACGGGGGCTCGTCGGGGCATGTCTGAGGCGTTTGTGGGGTTGGTCTAGGGTGAGGGGAGAGAAGAGAGGGAAATCAGGGGGGCCAGGGCACCGCGCGTGTGAGCGCGCTCACTGGTGCGCTCGGGCGGCCGGCGCGCGTGCGGGCTGGGGTGAGAGGAGGGAGAAGGAGGAGGGGGACAGAGGCGTGGCGTGTCGCAGACATCGAGGCGCATCGTCAGGCGCGCTGGGGAGGCCCGAGGTGGCCGGAGGCGGTTGGAAGGGGCGGCTACAGTGCGGGAGCGCACTGTAGCGCGCTCCAGAGCGTGCAAATGGACGGCATGCCATTTGTTTGGTAAAGTGGGCACGACTAAGCATGTCTGGTAGCTTTAGGGAGGAGCAAAGAAGTAGGAAATGGCCTTGGATGCCCTGGGAGGCCAGTAGGAGAGGAGAGAGGTAGAAGAAGAGGGACAGGGGGGCTGTCCAGGGAGCTAAATGGGGGCATTTTACCCCTCAATCATTGAGCTGAGGCTAGGGAAGAGTTACTGGAGGTAGGAGAGGACTAGGAGGAGCTGTGGTAAAAAGTCGAGCTCAAGGAGAATAGTTTTAGTGGTCAAAATGGTGATTTTTGAAAAGTGGCAGAAGGTGTTTGATAATGGTTTGGGTAAGAAAAATATTTCCAATTGCCATGAGACTCCACAGGGTGAAATGACACATATAATTAGGGTCTTCTACCAATTTGGAGCTTATTTGGGAAAAGTTGCCAATGCAACTTTTGTAAACCCTAGAAATTAGCAGAAATGAACTTGTGTAGATCTAGTTGAGCAAATCACTTCCCCTTGATGCACCACTTGGTGTAGTGGCCTCATTCGGTCATGTGAACATGCCCACAAAAGTCGGGATCAAGGAGAGAAAGTTGGTAGTAAAACTTGTTCAAATTTGATTCTGGTCAGAGAGGGTTTTGGGTCATTTTGGTGAGCCAAAATGACCTTGATTGATATGGGGCTTTGCAAGGTGATCACAATATGCATTTGTGACTTGCTGGATTTTCCATGGAGTTTTATGAAAATATTTCCTGTAGAAATATTTCAAATCCTTGAAATGGGCAGAAATGGTTTTGGGAGGTTTTGTCTAATATTTTGAACATGACCATGTGTTGAAACTCTTATATATGGAAAATATATGTCCACTGAGTTTCCCTGATTTTTGTCAAATATTTTTGAAACAATAAAATATTTTTTTCTTATTAAAGACCATTTCTGGCCTTATGAAAAAGCTTTTATGTAAAATAGGAAAATAACTTATAAAATTATATTTTTGTGGTTTATGGGAATCCTATATCTAATAGGTTTCAAATAAACTCTTTGAAATATTTTTCATACCCCAAATCAAGTACTTGTAGTGCAAACCTCAATTCAGGGGTTTTTGGAAAACTAGTTTTTGAAAATACTATTTGGCGAAATTATTTTTGTAGGAAAATACTATATTGCACTATACACATGGCATGATCATTGGGCAGAAGTTTGGGGCAAGGAGATGAAGTACAGAAGGTGGAGTAGTTGACTTTAAAGAGCACTTGAAAGACCACACAGAGAAATCCAACTCCAAAATAAAAGCCAAAATAATGCAGAAGTATTTGTTGATCTAAATTTTAATGATTTATTAATGCAAATGAAATGTTACAAAATGCAGGGTGTGACAGAAACACACCAAACCTTTATCTCCTTGCACAACACGCACTTGATATCTCAACATCAATCAATCTCATCAAGATGTGTCAGGGCATGAACCGAATGGGATGTCAAAACTAAGATGGGAAGTGGCACCTAGTGGAGGCAAAGCGAAACTTTAAATGAACCCTTTGTCTGTATGCATGTCAAACAAATTACAACATTGGAAATACGAGCATGGTCTAGGCCCACATGCGAATGACATTCGCTGGAATGTTCAAATGAGGCATGCAGGAGGATGGACTTGACCGGAGGGCAGCATGCTCGATGGAGAAGAGGGTTGGAGAGGAATGAGAAATAAGCAACAACACTTGATTATACTTGAACGACTCAAATAAACATTAAGTTGTCTCGTTTTCCCTTCCGTCTTGGTCACGGAGTAAGATACTCCCTCCATTTTTATTTACTCTGCATATTAGGTTTGACTGAAGTCAAACTTCATAAAATTTGACCAAATTTATAGAAAAATATGAACATTTACAATAGCAAATATATATGATGTGAAAGTATATTCAATAATAAATCTAATGGTATTTATTTGTTATTGTATATGTTATCATTTCTGTCTATAAACTTTGTCAAAATTTACAAAGTTTGACTTTGAGCAAAGCTAAAATGCGGAGTAAATAAAACAGAGGGAGTACGCAGGGACTAAGTATAGTTACTACTGCCGAAACATGGTAAGTTGGACCCCTAAATGCGGGCACGGACCGGGCACACCTCAATTATTCCTTCAAACAGTCGGACACCTAAATTAGCACACCATCCGGCTACTTAATCAAGTGTTAGGCTTCACGAGTGGAAAAGTAAAAGGGTGGTACTATACCCAAAACCACCACACTTGGGGCTAGGGTAACAACTTGGTACTGTACCACATTTGAACCAGGGAAAAAAAAGCACATGTTCTGCGCCTAATGTGTAACACGGAGCACTAACGCTCGAATTTGGCAAGGAAAACAGGGAAACCGATATTTGGGGCACACCTGTCGGGATGACGTGGCACAGACTAGTCCAATGGAGGACTTGGCCCATGACCTCCTCGCCATCGACAACCGTTCATGTGGGTCATGGGGACCAGCAACGAGGCGCAGCTCCCGCACCGCCTCTGGATGATACGACAATCATGGTGAGAGACACGCTCATCATTGCTGGACACGCTCGGCTTCAGGGTGCCTAGGGTGGCGCTACCGCTATGGCACGGCCAGCAGATCAACACCTGGCTCATCGAGGATGCACAGGGCGCCAAAGTACGCGCTGCGACGGGTCTGCGGAGTGTTCTAGCGTGGCCAACTCCATCCCCAGGACCTGAGACCATGCCGGGTCATCTTGCTTTTTCAATGACATGTGGGGATTGCATGTGAGCAAAGGGCATCTCCAACGTTGCCTTGACCGCGGCTGACTACCCTGGCACACCAAAAACCCTCGTCCCTCGCGCCGTCGTGCGTGTGCATTCCCAGCCGGCGCCAGCTGCCCGCATTCATGTCGTCCGTTCGTATGTTGTCATTAAGCAGGCTCGGTGCCCGCGGAACCAACTCCGGCAACTTAATGATGCACCCTTGGCCTCACCGGAATGCGCTACTTAAAACGGTAATGCCCAGCTAAACTCCACACCAAAGCGCATCCTCCTACCTGGCACCACATCTACCATGACCGGGAGGGTGAATGCTCTACGGGAGAGCTTTTCTTCGGGGATGAAGCTCGATGTTTCCGCCCTCTCTCAAGTCGCCTCTTGCAACGCAATAGTAGCATATCCGAATACGGGCGTGACCGCACAAGCGGTGGCCACGCTGGCGGCTGATGATAGGAGCACCGTGTAACACCCCGAGACCGTTGCGCCAGGTGTCTTCATGTTATTCGCTATTGTTGGCTTGTCATTTGTTTGCGTGTCATGCATTTCATATCATGTCATCGTGTGCATCGCATTTGCATACATGTTCGTCTCATGCATCCATGAATTTTCCCCGTTGTCCGTTTTGCAATCCGGCGCTCCTACGTCCTCCGGCGCCCCCTTTTGCCTCTTTTCGTGAGCGGGTGTTAAACGTTCTCGGATTGGACCGAGATTTGCCAAGAGGCCTTGGTTCACTACCGGTAGACCGCCTGTCAAGTTTCGTTACATTTAGAGTCCGTTTGATACTGTAACGGTTAACCGAGGAACCGTAAAGGCCTCGTGTGTGTTGCAGCCCAACACCCCTCCAAAGTGGCCCAAAACCCATCCAAACCCCCTCCATCCTCTCGGACGTTCGATCACGATCGCGTGGCCGAAAACCGCACCTCATTTGGACTCTCCTAGCTCCATCTACCTATAAATATGTGCTCTCCTCCGAAAATTTCGTGGTACAAACCCTAGATCCAACTCTCTCTCCGCGCCGGACATGTCCGCCCCTCGCCGGACATGTCCGCCGTCACCCTACCCAATCCGGTGCCGCCACTTGTCCCGCCACCGTCCTCCCACCGCCGCAGCCCGCCCGAGCCCGGGGCAGGCCCGCCCGAGCGCATCGGAGCCCGGACCGGCCCCCGCGCGTCGCCCGTCGCCAGCGCCTCGCGCCTCGCCGTCCTTGCTCCGCCGCCGTCTTCGCGCGTCGCCGGCGACCAACTCCGGCGACCGGAACCCCGCCGCTGCCCTTCGCTGCCTCGCCTCCACGTCACCTGCGCCGCCCCGCCGCCTCACTCCCGCGCCACCGAGTCAGCCCCGCCGCCCACTCAACGGAGTGCTGCCCGCGCCGCCCGCCGCTGAGCTCGCCAGCCGGAGCCCCCATCTACCGCACACCGTCAGACCTCCGCAGCCTCGCCCTGGCTGGATCCGGCGCCACCCTCCACGGATCCAAGGCCCCGCACCTTGCCGGCGCTCCTCCCCGCACTCCGGCCGACATCTCCCTCCTCTCCGGTCACTTCTCCGACGAGAGACCCGATGAACCTCGAAGGCCGCGCCGCCCCAGATCTGGATCTGAGAAACCCTAGAGGTTGACCCGATTTTGCCTAAGTATTTCTCTGTGACATTTTCAGCCATGTTCATCGCATCATAACTTCATCACCGTTGCTCCATTTTGCGTGCATGAGATATCAAATTGTTCATCATGATGTCCTCTTCATTTCATTCCATTGCACCATGCTTGTTTGAGTCCATCTTGATGCCCTAAATTTCACTAAGTCTTTGTCTGCTATTATTTTAATGCCATTTATTCATGTTGCTACAGAGTGATCCATGCCCTTGTTTGCATTTATGGAGTACCCTAGCATGACTCAATCTTGCTCTACTTTTGCTATAAAATGTTCCTGGCAGATTGTTTACGTGTTAATCAATTTTGCCAAGGTTGTTGCAGTTGATCCATGCATGCTATGAGATTGTTCTTGCCATGTTTAGCTTCTTCATCATGTCTTCTTGCTGGTAGTATGCTTAGCTTGTCATGCAATGCCTTGTGTTGAGTGCATCGAGCTCGCAAACATGCCCTCATAATTTTGTTTATGCCATGTCCAGTTTTCTGCCAAGTCTGAATCTGTTAACGAAACTTGCTATGTTTACATGGGTGCCATTATATCTTCTGATCCTTTTTGGCTTATGGTCAGTAAGGGACTTTTATTATATGCTTTGAGTAGATTCATGCCATGCTTTGCTTTGCCGTGATATGTTCCTGTAGCATGTTGTTATCTTGCTCTAAACATCGCTTCTTGAAGTTAAATCCTGTCATGTTGATATTTTCACTAAGTCTGTGAACCTGATATCTTTTGCACTTTTGCCATGCTTGTTTGAACCTGCCATTGTGTGATTTAGCCGTAGCTCAATGTTCATCTTTTGTCAAGCATGTTGAGTAGATCACTTCCATGTGCTTTGTTGCTATGTTGGAGTGCAGTAGCTTAGTTTCTTGTTGCATTCTAGATGGCATCGTGCTGTTCGCAGGATCGTGCCATTATTGTTTTGCTTGGCATTTGCAAAACGTGCATCTGATTCCGGTGATCTTTATATCGATTTTGCCCGAAATCAACTCATCTTTCCAGTGGGACTCTTGGTTTGCCAAGTTGAGGCCTGGTTCAATCTTTTCCTTCCGGAGCATGCATATGCATTGCATATCACATCCCGCATATCATGCCATGCTTTGCATCATGTTGCTTGCGCATTGCACTGTGGTTGATTGTTCTTTCCTTTGCATGTGTTCTTGCCTTGGGTAGAGCCGGGAGACTAGTTCGTGTTCGAGGTACCCGTTGAGTATGCTTACGAGGATCAAGCTTTTCGTCTTCTCGGAGAACTTTGCAGGCAAGATGATCATACCCTCGAAATCAATTCTATCTTTGCTTGCTAGTTGCTTGCTCTATTGCTATGCCTATGCTGCGATACCTACCACTTGCTATATCATGCCTCCCATATTGCCATGTCAAGCCTCTAACCCTCCTTGTCCTAGCAAACCGTTGTTTGGCTATGTTACCGCTTTGCTCAGCCCCTCTTATAGCGTTGTTAGTTGCAGGTGAAGATGGAGTTTGTTCCTTGTTGGAACATGATTTATATGTTGGGATATCACAATATCTCTTATTTAATTAATGCATCTATATACTTGGTAAAGGGTGGAAGGCTCAGCCTTATGCCTGGTGTTTTGTTCCACTCTTGCCGCCCTAGTTTCCGTCATACCGGTGTTATGTTCCTTGATTTTGCGTTCCTTACGCGGTTGGGTGTTATGGGAACCCCTTGACAGTTTTCCTTGAATAAAACTCCTCCAGCAAGGCCCAACCTTGGTTTTACCATTTGCCTACCTACCACCATATCCCTTCCCTTGGGTTCTATAGACTCAAGGGTCATCTTATATTAAACCCCCCTGGGCCAGTGCTCCTCTGAGTGTTGGTCCGAACCGAGATGCCTGCGGGGCCACCTCGGGGAAACTTGAGGGTTGTTTTTACTCGTAGCTAGTCTCATCCGGTGTTTCCCTGAGAACGAGATACGTGCGACTCCTATCGGGATTTGTCGGCACATCGGGTGGCTTTGCTGGTCTTGTTTTACCATTGTCGACATGTCTTGTAACCGGGATTCCGAGCCTGATCGGGTCTTCCTGGGAGAAGGAATATCCTTCGTTGACCATGAGAGCTTGTGATGGGCTAAGTTGGGACACCCCTGCAGGGTTTTGAACTTTCGAAAGCCGTGCCCACGGTTATGGGTAGATGGGAATTTGTTAATGTCCGGCTGTAGAGAACTCGACACTTAACGTAACTGAAATGCATCAACCGCATGTGTAGCCGTGATGGTCTCTTCTCGGCGGAGTCCAGGAAGTGAACACGGCTTTGGAGTTATGCTTGAACGTAAGTAGTTTTAGGATCACTTCTTGATCACTTCTAGTACACGACCGTGCTTTGCTTCTCTTCTCGCTCTCATTTGCGTAAGTTAGCCACCATATATGCTAGTGCTTGCTGCAGCTCCACCTCACTACCTTTTCCTACCCATAAGCTTAAATAGTCTTGATCGCGAGGGTGTGAGATTGCTGAATCCCCGTGACTCACAGATTACTTCCAAAACCAGTTGTAGGTGCCGATGATACCGTGCAGGTGACGCAACCGAGCTCAAGGAGGAGCTTGACGAAGATCGTGTTCATTGTGTTGTTTCATTTCCTTTCGATCAGTAGTGGAGCCCAGTTGGAGCGATCGGGGATCTATTGCATTAGGGGTTGTCTTTCATTATTTGTTTCTGTAGTCGGACCTTGATTGTATTCTGGATGATGTAATGCTATATTCATGTATTGTGTGAAGTGGCCATTGTAAGCCAACTCTTTATCCCTTTCTTATTCAGTACATGGGATGTGTAAAGATTACCCCTCTTGCGACATGCCTACAATGCGGTTATGCCTCTAAGTCATGCTCTGACACATGGGAGATATAGCCGCATCGTGGGTGTTACACACCGTGAGCCACACGTCCTACTTGCCGCCGTCCAACGTCTGGTGGCGCTTGTGGCAGGTGAAGCGACAGACCGTCCACGTCCATCATCATCGATCTCACGTCCACCGACACCGCCGAGGTTGGAGACTCCTCCGAGGATGAGTAGGGCATGGGGGCAGGGCATGGTGTGCCAACTGGCTGGTCATTCTCCCATGTTATACTCTTCCTCGCCAGAGACCGCACCTTCACTTCACGGGTCTTGAACCCTGCCCCCGTACTTGGAGACAATAGCTATAGGACGTCAGTCGCCGCCGTAGAATAGGTTTATGATCGCGTTTCTTTTGTTTTTATGTCCTATAAAAGTTTGAAATGTAATTAAAATCTGCCATGTTTGCATTAATCTCGTCTGCTGTATATGAACTTTCACAATAATAGTAATATATATTGTATGAAAATATATAGAATGATGATTTGTTTTTGTGTGTATAAACTTAGAAGGTTTGACCCTAGACAAAGCTAACATGCAAAGTAAATAAACACATAGGGTCTACATACACAATTTATCTTAGGCACTCCAATAGTATGTCCACTACACATTCATATATTTCACATCTTTCTACATCTAAGGGAACCTACGAAAGGGTTAACGTAAATTGCCTCTCTCCCCCCTGATTTTCATGGTGGTGGGCCCCTCCCTCCCCCAATCTCCAACCAACATCCCACACATTTAACATTACATTAATTATGTAATAGGGATTATGTAGGTGTAGCATTACCTGTCCTAAAGAAACCAAGTAAGCCATCCTCTAAGCATATCGCGTGGGAAAAGACCCGGCTGCGCCGTTTTAGTCAGGATTACCGGATTACTAGTAGTAGTATCAATGGATCGCGTGAAGCACCAAGTTGAAAAGGAAAAAGGTGGTACACTAACAACACGCATGTCGCAGTCACGTTACACCCTTCACACAGTCGGTCCTGCACACGGCTCACACAAACGGGACATGCTTTGGCTTGCCTCTTCACAGACAAATGGGACCGCATTTGGAGAAACCGACCATGCACCAAACTCCCCCGCCCACCATGCGGAAATTCCCCCCAAATCCCAAATTCAACTGCCCTTAGGGAAACTAGCCAATAATATTCCCCAAACCCCCTCCCCCTGGCCCCGTCCTCACCATTCGCTCCCCCAAAGACGCCGTCCCTGTCATGCCGATATGTCGGAGCTGCGGTTCATCGAGGGGGCACACGACGGTCCTCTCGCTCCCACAGTACGCTCTGATAGACTACCGTCCTCTAGTCACTCCACCACTGCTGACGACGTTCCTGTGGAGACGCACGACGGCCAGCTTCTCCCACGATGCATGCATTCTAGACTGAGGCCCCGTGCATGTCGGAGTAGCACTAAATGTTAGCTGATAGACACTGTTAATCTCACTGTTTGCCGAAATAATTTACAGTAAATATGGTCTGCTTAAGAAGGTTCCTTGCCCTGTTCTGCACTCAATTTGCTTACCTGAGATGTCATGCCATGCCCGACTAGTTTCTAAAATATACTGCCATATATTTCTTGTGAAGTAGATTGCCATGGTCTAGTAGCCAATCTGTTAGGTGAAATAGCTCGACATCGTTTTATACTCGATCTTTGTTGCTGAGATGGCCTTTGATGGCTGTGTGCTCGGCCTCATTGACTGCTGAAATAGCCTGCCATAAATTAGCACTCAAATATGTTTGCTGAATTAGCTTTACATATATTTCATTACTTAGATCTGCTTGTCCAAATATCTTGCCATAGCTTTAAACATTGACCTAGGTTTTTTTTGGACTTCATAAAAAGCATATATGTTTTTCCTGTAATATCTAGTAGAAGAACTAATTTGTAGGTCTAACAGATGGACATGACTTGGGTAACTTTTGCTCGAAGATTCTCCACTACATATGTCGAGGGGTTGAAAACTTCATGAACTTTATCAGAGCTGAGTACGGTAGTCCGAAATCAGATGTGCTCTCCCCATGTAGCAGTTGTATGAATTCAGTTACAAGACACTAGTCAAATGTACAAAATCATATACACTTGTATGGGATGTCGGTCACATATACTAGGTGGGTTCATCATGGTGAAGCTGTGAATGTCAATGTTACAGTCGCGGGATATCCGCGGCCACCTATGGTACCGGGTGGCCCCTTGTTGGTTTGGCAGGGGGACGACACGGCACAAAGAGCAAACCAGCATAGGGCAGCCCGGCAGAAAGCACACAAGCGATTTACCCAGGTTCGGGCCATCGTGAGGCGTAAGACCCTACTCCTGATTTAGTGGATTGATGGAGGAATGAACGTGGTGGTGCATAGTACACTTGCCCGGCAAGGTTTGCCTCAGGGCCGCAGCGACAACGCCCATATGGTGGCTTGGGTATGTCAACTTTCCAACCTTCTAACCCCGCCTCCGAGTGCCATTGGCCTCCTTTTATAGATTAAACGGGTCACCATAGTGGCAAAGTGGTCATTATCCACTGATATGATAGCGAACAGAGCTATCATACCATAGGGTGCATTAAATGCGCAGCTTGGTGTCACATCACTGTTCGCCCGACAAGGCCTACCGGGTTATCTTGCCAGCTCCGCACATGTTCTCTTGAAATGTCACGGGACGGGTGTCATCTGTAGGATTCTTCTGTAGGAAATGGCTGCCATGTGGGAAACAGCTGCCACTTAACCTTCTTGCGGCTTGACATCGCACTGATAGATGACGCGGGTCATGCTTGAGTGGTTGTTGGGGTGGTTCTGCCCCCGCAAGCCCTGGCAGACCTTGCCGGGGTGCCTCGGTCGCCTACTCCTTGCGGTGGCCTTGCCCCTTGCCGGGCTCGCCTGCCCGGCAAGGGAGGCCCTTCTCTTGTCGATATCTTGCTCTTCTGGCTCGATCTTGGTCCTTTTGGACTGCATGTTGGTTCCTCAAATCTCTTGGTTCTTAAATCTCTAACATAAGCTGGTGCTTCAATCATGATCTTGTGCATGTGCACAATCTTGGCAACAGACCCAGGGTTTGTTGCACCCACAGAAGCCCCAGGGCCTGCCCCGAACGCGCTGCTGAGCATCGTTGGGGTAGGGCCTAATAAGTGCACATGCAAGGTTGCTGAAGGGGTTGGCCCCTTGAGTTTTCCATTGCCTCTTCACCAGCCTTGATTCCGGGCTAGTTTTCGGTTTTCCCGTATGTGGTATAAAGCCAATAGTGGTGGGGCCGCTCCAGTGCCGGCCCGTGAGTGACTTTAACGCACGGGGTAGAAACTGCCAATTTACTCTTCCCACAATGCACCTTTATCCTTAGCCATGTATGTAGCATGCATCGGCAGAGTATTTTGGAAAGGGCCCGCCTATCTTGAATTGGTGGAGGAGGGCGGTGGTCACCCGCGGACGGAGCAGCTGCCCTTCCCCGCCCTGCCTATAAAAGGGGAGGAGCGGAGGAGGGCGGAGTCATCCATCTCCGTGGTCCTCCTCTCCTCATCTTCTGTTTCTGCTAGTCATGCTTGAGAAGGAATCCTGGGGCTAGCCCCCTGGCTCTGGCCTGGGGCATACGTCGCCTCATGCAGGTGCTGACGCTTGGGGGGTGAGCCTGGTCCTTGGTATTCCGAATCTTTTTGCATCTTCGATGCTCGTCCGGGAGGAGGGGCCGGAGATCATTGGCAATCCCAGCATCGCTCGTCCCGGAAGTCTTGGGGTTGTAGTCGACGAGACGCGCGCTTTCCTGCCTGCCAAGGTGGGGTGCAACACGCCTCGAGCCCCCTGGTCATTCCGGCTGCTTGTTGTTTCTCTGCTGGAGACGTTGGACCGAAGTCTTGGCACTTCCCGGGACCAGCGGTGGTGAGGGGAAAGCGAGGGAAGACAAAGAAGGCAGGTGGCAGGGGGTCAGGTTGGAGTATGATGGCGTGGATGCCTTCGCCTCTCACAGTCGACCTACCGCCTCGTCTTTCCGCTCTTCCCCTCCCTCCCCGGCACCGTCATCAGCAGCCTCTTCGGGTGATAGCCAGGGAGGGATGTTCTCTTGGTGCCTTCTCCTCATCTCCAGCAGTCTTCCGGCTGAGATTTGGTGGATGACTCCACCGGTGCTCAAGCCGGGGCTTTTTGCTAGATCTGGAGGTGGCGACCAGAAGGCGCCGACCTGTCCCCCGCGCTCCTCCTTCGCAGCCTCGTCACTCCTAGTCTTGTCAGGCTGTGCCCGACGGGCCCTGAAGGGACTGGGTTGGGCTCCTTTTTGGGTGCTCCTTTTCTCGTCCTTTCCTCCTTCCGCCGCAGTGCCCGAAGGAGGGAAAACGAAAAGAGGGGACCACGGGGCACTTATCTTTTTTCAATCTTAAACTTGTAGGGAATTGCCAAATTTTAATTCAAATAATGTGATCCCTTTCATCCATGTTTGTGTTCTATAATGCTTGTACTTGTACCTGCATTGTCAACGAGAGAGATAAAACTTGCCGGGAACCCATGCTTGTATATGTCCATGCAGAGGTGGAGTGCCTCTTTACTATAATTAAACGAGTTTTCTCTGGCAGGATATCCTGCCAGCACCCTTTTCATCTGCCGGAGAACCATGTCTGTCGGGGAACAGACTAAGGTGCCAGCCCCCGCCCACTCCCTTTTTACCAAGGGCCAGTGCGACCATCCAGGACAAAGCAGCATTCGAGCCAAGGATGGGAGCACCCTGGTTCCACGAGAGCGGCGAGGTTTCTCTATGCACAAGTTATAGCCTACCGAACACTAATGGACAAGAGGCAAACTTATCTGCTTGGCTTCCTAGGTATCGCTGTGCCGTGCAATCTTCTCGTCCCTTATCAGAGTCAAGTTCATGGCAGGAACCTATAACTCCATGTAGATGAGAATGAATGCATGATGCAATCCTATCTATATGCATATGCAAATGCTCATGAAATGCTTATGCAGTGATATAGGTGTGATCGTGCATGCATGCAATCTCGATCGGGGGGCCCCCATAGTGCTTCTTTATATTATCTTGCATGGGGTCATCGCCCCGGCTTTGCACAAGGGGTTACATGAAACTGAGGCAAGGCCTGTACAAAAGGACTGCCCAACAGCCTCGCACCTTACGGGTAGTACTTACGGAGATGCTCAATATTCCATGAGTTTTGCAACTGTGTGCCATCTCTGGTCTCCAGACGGACTGCGCCAGGTCTGGTGACTCGTACAACCCGTTAAGGGCCTTCCCACTTCGGTGACAGCTTGTTTGTACCCTTGGCGGACTGAACGCGCCTAAGGACAAGGTCCTCAGAACACCGGGCTTGCTGGTAGCGTGCAGCACACATAGCAGCCCGCATATAGTTCTCCTCAAGTAGCATAGCGTCGTCACGCCTGTACTGATATTGCGCTACTTCATCGTAGGCAAGCACTCGAGGGGACCCGTAAATGAGTTCCTTGGGGATAACTGCTTCTGCCCCGTAGACTAGGGAGAAGGGAGTCTGCCTGGTAGCTTGGTTAGGTGTCGTTTTGAGGGACCAGAGAACTACCGGCAGCTCCTCAATCCATCGCCTGCTGTGCTTTTGTAGCATATCGAAAGTTCTTGTCTTGAGTCCACGAAGCACTTCAGCGTTGTATTGCATGAAGGCGTGGCTCGTGAACTGGGTGCTATTGTCAGTGATGATCCTTGCCGGAACTCCAAAACGACACACCAATCCTTTGAAGAACTTGATAGCTGATTGAGCAGTCACCTTTCTCACGGCAGTCACTTCCGGCCACTTTGTAAACTTGTCGATGGCAACGAACAAGAATTTAAAGCCCCCAATTGCTCGGGGGAAGGGGCCGAGGATATCGAGTCCCAGACAGAAAATGGCCATGATAGAAGGATTGTCTGAAGGGCTTGGGCAGGCAGGTTTGTTCTCTTGGAATGGAACTAATAGGCTTCACATTTCGTGACTAACTCAACCGCATCTTGGAGGGCTGTGGGCCAATAGAATCCTTGACGGAATGCTTTCCCAACTAATGCCCTTGATCCAATGTGGGAGCCGCACATTCCTCTGTGAATCTCAGCCAACAGTTCCTTTCCATCCTCCCGGCAAACACACTTCAATTTCACACCATTGGGCCTTCTATACAGAGTGTCATTGACAAACTGATACATACTGGCCCTCTGGGCTACTCTTTCAGCATCATCTTGGTTGCCAGGGAGTTCTCCGGTTTGGAGGACGTGGACAATGTGCCTTGCCCAAGTTGGAGCCCGGGGCTCGGCACCAAGGACTAGCGGCACCTCCTCTGCTGCGAGAGCACCAGCCTTGTACGCGCGGTCCATAGGCCCGGATAGAGGGGGTGGTCCGACAGACTGTGAGCAGTTGTTTCCGGCAGGGTCTCTTCCGGGAGCGGATGGCTCTGTCGGGAGTGTCTTACCATAGTCCAACTTTCTCTTCTTCCGGGCCATTCTGGCTGGTGATACAGAGGGTTGAGAGAGACGAAGAACAAAAGTTCCTGGTTCCATAGGAAGCTTCTGTGAAGCACACTTTGATAGGTATCAGCTATGCTATTTTCTGCACGGGGTATGTGCTCTATTTGCAACCTGTCAAAGTGCTCCTCCAATCTCCTTACTTCCTCGACATATGCTTCCATCAATGGGCTTTAGTAATCCTAGTTGACTTGTCTCACCACGAGCTGTGAATCTCCTCGAATGATTAGATTCTTAGTTCCCAATTCTGCTGCAATCCCAATCCCGGCAAGGAGCCCTTCATAAGTTGTTGTATTGTTGGTGGCTTCTTCCCGGGCAAAGTGCAGCTAGACGACATACTTCAAGTGCTCCCGGAGGGGGCAACAAGAAGCACGCTAGCACCTGCACCTTGTAGGGAAAAAGCACCATCAAAATGCATGATCCATTCTTGGGGTGATTCCTTGCCGGGGATGGCTGTTTATGTCACTTCCTCATCAGGGGTTGGCATCCATTCTACAATAAACTCTGCCAATGCCCTGCTCTGAATAGTTGAAGTGCTCTCAAACTTCAAACCAAAGATGGATAACTCCAAAGCCCATTCCACTATTCTGCTAGCTGTCTCATGGTTTCGGAGTATCCTTTGCAATGGGAAACGAGTGACAACCATGATCTCATGTGCTTGGAAGTAGTGGCCCAGTTTCCTTGAGGCCATAATGATACTAAAGATCAACTTTTGCACGCTAGAGTACCTCGATCTAGCCCCTTGTAACAAGGAGCTGACGAAGTACACTGGATGCTGCACCACTTTTTCCTTGCCACGTCCTTGGGGTTGCTCTCGTCACCGTGCTCATTGATGTCCTGATTCTTTTCTGACTCTGCTGTGATCTGGCCACTTTCATCCTCATCCACCTCTCATTGTGCTACCAAGGCCGCAGTGACCACTTGGTTGGTTGCCACCAAGTAAAGCAATGACGACTCTTGGGGTTTGGGTGCAACCAAGGTAGGCACAGATGATAGGTAGGCTTTCAATTCCTGCAAAGCTGCATCTAGTTCCGGGGTCCACTTCATAGGCCCCGCCTTCTTCAAAACCTTGAAGACTGGCAGGGAACGCACGACAGAAATCGAGACAAATCATCTTAGCGCAGCAACACATCCCGTCAAGCGCCTCACATCCATAACTATCCTTGGCGCTTGGATCTGCTCAATGGCCTTGATCTTGTCGGGGTTGGCTTCGATCCACCGATGGGACACGAAGAACCCAAGTAGCTTTCCGGAGGGAAGACCAAATACGCACTTCTCCAGATTAGGCTTCAGATTGATCTTGTGCAGATTGGCAAATGTCTCTTCCAAATCCTGGATAAGGGTGGCCTTATCCTTGGTTTTTACCATGATATCATCCATATAGGCTTCTATATTTTTGTTCAACTGTGGCTCAAAACCGATCTGGACTCCCTTGCAAAAGTGGACCCGACACTCTTTAATCTGAACGGCATGCGGACCAAAAAGTACATACCACACAGAGTGATGAATGATGTCTTCTCTTCATCTTCCTTGGACATGAAGATCTGATGATATCCTGAGTATGCATCGAGAAAGGAGAGCAAATCACATCCCGAAGTAGAATCCACGATCTGGTCGATGCGCGGCAAGGGAAATGGGTCCTTCGGGCATGCCTTGTTGAGGTCAGTGAAAGCAATGCAAAGCCTCCACAACCCATTAGGCTTTCAGACCACTACTAGATTTGCTAACCATGTAGGATGTAGTACTCCTCTGACCAAACCAGCTGCTCCAATTTCTTGATCTCTTCGGCAATGAACTGCTGCCTCTCCAAGGCATCCTTTCATACTTTCTGCTTGACCTGTCGGGCATGTGGGCAGATAGCAAGGTGGTGCTCGATTAACTCCCTGGGAACACCGGGGATATCAGATGGTGGCCAACCAAACACATCGATATTCGCTCGCAGGAAAGCAACGAGCGTGCTTTCCTATTTGTCATCGAGGGGGGGCGCTGATAGTGAAAGTGCTATCAACGCCAGCCATCCTTGCCGGGACCTTCTTCACTTGGGGTGCAGTAACCTTGGATCTCTTGCTGTTGGAACACTCTGGCACGTCGTCAATGGGTGTCGTGCACTCGGAGGGGGCACGCTTCCCGGACTCCTTACCGGAGGTCCTACAATCCCTCTTGTTTCCTTTGCTTTCCTTGGCGGGAACTACTGCTGCCACCGCCTCTGCTGCGACTGCATCCCGGTACATCTTGTCAACACAAATAATTGCATCCTTCTCATCAGATGGGATAGTGAGGACTCCCAGTGGCCCATGCATCTTCAAAGTGTTATAAGCATAGTGGGATGCTACCATGAACTTGGCCAGGGCTGGTCATCCAAGAATCCCATTGTACGATAGGGGGAGATGAACCACATCAAACACAATCCTCTCAGTCTGATAGTTCAGTTCTCCCCCAAACATCACCGACAACATAATCTTCCCCTTAGGATGACTCCTGCCGGGATTAACTCCTTGAAACGTGTCGGTGACCCCTAGCTCTTCCTCTCCTATCTGAAGCTTGCTGATAACTACTAGGGAAATCTGATTCAACTTGACCCCACCGACCACCAGCATCTTTGTGACCTTGAGGTTGCGAATTGTTGGGGAGACCAACAATGGCAAACACCCCTCCACATCGGTGCGATCAGGGTGTTCCTCTTCATCAAAGATGATGGGTGTGTGGGACCATTTGAGCGGTTTCTGGGCCTCTGTTGCTGGTTCCACATCGTTGACCTCTCGTGCCCATCGCTTGAGTTGGCGATGAGAGGAGTGCAAAGATGCACCCTCATCAATGCATAGGGTGTCAGTGGCCTTCTGGAATTCCTGCTCACTAGTTTCCTCCTCATCCCCTCCATCACTGGCATCATCACAGGTTTCCTTCTCTTGGCCCCTAGCGGGTTTTCCTTGGTTCCAAAAGGGTTTGCTGGGGCGATTTGCTTCACCGCCTCGGCCCTTACCGCCAGAAGCATTCTGACCTTTTTCCTTATCACGCTTATCATACTCTACCCTCTGTTTCTTGACAAGCTGCTCAACCTGATAACACTCCTGAAGGTCATGGCCTTTGGTCCAATGGATCTTGTAGTACGTCCCATTACCTTTCCCAACTTTTTCCACGACAGCGGCTTCCCGAAAGGTAGTGCACGTAGTAGCTTCCTTCTCGGGGGCCTCAGCCTTGGCCTTCTTGCCGGCACTAGGTGTGCCCAAACCTTCTACAGTCATCACTGCCTTATCTCTTGGCTTCTTACTGTGCTTCTTGCCCTTCCTCTGACTGGTTGATTCATCTTCATCCTCTAAATCAACATTAATGCAATCCTCCTCTCCGGGCAACTTCCTTCATTCTTCCCTCCGGGCACATTTGTCCACTAGCGTATATAGTTCTTTCACAGTCTTGGGCAACCGCACGTTCATTTTGGAACGAATGCGGCAGTTGTGTACATTGGACTGGAAAAGCTGCTATAACGACTGCCGGATGGATATTTGGAATATTTCTATGAACTTTACTAAATATATGTAAATACTTGTGGATGGTTTCTCATTCGTTCTGCTGGAGAAGCTGCAGGTTGCTGGGCCTGTCGGGCACTCGGTGGCCGCCGGTGAAGGCACCGATGAACTCGTGGCACAGGTCTGCCCAGACAAAATGGAGTTCTTCGGCAGGTGCATCAGCCAAGACCTCACATTGGACTTGAGGACCAGTGGGAAGTAGTTGGCCAATACCTTCTAATCTCTTCCCCCGGCAGCCTGAACGGCGATGGTGTAGATCCTTAGAAAGTATGGCGGGTTCAGCCTCCCATCGTACTTCTCAGGTATCTTTGGCTTGAACGGGCGAAAGGAAGGCCAACGGACTTGCCACAGCTCTTGTATAAAGGCAGGGCAAATGACCTCGAAAGGTAGGAACCCGCCAACACTGAGCGCAGGCATGACGACATTGAGGCCGTCGCACCCGTCGGTTTGTTGGGGGTTGTTGTGGCGCCATTCGGCGACGACGCGCGCGTCTCCCCACTGCCTGTCTTCCGGGGTTCGATGTTGGTCTGGACGTGCTCGAGTGCCAGAAGAGGCCATCGAGACGTCGTCGGGGTCTTTATTCTGTTGTGCCTTCGCCGGCTGCTGTGGTGGGGACTGAACCATGGTGATGGCCCCCTTCGTACGGCTAGCGGCGCGGGCGGTGGCTGTTTCTTGGGGAGGTTGCAGTGGGCAAGCTCATCATGAACCCCCAGCTTCGGCGAAACAAAGCAGACTTTGGATGGTGGCACGCCATTCATCCATCTGCTCGGCTGCTGGCAGGAACCTCAACAGTAGCTGAGCTCGCGCCATGGCCTCCGTCGTTGTGCTTGGCATGGATGTCGATGACGTCGACCGCACCATCGCCTGGCTCCAGATGGTACTAGCGCCATGCCATGCTGCTGTGGGGCGACCACTGGGGCAGCGGGGTCGCGCGGCGATGGTCCTCGAAGATCAGTGGCTCCATTGAGCGCAGCGGCCTAGTTGGCTCGTCCAGGAGGAGGCGCATGTGCCGCGGTCGCTGCCGTGGTGGGGGCGACCGGTGGGCGATGGCCCGCGCCGGACCAAGCGCCGTTGCTGTGACTGGGCTCGTCGGCGAGGGGAGGGGGCGCGGATGTAGTGACCTCCTCACCCGCGCCTTGTAGATTCTGACCGTCGAGACGTTGTTGATGTTGTTCTCCTCTAGTACCTCCACCCCCATGTCGGCCGCGTGGGAGGTGGTAATGGCGCCACCTGCTCCAACCACACCCCCAGCAGCGTCTACATCCTCGCGCGACTCCGTATCCCCCGCGGCTTTCGAGGTGGATGGATGGGCTGAGGTTCCAGATTTCTTCTTGGGCGCCATCGTCGATGGCACTATCGAGGATGAAGATGGCGATGAAGACGATGCGATGTGTACACTTTCAGGTTCGCGCAAGCACTCCCCCTACCTGGTGTGCCAAAGATATCGCGGGATATCCACGGCCACCAATGGGACCGGGTGGCCGCTTGTTGGTTCATCAGGGGGACGACGCGTTGCACAAAGAGCACACCAGCGTACAACAGCGCGACAGAAAGCACACAAGCGATTTATCCAGGTTTGGACCGCCGTGAGGCATAAGACCCTACTCCTACTTTAGTAGATTGATGGTGGAATAAACGTGGTGGTGCGTAGTACACTTTCCCGGCAAGTTTTGCCTCAGGGCCGCAGCGACTATGCACGTATGGTGGCTTGGGTATGTCAACTTTCCAACCTTCTAACCCTGCTCCGAGTGCCATCAGCCTCCTTTTATAGATTAAAGGGGTCACCACAGTGGCAAAGTGGTCATTATCCACTGATATAATAGCGAACAGAGCTATCATACCTGACTCTACGGGCTGATCGGGTGCATTAAATGTGCCGCTTGGTGCCACTTCACTGGTCGCCCGGCGAGGCCTGCCGGGTTATCTTGCCAGCTCCACACCTGTTCTCTTGACACATCGTGGGACGGGTGTCATCTATAGGCTTCTTCTGCAGGAAATGGCTACCATGTGGTCAACGGCTACCGCTTAACTATCTTGCGGTTTGACACCGCACTGATAGACGACACGGTTCATGCTTGAGTGGTTGGTGGGGTGGTTCTACCTCGGCAGACCTTGCCGGGGTGCCTCGATCACGTGCTCCTTGCGGTGGCCTCGCCCCTTGCCGGGCTCACTTGCCCGACAAGGGAGGCCCTTCTCTTGTCGATATCTTGCTCTTCTGGCTCGATCTTGGTCCTTCCGGACTGCATGTTGGTTCGTGAAATCTCTTGGTTCTTCAATCTCTGACTTAAGATAGTGCTTCAATCTTGATCTTGTGCCTGTGCACAGTCTGGGCAACAGACCCATGGTTTGTTGCACCGGCGGTTACTGACTGTGTGGAAGCACCGGATCACCATCTTGATCTTCCTGATGCTCAGGTGGAAGAGGAGGAGGTGGTGGTGGCGGAGCTAGTGATTTTTACCAACATTGAAATAATGCTACGAAATGCTCATGCATTTCGTGAACTTTCACCTGCAGAAGAAAAATGGTGGGCCCGCATGCTGGAACAATGCAACGTGGCTGTCACCCCAGGGAATAAGTTGTCAGTATTCTTAGCTATGGTCACCTTTCTTCATGTGAAGTCATCTGAGTGGATGACCAACAAATCATTTGATGCGATATTGGATGCTTTCCGCAAATCTTTCCTAGATGCATCTGAGCTGCCACACACCTACAGTAAAATGAAGAATTTCCTTTGTGCGGTCGGAATTGGATATGATATGATCCATGTTTGTAAGAATAATTGTGTTCTGTTCCGGAAGGATTATGCGAACTTAAGTGAACTCCCAAAATGCAAATCATCAAGTTGGAAAGATGGCGATGCTGTGAAGAGGACTCCTCATAATGTTCTGATACATTTCCTAATTATACCAATATTGCAGAGGTTGCTTCATGATGTTAAAACAAGAGAGGATGTACTGTTGCATTCTAGGAACCAGGAGTATAGAGATTAGAATGTAATGAGCCATCCATCTCATGGTAGTGACTGGAAAAGCTTCAATCAGAAACACAAAAAGTTTGCTGCTGACCCAAGAAACATTAGAGTTGGCTTAGCTATAGATGGATTTAACCCATTTGGCCACCAGAGCGCCACATATAGCATGCGACAAGTGCTTGTTATCCCTTACAACATACCACCAAATGTCTGCACCAAAGAATCAAACTACATGATGGCCTTGCTCATCCCAGGTCGAAAAACTCCTGGAAAGGATTTTGATTTATTCATGGAGCCTCTTGTGGAGGAACTTCAATAGCTATGGAGGGGTGTTCTCACTCGAGACCTATATAGCAGCCCACCAGCTGATTTCTTTCTGCGTGCTGTTATAATTTGGTGCATCCATGCTTATCCGACTTTGGGCACTATGTCAGGGCGAAAGACACATGGTTACAATGCATGTGTTCGCTGTGACAGGAATCCACTGTCATACGCAATACTTAGCAAGATCTATTACATTGGACACCACCATTTCCTTGCCAAGGACAAGCTGTGTCCTACAAAATACCGAATACATGTGCTCAATGTAAAGCATGAAAACTGTGATGTGCCAAAGAGGCACACCGGCGATGAGGTGCAAGTGGAATTAGAGAAGGTCAGGCATATTACCCCATGAAATGATCCTAATAATGGTAGCAGGAAAAGGAAGCGTGGCAGGGCAGAAGAGATATTATTGTTTACCCGCAGGTCCACTTTGTGGGACTTGGAATATTGGAAAGATTTGGATCTGCGGCATAATCTTGATGTGATGTTGTCTTGGGAAACCACGGCCACCTATGGGACCAAGATCCCATTTCTGGTTCGGCGGGGGGGATGGCACATTGCACAAAGAGTGAAAGAGCGTAGAACAGCACGACAAAGATCACGCAGGCAGTCTTTACCCAGGTTTGGGCCACCGTGAGGCGTAAAACCCTACTCCTGCTTTGGTGGATTGATGGTGGAAAAATGGTAGTGAGCGCAACACGCTTGCCCGGTAGAGTTTCTTCGGGGCAAGAATGGCTAGGCACATATGAGTGCATGAGGGTGTGGATTAGCCAACCCCTACTACAGTTGCCTTGGGCCTCCTTTTATAGATCAAAGGGTCACCATAGTGGCAAATCAGCCATTATGCACTGATTAGATAGTAAACAGTACTATCGTACCTGTCTCCGCAGGCTGATTGAGCGCATAAAATGCGCCACTCAATGTCACATCACAGCTCGCCCAGCAGGCCCTACCAGGCTATTTTGCCAGCTTTGCGCCTGCTTGCTTGACACGTCTCAGGACGGGTGTCGCTTGGAGGTATTTTCTGTAGGAGGTGGCTGCCATGTGGCAAATGGCAGCCACTTAGTCACTTTGGAGCTTGACACCACACTGATCGAGGAGGTGCGTCGTGATGAGGAGTTGCGGTGGAGTGGTTCTGCCTCCGTAAGCCCCAGCAGGCCTGCCGGGATGACCCGAAGGCTTGCTTCCGGGGGTAACCGCATCCTTGCTAGGCTCACCTGCCAGGTGTAATGCCCCGAGTCCGATGCGCCAGGTGTCTTCCAGTTATTCGCCGTCATTGCCATGTCATTTGCTTGCGTGTTGCATCTTGCTATGTCATCATGTGCATTACATCATCATGTTTTCAAAACTTGCACCCGTCCGGTTTCCCCCCGTTCTCTCCGTCGTCCGTTCTGAACCCAGACACACTTGCATGCGCCCGTGGCATGTCCGAAATATTATTTTATAAGTGGCCGTAAAATGTTCTTGGAATGGGTTGAAAGTTGGCATGCGGTGTTGTTATGTTGGCAGTAGGCCGCCTGCCAAGTTTCATCGCATTCGGAGTTCGTTTGATAGCCCAACTGTTAAACATATAGCAGCATTATAGCTGGCCGAACGTCGGACGTTTTTGGTCTTTGAAAACAGTTGCTGGGCTGCACTCCTTCCCTCTCATCTCAGCCCAACCACCTCTACATAGTTCATCTAGCCCACCTACCTACCCCTCCGCTCCGGTCCGTCCGATGATGATCGAACGGTCCGAAAATGGATGAAACCCCCTAACCCTAGATCCCTACTCTATTTAAACAACTCCCTGCCATTTTGGGCATCCCTAACCTAGCCCTAGCCGCCGCTGACCTCCAGCCGCCGCATCCTCCTCGAAATCGCGCTACCAGCCACCTCCAGCCGCTACCTCCTTGTTTTCCGGCGAGCCCCAGCCCCCTCGCACCACGTGGCAAGCTCTTAGTGGCCAGCCGCAACCGCGGCGCCGCCCTCGCCCAACCACTGCTTGCCATGCGCCCCTACTGCCTCCACCTCCCGCAGGGCCCGGTGAAGCCCATCGCAGACCCGCCACGGGCCGATCTGGGCCCGAGGCCACTCGCTGCGAGCCCACGTGCACACGAGCCCCGCTGCTCCACGCAACCTCCCGCTGGCGACCCCGATCCCCACCGTTGGACTCCACCGGCGTCGTCTCGGTCGTCCCTTGTCACTACGCCGCCGACGAGCACCTCCGCAAGGAGAGCCCCAACCCCAGACAGATCCGCCGCTGCGCCATCTCTCCTTTCCCTCCTCTCTCTCCCTAACCCCCCTCAGTTTCTTCCCAGCAGGCCCGCCGCCGCCATGGCACTCAACCCTCACCGGCCCCGCCCGATCCGGCCTCCCCTCGCCGGAAATGGAGCCGCCCTGGCCAGATCCACCCAGATCCGGCAGGTCCCCGCCGTCTTCGCCACCGGACCATCACCGGATCACCGGAGGACGCCCCTGCAGCGTCGTGGCCTCCTCTGCTCCTCCCCAGCTGCAGCCCAGTTCACCTCTGCCAACCGGCCCATGTGGCCCATGGTGAGCGCCCCAGTGCCCACCAGATTTGGCCCATTGGTGTTTTTTCCCAGTTTGGCAAATTTTGCATTTATCCAGAGAATTTTAGAGTTGCAGAAAACCCCCTAAGCTTCATGCATTTAATAACTCATGAACCGTGCACCGGATTAAAATGATCTCTATATGTAAAATGCTTAGAATTTTGTGTAGGATCATATTATGCAACTTTCATCCATGTTAAAAATGTTGTTTGATTAAATTTTGCTCATATGCCATGTTAAAATGATTTAATTCATAACTAATTAACCATAGCTCGGTTTTAAATAAATTATATATGTAAATGGGGTAGAAAAATGCCTAGTTTAACTTCATGCACTCATCTTGCGTGTTTAATAACTCTAAAATTGTGTATAGGGCAGAACAATACCAACTCTAAATTTGCATGTGGGGGTTTACCGGAATCATTGTTTGACGTTTCCGGCCTCATTTAAATTGCCTAAAATGTGTAGTTTAATTATGCTTCACCTCTTGCCATGTTTGACAAGATTTAATATTGTTGGTTACATAACCGAGAGAGAACTAAATAAGTCATGTGGTGTTTCGTCAATGTGCAACTTGTTGTATATTGAGCTCCACTTAATTTGTAGTATTGTTTGTGCACTTTGCCATGCCATGCCTCATTAAACCGGACATGCATCATACTTGGTTGCGCATCATGCCATGTTTATGTGATGGTGGTTTACTATGTTGCGTGCTTCTTTCCGGGTTGCTTCTCTCGTTAGCTTCGGTTTCGTTCTGGAGTTGTGAGGATTCGTTCCACTACGTCCGCTTGTCTTCTTAATGGACTCGTTCTTCTTCCTTGCGGGATCTCAGGCAAGATGATCATACCCTCGAAATCACTTCTATCTTTGCTTGCTAGTTGTTCGTTCTATCGCTATGTCGTGCTACCTTACCACTTGTTATATCATGCCTCCCATATTGCCATGTGAAGCCTCTAACCCTCCTTCCTAGCAAACCGTTGTTTGGCTATGTTACCGCTTTTGCTCAGCCCCTCTTATAGCGTTGTTAGTTGCAGGTGAAGTTGAAGTTTGTTCTATGTTGGAACATGTATATGTTGGGATAACACAATATCTCCTATTTTAGTTAATGCATCAATACACTTGGTAATGGGTGGAAGGCTCGGCCTTATGACTATTGTTTTGTTCCACTCTTGCCGCCCTAGTTTCCTTCATACCGGTGTTATGTTCCTTCATTTTGTGTTCCTTACGCAGTTGGGTGTTATGGGAACCCCTTGATAGTTTGGTTTGAATAAAACTCCTCCAGCAAGGCCCAACCTTGGTTCTACATCTGCCTAACAACCTAAGCCTTTTTTTCCCTTTGGTCATCACGCATCAGCCAAAGCCGCAGGCTGTTAGGGCCCGCGGCGCTCCGCACTTGCCCCTTGGCTTCACCTTGAAGCCAAGTCCGATCACGCCTTGGGCCCGGCGGCTACTGTCGGTGTTCTGGGAACGGGGGTCCCCAGACTTGCCTGCCTGAGGCCCACGACGTGGCTCCCCCAGCGGCCATGTGCGGCCCATCTTCATCAGCAAGCACTCAAGACCCTCGTGAGGGGCCATGCCTCGCCAGGCGAACGGCGCAGGACCTCCTCGAGGGCAGCCTCACCAGGCTGGCTCACGAGGGGCGGAGAGATCAAGGGAAGGGAGACCTCGTGAGGTTCCCGTGACGTAAGCCATGACGACCAAGGCCAGGCGGGCGCCAGCGCGCGCAGTGTCCTCGTTTCCTCTTTGGTGCTCAAGAGGCAAGCTTAGGCGCGGAGTCCCGAGGCATCAAGCAAAGGTTTCCATATCGGTGCAACAAGACCAAGACCAGCAGGACGGCATGACGAAGGTCACCGTGGAGCCCAAGACGGCATCACCACCAGAGCCTTTGGCAGGCGAAGACTACTTTTGTCAGGATAACTTGTACTAGCTGTCCCCCTTCAAACTTGCCCCTTGTGGGATCCCTTCCCGCTCAATATTTGGGAATAGGACTAGGGCCTCTATAAATAGGACTAGCCACCACCTTAGCAAAGGGGAGAGGATCATTCAGACCACCAAACACAACACAAGCTCGCCAAGCACAAGAACACCTCTCCTCAGGAGGCCGTTCTTCCCCTTGTAACTGTTCATCCTCAGTCCACGAGGCAATCCACCACACCATACTGGATTAGGGTATTACACCGCATCGGTGGCCCGAACCAGTATAAATCTTGTGACCCTTTGTTCTGCGAGTTCGACGCACTAAGACTCGAGATTGTGGTGAGGGCGAGAGCTAGAGGGGGAGAGATCTTCATGCACACCCCAGTGTTCGAACCTCAAGGGTTTTGCCGGAACCCGAAATCCGTTAGGGCGATTTCGTCCTGAGGAGGGTGCCCTCCAGGGAAGGGCTGCACAAGCTCTCGCCCATGTGGGAGGGCCCGTTTAGGATCGTCCGCATCTCCAGGCCTGGTGCCGCGTGCCTGTAGACGTAGGACGGGATCCCCATCCAGAACGCCTGGAACATCTAGCACCTCCGGAAGTTCTACCCATGAAGCAAGGCCCAGTGCCTATGAAAGTCTCCGCTCGCGACACTCTCACATAATAATGAGTGGGGATGTACATGCCCCGGAGTCTCCGGAGTGCCTCCCTTGGGCCTTGGGGGCTCCCTCCCACGTCCAAGTGGCAGCACTTAGCTCCGCGCTGGTGAGAAGACTAGACTAGGTGCCATACGCGGCTGTTCATTTGCTCTCCGTAGTTGGCTTGCCCCTTTTCCTTTAATGAAATTTGCAGTTCTGGCATTTCTCGATGGCTTGGTTTTGCCCCCTCGTCTTTCCGATTCTTCCCTCGATTCTTCATTTTGGGCCTGGGAGGGCGGCAGTCGCCCGACGCTCTCCCTCGCGCGCCTCGCGAGGGGGCCGGACAGGTGTGCACGTGTGCGCACTCCCCTAATCTCCGCGAGGCCTCCTCATTTGAGCTCATGATTAGCGCATCCCTTTTTTAGTCCGTGCCCCATGGGTATTGCAACACGGCACGTTTAGCCATGACCAACCCATGCCTTGGGTCTCGTGCAAGAAGGGATAAGGATTTCTTAATGAATTTTTGCAGCTCCGCGATATCTCTCAAGACAACAGCGGGGAAGCACCACTAGGTGCCCAGAGGTGCTCGCCCTCACGATGTCAAGTCTACCCCGGATACGTCAAGCTAATTTACCCCTCTACACCCACATAAGGCATAGATTTCACAACACAACCTAGAAAAAATAAACACACCACAAAAGCAACATAAGCACCATGGTTCATTACGCGTCCTCGCAGGGCCCCATATTCGTTCTGACAATGCAGGGGGAAAGGGAAGGAGTGGACAAGCAAAAGCGGCTCCTACGATGCGGCAGCTCACGAGGATCGGCCCCTCAGACTCAAACAGAGCCCTTCTCACGCTTCACCAGGGCACGACGACGGGATGACCCGCCACCGTCCTCGAAGCGAGCTCGACGGTGTGGCAGCTGGTCATAGCCGCCGTTGCTGGTCCTCTCGCTGGAGGAGGAGCTTCATACGTCTCCGTCGTATCTACTTTTCCAAACACTTTTGCCCTTGTTTTGGACTCTAACTTGCATGATTTGAATGGAACTAACCCGGACTGACGCTGTTTTCAGCAGAATTACCATGGTGTTATTTCTGTGCAGAAACAAAAGTTCTCGGAATGACTTGAAACTTCACGAAACACCTTTTCAGAAAATATAAAAAGTCCTGGCAAAATATGAAGGCCAGGGGACCACCACCTATCCAAGAGGGTGGGGAGCGTGCCTACCCCCCTAGGGCACGCCCCCCTACCTCGTGGGCCCCCTGGAGCTCCTCTGACCTCAAGACCAACTCTATATATTTGCTTTCGGGGAGAAAAATCAGAGAGAAGAATTCATCAAGTTTTATGATACGGAGCCGCCGCCAAGCCGTAAAACCTCTCGGGAGGGCTGATCTGGAGTCCGTTCAGGGCTCCAGAGAGGGGAATCCGTCAACATCGTCATCATGAACCATCCTCCATCACCAATTTCATGATGCTCACCGCCGTGCGTGAGTAATTCCATCGTAGGCTTGCTGGACGGTGATGGGTTGGATGGGATCTATCATGTAATCGAGTTAGTTTTGTTAGGGTTTGATCCCTAGTATCCACTATGTTCTGAGATTGATGTTGCTATGACTTTGCTATGCTTAATGCTTGTCACTAGGGCCTGAGTGCCTTGATTTCAGATCTGAACCTATTATGTTTTCATCAATATATGAGAGTTCTTGATCCTATCTTGCAAGTCTATAGTAACCTATTATGTGTTATGATCCATTAACCCCGAAGTGACAATAATCGGGATACTTACCGGTGATGACCGTAGTTTGAGGAGTTCATGTATTCACTATGTGTTAATACTTTGTTCCGGTACTCTATTAAAAAGAGGCCTTAATATCCCTTAGTTTCCGTAAGGACCCTGCTGCCACGGGAGGGTAGGACAAAAGATGTCATGCAAGTTCTTTTCCATAAGCACGTATGACTATATTCGGAATACATGCCTACATTACATTGATGAACTGGAGCTAGTTCTGTGTCACCCTAATTTATGACTATTACATGATGAACCGCATCCGGCATAATTCTCTATCACCGATCCATTGCCTACGAGCTTTCCATATATTGTTCTTCGCTTATTTACTTTTCCGTTGCTATTACTATCATCACTACAAAATACCAAAAACATTACTTTTGCTACTTTTACCTTTTGCTACCGTTACCACTACTATCTTATTACTTTTCTACTAAATACTTTGCTGCACATACTAAGTTTCCAGGTGTGGTTGAATTGACAACTCAGCTGCTAATACTTGAGAGTATTCTTTGGCTCCCCTTGTGGTGAATCAATAAATTTGGGTTTAATACTCTACCCTCGAAAACTGTTGCGATCCCCTATACTTGTGGGTTATCAAGACTATTTTTTGGCGCCGATGCCGGGGAACATAGCTCTATTCTTTGATTCACTTGGGATTTATATCTTCTTATCATTTATCAAGAACTTGAAAGATCCAAGAACCAAGATTTATCCCTCAACTACGAGGGGAGGTAAGGAACTGCCATCTAGCTCTGCACTTGATTCACCTTCTGTTTTGAGTAAGCTTGCGACACCTAAACCTGCTTCTGCTATTCGTTCTGATATGTCGCATGTTATTGATGATGCCACTTCTTCTATACATGATACTTATGATGAAACTACTTCTATGCTTGATACTAGTGTGCCACTTGGTGAATTTTTTTATGAACAACTTGCTAGGGCTAGAGAAATTGAAAATACTGAATCTGATAATAGTGATGAAATTGATGATGAAGACTTGCTTGTTATTCCAGAGGGTTATGTTTTTGATAAAGAAGCTTCCTTAGCTATTTTAGCTTGCAAAGATAGATACGAACTCAAGAGGTTATTAGCTAAATGGAATAAGCAATCTCTAAATGCTAGAATGAAACCCGACCCTGCTTTTGCTACTTCACCTATCTGTGTTACCGATAAGGATTATGAATTCTCTGTTGATCCTGATATAATTACTTTGGTTCAATCTGATCCTTTTCATGGCTATGAATCTGAAACTGTTGTGGCACATCTTACTAAATTAAATGATATAGCCACCCTGTTCAGTACTGGTGAGAGAACTCGTTACTTTTATAACCTTAAAATAGTTCCGTTCTCATTAAAGAGTGATGCTAAGATATGGTTTAATTCTCTTGATCCTGGTTGTATGCGTAGTCCCCAGGATATGATTTATTACTTCTCTGCTAAATATTTCCCTGCTCATAAGAAACAAGCTGCTTTAAGGGAGTATATATAATTTTGTGCAAATTGAAGAATAGAGCCTCCCACAAGCTTGGGGGAGGCTTCTCCAATGACTTAATTCTTTGCCTAATCATCCTCTTAAGAAAAATGAAATACTTGATATCTTTTATAATGGACTAACCGATGCCTCCAGAGATTACCTGGATAGTTGTGCTGGTTCTGTTTTCAGGGAAATAACACCAGATGAAGCTGAAATTCTATTGAATAATATGTTGACAAATGAAAATAATTGGACACCTCCAGAGCCAATTCCTGAGCCTATTCCTAAACCCACTCCGAAGAAGAGGGGTATTCTATTTCTCAGTTCGGAAGATATGCAAGAGGCAAAGAAATCTATGAAAGAAAAAGGTATTAAATCTGAAGATGTTAAGAATTTAGCTCCTATTGAAGAAATATATGGTCTTAATTTACCGCCTGTTGAAGAAACATATGATCTTGATCCATCACCTATTGAAGAAACTCGTGGTCTTGATAACCCGACACATGTAGTAAAGGTAAATTCTCTCTATAGATATGATAAAGCTGAAATCCCATTTACTAAGTTTGCTAGACCATGCTTAGATGAGTTTGAGAAATTTATGGTTAAGCAAGAAGACTGCAATGCTTATTTTGGTAGACAATTGAAATACAATTCAAATATTGTTGAACCCTTGGGTGATTATATGGCTAATGTCAAAGGTGAACTTAAACTTATTAGTAAACATGCTTCTATGGTTACCACTCAAGTAGAACAAGTACTTAAAGCTCAAAATGATTTGCTCAATGAATTGAATAGTAAGGATAATGATAATGCTGTTAGAGTTATGACTAGAGGTGGCAAAATGACTCAGGAACCTTTGTATCCTGAAGGCGACCCTAAGAGAATTGAGCAAGATTCTCGGAGAAATAATATAGATGCACCTAGTCCTTCTAAAAGGAAGAAAAAGAAAAATGATAGGACTTTGCATGCTTCTAGTGAACCTGTTATTGAAACACCTGAGAATCCAAATGATATTTCTATTTTTGATGCTGAAACTCAATCTGGTAATGAACCTGAAACTAGTAATAACGTTAATGATAATGTTCATGATGATACTCAACCTAGTAATGATAATGATATAGAAATTGAACCAACTGTTGATCTTGATAACCCACAATCAAAAAATCGACGTTATGATAAGAAAGACTTTGTTGCTAGGAAACATGGAAAAGAAAGAGAGCCTTGGGTTCAGAAACCCATGCCTTTTCCTCCCAAACCATCCAAGAAAAAGGATGATGAGGATTTTGAGCGCTTTGGTGAAATGATTAGACCTATCTTTTTGCATATGCGATTAACTGATATGCTCAAAATGAATCCTTATGCTAAGTATATGAAAGATATTGTTACTAATAAAAGAAAGATACCAGAAGCTGAAATTTCCACCATGCTTGCTAATTATACTTTTAAGTGTGGAATACCTAAGAAACTAGGACATCCCGGTGTACCAACTATACCATGCTCTATTAAAAGAAACTATGTTAAAAACTGCTTTATGTGATCTTGGAGCCGATGTTAGTGTTATGCCTCTCTCTTTATATCGTAGACTTGATTTGAATAAGGTGACACCTACTGAAATATCTTTGCAAATGGCCGATAAATCAACTGCTATACCTGTCGGTATATGTGAGGATGTGCCTGCTGTAGTTGCAAACGTTACTATTTTAACGGACTTTGTTATTCTTGATATTCCCGAGGACGATAGTATGTCTATTATTCCTGGAAGACCCTTTTTGAATACTGCAGGGGCTGTTATTGATTGCACTAAAGGTAATGTCACTTTTCATGTTAATTGTAATGAGCATACAGTACACTTTCCGAGGAAACAACCTCAAGTCCACAGTATCAATTCTATTGGAAAAATTCCATCAATTGTATTTGGAGGTTTTGAATTTCCTCTTCCTACTGTCAAGAAGAAATATGATATTCTTATTATTAGGGATGTGCATGTGTAGCGACCAGACCTCAAACAGTCTGATCTCTGTGTTCCGGTGTCATCCCTGGATCAGTAATGCTGACACCACACAGTACTCGGAGGATTTATAACAGAGTAGCAATCACACACTTATTACATCGAGTGTCTCAAACGAGAGCTTATTACAATAAATATGGCTTAAGGCCATCTAATAACGATAACAGCGGAAGGCTTGGAAGATAAGTGAGTCCATCAACTCCAACGGCATCACTGAGTATAGAACCACGACCTAAAAACTCCTTAATCGTTGTCTAAAAAGTCTGCAACATTAACGTTGCAGCATGAAACGGGTCAGCACATGGAATATGCTGGCAAGGTAACACATAGAGAGTAATGGAATGAAACAGCTATACTATATGCATATTTGGCTGGTGGAAAGCTCTATGGTTACAGTTTTGCGTAAAGCTAATTTTTCCCTACTATAAAGGAATAAATGTCATTTAACTATCATGGTAGTTGTTAAACATTGAGAATGGTTGACAGCATCCTCAATCCCAATTAAGCATCATCATTAAACAAAACCAACAAAATTAATTTAGAGTAACATGTTGAGATTCACATGAAAATCCAGGTACTAGATACTCAAGATGTCCATAACTGGGGACACGGCTAACCATGATTAGTTTATTACACTCTGCAGAGGTTTGCACACTTTTCCCCACAAGACTCGATCGCCTCCGTTTGGTTTCTCGCACTACAAGGTGTTTGAGAAGACGGATGACCGAGACATAGTCTTTCAGAAGCGCTAGCACCTTACGATCGGGTAGACCGTACCACCTACATCCCCTACATCTGCTAGTCTACCACTGTAAGAGTTCACACGACTTAGTAAACTATGCTAGAGCCCATAATAGCTTGTGGCTGCACACGGAAGTTTCTAGTATGAATAGTCTCATGATCCCTTTGAGCCTGGGTGGCGGTCCAAAAGAAAACAGGCAAGTCCTGGAATACCCAGGTGCCTCAATCCACCCAGATGTGTGTTTAAGTTGCCAACTTAGATAAACCATTAGTTAACAAAACTCACATCTGTCATGGATATCACTCACCCAATCCACGTCTACTAGCATAGCATGGCATAATAAGCAAACGCGGAAGTAACTCCCAAAGGTTTGATAATAAACAGGTAATAGGTACTACCTCAACTACTTCCCATTCCACAATTTAATTAGATCCTAATCATGCAATGTGTGAGAATTTGATCTAATGCAATAAAACCGGGTAGTAGAAAAGGTATGATCAACGTGTTACTTGCCTTGCTGATGATCCTTGAAACCTAGAGATTCGAAGTAACAAGCGGCGCACTCCGGGTATTCTATCGCAGACAAACAAACAAGCATACAATAAGTACTCATCTAATGCACGGGTAAAACTCAAATAAGAGATCTAACCAGAAGGTTCAACTTAAGAACTCCGGTTTGCAAAAGGAATCAAATCGAAAAAACAACGAAAGTCAAACGGCGAAAGAAAACAACTTCGTTCTACTAATCTGGATCTAGGGCAATTTTTACAGTAGCAAAATCTTGTTTAAGTTGGTTAAACGGATAGAGGGTTTCGAGACGAAACTCCAAGCGCTTGAATCGCCTGATTCCGATAAACGAGCGAAAAGTTATACTAAAACGAAAATCGGATCAGGAATCGGGATCAGAAAAATCGCGGATTAAATCCGAGAAAAAGAAAAAACGACGAACGTTCGCTAGAACGAACGAACGGACGAATGCTCGCTATTTAAATAAACCGGAAAAACCGATCTATTTAAAAAAACGAATCTAAAAAACCGACGAAAAACCGACGGTTTTTCGAAAAAAAAACTAAAAAAACGGATAGAGGGTTTTGAGACGAAACTCCAGGCGCTTGAATCGCCTGATTCCGATAAACGAGCGAAAAGTTATACTAAAACAAAAATAGGATCAGGAATCGCGATCAGAAAAATCGCGGATTAAATCCGAGAAAAAGAAAAAAACGACGAAATTTCGCTAGAACGAATGAACGGACGAATGCTCGCTATTTAAATAAACCGGAAAAACCGATCTATTTAAAAAAAACCGAATCTAAAAAACCGATGAAAAACCGACGGTTTTTCGAAAAAACTAAAAAAACCGGCGCGGAAAACAAGGCGACGAACCTCGGGCGGCGTGCGGCGGCGGCAGCGTCCGGCGGCGCGGCAGGGCGGCGGCGGCGGCGCTGGCGCTGGCGGCGGCGGGCGCTGGGGCTGGGTGGCTTAGGGTTTCGGCTAGGGCTGGGCCTCCCCCGGCTTATAAAGGCTAGCCGGGCCGGAGTCCTAGTCGGACACGGCCCGTAGGTCGGTTCGTTTTTTTTTACACGCAGAAGAAAAATAAAAAGAAATACTAAACGGACTCCAAAAATTCCGAAATAAATTTTCACGGGCTTCTAAAATCAAGCCTCACAAGGTAAACATTTATTTGGGGCCTAAATGCAATTTTGAAAAATGCACATTTTTCCTAAATTCAAATAGAACACCGAAAAACTCCAAAATAAAATCTTATTTGATTTTATTATTAAATCCTCAATATTTCTTTATTTTGGGAAAGTCATTTTATTCCCTCTCTCATATTTTTGTAATAGAAATAATTGATGATAAAATAATTAAAATCAAATGATCCTATTCTCAAAATTTGAGAAAACTCAAATATGAAAATAACGAAATCCCCAACTCTCTCCGTGGGTCATTGAGTTGCGTAGAATTTCTAGGATCAGCCAAAATGCAAAATAAAATATGATATGCAATGATGATCTAATGTATAACATTCCAAATTGAAAATTTGGGATGTTACAGCATGTCCCCGTTGAGGTAACATAGTGTTATTCGAAATTTCTCCGGTTCCATGTTATTCGGAATGAGTTTGTTAACAAGACCTGATCAACCTTGTTAGTGGATTCCTTTTGATGAGCATGAGATGGATGAAACTAGAAGGCACAACCTTCTGTACCCCACTTTTACTTTCTGTTATTTATATTAAATAAAATAAAAATAAGTATTTTTCTGCCTGTTATCTGATTATCCGTGCAATATAAAAATACCCGGAAAGTAAAAGTTCTCCAAATGCCCTGAAATTAAAATATGATTTTTTTCTAGATTATTTGAGAATATTTGGCACTGAGAACACAACAGGTGGGTCCTCCACCTGGCCACGGGGGTGGAGGGCGCGCCCTACCCCCTAGGCGTGCCCCCTGCCTCGTAGGCCCACAGTGGCCCTCCTCCACTTATCCTTTCACCCACACACTCCTCCTCCCCCCACAAACACGAATAACCAACTCAAACTCGAGTCCAAGCTCGTTTTGCTGCCATTTTCGATCTCCTTGCTCAAAGCACCTCTCACAAAATTGCTTGGGGAGATTGTTCCTTAGTATGTGACTCCTCCATTGGTCCAATTAGTTTTTGTTCTAGTGTTTTATTCATTGCAAATTTTTGCTGCCTAGGTGACCATGTTCTTGAGCTTGCATGTCAAATTTGTATGGTTCCAAGTAGTTTTGATGCATGATATAGGCCCTAGGCACTTGTAGGAGTAGTTGCTATCAATATTATTGAGTTTGGTTTACTTTTATTTTGAAGTTACTAAAAATTTCAAAAAATCAAAAAATGATGAAGAGACTTTTCAGGGGCTCATCGAGCCGAAGCTCGAAGGAAAAGGCACCGAAGCCTAAGTATAATTTGCCTTGCACCATGGAGGTTCGGGCGTGTGAATGGCCTTCCTATGATTTCTTGAGAGAAGCCGGGATTTATGAAGATTTTCATGAATTGGCTAAGAATGCAGGCCTCACCGCTTTCCTCCACGACCAACACAGTCAGTATCTATTAATCACAAATATCTTTGTGCAAAACTTTCATTTCCATTCTAGGAGCTCACCACCTACGGTGGAGTTTCATTTATATGATGAGCACAAGGAGATGTCACTTTATGATTTTTGTCGGGTTTGTTTAGTCCCTTTTGAGGGCAAGACAGAGGAACCACATCGCGAGGATGTGGATGGGTTTATTGATACTATCATTGTAGGGGAAACAAGGAAGGTTTCCGATGCACGAATCACTGGCATACATTTTCCTGTTTTACGCTATTTTGCATTATTTGCTAGTCGTTGTTTAATTGGTCGTGGAAACTGTGGAAACCTTAGTGTCCCTGATATTATTATTTTGCTCCACGGTTTATACGGTGATAACTGTGTTAGTATGGGCGGCATTATTGCTAAACGGTTAAGTCTGAACCGTACAAAGAGGCCCATCTTTGGAGGCATCTATGCTTCACGCCTAGCTGCACATTTTAACATACCTATTAGGCATTATGAGAAGGAAGAAAAAGTGCTGCCTCGTGTTTATTTAGATTATAAAAGTATGGTGGCACATGATTTTATTGTTAAGAATAGGGAAGGAGAGCTTAAATACAAATTGTTCTTTGATAAACGTCATCCTGAGACTATTACCCTGCCTGCTCCTTCTTTGTTTGATTTATCTGTAGGCTAGTACCTTGTTCCGTTCAAGGCTATTCACGCCTACCGGAACCCTGCACCAGCCATGGAGCCAGAGCCGGAACCACAAGTTCATCCTTCACGACAGTCTAATTACCAGTGGGATCCGGAGATGATTTCCAGCCAGTGGCAATCGGAGTCTTCTTCTTCATTGCAGTACGACCCCAGCTACTATTATGGATATCCGCCAGGCCAGCCGTGGCCATAGACCAACTTAGACCAAAAGCCTAAGCTTGGGGGAGTACATATTTCCCACCGACATTACATTTATGTTCACAAACTTATTGCTAGATGTCAGTGCTCATACTTTTTCATTGTGTCATCCATGCTAGTTTATTTTCTTTTTTAAGCTTTCTTCTTGTGTGTTTAATAAACCATAAGGAAAAACCAAAAAAATAGTTGTAGCTTTTAATTAGTTTACTTTCCATGCTTGTAGTAGTAATTAAAAAGAAAACCCAAAAAGATTTCCTGTTCTTCTTTTCCTTGTAGGGAGCTCTCCCATGTAAATAGTTTTATTTCTTTTCTTTGGGGGTCGATCGGAGAAGACCATAATTAAGTTGTTGAAGTGGCTCTTATATGCATTATTGTTGATCTGATAAAAGAGCCCATATTGCCTTGTCTTGTCTTGTTTATTGAATGCTTGCAGATTCCAGCTTAGTCCAATGCACGTGCACTATTATTATTATTCACATCGCTCGGTCGTGCAAGTGAAAGGCAATTATGATGATATTTGATGGACTGACTGAGATAAGGAAGGCTGGTATGAACTCGACCTCTTTTGTTTTTGTAAATATGATTAGTTCATCGTTCCTGATTCAGCCTATTATGAATAAACATGTTTGCAATGACAACTAGAGATCATAGTTTCTTGTGCCATGCTTGATTAGCTATGAGTTATAATGGTTTACCTTGCGTTCCAGCATGCTATTAAAATGGTTGTGATGTGGTATGATAGGGTGGTATCCTCCTCTGAATGATTTAAGTGACTTGACTTGGCACATGTTCACGCATGTAGTTAAAACAAAATCAACATAGCCTTCACGATATTTATGTTTATGGTGGTTTATATCCTACTCATGCTTGCTTTCGGTGTTGATTAATTTTAATGCATGTTCATGACTGTTGTCGCTCTCTAGCTGGTCGCTTCCCAGTCTTTTGCTAGCCTTCACCTGTACTAAGCGGGAATACTGCTTATGCATCCAATCCCTTAAACCCCAGAGTTATTCCACATGAGTCCACGATACCTACCTATATACGGTATATACCTGCCGTTCCAAGTAAATTTGTATGTGCCAAACTCTAAACCTTCAAATAAATATCCTATTTTTGTATGCTTGAATAGCTCATGGATCAACTAGGGATGTCCGTATCTTCCATGTTATGCGGCTTATTCTCAAGAGGAGTGGACTCCGCTCCTCACTCACGAGATAAATGGCTGGTCACCGGGATGCCCAGTCCCATGCTTTATGCAAACTAAATCAAAATAATTGCAAACAAAACTCCCCCTGGGACTCTTGTTAGTTGGAGGCACTCGTTGTTTCGAGCAAGCCATGGATTGATGCTTGTTGGTGGAAGGGGGAGTATAAACTTTACCATTCTGTTTGGGAACCGCCTATAATGTGTGTAGCATGGAAGATATTGCCATCTCTTGGTTGTTATGTTGACAATGAAAGTATACCGCTCAAAACATTATTCACCTCTATTTCAAAACCGAGCTCTGGCACCTCTACAAATCCCCGCTTCCCTCTGTGAAGGGCCTATCTATTTACTTTTATGCTGAGTCATCATCCTCTTAGTAAAAAGCACCATTTGGAGAGCACTGCTATCATTTGCATTCATTATTGTTAGTTTACATTGGGTATGGCTTGACTGGATCTCTTTTACCACGAATTACAATGTCTAGTCAGTCCTTGATCTTTAAAGGTGCTCTGCATTTATGTTTTGCGGTCCCATAAAGGGCTGTTGAGATACCATCTTGTTATATCATATTATGATTGTTTTGAGAAAGTGTTGTCATCCGAGATTTATTATTATTGCTCGCTAGTTGATTATGCCATTGATATGAGTAAACTTGAGACCTAAGCGTTATTGTGAATGTGGTTAGCTATAATCTTTGCTGAAAACTTGAATGTTGTCTTTACATATTTACAACAACAGGAGCAAACAGAGTTTGTAAAAGTTTTTCTTTATCACTTTCAGTTTATCAACTGAATTGCTTGAGGACAAGTAAAGGTTTAAGCTTGGGGGAGTTGATACGTCTCCGTCGTATCTACTTTTCCAAAAACTTTTGCCCTTGTTTTGGACTCTAGCTTGCATGATTTGAATGGAACTAACCCGGACTGACGCTGTTTTCAGCAAAATTACCATGGTGTTATTTATGTGTAGAAACAAAAGTTCTCGGAATGACCTGAAACTTCATGGAACACCTTTTTGGAAAATATAAAAAAATCCTTGCAAAAGATGAAGGCCAAGGGGCCCACCACCTGTCCACGAGGGTGGGGGGCGCGCCTGCCCCCCTAGGGCACGCCCCCCTACCTCGTGGGCCCCCTGGAGCTCCTCCGACCTCAAGACCAACTCTATATATTTGCTTTCAGGGAGAAAAAAATCAGAGAGAAGAATTCATCGTGTTTTAAGATATGGAGCCGCCGCCAAGCCCTAAAACCTCTCGAGAGGGCTGATCTGGAGCCCGTTCGCGGCTCCGGAGAGGGGAATCCATCGCCATCTTCATCATCAACCATCCTCCATCACCAATTTCATGATTCTCACCGCCATGCGTGAGTAATTCCATCGTAGGCTTGCTGGACGATGATGGGTTGGATGGGATCTATCATGTAATCGAGTTAGTTTTGTTAGGGTTTGATCCCTAGTATCCACTATGTTCTGAGATTGATGTTGCTTTGACTTTGCTATGCTTAATGCTTTTCACTAGGGCCCGAGTGCCATGATTTCAGATCTGAACCTATTATGTTTTCATCAATATATGAGAGTTCTTGATCCTATATTGCAAGTCTATAGTCACCTATTATGTGTTATGATCCGTTAACCCCGAAGTGACAATAATCAGGATACTTACCGGTGATGACCATAGTTTGAGGAGTTCATGTATTCACTATGTGTTAATGTTTTGTTCCAGTATTCTGTTAAAAGGAGGCCTTAATATCCCTTAGTTTCCGTAAGGACCCCTCTGCCACGGGAGGGTAGGACAAAAGATGTCATGCAAGTTGTTTTCGATAAGCACGTATGACTATATCCGGAATACATGCCTACATTACATTGATGAACTGGAGCTAGTTCTGTGTCACCCTAATTTATGACTGTTACATGATGAACCGCATCCGGCATAATTCTCTATCACCGATCCATTTCCTACGAGCTTTCCATATATTGTTCTTCGCTTATTTACTTTTCCGTTGCAATTACTATCATCACTACAAAATACCAAAAACATTACTTTTACTACTGTTACCTTTTGGTACTGTTACCACTACTATCATATTACTTTGCTACTAAATACTTTGCTGCAGATACTAAGTTTCCAGGTGTGATTGAATTGACAACTCACCTGCTAATACTTGAGAGTATTCTTTGGCTCCCCTTGTGTCGAATCAATAAATTTGGGTTGAATACTCTACCCTCGAAAACTGTTGCGATCCCCTATACTTGTGGGTTATCAGAGCTACCGTAGCTGGGAGAACCGCGGCTCCACCGAGGGCGAGTTCACCCTCGTGCTCGTCATGGCCATCGCCAAGGCCAAGCACCTCGCCAGCATCGTCGTTGTCTTCGTGGCAGCATCTAGCGCAGTGACCGTCTTCCCCAAACACCCTCACGAAGAGGGTCGATGCGCCATCGTACTTGAAGTGGAGGGTGCACCGCATGTTCAGACCGCGTGTGTGGGCGAACGTTTCCAGCTGCGGGCCAGGAGACTTGGACGTATACCATCCTCCATAAAATACGATACGTTGGAGACGTATCATGTACCTCCGCCGAACGTGATCTAGGAGACTTGGACCTTGCTCCAAGGAACAAAAGAGGCGGTCACGATGGTGGAGGCGCCCCCCCCCCCCCTAGGGCGCGCCCCCATGCCTCGTGGGCCCCTCGTTGCTCCTCCAGACGATCAGAACAGGAGCCAAAAACCTAATTCCACCGCCGCAACTTTCTGTATCCACGAGATCCCATCTTGGGGCCTGTTTCGGAGCTCCGCCGGAAGAGGGCCGTCATCACGGAGGGCTTCTACATCACCATAGCCCCTCCGATGAAGAGTGAGTAGTTTACCTCAGACCTTCGGGTCCATAGTTAGTAGCTAGATGGCTTCTTCTCTCTCTTTGAATCTCAATACAAAGTTCTCCCCCTCTGTCGTGGAGATCTATTCGATGTAATCTTCTTTTTGCGGTGTGTTTGTTGAGACCGATGAATTGTGGGTTTATGATCAAGTCAATCTATGAATAATATTTGAATCTTCTCTAAATTGTTTTATGCATGATTGGTTATCTTTGCAAGTCTCTTCGAATTATCCGTTTGGTTTGGCCAACTAGATTGGTTGTTCTTGCCATGGGAGAAGTGCTTAGCTTTGGGTTCGATCTTGCGGTGTCCTTTCCGAGTGACAGAAGGGGCAGCAAGGCACGTATTGCATTGTTGCCATCGAGGATAACAAGATGGGGTTTATTTCATATTGCATGAATTTATCTCTCTACATCATGTCATCTTGCTTAAGGCGTTACTCTGTTTTTAACTTAATACTGTAGATGCATGCTGGATAGCGGTCGATGAGTGGAGTAATAGTAGTAGATGCAGAATCGTTTCAGTCCACTTATCACGTACGTGATGCCTATATACATGATCATGCCTAGATATTCTCATAATTATGCTGAATTCTATCAATTGCTCAACAGTAATTTGTTCACCCACTGTAGAATACTTATGCTCTTGAGAGAAGCCACTAGTGAAACATATGGCCCCCGGGTCTATTCTCATCATATTAATATCCATCACTTTAATATTGTTTTGCTATTTACTTTGCCTTTACTTTTTACTTTGCATCTTTATACCAAAAATACCAAAAATATTCTACCTATCAGATCTGACTCTCGTAAGTGACCGTGAAGGGCTTGACAACCCCTAATCGCGTTGGTTGCGAGTAGCTATCATTTTGTGCAGGTACGAGGGACTTGAGCGTGGCCTCCTACTGGGTTGATACCTTGGTTCTCAAAAACTGAGGGAAATACTTATGCTACTCTACTGCATCATCCCTTCCTCTTCGGGGAAAACCAACACAAGCTCAAGACGTAGCAAGAAGGATTTCTGGCGCCGTTGCCGGGGAGTCTGCGCAAAAGTCAACATACCAAGTACCCATCACAATCCTTTTCTCTCGCATTACACTATTTTCCATTTGCCTCTCCTTTTCCTCTCCCCCCAATTCACCCTTGCCGTTTTATTCGCCCTCTGTCTCTCTACCCCCTCTCTCTATTTGCCTCTTTTGCCCGTTTGCTCTTGTTTGCTCGTGTGTTAGATTGCTTGTTTGTCGTGATGGCTCAAGATACTACCAAATTGTGTGACTTCACCAATACCAATAATAATGATTTCCTTAGCACTCCGATTGCTCCTCTTACCGATGCTGAATCTTGTGAAATTAATACTGCTTTGTCGAATCTTGTTATGAAAGATCAATTCGCCGGCCTTCCTAGTGAAGATGCTTCTACTCATCTAAATAGCTTCGTTGATTTATGTGATATGCAAAAGAAAAAAGATGTCAATAATGATGTCATTAAATTGAAGCTATTTCCTTTTTGGCTTAGAGATCGTGCTAAAGCTTGGTTTTCGTCTTTGCCTAAGAATAGTATTGATTCATGGAACAAGTGCAAAGATGCTTTTATCTCTAAGTATTTTCCTCCCGCTAAGATCATCTCGCTTAGAAACGATATTATGAACTTTAAACAACTTGATCATGAACATGTTGCACAAGCTTGGGAGAGAATGAAATTAATGATACGTAATTGCCCTACTCATGGTTTGGATTTGTGGATGATTATACAGAATTTTTATGCCGGATTGAATTTTGCTTCTAGAAATCTTTTAGATTCGGCCGCGGGAGGTACTTTTATGGAAATCACTTTAGGAGATGCTACTAAACTCCTAGATAATATTATGGTTAATTATTCTCAATGGCACACTGAAAGATCATCTAATAAAAAAGTGCATGCGATAGAAGAAATTAATGTGTTGAGTGGAAAGATGGATGAACTTATGAAATTATTTGCTACTAAGAGTGTTTCTTCTGATCCTAATGATATGCCTTTGTCTACTTTGATTGAGAATAACAATGAATCTATGGATGTGAATTTTGTTGGTAGGAATAATTTTGGTAACAACGCTTATAGAGGGAATTTTAATCCTAGGCCTTATCCTAGTAATCCTTCTAATAATTATGGGAATTCCTACAACAACTCTTATGGAAATTATAATAAGATACCCTCTGATTTTGAATCTAATATTAAAGAATTTATTTCTTTGCAAAAGAATTTTAATGCTATGATTGAAGAAAAAAAATGCTTAAGATTGATGATTTGGCTAGGAACGTTGATAGAATTGGTCTTGATGTTGATGCTTTGGAACTTAGATCTATTCCACCTAAGCATGATATCAATGAGTCTCTTCAAGCCATGAGAATTTCAATTGATGAGTGTAAAGAAAGAACCGCTAGGATGCGTGCTTCCAAAGAGGCCTTTTATTAAAGCATGTTCTTCCAATTCCTATGAAAATCATCATGAAGATCTAAAAGTTATTGATGTGTCTCCAATTAAATCTTTATTTTGCAATATGAATCTTGATGAAACTGAATATGATCTTCCTTTACCTAGAAGGCGTTCTAAAAATTCGGAGTATTTAGGTCTTAATGATGAAATTGATGAAAGTGGGATTGAAAGAAATAAAAATCTAGATGTTGCTAAACCCACTATATTGGATTTCAAGGAATTTAATTATGAAAGTTGCTCTTTAATTGATTGTATTTCCTTGTTGCAATCCGTGCTAAATTCTCCACATGCTTATAGTCGAAATAAAGCCTTCATCGAACATATTGTTGATGCCTTGATGCAATCTTATGAAGAAAAACTTGAGTTGAAAGTTTCTATCCCTAGAAAACTCTATGATGAGTGGGAACCAACTATTAAAATTAAAATATAAGATCATGTGTTTTATGCTTTGTGTGATTTGGGTGCTAGTGTCTCTACTATTCCCAAGACATTGTGTGATTTACTAGATTTTCGTAATTTTGATGATTGCTCTCTAAACATGCATCTTGCGGATTCCACTATTAAGAAACCTATGGGAAGAATTAATGATTTTCTTATTGTTGCAAATAGGAATTATGTGCCCGTATATTTCATTGTTCTTGATATAGATTGCAATCCTTCTTGCCCTATTATTCTTGGTAGACCTTTCCTTAGAACGGTTGGTGCGATTATTGATATGAAGGAAGGGAATATTAGATTTCAATTTCCATTAAAAAGGGCATGGAACACTTTCCAAGAAAGAAAATAAAATTACCATATGAAACTATCATGAGAGCCACTTATGGATTGCCTACCAAAGATGGCAATACCTAGATCTATTCTGCCTCGTTATGCCTAGCTAGGGGCGTTAAACGATAGCGCTTGTTGGGAGGCAACCCAATTTTATTTTTATTCCTTGCTATTTGCTCCTGTTTAGTAATAAATAAATTATCTAGCCTATGTTTTTTTATGTTTTTTGTGTTTAATTAGTGTTTGTGCCAAGTAGAACCGTTGGGAAGACTTGGGGAAAGTCTTGTTGAACTTGCTGTAAAAAACAGAAACTTTAGCGCTCACGAGAACTGCTGCCATATTTATTTGGGGAGTGCTATTTAGTTAATTATTTTTGAAGATGATTAATAGATAAATTCCTCACGTCCAGCAATTTATTTTATAATTTTTGGGGTTCCAGATCTTGCGCTAGCTACAGATTACTATAGACTGTTCTGTTTTTGACAGATTCTATTTTTCGTGTGTATTTTGCTTATTTTGATGAATCTATGGCTAGTAAAATAGTTTATAATCCATAGAGAAGTTGGAATACAGTAGGTTTAACACCAATATAAATAAATAATGAGTTCATTACAGTACCTTGAAGTGGTCTTTTGTTTTGTTTCGCTAACGGAGCTCACGAGTTTTCTATTTTGAGTTTTGTGTTGTGAAGTTTTCTAGTTTTGGGTAAGAATTTGATGGATTATGGAAAAAGGAGTGGCAAGAGCCTAATATTGTGCATTCCCATGGCACCCCCAAGATAATCCAAGTAAACCAAAAAGTCAAAACTTGGGGATGCCCCGGAAGGCATCCCCTCTTTTCGTCCACTTCCATCGGTAACTTTACTTGGAGCTATATTTTTATTCACCAACATGATATGTGTTTTGCTTGGAGCGTCTTGTATTATTTGTGTATTTGTTTTCTAGTATAACAAAATCATCCTTGCTGTACACACCTTTTGAGATAGCCATACATGAATTAAAAATTGATAGAATACTCTATGTGCTTCACTTATATCTTTTGAGCTAAATAGTTTTGCTCTATGTGCTTCACTTATATCTTTTGAGTGTTATAATTTTTCTCTATGTGCCTCACTTAGATATTTTAGAGCACGGTGGTGGATTTTTTTAAATAAACTATTGATCTCTCATGCTTCACTTAAATTATTTTGAGAGTCTCTTAATAGCATGGTAATTTGCTTAATAATAATATGCTCGGTATTCTAGATTTGTGAAACTTTCTTTTGAGTGTGTTGAATGCTAAGAAAATATTGAAGCATGATAATTGTTTTGAGATATGGAGGTGATAATATTAAAGTCATGCCAGTTGAGTAGTTGTGAATTTAAAGAATACTTGTGTTGAAGTTTGTGATTCCCGTAGCATGCGCGTATGGTGAACCGTTATGTGATGAAGTCGGAGCATGATTTATTTATTGATTGTCTTCCTTATGAGTGGAGGTCGAGGACGAGCGATGGTCTTTTCCTACCAATATATCCCCCTAGGAGCATGCGGTAGTACTTTGCTTTGATAACTTCTAGATTTTTGGAATAAGTATATGAGTTCTTTATGACTAATGTTGAGTCCATGGATCATACACACTCTCACCCTTCCACCTTTGCTAGCCTCTCTAATACCGCGCACCTTTCGTCGGTATCATACACCTACCATATACCTTCCTCAAAACAGCCACCATACCTACCTATTATGGCATTTCCATAGCCATTCCGAGATATATTGCCATGCAACTTTCCACCGTTTCGTTTATCATGACACATCCATCATTGTCATATTGCCTAGCATGATCATGTAGTTGACATAGTATTTGTGGCAAAGCCACCATTCATAATTTTCATATTTGTCACTCTTGATTCATTCCATATCCCAGTACACCGCCGGAGGCATTCATATAGAGTCATATCTTGTTCTAAGTATCGAGTTGTAATTGTTGAGTTGTAAGAAAAATAAAATTGTGATGATCATCATTATTAGAGCATTGTCCCAGTGAAGAAAGAATGATGGAGACTATGATTCCCCCACAAGTCGGGATGAGACTCCGGACGAAAAATACAAAAATAAAAGAGGCCAAAGAAGCCCAAATAAAAAAATAAAAAAATAAAGGCCATAAAAAAGAGAAAAGGCCCAAATAAAAAAATGAGAAAACAGAGAGAAGGGACAATGTTACAATCCTTTTACCACACTTGTGCTTCAAAGTAGCACCATGATCTTCATAGTAGAGAGTCTCTCATGTTATCACTTTCATATACTAGTGGGAATCTTTCATTATAGAACTTGGCTTGTATATTCCAATGGGCTTCCTCAAATTGCCCTAGGTCTTCATGAGCAAGCAAGTTGGAGGCACACCCACTTAGTTTCTTTTTGAGCTTTCATATACTTATAGCTCTAGTGCATCCGTTGCATGGCAATCCCTACTCACTCACATTGATATCTATTGATGGGCATCTCCATAGCCCGTTGATACGCCTAGTTGATGTGAGACTATCTTCTCCCTTTTTGTCTTCTCCACAACCACCATTCTATTCCACCCATAGTGCTATGTCCATGGCTCACGCTCATGTATTGCGTGAAGATTGAAAAAGTTAGATTATGAAACAATTGCTTGGCTTGTCATCAGGGTTGTGCATGATTTAAATACTTTGTGTAGGGAAGATAGAGCATAGCCAGACTATATGATTTTGTAGGGATAACTTTCTTTGGCCATGTTATTTTGAGAAGACATAATTAATTTGTTAGTATGCTTCAAGTATTATTATTTCTTATGTCAATATAAACCTTTGTCTTGAATCTTTCTAATCTAAATATTCATACCACAATTAAGAAGATTTGCATTGAAATTATGCCAAGTAGCACTCCGCATGAAAAATTCTCTTTTTATCATTTACCTACTCAAGGACGAGCAGGAATTAAGCTTGGGGATGCCTGATACGTCTCCAACATATCTATAATATTTGATTGCTCCATGCTACATTATCTACTGATTTGGACTATATTGGGCTTTATTTTCCACTTTTATATTATTTTTGGGACTAACCTATTAACCGGAGGCCCAGCCCAGAATTGCTGTTTTTTTGCCTATTTCAGTGTTTCGAAGAAACGGAATATCAAACGGAGTCCAAATGGAATAAAATCTTTGGGAACGTGATTTTCTCACCGAACGTAATCCAGGAGACTTGGACCCTGCTCCAAGGAACAAAAGAGGCGGTCACGAGGGTGGGGGGCGCCCCCCTAGGGCGCGCCCCCTGCCTCGTGGGCCCCTCGTTGCTCCTCCGGCGTACTTCTTCCTCCTATATATACACACGTACCCCCAAATGATCAGAACAGGAGCCAAAAATCTAATTCCACCGCCGCAACTTTCTGTATCCATGAGATCCCATCTTGGAGCCTGTTCCAGAGCTCCGCCGGAAGAGGGCCGTCATCACGGAGGGCTTCTACATCACCATAGCCCCTCCGATGATGTGTGAGTAGTTTACCTCAGACCTTCGGGTCCATAGTTAGTAGCTAGATGGCTTCTTCTCTCTCTTTGAATCTCAATACAAAGTTCTCCCCCTCTCTCGTGGAGATCTATTCGATGTAATCTTCTTTTTGTAGTGTGTTTGTTGAGACCGATGAATTGTGGGTTCATGATCAAGTCTATCTATGAATAATATTTGAATCTTCTCTGAATTCTTTTATGCATGATTGGTTATCTTTGCAAGTCTCTTCGAATTATCCGTTTGGTTTGGCCAACTAGATTGGTAGTTCTTGCCATGGGAGAAGTGCTTAGCTTTGGGTTCGATCTCGCGGTGTCCTTTCCCAGTGACAGAAGGGGCAGCAAGGAACGTATTGCATCGTTGCCATCGAGGATAACAAGATGGGGTTTATTTCATATTGCATGAATTTATCTCTCTACATCATGTCATCTTGCTTAAGGCGTTACTCTGTTTTAACTTAATACTCTAGATGCATGCTGGATAGCAGTCGATGAGTGGAGTAATAGTAGTAGATGCAGAATCGTTTTGGTCTACTTATCACGGACGTGATGCCTATATACATGATCATGCCTAGATATTCTCATAATTATGCTCAATTCTATCAATTGCTCAACAGTAATTTGTTCACCCACCGTAGAATACTTATGGCCCCCGGGTCTATTCTCATCATATCAATGTCCATCACGTTAATATTGTTTTGCTATTTACTTTGCCTTTACTTTTTACTTTGCATCTTTATACCAAAAATACCAAAAATATTCTATCTATCAGATCTCACTCTCGTAAGTGACCGTGAAGGGCTTGACAACCCCTAATCGCGTTGGTTGCGAGTAGCTATTGTTTTGTGCACGTACGAGGGACTTGAGCGTGGCCTCCTACTGGATTGATACCTTGGTTCTCAAAAACTAAGGGAAATATTACGCTACTTTGATGCATCATCCCTTCCTCTTCGGGAAAAACCAACGCAAGCTCAAGACGTAGCAGTACATCACGTGAGGGGCAGGGAAGTCGATGTCAACCTACATGTTGCCATTCCCACAGCCCCTCATGTGTAGCCTCAGAGCGCGTGGCTGCTCGAGCTCAATCTCACACGCAAAGTGAGTTGGAATGCGAAGGTGACCGCACAGAGGTTTGTACAACCTGATGATGAACTCTCGAGGTTGGTCCCCGACATGGCCTTCCATTGGGGGAGGAGCCGCTAGTGGGGCCGCAGCCAAGGCGCCAGCCCGCCCTCCTCTTCCCCAGGCTCCACAGCGACCTTGGCCTCGCCCCCTCCCTCCTCCTCTTTTGGCAAGCTCCGCCGTCGTAGGGTACGGGGAGAGGGAGGGATGCGCTGTCGAGTAGAAGCCCCCTGCGCTGCTATTGGGGCGCCGTCGCGCCCTCGCCCTCTCACCATTGCTAAAAGGGAAGGATTGCGGAAGGGAAGAAGGAGAAGCGTGTGCGAAGAAGCACTGCCCCTGCTCCTTTTTATAGGAGGATGAGGCAGGGGACTGGCTTCTCACACAGGAGATGGCTGGCCCGCTCCTCCAATATGCCCTCTCTGCGCCCTCTGTGGCTCTAAGAATCAAGGCCGACCCTCTACTCCATCCATCGGCGTCCGATTTTTGGCCATGACACTCCTTCCCGCGCCCTCCGCATCCACCACCTACCACGCCCAATGCATGCAGAACACGTGGCAGGTGCGTGCGAAATAGGAGGCAAGTGGAATGTCATTTTCTGCCCCGTGACCGTGGGGCGTGGGCAACCTGCGGGCCACGACCAAAGTTTTTCCACAGGGGCGCGCATGACACGCAGGGAAATTGGAAACGGCCCCAAGCTCAAGATTAACGAATGAGCAAAGAAGACCTCAAGAGGCCAGCCTCTTCAGCTCCCCCACCTAAGCAATTATTTGGCCCTACCCCGACGACACTTGGCAGCACGATCGGGGTGGGCCCGGGGGCTTATGTCGGTGCAACAGAACGTGGGTCTGTTGCCTGGACTATGCATAGGCACGGGAACAAGATTGAGGTGCCAACCCAAATCAGAGTACAATGGACCAAGAGCTTTGAGGGGCCAACATGCAGATCAAGAGGACCAAGATGAAGCCAGAGAAGCAAGATACCACTAGGAGAAAAACCTCCCTTGCCGGGCAGACGAGCTCGACGAGGACGAGGTCGCCCCCGAAAGAAGGCATCCAAGACGTCTCGGCAGGGCCTGCCTGGACTCACGAGGGAAAAAGCACCTCACCGAACTACTCCACCACAACCCGCGTCGTCAATCAGTGCGGTGTCAAGCCGCAAAGTGACTAAGTGGTAGCCAGTCACCACATGGCAGCTTTTCTCCACGGAAGATGCCCTAGAACGACACCCGTCCTGTGACGTGTCAAGCGAGCAGGTCTGAAGCTGGCAGAACAGCCAGGCAAGGCTTGCTAGACAACCAATGACGTGACGTTAAGTGGTGCATTTAATGCACCCTACCAGCCTGCAGAGTTAGGTATGATAGCACTATTTGCTATCTTATCGGTGCATAATGACTACTTTGCCATTGTGGTGACCCCTTAATCTATAAAAGGAGGCCCATGGCAACCATAGGAAGGATTAGAGGGTTGGATAAGAAACACGCCCATACGCACGTAGCCACTGCCGCCCTTGCCGGGCAAGTATACTATGCTCCACCACCACTCTTCCACCATCAATCCACCAAAGTAGGAGTATGGTTTTACGCCTCATGGCATCCAAACCTGGATAAAATGGCCTACATGATCTCTGCCGTGCTGCCCAACGCTCGTCTGCTCTTTGTGCAACACAACGTCCCCCCACCAAACCAGCAAGGGGCCCTCTGGTCCCATAGGTGGCCATGGTTTCCAGCGACATCAATGTTTTCGATTGTTCTGTTCGAGTTACAGGGAAGAGTGGGCAGGACAACAAACCTAAAGATTTGGACAAAATGGTTTGGTATGTGTTGAATAACTGTCTTGATATTCTACCTTATATCAAGTAAGTGCTAAGTACTCCAACTTATACATCATAATATACTAACTTGCAGCACATTCTTATATATTTAGATGTTTGCCGCGATCACAATGTTGTGGATCATCTACAAATGGATTTAATATCGCAAAATTCAAGAAACATTGACAAACTGGCTATGGCGGGATTTACGAAATGTTTCAAGAGCCATGTAAACTTTTGAAATGCACTGTCAGTTTTTCTAATATATTGAGAACATAAGATGATCAGCTTGTCTATTTTCTAACCATAGGTTAAAAAGATGCAGGCGGATGGGTAGGCAGTTAATGATGCCCTTTACGCACTAGTAATGGGTCCTGATACTCAGGTAAGACATTATGAATCTTACGTTGTTGGAGATGTGCGCTACAACACCCTTGCACGCGAGGAAGGTAGGAAGACACAAAATAGTGTCATCATGAGCATGGATAAGTATGGCGAAGAGACAACTGAAATGTATGCTAACATTACACACATTGTTCAGTCGCAGTATATCTCCAGTTTCGAGGTTCATCGGTGTGTGGTTCTATTGTGTTGTCGTTGGTATAACCTATTTTCCAGGATCGCAAAACCCAGAGCTGATACTTATTTCAAATCCATCAATGTCAAGGTGACATACCAGACTGACGAGCCTTTTATTTTGGCAAATCAACCAACAGAGATATTTTTCTTTGAAGACACCTATGCACGTAGCGATGACTGGAGAGTATTGCAAAGGTTTGAGCAGAGGAATTCTTTTAATGAAGTTTCACAACAACATGATGCTTACACTATTCCTGTTGTAGAAGATTCCATAGATGTTCCTAATATCTTTGAGAACCATCACGTCAGTGACGCTGGCGAAAAGATTGCATGTCAGGCTATGGACATACAAGATTTGATCAATAAGACGCCAAAGTTCGAGGACATTGAGGATGAAGAAGAAGATGGCACTGTGGGGAATTAGATTCAGACTCATACACATGGCAAAGATGTTGACGCTGTTGCTCCGGATGATGATTAGATTGCTTTTGTCATATTTGCCTATGAGAAGACGACTTTTTATCTACTATGTGAAATTGTGTTTGCTATGACAACTGAAACCTGATGAAGTTGTTGTTTAGTATTTTGCTCTGAGAACATCACTTATTATGTATGTTGATTTGTGTTTGCTGATTGTATGACGAATAAAACATGATGACATTGTTGTTTAGTTGTACTCATGCTTGGATGTGAAACTTGTATTTGATGACATAGTTTGCTACTGGACTGCAATTTGCTCTACGTCCTCGAATGGGAATGAAGCTGACCCGATAGGGCCTGTGCTAATTTATTTATTTATTAGCAATAGGGCCTCTGCTTTTTATTTATTTATGAGAAAAAGGGGATACCCCTGATTTCCATTAATAGAGATCATTAGATGTTCACAACACTATGCCCCCTGCTAAACAGGTTTCATTCATTACTAGTTTCAGCAATGTGCTCATGTCAGACCACTGAATACATCACGAGTGCTACATACACTTGAAATAAAGAGATAATCATCCTACAAAGCACAACGATTTTGCCAATTATCTTCACAAGCTCTTTCATCTCCTCATTGTTGTCAAGGCCGTTCAACTGCTGTTGCATGGCCATGATCAGAGGAACTACATCTTTAACCTTCTGCTCTGCATCTTCCTCTTCGGTCGTCCCTTCAGTTACTTGTCCAACACCCCAACCTACTAGTATTGGGATTCCTTGGCTAACCAAATAATCAGCATAGTTCCATTCCTCCACATCAGCAACTTTCGAGAAATACAAATCACATGAATCTTCCCTTTTGTGCATGAATCAAATTGGAAGATCATCAACCAAACTATTAAAAAAATCAGCAACTGAAAGCAGCTGAACAACATTTAAACATATTATTACCCGATGATTCGGGCATTTGTAGAAGACTCGCCAGGGTTGAGGATTGTGGTTGAGACGCGACGGATGACTCTGCGTGATTTGAAGCAGTGGCACCAACCAACGGCAGCGGGTTGCGATGAGCAACCGGCTGCGATGCATGTGCCGGCGGGGGTGTGATGAGACCCATAGGCGATGGTACGGGTGGCGACTTGGTGCATATCTAGTTGTTGCCTGCTGAAGAGCAGGTGGATGAGCCGCCAGTGGACATGGTTGCCGCGGCCAGAGCTTCTGATGCTAGGCAGAGTAAGTAGAGAAGATGAGAAGCGAACGTTGGATATGTCAGTTCCATTACTTGCAAAGTATCATAGCAAGGAGAGTGTCACCAGTTGAGGGGTGATAGTGGTTGCTCTTGGCGGGGCTTCAGGGATCTCATCGATGAACTCTATTTCCTTTCGTGGCCACTGATGTGATGTAACAGTGTTTCTCCCAAGGTCCTTTCCTCATCGAAGTCTCTTAGGACATTCTTCAGGGCAAATCCATTGAATCTAGGCTTTACTTCAGTCACATAGCACTTCCCACGACCCAGCTTCAATGGCACATTGTCCAACAAGAGGCCATCTTCCAAGAAGGGTGGGCAAACCCAAGTTGTTGCACATTTTAATGTACCTTCATAATCTGTAAGCACGCCCTTCAGTCTGTCTTTCATTCTAGATAGATCAGATATAGCATCATCACGAGCAGCTGCAGTCTCAGTGTCGCTAGGGTCATCTGATGCACAGCTACTCTTGTGCAGTGTTGTCGTGCAATAAGCAGCATCCTCCATGCCCGCCTGCCCTCCCATTTGCTGGCTATCTGTCAGTGTTAGAGTCTTCTACATCATCATTGACTCCTCAACATCCTTTTGAATAGTCGGATAAATCTCCTTGCTCAACCTTTCATACAATGCATTATGCTTCATTTCACTCCTCACTTTTTTCATGCTGAGCCTCTCTTCTTTGTTGAGTGTGAAAGCCCTCTTGTGCAGGACATTAACACCTATAACCCTTGCACGGCCAGGTGTAGGATCAAAATTATGTCTAGAGGGGGGGTGATTAGACTACTTGACCAAATAAAAATCTAGCCTTTTCCCAATTTTAGTTCTTGGCATATTTTAGCAACTTTGCACAAGTCAAGCAATCAACCTACACATGCAATTCTAAGAGCATAGCAGCGGAAATTAAGACAATTGCATATGAAGGTAAAGGGAGGAGTTTGAGGGAGCAAACACAATGTAGACACGGAGATTTTTGGCGTGGTTCCGGTAGGTGGTGCTATCGTACATCCACGTTGATGGAGACTTCAACCCACGAAGGGTAATGGTTGCGCGAGTCCACGGAGGGCTCCACCCACGAAGGGTCCATGAAGAAGCAACCTTGTCTATCGCACCATGGCCGTCGCCCAAGAAGGACTTGCCTCACTCGGGTAGATCTTCACGAAGTAGGCGATCTCCTTGCCCTTACAGACTCCTTGGTTTAACTCCACAATCTTGACGGAGGCTCCCAAGTGAAACCTAGCCAATCTAGGAGACACCACTCTCCAAAAGGTAACAAATGGTGTGTTGATGATGAACTCCTTGCTCTTGTGCTTCAAATGATAGGCTCCCCAATAGTCAAATCTCTCTCACATGATTTGGATTTGGTAGAAAGATGATTTGAGTGGAAAGCAACTTGGGGAAGGCTAGAGATCAAGATTTATGTGGTTGGAATGGAATATCTTGACCTCAACACAAGTGTAGGTGGTTCTCTCTTAGAAAATGTATGTTGGAAGTGTAGGCATGTTCTGATGGCTCTCTCAACGAATGAAGAGTGGGTGGAGGGGTATATATAGCCTCCACACAAAATCTAACCATTACACACAATTTACCAAACTCGGTGGGACCGAATCATGAAACTCGGTTGGACCGATTTAGTTCAAAATGTGAACGTTAGGATTTTCAGTGGGACCGACACGTCAACTCAGTGGGACCGATTTCTTTAGGTTTAGGGCATAACGTAATCTCGGTGAGACCGATTACACAAACTCGATGAGACCGATTTTGGTAATAGACTAACCAGAGAGTTGGTCAGGCAATCTCGGTGCGACCGATTCGCTCTTTCGGTAGGACCGAAACGCCACGAAAGGGAAACAGAGAGTTTGCATTGCAATCTTGCTGGGACCGATTGCTCATCTCGGTTTGACCGAAACGTTACGAAGGGAAATAGAGAGATTACAATCCCATCCCGGTGAGGCTGAGATCCCTATCGGTGAGACCGAAAACACTAGGCTTTCTGGCAGTGGCTATGTTAACAGAACTCGGTGGCGCCGGATAGAGAATTTTGGTGGGGCCGAGTTTCACTTTTGGTTTGGGACATATGTGGATATGAGAAAGTAGTTGAAGGCTCTGGAGCATATCACTAAGCATTTTGAGCAAGAAACTCATTAAGCAACACCTCACCCCCTCTTGATAGTATTGGCTTTTCCTATGGACTCAATGTGATCTTGGATCACTAAAATGAGAAATGTAGAGTCTTGTGCTTTGAGCTTGTGCCAATCCTTTTGTCCTTAGCATTGTGAGGGGTTCACTTTCTAATCCATGCCATGCCAATCATTGAGCTTTCCTGAAATATTTATCTTGAAATAGCATTAGCTCAATGAGCTATATGTTTTTAGGAATTACCAAAACCACCTAGGGATAGTTGCACTTTCAATATCCCCCTTTTTGGTAATTGATGACAACATATAGATCAAAGCTTTGACAAATGATAATAAGATTGAAAAATATCGTCGCTTTGAGAAGTATGTGAGAAGCAAGAGCTCCCCCTAAATTTGTGCCTTATTTAAATTTTTCTTTTGAATGCAAATGCACAATCGATTAGGATCATGGGTTACTCTTCCATGTCACATACATCTTGGTGGAGCGCTCAAAATGATACAAATTAAAAGCATGCACTCATCACCAAGCAAGTGAATGATCATATAAGGATATAAGAGATAATATCATTCAGCAAGCATTAAGGGTAGCATATGATCAAACACATGATCAAACAAGTATCTCACAAAACCAAAAACAAGAGAGATAAAAAAGCAACACACACTCTCGAAGCCTATGATCTATACATTTTTCTCGCCCTTTGGCAACAAGTTACCAAAAAGTTTGAAAATGCATAGTGTTATACGTCTCTCAGGCTTGGTCTTCGGGAGGTGGTGTAGAGATGAATCCAAGGTCGAAAGCTTCTATTGATGTAGATAGGGCTGGTGGAGTGGCTGCTGGAGGTGGCACTGGAGCTATAGCTGCTGGAGTTGATGTTGTAACTCTAGTACCTGTGACTGGCACTGCAGCAGACCTCTGGCTTCAGGGCACTCTAGCAAAAGCATCTGTAGTTGAATTTCCCTTCTTCTCCTCCACTTCCTCCTGAAGCTGCTCAACTGCTGACTGAATTTCAGTTACTTTGACATCAAGATCATATAATTTTTGCTCAATGATCCTCTCCAAGCTCTCCTGGTTTTGACTCAGGGTGGCCAAGCCCTTCTCAATCCTCAAGGTGGATTGGATCAGATATCCAAGCCGATCTTGCTTGGATTTCAAGAACACTTGAGATGCCTCTTCAACAGTTGGCATCCTTGCAGATTTCTCTGCCCTTGCCTTCTCTCTCTTCTCATGTGCTTGCACAGATGTGGGGTCTTCCTCATTCATCACAACAGTGTTGTCTTCAAATTCAGGGTGTATGGCCAGGTGCTCCTTATCCAATAGATATTTTATGTGCCCATCTTGGAGTTGATGAGCTCCTGGATTTGTGGGGCATACCCACAGCTTCTCTTCTGATCAGCTGTTGTCCTTTTGATTGTCTCTACAATCAAACTCATGACGTTGAACTTTTGAGGCACATCAAACAAATGTAGCAAATTGATAGCATGTCCTCTGATCATCTTGTGATCACCTGACTTGGGTAGCAATGTGTGCCTTAGGATCCAGTTGATGGTAGGCAGACCAGACAACAAGAAGTGGACAGATCCAAACTTATGAGTCTCTAAAGCATCATCCGGGATCTCTCTGTACATGTGTGCCATAGTGTTGCGGTCTTTCTTCTTCTTGGCATAAACATCCAAGTCATTCTCATGTTCTTCTGGGGCATTGATCAACTGAGCCCATTCTTCAATAGTGGATTGGTACCTAGTACCTTCAGACATCCAAAGTATCCTTCCATCTGGATAGAAGTGGGTTTTGGAGTAAAACTGCATGATGAGCTCATCATTCCACTTGGTCAGCTTCTAGGAAACAAATGTATCTACTCCACAAACCTTGAAGCTTCCATAGACTCCTGGATAATGATGTTCATTTCCCTTGATGTACTCCCAATCAACCCATCTCATGTCACACACTATGGGCTTCTTGTCAAGTAGGACAGTCTCATAAAAGTCTTTTTTTCCTTTGTGTGGAACATGTAGTCCACAACAGTTCTCCTCCTGACCACATATTGATCAGACTGTCTCCACAATCGCAGTCCTGAATCTTTCCTGATCTTCATATTTTCTGCAATAGGATGTGCATCATTGTGGTTAGGGATCTTGGGCTTGAGCTTCCTTAGCACTTGGGCTTCATCATCTTCTTCATCAACAGTCTCAGGTACTGGGGCCTTGTTCTTTTCTGCAGCTGGAATGTTTCTAGTGCTTCTCTTTGGAGTAGACTTCTGAGCTGGAGCTTTGGGAGCAGACTTGGGCTTTGATGGAGCAGCCCCTGATCTGATTGCATCTCCCATAAGCTTCTGAGCTTTGGGTGCTGGTGCAGCATTTTCTTCCTCCGCATCTTCTTCTGAATTTCTCATAATGGAGGACTACCAAGTACTCTGGCAGTGGTCTTCTTGACCCTGTCCTTACTTTTCTTTCCTTCTCCAACTGCCTCTTCAGTTGGCTTGGAGGTTTCAGCAGTTGAGGCTCTGTCCTTTGACATGGGAATCCTCTTTGCTGGAGCCTTCTTGTGCATCCCTGGCTTTATTGTAGCAGCTGAGCCATACTCTTTCTTCAACACCTTTTTCCTTGAAGTAGCTTCATCCTCAACGGCCACATAATCCTCATCTTCAGAATCTGAGGTTTTCTTCTTCCTTGTTCTGGTAGCTGCTTTTGACAAGTTACTAGATGTGCTCCTGCTGCCCTCATCATAGCTGCTGGAGGGACTAGTGCCCTCACTCAACTGAACCTGCTCTTCAGACTTGTTCTGACTGTCACTTTGATCAAACATCTTCAGGAAAACTGTTAGCAGACTCTGTGAATAGGTTGTAGATGAGGTAGAGTAGATGAGCATCACAAAGTACAGAGGTTTTGCAAAACAATTGAGTCAAAAAGCTTAGTTTTAGTTCTCTACAGAAGTGATCTCGGAGCTACCGAATTGACAAACTCGGTGATAACGAAGCCACACTTGGAACCTAAACTAGTGAACTCGGTTGGGCCAAGTCACAGTTCGATGGCACCGAGATTGCTAGGGTTTCACAGAATCTTGAACTCAGTCACACCAATTTGCACGTTTCGGTTGGACCGATAAGTGCATGTGCAATGGCCAAGGCCAAATCGGTGAGACCGATTTCTACATTTCGGTCGGTCCGAGATGAGTTCTGCGGAGAGCTAACCCTAATTTTTTTGAATCAATCTAGACCTAAGGAAGTTTTAGCTGGATGGATCAATCTCAATCGTGGCAAGAAACATGGCATTGTCCTTGTGCTAGGAATCGGAGTGAAAAAGACAGCACAAGGGGTCGAACACTTACCTTAGAGAGGCGAGTGTTTGCTATGGCAGTAATGGCGGAGTAGATTGCCGTTGACGGCGGCAAAGACCAGCGGCGGGAGGTCGCTGGCGGCGAGAGGACGATTCAGAGACCCGAAGAGGCAGAGCAGGTTACGCGCGGGTGAAGGCTTTCGGAAAAAATTACAAAATTTGACCCATCAATATATATAACCTCACCCTGTCGGTGTGACCGAGTGGAACAACTCGGTGGCACCGAGATGCAAAACTGCAGGTAGTTACTGCAACTCAGTGTGACCGAAAGTTTCTAATCAGTTGCACCGAGATTGAAAACCTAGATCAACTAAGTGATCTCGGTAGGACCGAAAAGGATGAATTGGTCAGACCGAAATGCACAAAGAGGTTTTGGAAGTTTATGTCTATGACGAATCGGGGACTCTGAGTGCTCCTCACACAGAGTGGTTCGACTCTGACTTGATCAAACTTTGTGATGTAGCATGAATAGAGTTTCAGACGAGGAAAGCATAGATAGCTAGAGGGAGTTCTTAGGAATTTGTGTCCATCCATTTGGCAAAATAGAAAGAGCCAAACAATCAAAGCAACAAATGGATGTCCTCGAATGAGAGAAATATGCATCCAACATGCTCACACAATAAAATGGCAAATGAAATACGTGACAAAGCATGCACAGACACTCTAGCATCTATCAAGCAATTGGCGATGACTAGGTCATCTATATATGAGAATATTGAATTAGGAGTCAAATGAGAACATTTGATCATAGGTCATACTCATCGTTTAAGCACAAGTGGGGTTACCACTTTTACATAAAGCATTGTTGTGCTCACACCATTAGAGTTGCTTTAGCTCAATTTTAGAGTAAAGCTTCCCCTAGATGTGATATCCCCCTAAGAGGGATGAACTAACCTTGGGTTTTGTCGATGATGACTTCATGTAGGTAATGAAGATGTGGATGCTCAATGTTGACGTAGATCATTTGGAGCATTCCATTGGAGTGAGTTGCACTTTCAATACCTACACAGGTTAGTCCCACAAGGAGCAAGCAAGGATATCCATAGACATAGTGTGATGTATACACAAGGTTACCAGGATCACCCCACCATCTTGCATGACACGCTCCCGCCAAACTTCCTTTGCACCGGTATCTCCATGAGCTACCGGAACCGATATGTTGTCGTGGCATCATTTTTGGATTCATTGTCGTGGCACCCCTTTCGTTTCCTCCACGATGACAAATGCTTCATAACATGCTCTTATCAACATTTTCATAAAAATTGCATAAAACTTGCACATGTGATCCGCATCATGTTAATAACATTTAAAATGTTTAAAATTTTTCTTGCATTAAATTGCTAATGCACATGAGGATTTACTGGAATTGTTGTTTAATGTTTTCGGCCTCATTTAAAATGCCTAACTGTGTGTTTTACTCATGTTTCACCTCTTGCCATGTTTAATAACATTTAATCTGGTTGGGTACTTAAACAGGAGAGAACTAAATAATCGATGTGGTGTTTTGTCAATATGCAACTCGTTGCATATTTAGCTCCACTTAATTTGTAGTGTTCTTTGTGCATTTTTCCATGACATGCCTCTTTAAACCGGACATGAATCATACTTGGTTGTGCATCATGCCATGTTTATGTGATGGTTTTTTACTAGGATGGTTGCTCCTTTCCGGTGTTGCTTCTTCTTAGTTCCGGTAACATCGCGTTTGTGAGGATCCGTTCGACTACGTCCTTTTATCTTCTTCATGTACTTGTTCTTCTTCCTTGCGGGATCTCATGCAAGATGACCATACCCTCGAAATCACTTCTATCTTTGCTTTCTAGTTGTTCTCTCTATCGCTATGTCGCTCTACCTACCACTTGTTATATCATGCCTCCCATATTGCCATGTCAAGCCTCTAACCCACCTTCCTAGCAAACCATTGTTTGGCTAAGTTACCTCCTTTTCTCAACCCCTCTTATAGCGTTGTTAGTTGCAGGTGAAGTTGAAGTTTGTTCCATGTTGGAACATGTTTATGTTGGGATATCCCAATATCTCTTATTTTAATTAATGCATCTATATACTTGGTAATGGGTGGAAGGCTCGGCCTTATGCCTGGTGTTTTGTTCCACTCTTGCCGCCCTAGTTTCCGTCATACCGGTGTTATGTTCCTTGATTTTGCGTTCCTTACGCGGTTGGGTGTTATGGGAACCCCTTGATAGTTCGCCTTGAATAAAACTCCTCCAGCAAGCCCCAACCTTGGTTTTACCATTTTCCTACCTACCACCATATACCTTTCCCTTGGGTTCTGCAGACTCAAGGGTCATCTTTATTTTAAACCCCCCCGGGCCAGTGCTCCTCTGAGTGTTGGTCCAAAATGGGCAACCTGCGGGGCCACCTCGGGGCAACTTGAGGGTTGGTTTTACTCGTAGCTTGACCTATCTGGTGTGCCCTGAGAACGAGATACGTGCGACTCCTATCAGGATTTGTCGGCACATCGGGAAGCTTTGCTGGTCTTATTTTACCATTGTCGAAATGTTTTGTAACCGGGATTCCGAGACTGATCGGGTCTTCGGGACAAGGAATATCCTTCATTGACCCTGAGAGCTTGTGATGGGCTAAGTTGGGACACCCCTGCAGGGTATAAACTTTCGAGAGCCGTGCCCGTGGTTATGTGGCAGATGGGAATTTGTTAATATCCGTTGTAGAGAACTTGACACTTAACTTAATTAAAATGCATCAACCGTGTGTGTAGCCGTGATGGTCTCTTTTCGGCGGAGTCCGGGAAGTGAACACGGTCTTGTGTTATGGTTGTGTGTAAGTAGTTTCAGGATCACTTCTTGATCACTTATAGCTTCTCCACCGCTGTGTTGCTTCTCTTCTCTCTCTTTTTTGCATATGTTGGCCACCATATATGCTTAGTGCTTGCTGCAGCTCCACCTCACTACCTTCTCCTACCCATAAGCTTAAATAGTCTTGATCTCGCGGGTGTGAGATTGCTGAGTCCTCGTGACTCATAGATACTTCCAAACAGTTGCAGGTGCCGATGATACCAGTGCAGGTGGCGCAACCGAGCTCAAGTGGGAGCTCAATGAAGATCTTGATCGTTGTTTTATGTCTTTTCTGGTTGATCAGTAGTGGAGCCCAGTTGGGACGATCAGGGATCTAGCATTTGGGGTTGTCTTCTTTTATTTTGGTTCCGTAGTTGGACCTTGTTTGTATTCCGGATGATGTATGTTTAACTATGTTATTTGTGTGGAGTGGCGATTGTAAGCCAACTCTTTATCCCTTTCTTATTCAGTACATGGGATTGTGTGAAGATCACCCCTCTTGCGACAAACCTACCATGCGGCTATGCCTCTAAGTCGTGCCCCGACACGTGTGAGATATAGCCGCATTGTGGGTGTTACATCCCTAGCCTTCTTCAGTGCAGCGTGATCCACCTGCATACTCCACTGCTCTAGAACGTTCAAGTGATCCATGATCTCCCGGACTATCCTTTGCCATGTTTCTGTGTCTGCCTTCCGAAACCCTGATAGATTAATGTTGAGCCTTGCCCTACCAACAAATCCACACACACTCCTGAACCTCGTGTGTGCTTTATCTGGTTTAGTTGGAGTCCAAGACTTTAAATCAATCTCGGTTACTTCATGTACACCTTTAGGCTGGTGTGTGGGCTTCCTTGGAGCGTTTCTCCGTGTCCTGACCAGAAGGGTAATTGCTGCAGCTCTATCATGTTCAATATTACTTGATCCCTCACAATCTGCTAAAGACATATGGTTGTCCGAATCAGATGAAGATACACCGCCTGAAGCATGAGTGTTGTCGCTGCTACTCGGCATCTAAAGAGAACACATGCGAAACTCAGGAAAGGTGGATAAGCATAAAACTAACAACTTGGTATCAAGCTTTCTAAACATGCCATGCAATAATTTAGAAAATGTATGGCTAATTTGTTAAGTTTGTGTGACTCGAGCGCCCGTGATCTATAAATAGGTAGTAACTTATTGGAAAAAATATAGCTTATATGTAGTAAGGAAGGTAGATAATGAACATATATACGCTCTCCGTTATTTTATAGCCAATTTGGGAAGTATGAAGAGGAAGAGGGATTGCGAGGAAATATGTCTCACGGCGATGGAGAGCAGTAACTAACAGGCCTCTTAATGCAAACCCGGTCTGACCACAGGAGAGGCGAGGGTACTGCATTGATATGCTCGAGGGTGGCTGGCGAGAAAACGAAGACGGCGAGGCCCAGGCCGCCACGTGTTGGGAACGGCAGTGGAGGTAGGCTTGACGCCGAAGAGCGGGCACATGGCCAGGGTGAGCACGGCGGCGCCAGAGAGGGTTCTGTTGTGGATCTGGGGGAGGGGGGAGCTGTCGATGAAGATTGGGTGGACTAGTTGAGTGAAACGCAGGCGGACGGTAGGGGGTGTTGGCGGCCTAGGTGAAAAGGATGAAAAATATCCCTGGTCGCTGCGTGCGCGGAAAGGCCAATGCAAATGGTTGCCTCTAAGCGCTCATGTGCACAAACAGAATAATTTCGTTTGAAATGAAGACATACTAATTTTGAAATGAAGACGTGAGTTCATCGTTTCGCCTCTAAATTTTTCCCACGTAAAGCAATCACAATTATACCATGGGTTTGATTTGCTGGCACATTTCAGGTCTCGTGTGATATATGTAACACAATTTTTGGCATTTACCATGCATTTTGGCATATAAATCAATTCCTAGTCGGACTGCATTTCCTGTCGAAAGGGATGAGGATTGCCGTTCGATCTGGGAGCATCCAATGGTGCGGACGTACGATCCGTGGTGTTTGGGTTCTGGCCAAACAGAACACATGACTCAAATCACGCGCGCAGCAAATGGGGGCATCGGCCACGGTTTGTTAGGCACACGGCTTTCGTGAGTGAACCGTGTGCTATTTTAAAAACATTTCTTTGCGAGGGGCTATTTGAAAACATTTACATGTGCTGTCTAAAGGGATGAGGATCGCTGTTCGATCAAGGAGAATCCAACGATGCAGACGTACGATCCGTGGGGTTTGGGTTCTGGCCAATCAGAATGCACGACTCCGACCGCGCGCGTGGTGGAGGGGGGCATCGGCCATGGTTTAGCGGACACACAGCTTTCATGAGTGAACCGTGTGCTATTTGAAAACATTTACATTACCTAACATCATATTTTTGTTTGAATGAAAACATGAGTTCATCGTTTTGCCTCCAATTTTTTTCCACGATAAGAAATCACGGTTGTACCCTATGGTTTGAGTTTCTTGTACATTTTACTAGGCGGCAGGCCTCGCTAGCAATCTCAAACTTTGAATATGCAAAAAGAAAAGAAATCTCGTTTGAATGTGTGTGTGTGTGTGTAGTCACAACTACACGTGCGTGTTAGCAAGATCATTTATGTGTTGCTTTGCCAATTTTCATTCGTTGTGGCTAGAGGCATATGCCTTGTTGGTATTTTAATTTCAGGAAATGCATATAGAGTCTGAAAAATAACGAAATCATTGTGTCACTGTCGCGTGCTCTTACGATCACATGGAAAAAATTTGGTAAAGTTTGGCACATGTTTTGGTGCTCGCACCTTCCATACCGGAGCATCTCACAAGAACGATCATAGTTTCCAAAAGGAGATGCGGCACTTCGGACTACAAATCGTCAGTTACTAGCTACACTGTTCCGGCCCATTTCAGGTCATCTCCTATGTTTAATTCATTCTTTGCACTTACCTTTCATTGCATTTTAGTGCATATAATTAATTAAAGTCAAAAACCCTACTACAACTACATGTGGGTGTTTTAGTTAGACTATATATACTTAGGCTACCAATAGTGGAGAGTGGCATATACTAGTATCATGCATATATATATGATACTAGTGTATGATACTACCTTTAATGAATTATAACGCATAGTATAATACATAGAGTATAGTATCATAGATCGTACTTATTGTCATGCATGACACAAAATAGCACCGCACTTAACATCAAACGGTATCTACCTATACGTTACTCTAACCCTCTATATATATTTAATTCTTTGCCACATCGGCATACTTGCTATTTCCGAGTGCATGACATCGTCGGCTATGATACCACCACTATGGCCAGCCTTATATAGTGGGGAGTATCATATACTATATATAGTATCATGCATATGATACTAGTGTATGATACTACATACGTACCTTCATAGTGCATATACAGTATCATAGAGTGGTATATATCATAGATGACCGTATTTATGGCCATGTATGACACAAAGTAGTATAGTATTTATTATATATGTTATGGAATGTACCTATGTTACTGCTTCTTTGCCACATCATCACATTTCCTATTCCCGAGTGCATGATACCGGCAATGTACCTCTACTATGGCCACCCTAAGGCTGGTCGTAATATGGGAGTATCAAACGGTATCATGCATGCCAACTAGACTTTTTGGACGATGTGGCACACAGTTAAATGAGGAAAGAGATGGTGTGGTATCATATCATGATACCGTATCATATTAAATGTTGTACTACTTTGTGTCATGCATGGCAATTAATAAGGCAACCTAATATACTAACTTATGATACTATGCATGCGTGCATTATGGAGGTATTACCGATCATATACTAGTATCATGCATATATACTCCCTCCTTTCGGTTTATAGGCTATCTCAAAATTTTAGTTTTTCCATTTTATAAGGCTCAATTTGGTTGTTCCCCATCAGATGTTCAGATTCCAAGGTGCATTAAATCACCATGCAAGTATTAAGAGAAAATTGACCAATGCATGTACTTTATGCATGCATGGATTGCAATTAATACATTAGTAAACATAATTTTTTGAGGAAAACAAAAGCATTAATCGGGTGGTTTTTCAATCTACAAAAAGTATTCCACCACTCACCATCTATCTTGTTTGGTGGGATTTTTTAATTGAGCCCTATAAACCGGAATGGGGGGGAGTATGATACTAGCTAGTCTATGATATACTAGCTACTCCCTCCATAAGGTGAAGAGTGTACATCTAGAAATCTTAGGACAAATTATGGACTTGATTAAAAAATGCATTGTAAAAGTTAAAGCCACCATCTCTCTCCTCTTTAATTAGCTAACCCCCAATGAGCTAAGTGCATGTGGAAATTAAGAAGACCATGTGTAGATTGCTATTGGTCTTCATTGCCGTGTGATGAGAGAGAAGTATTTTTTCCTACATTAAAGTGCATTTGGAAGATAAAAGTACAATATTTTGTGGACAAATTTTGAAGCTAGATGTACACTCTTCACCGGACGGAGGGAGTACCTCACTAAGAGTATGCTTAATAATACAGCCAATGGCCGGCTATAAGAAGTTGCCATGTCATATACAGCCAAACTCTTAGAAGGCATGTACAATAATAAGTTTTAAATACGTACTAGTTTATCAATAGTTTCCCACCTTACATCCTCACAAAGTGTCTTGGGTCTCCTGTTGCAGCTATCTCTACTAACCAAGAGCCCACTTCTCTTCTCTCTCCTCTTCTCCTTACTCCAACTAATAAGCATATATATATTATTCTATTCCTTATAGCCTGCTTATGTCACTCTATTGTACTTGCTCTAAGACAAGCCACAATGGAGAGTAACATACACTAGTAACATACACATATCCCTAGACTATGTTACTACCTTTCATAGTGGGTCGTAACATAAGTATGGTAACATGCAAAGCCTCATTTATTAGGTTATAAACTCATGTTGCATTGGGACATCGGATGTTACACTAACTAGTTAAGTTACTCAAACCACCTCTCTCCTCATTAACTCATTGCCACATAAGCAAATTTGTTGAGTTGGACTCGATGTTACTGCTGAAGCTACTCCCAGTGTGGCTAGTCTAATGCATAGTATCATAGAGTACTATGCTATGTAGTACTTTATTTATTTACATGACACATAGTAGCATAGCATTAATTATGATACAGTTTCATGATATGATACTTAACCCTCTCCTTCTTCATTTAATTCTATGACAGCTCATCAAAATTTCCTAGTTGGCATGCATGATACTAGCTATGATACATCTTACTATCAGCCTAGCAAAGAAGGTGTACAGATCATTTGTGCGTCGATTTGTGAGTTTTCATCCATTTTTTCGAGAAGCGGGGAGAAGTTTCAAATATTTCGGCCGCGAGGTGCGGCCACTAGCGTAGACCTAGTTGGTATTTTAATTACAGGAAATTTGGATGGAGTTCTGACATCATCAAAATCGATGTGTGCCCGTGGAGTGCTCTCACGACCCCGTTGAAAAAAATCGGTAAAGTTTGGCACCAGTTTTGATGACTGCTCCTTCCAAACCGGAGCATCTCACATGAAAGATCATGGTTTCCAAAAGGAGACGTCAATTGAAACTCCTGTGGCCGGTGACTTCATTGTTTGGCCTCATAAAAATTTCCACAGTACGCAATCACCATTATACCACGGGTTTAATTTTCTGGCGCATTTCAAGTATCATTAGCTATATTTAAGACATTTTTTGAGATTAACGTGCATTTTGTGCATAAAAATAAAATTACAACCGGAACTGCATGTGCTGTCGAAAGGGATGAGGATAGCCGTTCGATCTGGGAGCATCCAATGGTGCAGACATTCGATCCGTGGGGTTTTAGTTCTGGCCAATCAGAAAGCACGACTCAGATCGTGGGCGGGGTTTGGTCGCCACGCGGCTTTCATCAACGAATCGTGTGCTATTCGCAAACCAGATTGCATTTTTTTGTTCACACATACTGTAGTGAGATCAATTGAGTGCGCTACCTCTATGATATAATAATAATAATAATAACAAAAAATAGTCTACATTCGTTGCCTGAGCTGACAGCATATCAAGGTCAACATATTAACGGTTCTTACATCAACAGAAAACCGGGCATAACTCACAAATTTAGTACACACGACAGTTCTAAATTTAATGAATTAAGTTGCAGGGTAGGCATAAAGACTAGTCTTATGGCTTAATTCCCATGTACATGGGGGAACTGGGATCATTACGTTGACCCCGAATGAACTTGGGTTCTATGATGATTTTATGCTTCTCTGTTACACAGGTGCATGGTCCCTTGGTTGACAACTCATCAAATTCATCGTACTCGTCCTCATCAGCAACATCATCGACACCCAGCACCCTTCTCTTCCCATGCATTACTACATGGCAATTCTTATGCAAGGGGTCTTCTATAAAGAAAATCTGGGTAGCATCGCTGGCAAGAATGAATGGGTTCGCGTGATATGCCATCGGTGTCCTATTAACACAGGTCTTCCGGTACTCATCAATCCTTACCTGACTAAGAGGGATCCATGCGCACCTGAATAATGCCACCTTAGCTTTCACATAGTCAGTCTCCCAAATCTCTTTAATGGTTCCATAGTATACCCTCTTATCAGCTTCATTTACAGTCATGCATTCTATTCGAATAGAGCTGTTCTGATATGAGGTCTTCTGATCATGTTCCTCAGTGTAGAACGTGTATCCATTTGTGTCATATGTTCGGTACGTCAACACCGTAGGTGATGTCTTTTATGCCAACCATGTAGCAATGTCATCGATGGATCCTTGTGCCAAATGATTCTTCAGCCATTCGGCATAGTTCTTAGTGTGCTCCTTCATCTCCAAATCTGATGAAGGCACCATTGGTAAGAAGCTTTGGCGTATCTCTACCAAATGTTTTTCGGCATAAGCACTGAGAACTGGGCTGTTAAGCAGTACCATCAAATGGGCTTTCTCTGCCAATTCTCCGGGTGCAGCCATTTGCCTGCTAGCAAGGACCGGCTTACCTTTTATCCTTCCCTCGTGGCGAGAGAGGGGAAAACCTATAGGTCTTTGTTTCATGTATTCGGTGCAAAACTCAACCACCTCCTCCGCAGTATAACCTTGTAGGATGCTTGCCTCGGGATGGCCTCGGTTCTGACAAAAGCGCTTTAGTATTCCCATCAACCGCTCAAAGGGATACATGTTGCGAAGAAACACAGGACCACAATACTTTCTCTCATTGACAAGGTGCACAGTGAGATGGACCATGACATCAAAGAATGATGGTGGGAAAAACATCTCTAGGTTGGAAAATATTCTTGCAATATCATCTTGCATATGATCCAACTCTTCAGGATCTATAACTTTCCGCCATAGTTGGTTGAAGAAATCACAGAGGTCAATGAGTATGTTTCTTATATTTTTTTCCATCAGATTCCTGATGGCCACCAGGAGGATTTGTGTCAACATTACGTGTCAATCATGTGACTTCATGTGTCCCAACTTTATTTTACCTAAGCTCACATCCATGAGACTTCTAAAGTTTGCGCAGTAAGAAGAGGGTGTCTTAACTGACAACAAATAGGTGAAGAACTTTGTTGCTTCTTTTGTACTGAAATTGTAACTCTGGCGAGCTTTGATGAATTTGTCATCATCTTTTACTTCACTCTTGCGTGTTGATTGATCAGCAAGCATATCGAGCCATGAACCATCACCATCCTTTCTTTTACCTTTAATCTTGACCAGAGTACCAAGGATGCTTTCACATACGTTCTTCTCGATGTGCATGACATCGATGAAGTGACGTACACGTAGAATCTCCAAGCAAGGTAATTTCCAGAACACCGATTTCTTCTTAAACACATGACCCTTGGGTGTTTTTTTCACCATCAAAGGGTGGTTCTTGCCAAGCACAACATTAATTTTTTAGCCATGTTGTGGACTACCTCCCCTTCATAGGGTCTTGGGCCCACGCCTACCTCTAATGTACCATCAAATTTAGCTTTCATCTTTCGATATGGGTGAGTTTTCCGTAAGAACCTGTGATGACGCAAATACATGGTATTGTGCGAGTTGGGAAGACTTCTGCTAGCTATCCTATCGATCCGTGTGACACACCCTACATCTCCCTTTGTTTTCTTCCCCGATGTGGTGCCTAATGCTGGCATATCATGAATGGTGTGCACCAGGATCACATGTAGATCGAAAATCTCCTTTTTGTAAGCATCATAGCATTTTAGAGCAGGCGCATCTATCCACACTGTCAACATTTCTTCTACCAGTAGCTGAAAGTAAATGTCGATGTCATTTCCAGGTTGCTTCGGGCCTTGGATAATCATTGACATCATAATGTATTTTTTTCTTCATACACAACCAAGGGGATAGGTTATATATGCACAGAAGCACTGGCCATGTGCTGTGATTGGTGCTCATATCGCCAAAAGGATTCATCCCGTCAGTACACTCCCCGAGCCTTACACTTCTAGCATCCTTGGAAAAAAATTCAAACTTGTTGTAGATTAATTCCCACTGAGCCCCATCTTTCGGGTGCCTCATAAACTTATCCTCAATTTGCTCATCATGATGCCACCGCAACCTCTTTGCCTCTCTAGGGTTTGCAAACAAATTCCACAACCTTGGAATTAAAGGCAAGTACCAAACAACATTGAACGGGATTCCAGTCTTGATCTCTTCGTCCAATTTGTACTTGTCCTTTGCTCTCCTGCGCTTGTATTGTGCATGCTTGCATGTGGGACATGCATGCAAATCTTTGTACTCACCATGGTACAATATACAATCATTCACACAAGCGTGTATCTTCTTTACTTCAAGTTCCAATGGGCAAATAATTTTCTTCGCTTCATTCGTGCTTCTGGGGAGCACATTATCTTCCAGAAGAATTTCTTCAAAAAGATCTAACATCTCTGTGAAGACCTTGTTTGATAGACCGTTTGCTACTTTAAATCTGAGAAGCGCTAGGGTGGCACTCAACTTGGAATATTTGTTTTTGCAACTTGGACACAATTCTTTCTTGGAGTTCACATCAATGGTTGGCAGCTCCTTGTACCGAATCATATCCTTTTTTGGGCCCTCGAAATCTGCAAATCATAGTAGCAAAATCTGGCTTATCAAGATCGTTGTCATCTGCGTCGAGGTCTTGGTTTTCCAGTGGGCGTTTCGGCTTTCCGGTGTTCCATTGGTAGCTTGACGCCTCTACCGTGATGTTAGATTCAACATCCATGTGACACTGATCGGGGTTTGGCATCTCGCTGCCCTGGGTATCTTCACCCATGACCTCCTCTTCACCGTGTCTGGTCGAACGTGTATATCCATCCATGAATCCCCTAGATACTAAGTGCAACTGGACATTTCCAACTTCATGTGACTCTGTATTGGTACAATCAGTACATGGGCACATGATGTAATCTGCATCACCAATTCTCCTCTTTGTACTTTGAGCCAAATTCATGAACTCTGTCACGCCACTGTTAAAATCTACGGTTTTCCAATTCTTCATCCATCGAGATCGTTCCATATGCACCACACAAATGGTAATTAAAAACAAAACAACAACATTAATACACGGATTAACTTCTGCCCAAAGATGCGTGCATAAATCACAAGGTTTTTTACATAATTACCGAGGGAGCTCCATGTTGTTATCCAGAGGTGCAATGACAAAAATTAATGGCCAGTTAATTTACACATAGAGTACTAGTACAACACTACCCTTAGGAATTGAATACCTTAATTAAACCACTCATGAAAAGAATACCTTAATTAATTAGCCACGCAGCGACCTCCACCCAGCAGACAGAGAAGCGCGATGCGGCAGCACGCCGAGACAACGGGGTCGAGGAGCGAAGCTTAGTGCTGCTGCCGCCCGAAGTTCGACCTACACTATCCCGCCATCGACCACGATGGATGTGCTCGAATCACGCCGCCGCTGACCTTGATGGTTGAGCTCCTCCTACCTCCCGCCACAGATCGAAGATTAACCTCCTATGACGCCGTCACCACCCACCGACCGATGATTGACCTCTTCTCTGGTAGCCGCTGCCATCTCTATATGCAGAGCGGCTGTTTTTTTATGGATATCTGCAGAGCAGCTGTTTACACGGTATCACTGTAAATCAATTATATGGACAGGGTAGTACATCACATACGGTTATGTAACGGCAACCGTGTCTAACCTACATTGTATTCTCACACGGTTTGGTGTGGAAATCACGTGTGACGTTGTAATACCTAACACAAATGACATGTATAAACAGTGTGTCGTATACAACATATCGTGCCATAAGTAGTTCCCAACCGTTATCTTATCCCCATAATTTCCCCATTTCCCCCAAATCCCTACATAGCCTCCAGATTCCCTCGTGTGGCACTGACATTGGGGGAATGCGGACGAGTGGTGCTGATGGCTTCGGCACGGCTGCTCCTGCTCGTATCGCCGCCACGACGGTGGTCGCCGTCGAGCACTTGCCTAAGGTCATCAGAAGGCAGGTGTACTACGGATCCGAATCGTCCTGTCAGGTTCCAATCTATCCCGATCTTTTTTTAGCATGTACAAATTATAGCTCCTTGATGAATCCGTCCTGAATGACACCCCCTCCCCCCTGGAAAGCGATCTGTCGCCGGATCCAGAGCATGACTCCAGACTCCCGCAACCCGCATTCGACTCTGAGTTTTTCGCCACCGAGAAGTACCAAAAGCTGAGTTGTGTGCACGGGCACACTCCCGCTCGACGTGTATGCACGGAGGGATTCGACATTTGGAGGTAGTTTCTCAGTTTCCCCTTAGAGGTTAGTGCTAAGTTCATCATTTTACTTCAGTTAATTCCACCGCTCATCCTGAACACTATTTAACATTGGCAGGGATATGAGACTTGTGCCTTTGTTAACTGGTTGGATGAAGAATGGCATGGTAGGGCTCGGAGTGTTATCACCAAGCTTGCAGAAGATAACATAAAGCTGAAGAAGAAACTGGCTGATCTGGAATGTACAATCAGTACAAGGAAGCAAGAAAGAATCAATCACAGGCAACCGATGAAAGCAAGAGACAAGAAGGAACTAGCATGTGTAGTTCTGGTTGTCGCATTATCCATGTTCTATGTGCTGTTCACAATGATGATTAGGGGTTTTGTTTGACAGTATTGCTAAAGCACATCTAGATGTGCTCTAAGTAATGCACATCTAGGTCCTATGCCATTGATGTTACACGAAGATTCATCTAGATATTCTCCTTTGTCTTTTTTTCTTTTCCTTTGTAGTTTGATTATTCCTGGCTTTATCAATAAGAAGAGCTCAATGTATGTAACGACCCGAACCTAATAAGATTTGATGTCTCTGTACATACAGTACATATGAATACCAAATAACAAGTGCATCATTTACTACAATGTATGATCCAAAATTTACAATGTATTACAATCTCATAGCACATAACTACTTGTATTCTATAATAACAGCGAAAATGTAGCATAGTAAATGGTAAGTCCCATCACTGCCCATTGGCGAAAATGCTGAGGGAAGACTCGCGACCCTACTGCGTCTCACTGATCATCTGAAAATCCCGCAACATGATAAGTTGCAGCCACAAGGGTTAATACATTGAATATATTGGCAAATCACACATAATGGTATAGCAAACCCACATCTACATGCATGGTATGACAAACAGAACACTCAAGTTGCTTTGGCATAAAGCTAACTTCACCTACCTCCACTAACAAGTCAAAGTTTACACAAGCAAAGTTGTCACACGATGAACTAGAGCACATCAAAATTACCCACACGGGAAACCCTCGGAATCAGAAGATGAAAATGAAAAAGATATTCAAGAAGTCTCAAGTGCGCTCAGTTGTGGCGCATTCCCTAGGGACAATAGAGCCCTCAGCCATCAATGCACTCACCTGATTTAAGCCCCAAAAACCACAAGTGCGCTCAGCCATGGCGCATTCTCTAGGGACAATAGATCGCTCAGCCATTGACGCAATCACCTGAGAAAAAGTCCCGAGCCTATAGCTATAAACACTCACCACTTCCATGAATCACTCGGTGCATGCCCACGTCTACCATAGCAAGTTGATCACACATCACATAAAAGCACACAATCCACGAATATGACGACATGGAATACATAGGTAAAAACAAACATATATCATAACACAACAACTACACATGCATAGCAGAAATAGAGGATGACCATAATGAAAAGTGCAACTTTCCTAGAACGGTGTTGAAGTACTCTAACACTTAATTCTGATCCGCTTCACACTTCGGACAATCTATACGATAACGAAGGCACCGGTAAATAAACCATGCTCACATAACACCCCAATAAAGTAAACAGCAATGAATTCAAATAAAAACTTAAATAACATAACATATTAGTAGGAATATCTTAGATAGATTCTAGTAGGATCGTGATGCAAAAAGAATCTACTAATTTGGATCAACGGTTTGAAAGATACGGCCTCTTGAAGGTTAAATTCGAATTTGAGAAAATTCAAATTTAAACATTTCAAAAATGTGAAATTTTGGTTCTACTAGATCCTCCTGGTCGAAATGAGTACAAAGGAAAAAGAATCGATGAATTTGGAGTTACGGATCTCATGTTATACTTAAACGAAAAATGCACTACAATCTGCCCAAAAAATGTTGTGCTGTGCATGTCACCACGTGGCGCAACGTGAATGGTCGAAGGGTGTAAGCTGTTGCGGCTAAAGCAATGGACGGCCGCTAATTAGCGCATACCTGTTCGATGGAAAGAAAACAAAACAGATCTAATCTAGGCCATCGAGGGAGATCGGATGGATGGAAGATGCTCACCGGAGCAGAGCAGAAACACGGCGCCGTAGTTGGAGAAGAACGGCGCGGGGCGGCTCAGGAATCGATGATGGTGACGGATCCGGGACAGTCTGGACTTGTGGAGGAGTGTCTCAGACGCGAAGAGGCATGGAGATCTCGAACATGTCGTCGGGGTCTTCGGGAAGATCTGCAAGCGACGACACAGTCCAGGAAGAGTTCACGGCAGCGATGTGCTTCTGGTTGGGATTGCGGCATCCTCATGGTGCACCCCTGCGCAGAATAAGAGCTGAGGGAGAGAGAGGAAACCAAGGCGAAGTGAACCAGGGGGAAGGAGGTGTTGGGTCCCACGACAGCGACGAACTTGATCGGCGACAGGAGCTCTTGCAGCGAACTCAGGCGAGATCGGGACGAGGCGAAATAGGCACGGGCGATCTCAATTTTGCGAAAAATCGGACGAGAAGAGCAAGGGGATCTCAATTTCTTTCTTGTTTTTTTTCTTGCACCCGCTCTCCTCCCCTGACGGCTCTGGCCCACTTGTCATCATCGCCATCGAGCAAGCCATGTTCTTCCTGAAGTTCTATAGCCGTACCCAGGTCGAATCGAATCGATCGGTTTCGATCATTCTGCTACCCCTCGATCTATCCTTACTCCATATAAATAATCCCCTTGCTCTTCTCATCTGAGTTTTCGCAAAACAGAGATCTTCCGTGCCCGTTTTGCTTCGTCCCGATCTCACCTGAGTTCGCTGCAAGAGCTCCTGTCGTCGGTCAAGTTCGTCGCTGCCGTGGGATCCCAGCACCTCCTTCCCCCTGATTGACTTCGCCTTGGTTTCCTCTCTCTCCCTCAGCTCTTATTCTACGCAGGGGGGCACCATGAGGACACCGCGATCCCTACCAGAAGCACATTGCCGCCGCGAACTCTTCCTGGACTGTGTTGTAGCTACCAGATCATCCCGAAGACCCCAACGACATGTTCGAGATCTTCGTGCCTCTCCGCGTCTGAAACACTCCTCCGTGAGTCCAGACTGCCCCGGATCCATCGCCATCATCGATTCCTGAGCCGCCCCGCACCGTTTTTCTCCAACTCCGGCGCCGTGTTTTTGCTCTGCTCCGGTGAGCATCTCCCATACTTCCGATCTCCCTCGATGGCCTGGATTACATCTGTTTTGTTTTTATTTCCATCGAACAGGTATGCGCTAATTAGCAGCCGTCCGTTTCTCTAGCCGCAAAAGCTTACACCCTTCGGCCATTCACGTTGCGCCACACGGTGACATGCACATCACAGCATTTTTTGGGCAGATTTTAGTGCATTTTTTGTTTAAGTATAACATGAGATCTGTAACTCCAAATTCATCAATTCTTTTTCCTATACTCATATCGACCAGGAGCATCTAGTAGAACGAAAATTTCAAATTTTTGAACTCCTTAGATTTGAATTTTCTCAAATTTGAATTTAACCTTCCAGAGGCCGTATCTTTCAAATCGTTGATCCAAATAAGTTGATTCTTTTTGCATCGTGATCCTACTAGCATCTAGCTATGATATGCCTACTAATATGTTATGTTATTTAAGTTTTTATTTGAATTCATTGATGTTTACTTTATTGGGTTGTTATGTGAGCACAGTTTATTTACTGGTGCCTTCATTATCGGATAGAATGTCCGAAGTGTGAACCAGATCAGAATTAAGTGCTAGAGTACTTCAACACCATTCAAGGAAAGTTGCACTTTTGAATATGGTCATCCTATATTTCTTCTATGCATGTGTAGTTGTTGTGTTATGATATATGTTTGGTTTTATCTATGTATTCCATGTCGTCATATTCGTGGATTGTGTGGTTTTATGTGATGTGTGATCAACTTGCTATGGTAGACGTGGGCATGCGTCGAGTGATTCATGGAAGTGGTGAGTGCTTATAGTTGTAGGCTCCGGACTTTTTCTCAGGTGAATGCGTCAATGGCTGTGCACTCTATTGTCCTTAGAGAATGCGCCATGGCTAAGAGCACTTGAGGTTTTCGGGGCTTAAATCAGGTGAATGTGTTGATGGCTTTGTGCTCTATTATCCCTAGAGAATGCGCCACGACTGAGCGCACTTGAGACTTCTTGAAGATCTTTTTCATTTTCATCTTTTGATTCCGAGGGTTTCCAATGTGGGTAATTTGGATGTGCTCTAGTTCATTGTGTGACAACTGTGCTTGTGTAAACTTTGACTTGTTTGTGGAGGTAGGTGAAGTTAGCTTTATGCCAAACCAACTTGAGTGTTATGTTTGTCATACCTTGCATGTAGATGTGGGTTTACTATATCATTATGTGTGATTTTCCAATTCATTCAATGTATTGACCTTGTGGCTGCAACTTATCTTGTCGCAAGATTTTTAGATGATCAGTTAGATAGAGTAGGGTCGCAAGTCTTCAGTCAGCATTTTTCGCTAGTGGGCAGTGATGGGACTTACCATTTACTATGCTACATTTCTGTTGTTGTTATTGAATACAAGTAGTTATCTGCTATGAGATTGTAATACATTGTAAATTCTGGATCATACGTTGTAGTAAATGGTGCAATTGTTATTCGATATTCATATGTACTGTGTGTCCTAGTGGATCCAGGGACTAGCACAGTGAGCACAGAGACATCGAACCTTATCAGGTTTGGGTCGTTACAATGTATTGCTTGCCAACTGTCCTACTCCGTTCGTATGGGTACCGGTGCATAATCCCAAAAACTTGTTCCTTCTTTTTGTCCTGAAAAAATAAACCAGCCAATAGGAGTCCTGCGCAACCCCAGGAATTTGGAGCGACTGGGTACAAATAATTATGGTTGATTATATCAGCGGTTAGATAATACGTCAACCCTCGCTTCAATTGGAATTTTCTCTTCTCTACATACCTCGCTTAAGTGTCCACCATCTTCATCGTCCCCCGCAGGCCGCCCTACACACTGGCACACACTCTGCAGCCATGTCGAGCGACAGCGAGGACGAAAGTTCGGCTAGCAGTCTGGCGCCTGATGATAGGTCAACATCGGAATCATCCTGCTCGTCCTCCATGAGTCTGGCGTCGAGCCCAGACCTCAATTATATCTAGATCATGGAAGGGACGCCGCCTCCGTAGTCGTCAGACGACAACCAGATGGACGAGGAGCCGTCGGAGGACGGATAAGAGGACGTCGATGATGATGAGGGATGGTCGAACAAGGAGGAGGAGGATGATGACAGCAACGACGATGACGACGGCGGCAGCGATGAAAAGCCAACCGTCAGCGGCAAGAAGCGTCGTCGCCAAGACGATGTCACGGGGCCGTCCAACAACAACAATAATAAGAAGAAGGACTAAATTAATCAGACTGTACATATCTCTGTTTCAATTCGCTCATATTAATTTGTTAGCTCGGTTTATCCTATCAATCACATCGCATACGGTTAGTAATAAGTATTCGACATAGATCTTCTACATTATTGCCCACAGGTTGGTTTGTTGAACTGTGTGCCCTGACGAGCACACAATTCGCAAAAATGTCCTTATGGACTGTATCTAATGATCGCACACAATTCTAATTTCTGGCCTGCTTGTCGGGTATCACACACATCTTGTTACGCTGGATTGTTTGTGTTCACCTCGATCATTGCAAACAGTTCGTCGGTGCGAACTGTATGCCGTATATCGCACACACATTGATATGGCTGCCCATTTCTATTGTTCTATCGAATCATAAACAGTTCGTATGGATCAACCGTATGCTCAGCATCACACACGCAACTAAAATTTGAACCGTGTTTGATATGCCGGCCATCGCAAACGGTTTTCACCTTTTTTGATGGTTATTTTACACCACTGTTTGCGATTATTGCATCACACATAGTTTCGTCGAAGGGTCTCTGATCGTAGTGTCGCGTTAGCAGCATCCTGCAGTACTGTATGTTTAGTTTTTAAATTAATTTCAATCTGGATAGAAATTTCCTATTGCATGACATTCTTTGGAGCAGCAACAGCTATCGAAGGATCTGGACACCGCCAGGTGCCTCCGGAAGGACGCAGAGGACAAGCTGAAGAACCACTCCGATCAAGTTGACATCATCGACCGCCTTACTTCTCAGACTGCGGTGATGGACATGGAGGAGCCGGCCTGCTCGGCCAGCAAGCAAGAGGCCCCCAGTGCCAAGTTGGGGGGTTTTCTTCAATGAGTTGATCGCCAAGCTGAAGGCGCACGAGGAGGGAAGAACTAGCCGCTTCAAGGATGAATCCCAGAGGCTTGCCCGCAACTCCCTCTTCATGGTCCTGAGCAACATCGCTTGCCGCCACCCAGACCTCGACCTTGCTGATTGTTTCAGGAAGCCGCCATGAGGTGCCGACGTTTCCGCTACCAAGCAAAAGTCCACTCGCTTCGCCGACAGGGTTCTCCATGTACGAGCCCGGCAGGCCCGTCCTTGAGTTACCCTCGCTACTGTTTGGTTCTGTAATCAAAACAATGATGCCATAGGACTGGAAACTTATTTTTACAATCTTACTATATTTTACAATGATGCCCGTCCTTGAGTGACCCTAGAAAATGGAATAGGAAAAGCCATAGGACTGAAAACGTATTTTAAAACCTTACTATATTTGATACATTACAAAAAAAGACACATCCGTGACAATTTGGCCCGAACAAAAAAACTTATGTCATGATTATGACACTTCTATGACGATAATTGTGACAAAAACACGTATCATCATAGATGTGGTGGGCTCCTACTTCTATGACAAAAAATCATGACAGGAAATGGGCTTTTCGTCATGGGCGTGCCGGGAGACGCAGCTGCAAGAAAGTGCCTCCTGTATTACAAGAAAAAAGGGTTCCTCCTGATGGTTTCCTGACATCTAGGTCGCACGCCACCGTCAACGTAGTCAATAAGCGAGAAACTACACAAGGAGCGGCTGACACCCGGGACCTAGCAGTGCGCGCAATATTTTTTTTTGGGACAGAGAAGGGTATCAACTGGGTTCTGCGGGAGTTGTGGCCCGTCTAGCCCAGGCTTTTATTTCATATGTTTACCACATGACCAGCCCAGGTTTTTTTCCTTTCTGAAATTGGCTAGCCCAGCTATTTTGTTTTTTGCAGAATAACTAACGTAGGCCTACTTGCTTTTCTACACCCCGCTGGGCCAGAAATCTTTCAAGACGAGGATGCATTCGGGCTTGCCCAGAAAATGGGCTATAAGTAGTAAGAAATGGGCTATAAGTAATAAGAAATGGGCTATAAAATGAAAAAAATTATAGCAAACAGGCAATTAGTTCCAAAATACTTTTTTCTTTCAGATTTTGATATTTTAAATTTCGTTGTTTTTGTGCGGGTAAATTTTTATTGGATTTAAATTAAGGTATGTTCAGTTTTAAATTAATTTGAATCTGGCTAGAAATTTCAGGTTGTATGCTGTTTGGGACAGATTTGGAGGATGACTTGTGGGTCTACTAGGTAGACGTGTACGAAAGGCTTTGTCAACTTAGTCCACAAACGATTCTAGAAGACCAATGGCCATGCTGCTTCTTCAATATCTGATATTCTTGCTCCAGCCGCCCAAACGAGCATCTGTGGGAGTGCCTGCTCCCGCCTCCGTGGCCGGCTGTGCTGCCACACAGGCCACACCGCCCACCCTACTCCATCGTTAGCCAGGCCATTCCTCTACTCACTCACACCTCCTGTTATTTTCCAGCGACGGCAGCCGAACTAGTAACCCTCATACTCCCCACCGCGTGGGCAACCACTGCAGGTTCTTCCTCGGCTCTGGGTCATTCCCTTCCTAGGCCTCGCCGTTGTCCACCACCCTAGTGCTATCGGCGCGGCCTAGTGAACGTGGTCAATGAATGACATCCATCAGAAGAGGACTGTATGTGGAGAGGCTGACAGCTGGGTCCACGGACGTACACAAGTAAGTGCCTCCATATTATGCGCAAAATAATGATTCCTCCACCTGACAGCGAGGACCCACTGGAAGGGCCTCTGTATTTCATGAAAAAAACGTTCCTCCCACTGACTGCTCGGACCCACCAGCTATATCATTGCACGCAAGGAAGTGCCTCCTTATTACGAACAAAAAAATAATACTCCCCCTGCTAGTTGGGACCCACCATATTTGGAGGCTGACATGTGGGCCTACTAAGTTGACGGGGATGTAGGATTTGTCAACTTAGTCAATATAAACGATTCTAGTTGCAGCGACCATATGATGTCCATCCAATGCCCGTCTTGCTCCTTCAACCTCTGGTCTTCTTGCTCAAGCTGCCCAAACCATCGTCGGTCGTGTCGCCTGCTCCTGCGTCCCGTGGCCGGCTATGATGCCGCGCAGGCCTCACGGCCCCACCCTACTACCATCACTGGCCTGGCCATCCTTGTACTCACCCAGACCTCCTATTATTCTTCCGGGACGACAACCTCACACTGCAGCTGAAGCAGTAAACCCTCGTACCCCCCTCCGTGTGGGAAACAACTGTGGAGTCTTCCCTGTCTCCTGCTCATTCCCTTCCTAGGCCTCACCGTCGTCACCGCCTTGGTGCTCTCGATGCGGCGTGGTCAACATGGTCAAGGAACGACTTCCATCAGGAGACGACTGTACATGGAGAGGTTGGCAGTTGGGTCCATGGTCGCAAAAGCGAAGTGCCTCCTTATTACACGCAAAATAATGATTCCTCCACCTAATAGTGGGGACCCACCGAAGGCCATCATATTTGGTGAAAAAATTGTTTCCCCCTGATAGCTGGGACACACCAGCTACATCTTGGCACACAAAGAAGTGTGTCCGATTATGGGCAAAAAAAATGATTCTTCCCCATGACCGCTGTGTAAGTGCATCTAGTGCCACACCTAGATGGTTTTCGAGTATTGACGACAAACTTGGTTGAGCGACTAATGTGTTTGTGAGAATTGTAGGATCACACAGGTAGTAGTCCCTTATTGATTCAGTTTACCTACCAGTGATGACCCCTAAAAATGTGTGAAGACATTAAAGACAATGGTGGTCTGTGAAGATATTCACTATGAAGACTATGACATGAGAAGACATTAACATGAAGACTATGGAGTTTGAAGACATAGTTGTTTTGTAGTTTCCTTTTCTTCTTTGTAGAGTCATAGGAACCAACGTACTATTAAGTGCGGTCCAAGTGAACAAAGTTAGAGTGACTGATGTGATGCTCAACCAAATCCTATGTCTTCGAGCGAAGACAATGAGAGCAAATCTTATCTAGAGCTCGATGAGTCAGCTTTACTAGTAGCCCAAGTCAAGCTGCCGTGTGTGTTTGAAATCTGACTGTTGGACACGTGTCAGTTCCTTAGTGACCTAGGGTCATTTTGGACAAATCAGGTCGGGTTGCCTCCTAGCTATAAATAGTCCACCCCTACACCATAAATTGGTGGCTGCTCAGAGTTAGTGCATGACTTTTGTCGTCTGAGAGCAACCCACCTCCGAAGCATTTGAGAGAGAGATCCTTGAGAGGACAAAGCCCTAAACACCTAGAGCCAAAGAGTGTTAGGCATCACTGAAGTCTTTCTGTCTGCGTGACCTGAAGACTTGTTGCACTTGAGGACTGTGAATCCTCCAGCCGGTTAGGCGTCGCATTCTGAGCATCCGAGAGTCATTGTGGATCGCCGGTGAACAAAGTCTGTGATGGTTTGGAAGTCTACCTTGAAGGCTTACCAGAGTGATTGGGCGAGGACTGGGTGTCCTTAGCTCAAGGGGAATATGGTGAAGACGTGGTCTTCTGAGTTGAATCTCAACCTCCCTAACCAGATGTACAGTTGTCACAGCAACTGGAACTGGTCTACCAACTCTTTGTCTTCAGCAAGCAACTGGTTCTATCCTTCACCTTACTTTACTTTATAGTTTGTCTTCGTGAAGTCATTGACTTCACTGAGTGAAGACTCTTTACTGTTTGGCTTCATACTATCTTCCATCCTGATCCTTACTACCTAGTTGTTGATAGTCTTCATGCTTTTACTTCATTGCTTACTTGACTATGGCTCATCTAGCATAGTCTACCTTCCGCTGCATGTCAATAGGTTTATTTCTACTGGTTGTCTTCAAAGACCCGTGTTTTGAAGACTTTCATAAAAATCTCCTATTCACCCCCTCTAGTCGATAACTAGCACTTTCAAACTGGGACCCACCAGCTATATCTTCGCATGCAAGGAAGTGCGTCCTTATCCTCCCTGACAGCTGGGACGCACCCGGTCGAAGCGTACATAGCGTTGCTGGGAACGTGTACGTAAATACTGGTCAATCGGTCTCTCTACACCATGAACTGTGGCCGAGTAAGGAGCAGCGCGTGTAGTAGTAGAGGCACGGACGTACCATGTCACGCAGTCCCATCTATCTCGTGTACACGTACGTACAACCACGCTACACGAAAGTAAATACGACTACATATGTACATACGGGCGAGGTCTCGAACGCATACAACGACGCCGTCCTGTTCATCGGTAGCCAACCGGCTGGGTCGCAACAAAGGAAACAGCATCGTGTTCATCGAGAGGTAACCGACTAGGTCAGAATACGTCATGTTCATCGGGAGCCAACCGACTTGGATGGAACAGCCGAAACAAGTTCTGGTGTACCGCAAAACGGAGGAAACATGCCTTCTGTTCGACCGTGTATGGTCAAAACGGGGTCCCGTTCATTAGGAAGGGTCTGGCATACAACAAAACGGAGGAAACATACTTCTATTCGACTGCCTACGGTCAAAACGGGGTCCTGTTGATCCGGAGGGGTGTGGCATACCGCAAAATGGAGGAAACAGACTTCTGTTGGAGTTCCTACGGCCAAAACGGGGTCCTGTTCATCCACCGTCTACTGCCTCGCTCTAGCCCCCACGGGCAACTGTTCATCCACCATCGACCTCCTCCAGCCTCCACCTACTACTATTCATCCACGGGCTTCTATTCATCCAGCCTCCACCGGCTACTATTGATAGAGCCTCCATGGGGTCCTATTCATCAACCCCCAACCGGATGGGCTACGGCGGCCTTCTCGGGGTCTTGTTCATCCAGCGGCAATGGCCTACTACCACGGGGTCATGTTCATCCAACCCCCACTAGGAACTGTTCATCCACAGCCAACCAACCGGCTCGACTCATTCTACATACCACACGCACTGTAGCAACGGTAACTATTCATTGAGAGGCAACCCAACATCGGCTGGCTACATCTCGCACGGGGGCTCAATCGGCTTCTGTAGCTACCCAACCTCAGACGGTCAAGCCTCTGTGTATATGTGCCATCCCTGGATTAGTATGCTGGCACACACAGTACGTCAATGTATATATCAAAGTGCAATCACATGTATAAATAACATAAAACTAATATATACATCATAATTCTCAACGGAAACAAACAATCGGGTGTGGAGTCCCATCAACGCCATCGGCAGGTTGAGTGTAGACCGTAACTGTAAGTGCATCTAGTGCAACCCCTAGTTGGTTTTGGAGTATTGACGACAAACCTGGTTGAGGGACTAATGTGTTTGTGAGAATTGCAGGATAACACAGGTAGAAGTCCCTCTTTGATTCGGTTTTCCTACCAGAGATGACCCCTAAAAATGTATGAAGACATTGAAGTCAAAGGTGGTATGTGAAGACATTCACATTGAAGACTATGACAAGAGAAGACATCGCGTGAAGACTATGGAGCGCGAAGACTTAGCAGTTTCATCGTTCTTTTTCTTCTTTGTTGAGTCATAGGAACCACCGTACTGTTAAGTGGGGTCCAAGAAAACCAGTCAGAATGACTGAATTGATGCTTAACCAAAATCCTATGTCTTCGAGTGAAGAATATGAGAGCAAATCTTATTTAGAGTTGGATAAGTCAGCTTTGCTTGTAGCCTAAGTAAAGTTGCCGTGTGTGTTTGAAATCTGACCGTTCGAACATGTCAGTTCCTTAGTGACCCATGGTCATTTCGGAAAAATCAGGTCGGGTTGCCTAGTGGCTATAAATAGCCCACCCCCTACAACCATAAATGGTTGGCTGCTCAGAGTTAGTGCACGACTTTTGTCGTTTGAGAGCAACCCACCTCGAAGCCTTTGAGATAGAATTCCTTGCGAGGATAAAGCCCTAAACACCCAGAGCCAAAGAGTGTTAGGCATCACTTAAGTCTTCCTGTCTATGTGATCAGAAGACTTATTACACTTGAGGACTGTGAATCCTCCAGCCGGTTAGGCGTCGCGTTCTGAGCATCCAAGAGTCATTGTGGATCGCCGGTGAACGAAGTCTGTGAAGGTTTGGAAGTCTACCTTGAAGACTTACCACAGTGATTGGGCGAGGACTGGGTGTCCTTAGCTCAAGGGGAATAAGGTGAAGACGCGGTCTTCTGAGTTGAATCTCAGCCTCCCTAACCAGACGTACAGTTGTCACAGCAACTGGAACTGGTCCAACAAATCATTGTCTTCAACGAGTCACTGGTTTCATCCTTCCCATTCCTTTACTTATTGTTGGCCATGGTGAAGTCATTGTATGATTGCATTATCTCTTGTCTTCACTGAGTGACTGCTTGTTCTGATTGGCTTCATACTATCTTCCTACCAGATCTATACTGCCTAGCTGCTATTAGTCGTTGTGCTTTCACTTCATTGAATACTTGACTATGGCTTGCTTAGTGTAGTCTACCTTCCACTGCATGGTAATAGGTTTATTTCTATCGTTTGTCTTCGAAACTTCCATGTTTTGAAGACTTTCATAAAAATCGCCTATTCACCCCCCCCCCCTCTAGTCGATCACTAGCACTTTCAGTAACCCTGTACCGTACTCTTACTCGTCGGAAGAAACATATCTACAATATGAGACGTTGCAGCCGTGTAGGTTAGTACATTGAATCTACCGGCATATCACTGTAAGAAAAACAGATGATAAACTATACTATATGCAATATGGCTTTGTGGCTATGTATCTGAGTTTTGTTTGCATAAAAGATGGTTTTATTTTCCCTACATCAAAGGAATTAACCGGCTATGGAGTTTTCTATCATGACATGGTTCCGTCAACCGATGTCTCATAGCCCAAATCATCATAAGTTTCCCACAATTAAGTTATTAGTCTGATGTTGAGAGTTCCGAGATAGATCCAAGTCTAGAACTCTCAAATTGTCCATAACCAGGGACACGACTAATCGATTAGGTTTTAACCCTCTGCAGAGGTTTGTAAACTTTACCCACAAGATTTGATCCCTCTTTTCTTGTTCTTGCACTTCACGGTGTTTGAGAACAAGACGACCGAAACATGGTCTTCCGAAGAGTTCCTCTGACCACTGTCCGGTGCTCATCCAATCCTTCTGTAGTTCTACATCTGCTAGCACCGTCCGAGCCAGAGTCACAACTAAGGTCAACCAAGCCAGAGCCCATATTGACTTGCGGTTGCACAGGTAAGCTTCCGGGCATGAAGTATTCTTCCATCTCTTTGAGTCTAGGTGAAGCTTTCCGCAAGATGTCATGGCGCTTCTCCATGCATCCCGGCCATCCATTTGTTTCTGCAGTGTGCCCGTCAACCGTCTTTCACCCAGTAGTGTGTATTCAATTCTTGTCTCAAGTCTCAAAATCTTGAGGTCTTGGAGTCCTGAAGATGCAGCCCTTGTCGATGCCATCATGAAGTTGTCGCCATTGACGTAGAGTCCTCCTTCTTCACACCACTCTCGTGCACTCATACCAAACCCCATCTACTATAGCGTAGCATTAATACTATATATCGGGCTTGGTAACAGGGAGATGGGTTTCTACCTCATGCATTCTACTCAACTACAAGTTTCAATAACACTACTGGAGGGATTGTTGAAAGGGTGCTACTACATGCAAATAAAACATAGGTATGGAAAACATGGTCAAAGTGAACTTGCTTGGTAAGTTGATGAAGATAACAACGCTCTCGAAAATAACTTGATAGGACTATACGCAGCTCTCTGATGAAATCTATAATAACAAACATGACATTCACATAAGCAAGCATTCTAACAAGAAAATCTAACAATCAAAAGAAAACTTAATAAGAAAACCCAATACAAACAAATAACACATCGACAGAACTAATAGGCGAAAACTATAAAGACCTACTAGGAAAACCTTCTTCCTTAACTACAAAAATAGTTTTGTCCTAAGAAAAAATTAACAAAGAAAATACTAAACTAATAATTTTAACCAAAAATAAAATTTAAATCAACCAAGTTAACAGAAAGTATTTTTCATAAAGTTTTACTAGCAAAAGGAAACACATAAAAAGCTAAATTAAAACTCTAATTATGCTTAAAACAAAACTAGTAAGAAAAAGAAATAAAAAATTTTATTTTTCTGTAAATAAAAGTTCACCCTCTATAAATACAGAAACAAATCTGAAATAAAAAAAATAAGAGAGGTGAAAATAAAATTTAAAAAAATAACTAAAACAACAGAAAACAGAAGCAAGTTAAAAATAACTAGAGCTGTGTTGTTTTCATGAAAAACTAATTTTAATAAAATCTATAAATACCCAAATTAATCCTACTGCTAGGCAAGGTCAAAACAAAGCAGTGGCAAAAAGAATCACCTAAAAATATTAAATCTAGCTCATATTATAGCAGAAATACTAATCTAACTAAAACCCATATAAAACAATTTCTAAAAACTAAAACATGGCCGAAACTATTTCATACAGAAACTTTTGTAAATTTGCAGACTAGAGAAAAAAGAATCAATCAACAACTCTAAATAACCTAAGAGATATAGGATTTACGAAACGGAAACTTTTCTGTTTTAAAAATAGAAACGAAAAATACAGAAAGAACAAATGGGCGCTATTGGGCCTACGGGGGTGCGATCTGTAGCTACCAAATGCTCAGGCAAAACTTAAAAATACATACACGTGCGTTTATTTAACAGATGATCAGGGAGCCGGTTAGATCTAAACCGAGGAACCGTTCTATAAGGAAATCCGATCTACTAAACCATTTTTAACTGAACTTAGTTAGAGCTCGTATAAACTTACAGAGAAGAACGAGCGATAGATGGAGATCGGGGTGGTGGTGGCGGCAACTTCGGTGGTCGGGCGCGACGGCGGGAGTGTCTAGAAGATGCATCGAGGAGTGGCTTTTCCGGTGGTGGAGTCGGAGATGGTCGGCGACGACAAATGGTGACGGAACAAAGCGCTGAAACTCGGTGCTCTGGGTGCTCCGGCGAAGAAAACAAGGTTGGTATGGTGGTTGTAGATGAAAGGAGGATGCAAAAACTTGTCAAAACGGTTGTACAGATTGAGGTAAATCTACATACAAAAGGAAAGGCTTGGGATGGCTCACCGGTGTGGGAAAACGGTGATGAACTGCAGCTTCTTCGGTTAGATTGGAACGACGAGTACGAGTTTTGAAGGGAATCGGTAGAGATGGGTTGTGGCTATTTATAGGAAAACTTGCTTGGACGAGGGGAAGAGTCGGGATAGGATTTCCAAGACGATTAGACGCGGCGGCGGTGTGTGCATGTACGTGTAGATTTCTCTTATGGTACGTGTATTGGGGAAGAAAAAGAAAAGGAGCAGGGCCAGCGGTCAGGAAAAAATAGGAGAGAGGGAGAGGGGTTACGTGAGATGCAGGCGGCGGCTCCTGGGAACGAGCGTGCGTGCGTGCGCCAGCCCTAGCGCTAGCGCTGGACTGGGCTAGCCGGTGCGCCTGGCCTGGCCTGGCCTGGCGGCAAGGTTTTTCTTTTTTTTAAGAAGTGGAAAACAAATATACAAAAAAACAAAATATTTTATAGAGCCTTATTATATATCAAAATCTTTAGAAAAATATCCTAAAATATGAACATATTTTCAGGCACAAATAGAATTCATAGAAATTTAGATAAAGCAAACAGTGCTACTGTTGCATTAAAAAATGCAAATAAAATTATTTTAAAATACCAAAATGATTTCAATCTCATTTTTCTCCACTTTTCTACTGTAGGGAACCATTTTACCCTATTTTCCGTATATTTTGTTTTTGGAGAAAAATAATTTGAATAAAACTCCCGAATGACTTCCAATTTGATTTCTTTTTTTTGACTTCCAACTCATATTTCAAATAATTTGAACAAGTCATTTTATCCTCTCTCATGAAAATCATTGAGTTGCATAAAGTCTCTAGATTTGAAATATTTCCAAATGGAAAATTCAAATCTTTTCAAAACCCTTTTCATTTATTTAAATGGAAGAAGTCATATTATCCTCACTCTAGGGTTTTGTGATGAAATGAATTTGAATTCATGAAGATCATAATGCAAAGACGAATGTTTTGGGAAAGTCCTTTTATTCCCTCTCGTTCAACTTTCAAAAAGTTTCAAATTTCACTCACTTTTAGTCAATCAATCACACAACAATCAAACAAACAATCATAAATATTTATTTAATATAACATTCCAAAATTTAGAATTTTGGGATGGTACAAACCTACCACACTTAAAATGAATCTCGTCCTCGAGATTCGAAGAGGCTAGAAAGAAAAGGTTAGGGTTTGGAGGTCTTCCAGCAAATCATTGAGTGGAAAGGTCTCGAGGGCTACCACACTTAAAAGCATGGCTATGGTTCCGCGGAACTCATGTACTCCATCCCTTTGAGTTGACGGTGTCGGTCTTCTCATATTCTCTGGGTTAACTCTTCCATTGGTGCTCTTTCAGTAAAGGGCATAATCTCTTCCGCAATATACTTTGTCCTTTAATCATGGTAAATCTCTTCCGAGATTAGGTCTTCTTAGCTGACCGGTCTGTCGCCAATGCTAAACAACTATCGGAACCTCATGGTGGTCAACCATTAATGGTTTTCCTGCAGAAAATGGTTCTGGGCTAAATCTCACCGTATAACCTATGATTTGCAACAACTGCCTGGTACCAGGGTTTCTTAACATGCCATTCTAAGGTTTAAACAAGGTTTGATATCGCCATCTCTCCACGATGGGTAAGTCACTCAGATTTACCATTCCAAATAGCAAGAGGGAATGATACGAGCAAGTCGGTATGGTGATCAATCCATTCTGCACCCAAATCATTACCTTGTATAAGGTTTACCGAATCTCACATTTCTAACACTCGGTCATTCTCACAAGCATTGCAGAATTTCTCTTGTCCTCGAACTAGGTTTGGGTAATTCCATTATTTCTGCAAGCTGAACAAAACATCTATCCTTCTTCACAACTCTCGGGTTTTCGTAACCTCCTAAGTAAATGTCTGCTGATGGAATCATAGCTTCTTCCCACTTTCTTCTTCCAAGGAGTGCTTATTTATTCCTGGGCCCGTGGGTCATGGGCTCACTTTATATGCTAGTATAGCTTGAAATCATCCTTGGAGTTACAATTCCTCCATATTCCAGTATTACATCTCCTTTAAATCCAACATTACTTCATTCCTTCATACTCTTGGTGTAACCAACATATAAAAAAAACTCATGCTCATTTTTTCCAAACTCTAGTCTACGGAGTACATTTTCTTTTCCATTGGTCAGGTGTTCTCACAGGGTATTACCACAAAAATAAATTTTACTGGTGCATCCATAATTCATACTCTCTTCATATCAAATCCTGTATTACATCCTTAATCACTACTCAAAATTCAAATTCCAAAAGTACTTTATTACAAATGTTGCCATCCACATAGTTTGGTATGGTCAATCATTACTTCCATCTTTATTCATTTGCCCTACATGAAGATGCTTTAATCCCATTGGAATTATGCGACATGCACCTTGAAATCTTCAATCTTCTGTTTCGTCGTAGTGGCCTTGAGATTCATCTCCATCATCTCTGCATGCACTTCTCTTAGGTATTCCTGAGTATAACGGAGTCTTGCTTCAAGTATTTCTCCGGTCCGGTGTATGGCTTCCATGGCTGCTTCACGAACAGCGTCGAAGAAAGTTGCTTGTGGTACACGTGAGATGAATAAGTACTGCCCCATCATCTTTGGGCAAACTCCTTTCATACGGTGGAGGTGTACCTCCACATACCAAAGCTCAACTCCATTCTCCATGAAAACATAACCCTTGTAGACTGCATCTCCTTCAAGACGAATATACTTCATCATGTCCTTCAGGATCTTCGGGTAATCATGATCACTTGTCAGGGTCATGATCGTTTCCGGGCCCTTGAGGAAAGACTCATAAAGGGTTGTCATCTACATGTGTAGGATAAGAGAGTACTCAGCACAAAGAATGTATCTCCATGGGGAAAATTTAATTGTCTCCAGAAAAGTTTGGTGTTGAGCTTGTCCATGGGTTCAAGGTTTAAGTCTAGGTGAGATAATGAGAGAGGCACTCACAATCAACAACAACCCATAGCATTTCACATGAGATTCCAACCACATCAACTTTTATTGTTTCATGAGCTATTACAATTTCCATTTCATAACTCAACTCAACACCCCCAAAAATAAACGTGTATTCCACATTCATTACATGCTTTATTCCAATATCAAGATCTCAACTACTCTGCTCAAGCTTTCCTCGGTCCGAACATTCTTTGGGAAAATGTCCTACTCCTTTGCAGCATAAACAAAAGACTTCAGACAAATCTAGGGGCTTCTTGGTGGTTATCTTGGCTCCTTGGGTTGTTGGTTTCCTTGCTGGGCATTTGACAGAATAATGACCTAAATCCTTGCATCAGTAACAAGTGATATGACTCAGGTCCTTCTCTGTAGAAATTGGGTTGTTCTGAGGATGCCTTCGTTTTATCTTCCTGGATTTCTCCATAATGTTCAGAGCTTCTATTTGCTGAGGGTCAAACTTCACTTCTGCTGTCGGGAAGTCTCTGAGATACTCTTGGCTTTCCTTCGTGCAATACTCTGAAAAATGTCCTTCTTCTCCACATGAGTAGCAGGCTTGGGCGAAAAATCTGTTTAGGCCTTCACCATCAGGGTCTTCAATAACTTCCTCCATCACGGGTTTTTCTAAACTTTCCCTGAGGGATTCTTTCATGGCTTCCTTCTGCTACTTGGTAATTTCTTGTACCTTGAGGTAAATCTAACATTGAGCAGGGTAGTGCGTAGTTCCTTCACACAGGAAACAAGTAACCTGCCCAGTTGGGCATTCTTCAGCTGGGTGATTTCCGTCACAATGAGGGCATCCATCCTTGTGTTCTTCATTGGTGTGTCCTATTTCTCCGCAAATCTTGCAGGCACAAGGTTTCTTCATCGGGTTATCCCAGTGCTTCCGAATGAGATGAGATCTTAACAAAGTCTTCTTGAATTCCTCCTTAGTTCTTGCTCCATTGCATCCTTGTATGGCTTGATGCATGTTCCACCAGGTTGCAGCACTTTTTGTAAAGTACTGAAGAGCGCAATGAACATCATACTTTCTTCCAATCAAGTTGTTCCTAAAGTGATCCTCCATATTCTGAATCCATAGTTCTACCTCCCGTTGAGTCATCGGTCCAGAGAATACTAGTCCTTCTTCATTCACCATCTATTGGATCCAAAGGTTTTGGGATGAGATACGAGAGAAGAGTGGAGGGAGATACACACAATACAAACGATAGTTTTGAAGAAATGGGTTTTCTTTTGTGGCTGTCGGAAAAAAATCAAACAATTGACAACTCACAAATCGCCATATCTAACGTAAGTATATAACAGGGGTTTGGTCATCTAAGAGTCAAATAATTCTTCGGAGTCTTCAAATTCTTCGAGTCTTCGGAGTCTTCAACTGTTGTAGCGTCAACTCTTCTAATCCATGGTGAAATCCTCTTTACTCTGAAGTGGTGATCGGTTGTCCGATATCATGTCTTTCTTGGAGTGGCTTCAGTTGATCCTCCTTGTGGTCAAAAGGGAAGGGGTTTATTCTAACTATTTGAGGTAAGAGTTGATATTTGATAAAATTAGAAAAGATGAGAAGTACTGAATTCTTTTGAAAATAATTTTTTAGAGATTTCCTGTCCTAGGGGCTTTCCAGTTTTCTAGGGTCACGTCCTATAGTCAACATGTGCTCTAATACCATCTCTGAAGTGACCCAACCTCAGATGGTCAAGCCTCTATGTATCTGTGCCATCCCTAGATCGGTATGCTGGCAGACACAGTATATCAATGTATATATCAAAGTGCAATCACATGTATAAATAACGTAAAACTGATATATACATCATAATTCTCATCGGAGACAAAACAATCGGGTGTGGAGTCCCATCAACGCCATCGGCAGGTTGAGTATAGACCGTAACCCTGTACCATACTCTTACTCGTTGGAAGAAACATATCTGCAACATGAGACGTTGCAGCCGTGTAGGTCAGTACATTGAATGTACCGGCAAGATCACTGTAAGAAAAACAGATGATAAACTATACTATATGCAATATGGCTTTGTGGCTCTGTATTTGAGTTTTGTTTGCATAAAAGCTGGTTTTATTTTCCCTACATCAAAGGAATTTACCGGCTACAGAGTTTTCTATCATGACATGGTTCCGCCAACCAATGTCTCATAGCCCAAATCATCATAAGTTTCCCACAATTAAGTTATTAGTCTAGTGTTGAGAGTTCCGAGATAGATCCAAGTCTAGATGCTCTAATTGTCCGTAACCGGGGACACGGCTAACCGATTAGGTTTTAACCCTCTGCAGAGGTTTGTACACTTTACCCGCAAGATTCGATCCCTCTTTTTCCGTTCTCGCACTTCACGGTGTTTGAGAACAAGACGACCGAAACATGGTCTTCCGAAGAGCTCCTCTGACCACTGTCTGGTGCTCATCCAATCCTATCGTAGTTCTACATCTGCTAGCACCATCCCAGCCAGAGTCACAACTAAGGTCAACCAAGCCAGAGCCCATAGTGACTTGCAGTTGCACAGGTAAGCTTCCCGCATGAAGTATTCTTCCGTCTCTTTGAGTCTGGGTGAACCTTTCCGCAAGATGTCATGGCCCTTCTCCATGCATCCCGGCCATCAACTAGTTTCTCCAGGGTGATCGTCAACCATCCTTCACCCAGTAGTGTGTATTGAATTCCTGTCTCGAGTCTCGAAATATTGAGGTCTTGGAGTCCTGAAGATGCAGTCCTTGCCGATGCCATCATGAAGTTTTCGCCATTGACGTAGAGTCCTCCTTCTTCACACCACTCTCATGCACTCATACCAAACCCCTTCTACTATAGCATAGCATTAAAACTATATAACGTCCCGGGCTTGGTAACAGGGAGATGGGTTTCTACCTCATGCATTCTACTCAACTACAAGATTCAATAACACTACTGGAGGGATTGTTGAAAGGGTGCTACTACATGCAAATAAAACATAGGTATGGAAAACATGGTCAAAGTGAACTTGCCTGGTAAGTTGATGAAGATAACAATGCTCTCGAAAATAACTTGATAGGACTATACGCAACTCTCCAATGAAATCTATAATAACAAAGATGACATTCACATAAGCAAGCATTCTAACAAGCAAATCTTACAATCAAAACAAAACTCAATAAGAAAACCCAATACAAACAAATAACACATCGAAAGAACTAACAGGGGAAAACTATAAAGATCTACTAGGAAAACCTTTTTCCTTAACTACAAAAATAGTTTTGTCCAAAGCAAAACTTAACAAAGAAAATACTAAACTAATAATTTTAACAGAAAATAAAATTTAAATCAACGAAGTTAACAGAAATAATTTTTTATAAAGCTTTACTAGCAAAAGGAAACACATAAAAAGCTAAATTAAAACTCTAATTATGCTTAAAACAAAACTAGTAAGAAAAAGAAATAAAGCATTTTATTTTTCTATAAATAAAAGTTCACCCTCTATAAATACAGAAACAAATCTGAAATAAAAAAATAACAGAGGTGAAAATAAATTTTAAAAAATAATTAAAACAACAGAAAACAGCAGCAAGTTAAAAATAACTAGTGTTGTGTTGTTTTCGTGAAAAACTAATTTTAATAAAATCTATAAATACCCAAATTAATCCTACTGCTAGGCAAGGTCAAAACAAAGCAGTGGCAAAAAGAATCGCCTAAAAATATTAAACCTAGCTCATGTTACATCAGAAATACTAATCTGACTAAAACCCATATAAAACTATTTTTTAAAACTAAAACATGGCTGAAACTATTTCATACAGAAACTTTAGTAAATTTACAGACTAGAGCAAAAAGAATCAATCAAAAACTCTAAATAACCTAAGAGATATAGAAATTACGAAACAGAAATTTTTCTATTTTAAAAATAGAAACGAAAAATACAGAAAAAACCAAATGGGCGCTATTGGGCCTACGGGGGTGCGATCTGTAGCTACCAAATGCTCAGGTGAAACTTAAAAATACATACACGTGCGTTTATTTAATAGAAGACCGGGGAGCCGGTTCGATCTAAACCGAGGAACCATTCTATAAGGAAAACCGATCTACTAAACCGTAATTTTAAACTAAACTAACAGAGAGGTCGTATAAACTTACAAAGAAGAACGAGTGATAGATGGAGATCGAGGCGGTGGTGGCGCCGACTTTGGCGGTTGGGCACGACGGCGGGAGTGTCTAGAAGATGCACCGATGAGTGGCTCGTCCGGTGGTGGAGTCGGAGATGGTTGACAACGACAAATGGTGACGGAACGAAGCACTGAAGCTCAGTGCTCCGGGTTCTCTAGCGAAGACAACAAGGTTGGTAAGGTGGTTGTAGATGAAAGGAGGATGCAAAAACTTGTCAAAACGGTTGTACAGATCGAGGTAAATCTACATACAAAAGTAGAAGGCTTGGGATGGCTCACGGCGATGAACTGCAGCTTCTTCGGTCAGATTGGAATGCCGAGTACGAGCTATGGGGTGGACTTGGCGAGGGGTTTCGAAGGGAATCGGTCGAGATGGGTCGTGTCTATTTCTAGGACAACTTGCTGGACTAGGGGAAGAGTCGGGATAGGGTTTCCAAGAGGATCGGACACGGCGGCGGCGTGTGCGTGTACGTGTAGATTTCTCTTATGGTACGTGTATTGGGGAAGAAGAAGAAAAGGAGTGGGGCCCAGCGGTCAGGAAAAAAATAGGAGAGAGGGACAGGGGTTACGTGAGATGCTGGCGGCAGCTCCTGGGAACGAGCGTGCGTGCGTGCGCTAGCCCTAGCGCTAGCGCTGGGCTAGGCTAGCCGGTGCGCCTGGCCTGGCGTGGTGGCAAGGTTTTTTTAAAAGAGGAAAACAAATATACAAAAATATATTTTATAGTGGCATATTATATATCAAAATCTTCAGGAAAAAAATCCAAAAATATGAACATATTTTCAGGTAAAAATAGAATTCATAGAAATTTATATAAAGCAAACATTGCTACTGTCGCATTAAAAAATGCAAAATAAAATTATTTCTAAATACCAAAATGATTTCAAACTCATTTTTCTCCACTTTTCTATTGTGGGGAACCATTTTACCCTATTTTCTGTATATCTTGTTTTTGGAGAAAAATAATTTGAATAAAACTCTCGAATGACTTTCAATTTGATTTTTTTTTTGACTTCCAACTCATATTTCAAATAATTTGAACAAGTCATTTTATCCTCTCTCATGAAAATCATTGAGTTGCATAAAGTCTCTAGATTTGAAATATTTCCTAATGGAAAATTCAAATCTTTTCAAAACCCTTTTCATTTATTTAAATGGAAGAAGTCATACTATCCTCACTCTAGGGTTTTGTGATGAAATGAATTTGAATTCATGAAGATCATAATGCAAAGATGAAAGTTTTAGGAAAGTCCTTTTATTCCCTGTCGTTCAACTTTCAAAAAGTTTCAAATTTCACTCACTTTCAGTCAATCAATCACACAACAATCAAACAAACAATCATAAATATTTATTTAATATAACATTCCAAAATTTTGAATTTTGGGATATTACAACTTCAGTAAGCAGCAACAGTGATTGATCGCTTGAGTTCAGTTAGCAGTAGCAGCGAAGGAATCGCTCTGGTTCAGTCAGCAGTGAATGAATCGCTCGGGTTCAGTTAACAGCCAAGGGATCGATCACTCGGGTTCAGTAACATGCGATCGCCCGGGTTCAGTTAGCCAATGCCTCCACGTGTACACAAGAGAAACACGCAAACCACACAGTGCATCGCTCGTCCCCGACCACCCACCATAACCCGGAACTCCCCGATATTTTCCTCGCCCTCACTTCTACCACGATTTTTTCCAGCTTGGATGGCCCAAAGAATGTCATGCAGCTGCGTCTCCAGCCCGCCCAGGACGAAAAGCCCATTTTCTGTCATGATGTCTTGTCATAGAAGTAGGAGCCCACCACATCTATGAGGATACATGTTTTTGTCACAATTATCGTCATAGAAGTGTCATAAGCATGCCAGAAAAAAATTTGTTCGGGCCAAAATGTCACGGATGTGTCTTTTTTTGTAGTGTATCAAATGTAGTAAGGTTGTAAAATAAGTTTTCACTCCTATGACTTTTCCTATTCCATTTTCTAGGGTCACGACCTACAGTCAACACACTACTCTGATACCATCTGTAATGACCCGAACTTGATAAGATGTGATGTCTCTGTGCTTACTGTGCTAGTCCTTGGATCGATTCGCTAGCACACACAGTACATAGGAATATCAAAGTACAAGTGCATCATTAAATATGACGTATGATCCAGAATTTATAGAGCATTACAATCTGCGTAGCACATTGCTAGCTTTACTCAACAATAACAACAGAAATGTAGCATAAGCAAACAATGAGTCCTGTCAACGCCCACTGGTGAAAATACTGAGTGAAGACTTGCGACACTTCTGTATCTCATTGGTCATCTAAAAATCCTGCAACATGATAAGTTGCACCCACAAGGGTCAATACATTGAATGTATTGACAAATCACACATAATGATATAGCAAACCTACATCCACAAGCAAGGTATGACAAACAAAATACTCAAGTTGGTTTGGCCTAAATTAACTTCACCTACCTCCACTAGGTAGTCAAGGTTTACAAGCACAAATGACACCAGGCTAAACTGGACCACAACCAAATTACTCGCACATGGGAAACCCTTGGAATCATAGAATCATATGAGAAAGATCTTTAAGAAGTCACAAGTGCGCTCAGTCGTGGCGCATTCTCTAGGGACAATAGAGCACTCAACCATCAACGTATTCACCTGATTTAAGCCCTGAAACCCCAAGTGTGCCCAGCCATGGTGCATTCTCTAGGGATAATAGAGCGCTCAGCCATTGATGCGTTCACCTGAGAAAAAGTCCCTAGCCTCCAGCTATAAAGACTCACCACTTCCATGCATCACTCGACACATACCCACGTCTACCATCGCAAACTACTCACACCATCACATAACACATCCAATACCAAAACATAACAACACGAAACACAATGATCAACCAAACATATAACATATCACAACAACTACACATGCATAGCAGAAATATAGGATGAGCAAAATCAAAAGTGCAAACTTTCCCTGAACGGTGTTGATGTACTCTAACGCTTAGTCCTGATCTGCTTCACACACTCATAATCTATACATTTAATGAAGGCACCAATAAATAAACCATACTCGCATAACACCACAATAAAGACAACAACAAATAACTCAAATAAAAGTTTAATAACATAACATGTCAATAGGTATATGTTATGTACATGCTAGTAGGATCACAATGCAAAAAGAATCAACTAATTTGGATAAAACGGTTTGAAAGTTATGGCCTCAGGAAGGTTAAATACAAATTAAAAAATTCAAATTTAAAAAGTTCAAAAAATGTGAAAATTTTGTTATCCGGTATTCTCCTGGTCACTACAAGTACATAGATAAAAGAATCGATTGATTTGGAGTTAGAGATCTAAAGTTATACCTAAATGAAATTATGATACGGAATCGGCCAAAAAATTGTGCCATGACAACATTCCTAGAAGAACTGACACGACTGTTGTAGATGTGCCACGTGTCAAGGCATGAGTGGTCGTAGGGTGTTTGCTGCTATGGCTAAGGGCATCTTTAACAATTTGTGTGTTAGCTTATTGGTAAAATATGTCATGTCATCAACCAACACCTTAACATACAACTACTCCAATATGTTATATCTAGTTTGCCCAATAGGATGTGAGACAATAAATAAGGTGCTCTCAGATTCTACATTGGAGCTTGTGCAAGGGGTGTTGGTTCATGTACATACAAACTTACTCTCTTTCCCCATGTATTGTATGACACATCATCAAATATCCTATGTGGCAAAGTCTACCAACAACTATCCTACAACCAAATTGGGGTCGGGAGTTCAAGATTTGGAAGAAGGAATGTGATGCTGAGTGGATTTTGGTTATTCGTCCAAACACCGTGCCTCCCTGGGATTACTGGCCATGCATCATCCGCCGGTGAAGTCTTCTTTCAAGTCTTCTCTTGCTGTTCGTAAGAAATTATCGTTTAGTACATTTCAAAATTATGATGTGTGCAAAGGTTATAGGTATCCTGCTACGGAGAGTGCATTGCTGCTACTGAAGATGCTGGTTATATTATTCCGGCGAATGAGCGTGTGATTATTCATCCCCCTGCCCCGGCTGATATGCAATGGACGGTGGCTTCACCGCCGATCATCTTTGGCACGATGAGTTCTCCGATGGTTCGTGATCGCCTTAATTCTCGCCAGGGTACGCAATCTTCGGCCCCTCTGTTGCATGCATATGATGCCCCTGGTTCAAATATCTCTGCTGGGCCTAGTTGCCATGTTGTGCCAATGGATGTGGGTAGCCCAAGCTTCACTTCGTGCCATGTTGGGCCTGTGGATGAGGGCGGCCCACATTCTCTCCCTTTGGAAATCCCGTCTTTGCAACATGCTAATTGCGCTTTTGCTGCTCTAATTGATAATAAGGTAGATGAAATCCTCACTTGTCCAAAATGTCATTTATCTAGCCACTTTGAAAGGAATTATCCGTCGAATCTTGTTTGTTTGGCATGCTCATGCCAAGGCCATAAAAGAAGGGATTCTAACAAGTTTGCTATTGAGAAGGGATTATTTTGGAAACGGAAATATCCCCCGGCTTCTCCGCTTCTCAATACTGGTATCGGGACGGCCGCCACCCCTGCCCCATTCCATGTTATTGACTCGTTCTGCTCCTCTGACGAGTTTCCCCCGCCAAGTCCCATCAGCTCTGCCCCCAAAACCCCCTTTGGTATCCCTCTGTCGACGCCTCCGCTGCCATCTTCTCCGCCTCCTGCTGGACCAGATAGCATGGCCGTCTTTGCCATTGATCCGCTCCGGTATGTGCCGGCCGGCCACCACATTATTGATGGTGGTGCCAACCGCCTGCCTAGGACTTTCGTCACCCCGTTGATGCCAATCGTCCATTGCCATGAAGATTATATGGTCGCTGAGGTGATGCCGCTGCCGCCACTGGATCAGGTTGGCCCATCTAGAGAAGTTGGTGTGGATTTCTTGGAAGCTCGCAGTGTTCAGGTTCGTTCGGTGCAGCCCTGGGTCTGTGGTGTTGGTCTGTTCCGTGCGCGGGATTCGCTTCTCTCTCATTCAACTTCCACCGCAGCCGCTGGGTAATGATACTTTTGTTCATTTCCTCAAGCATGATGAAGGGGTTGGTTTTAGGGGCACTCAGGGGTTTAGAGATGGCTGTATTATGTTCCTTGGTATCCCTTTGGATTTGCGTACTACCGATAACATCCGGGCTGCTATTAACACTTTTGGCAAGTTCCGGCATTGGGTAGAAGATGATGCATATTTGGTCAGATCAATTGTCTTTGCTTCCTTCCCTGAGGACATCTTGGTCCCTCGCGATGTTGTTTTTACTGACTATGCTACCTATGGGGGTGTTGGAGATATGCCCTAGAGGCAATCATGTATGATGATATTTCCTATGTGTTTATGAATAAAGATAGTCCTTGGACATTATCAATGATGTGTATCAGCAAGTATGTGACTTGTTTGTGGGACTATGCATTGTATGATGGCTGTCCTAAAAGGTCCCTAGTCCAAAGGGCTATGTGGACACGCAACCTACTAGACTAGCATATGACACGGTCGATGGCTTGGTCTCACTAGCCATGGAGCATTGGATGCTAACCGGATAATATGGACTTGGAAGGATCTGGTCGGATTCGACGTAGTCGGATCTGAGTCATGATAAGGTCCAAGTCGGACATACCCAACTATGAGACGCAACGATATGTCATCTGTGAGTCTCTAGTACAACATATGTTCTATGTCCTAAGACCTGAGCTGACACATGTACTCGGGATGGTGACAGACTTGCTTCAGGCCGACCAAACGCTACTCCGTAACTGGGTAGTTATAAAGGTGGGTTTCGGGTTTGTTCAGAACCATGCTGCGAGACGTGGTCGAGCAAGATGGGATTTGCCCCTCCGATTAGGAGAGATATACTCTGGGCCCCTCGTGTGATCCGACCAGGGTAAGCATGGCCATGCGACAAGGATTATGAGATAATCCGGTTTGTGGTCGGCATCACTGGAACGAGAAAGAGGTCGGGCTAGCACAAGGATGACAGACTCGCCTTGAGCTCGACAACATATATCGTGTGGCAAAAGGAATAGAAGTGTGATGTACAGGTTCGCCAACCAGCTTCATAGTCTGCTTGGTGTTCAGCATCCCTTGCTAGAGGCCGCTACCAACCGTGCAGTTCGAAGGTGATTCGAACTGCGACCAAGCCGACTTGAACCTAAGGGGTCGCGCGCTTAAGGGAAGGAACCTACGAGGTCAGATCCGAGGAAACTGGTCGGATGTGATCCGAACTGTATTCGGATTGTGGCTGAGTAGACTTATGGGCTTTAGGGTCCGTGCGAGGCCCAAGTGTTGAGCCCGTGACGGACGCCTATATATATAGTGGAGGTGCGGCACACTCATGGGGCTGATCGCTTTGGCGCTGTCACTAGGGTTTGCATGTGTTGTGAATAGACACCTCCACTCGCCGTCGGTTGTGTGATCGGACCTAGAAGTCCGCCGCACGATGTTCCTCCTGCACGCGCGGATACCGTTAGAGGCGGTGCACTTGCGCCGCTCCGGCGAACCTGTACGTGGGAACCGACCACCGGTTGTACGAGGGAGATCAGACGAGGAGGAGATGATCCACGCGGACGCACTGCCCCAACTCTTCTTCCGCTGCACGGCACTGCCCGTCTGGTGGTAACAAACTGTGATCCATCTCCCATAGCATGTTCTTGGTTGTTCTGCGCATAGGAAATTTTAACTTGCAGTCAACGCACCCCTACCGTAGATCCCAACAGTGGTATCAGAGCCTCTTCTATAGGATTTGGATTCAGATCATATGCATATTAGATATGTGGAGGCAATAGATGAGATCTGTTGTCATTGATAAGATTGGCTGTGTGCACGGTTGATGAGATCAACTGCACATGGGGATCGATGTGGCTATGTTTTCTGTTGATTGGGATCGATGAGGTCGTGACACGATCTACCCCTACCGGTCGGTTATCCGCCATCGGGGTTAACAGTGAAACGTAAATCCGAATCGGATTCGCAATGATCGATGAGATCGGTCAGATTAGAGAATTCGGCGTGATCGGAGTTCAGATGTGATATGTAATTTCCAAAAATGTCGGGACCGCCGTGTGCGTAGCGCCTTGTATTTCGTACACGATCACTCAAACTGGTAGAATACGATTCTATGCATAACTTCATTTTGCAGGGTTTGATGTGAATAGTATGGCTCATGTGTATGTGATGCATGTGTGTAAATTATACATGGCCTGCGTGTCATGTTTGTCAGCCGGCATGAGCCAAAGTGCTGTCATTATATTGTATAACGACCTGTGTGTCGACTTGTGACTCTATGTAAAATTCATTACTAGATGTAGTAGTTGGATAATAGAGATCATGTTGGTGGCTTGGCGTCCCGGCGTGTCAAACAAGATGGAGTTCCTAGATGGTCATCGGAGTCGGAGCCAACCTGGAAGAACATCCATGAAGGAGCCATACTATTTCACAATATGTGTTTATTTGTGATTGTTATGCTTCCTTGTTTTCTATGCATGTTAGAATGGTAGAAAGATCCCTCATGAATATCAAGCGAATTGCCATCCCCGATGTTGCACCTTCACACGTCAAGTACATCTAGTAGTGGGCTCATAAAATTGGGGTGTTGCTAGGTGTCCTTGAACTGAAGGGTTCGTGTCGGACACGGACATGCACTGCATTAGGTTGATTTGACAAGGCTATCAAAACGGTTTTGGGCCTTGTGGTAAAAGAGGTCGGGAGTCGGGGCATGAGATACCTACCCGACCGACAGGAGTCGTATAGAGATACGATTAGCAAGGAGTTGCTTACCGGATAGGCATGTTGTCTAGCAGTGATGCTAAAGCTCACTAGTCGCATGTGCTAGTCGGATCATGAATCACTGAGAGTTTGCGGAGGGATGCTGACTTCAGTGGGAGTATTTCTGTTTAAGTCTAGAATTACTCTACATAAACACATTGCTTAGTGATTGCATATTTTTCTGTTGTAGATCAATGGCACCACTTGCTCAACCCAACTTTGCATTGAAATCAATGCTAGAAAAGGATAAACTAAATGGAACAAAATTTACTACCTGGTATAGAAATTTGAGAATTGTTCTCAAGCATGATAAAAAGGAACATGTTCTAGAGGATCCGCTTCCAGAGGAACCTGCCGATAATGTTAGTACCACAACCAAGAATGCCTACCAGAAACTTGTTGATGAATCAAACAAGATCACCTACCTCATGCTGGATTTTATGGAGCCCGATTTGCAGTAGCATTTCGAAGACGTTGGGGCTTTCGATATGATCGAGAGTCTCAATAGAATGTTTCAGGTGCAGGCTAGGACCGAAAGGTTCAACGTCTGGCGATCCTTGATGGATTGTAAGGTGAAGGAAGGTGATCCACTAAGCCCGCATGTGATCAAGATGATCGGATATGTGCACGCTTTGGATCGGTTGGGCTTCCCACTCTTGGATGAGCTGGCTACTGATGCAGTTCTGGGTTCTCTTCCGCCCAGCTATGGGACGTTCATCTCGAACTATCATTTGCATGGCATGGATAAGAAGCTCACTGAATTGCATGGGATGCTCAAAGTGGCAGAGCAGGATATTAAGAAAGGCATGCATCAAGTGTTCATGGTGCAGAAATCGGCTAAGTTCAAGAAGAGTTGGTCTAAGAAGAAGGCTAAGGCAAAGGGCACGGAGATGGTAACCTCTGCCGCTGCGCCGAAGTCTGGACCGGACTCAAAGACCATTTGCTATCATTGCAAGGAAAGTGGTCACTAGAAGAGGAACTATAGCAAGTGGCTTGCAGAGCATGGCAAGAAGGCCGGGAATGCTGCTTCAGGCAAAGGTACACTTGTTGCATATGTTATAGACATTTACCTTGCTGACATACCTAGTAGCTCTTGGGTATTTGATACCGGATCGGTTGTTCATATTTGCAACTCGATGCAGGGGCTGGTAAGAACTAGGCGTGTGGCACAAGGGGAGATTGACATCACGGTCGGCAACAAAGCAAGAGTTGCTGCGTTGGAGGTCGGCACGATGCAGCTCCAGCTTCCTTCTGGATTTATTTTGGAATTGAATAATTGTTATTACATTCCTGCACTTAGTTGGAACATTATTTCTGCCTCATGCTTGATGAGTCAGGGTTATGAATTCAATTTAAAGGACAATGGTTGTTTGATTTATTTGAATGGTATGTTCCACGGCTATGCATCCATTGTTGATGGGTTATTTATATTGAATCTAGAACAGGAACCGGTCTATAACGTGAATGTCAAGAGGTATAAGCCCAATGAGATAAATCCGACATATTTCTGGCATTGCCGGCTTGGACACATTAGTCTGAAACGCATGAAGAAGCTCCATGATGATGGAGTCCTAACTTGGACCGACTTTGGGTCGTTCGAGGCATGTGAATCATGCTTGCTCGGCATGATGACTAAGTCTCCTTTCGCAAAGAGATGCAAGAGGGCATCCGAGCTGTTGGAACTGATACACAGTGATGTGTCTGGACCAATGAGCACAACTTCCAGAGGTGGCTATCAGTACTTCGTGACTTTTACCGACGAGTTGAGTAGATATGGATATATCCATTTGATGAGGCACAAGTCAGAGACTTTTGAAAATTTCAAAGAGTTTCAAAATGAGGTGGAGAATCAGCTCGACAAGACTATAAAACTTCTACGATCTGATCGTGGAGGTGAGTACATGAGCCAGGAGTTTGATGATCATCTGAAAAGCAAAGGTATAGTACCTCAGCTCACACCTCCAGGTACGCCACGGAGAAATGGTGTATCAGAACGGAGGAATCGCACCTTGTTGGACATGGTTCGATCTATGATGAGCAAGTCGGATTTACCCTTGTCATTCTGGGGATACGCTCTAGAAACTGCAGCTTTCACACTTAACAGGGTACCATCAAAATCCGTAGAAAAGACACCACATGAGATGTGGACCGAGAAGAGTCCCAGTTTGTCTTTTCTAAAGATTTGGGGTTGTGAAGCATTTGGCAAGAAACTTATGTCAGACAAGCTTACACCCAAGTCGGATAATGCATATTCGTGGGATATCCGAGGGAAACCTTGGGATATAACTTCTACAACCGGGAAGAGAACAAAGTGTTTGTTGCTCGGAAAGGGGTTTTCCTTGAGAAAGAGTTTCTCAGTCGGGAGGCCAGTGGGAGGACGGTCCGACTCGAAGAAATTCGAGGACCACTCAGGGACGGCTCGGCTGGTGAAGAGATAATACTGGAGTCAGTCAGGGAACCCGTAGTGGAAGCGGCACCGGAACCACGGAGGTCAGAAAGATTGCGCAGAGTGCGCGATGTATTGTTGCTAGAAAGCGACGAGCCGGCCACATATGCGGAAGCGATGGTGAGCCCAGATTCCGAGGCATGGCTGGAGGCCATGAGATCCGAGTTAAAGTCCATGGATGAGAATGAAGTTTGGGACTTGGTTGATCCGCCGCCTGGCATAACTGCCATTAGTTGGAAATGGGTCTTTAAGAAGAAAACCGATGTGGATGGAAATGTTCAGATCCACAAAGCTCGGCTTGTCCGTAAGGGTTATGGACAAGTTCAAGGAATTGACTACGATGAGACTTACTCGCCGGTAGCGATTCTGAAGTCGGTGAGGATCATACTAGCTATAGCTGCATATTTCGATTACGAGATATGGCAGATGGATGTAAAGACGACTTTCCTTCATGAAAATTTAACCGAGGACATGTATATGATACAGCCCGAGGGTTTTGTCGATCCGACTAGCACTAGTAAGGTATGCAAGCTCAAGAGATCCATTTATTGGTTGAGGCAAGCATCTCGGAGTTGGAACATTCGTTTTGATGAGGTCGTCACTGGTTTCGGCTTCATCAAAAGCAAAGAGGACTCTTGTTTATACAAGAAGTTAAGTGGGAGCTCGATAGTGTTTTTGATCTTGTATGTGGATGACATACTACTGATCGGAAATGATATTTCGATGCTGAACTTGGTCAAGGAGTCATTGAATGGCAAGTTCTCGATGAAGGACCTTGGTGAGGCAATGTACATTTTAGGCATTAAGATCTATAGAGATAGATCAAGGAGGCTGCTCAGCTTAAGCCAGAGCACGTACATAGATAAAGTGTTGAAGCAGTTCAACATGAGTGAGGCAAAGAAAGGGTTCTTGCCACTCTCACATGGTATAAGGCTAAGCGAGACTCAGAGTCCTTCGACATCTGATAAGCGAAGCAGGATGAGTAGGATTCCATATGCCTCGGCAATCGAATCCATCATGTATGCCATGATATGTACGCGGCCCGATGTTGCTTTTGCAATAAGCCTAACAAGTAGATACCAGGCCAACCCAGGTGAGAGTCACTGGGCAGCGGTAAAGACTGTTTTGAAGTACCTGAAAAGGACTAAAGAGATGTTCCTAGTTTATGGAGGTGAGGAAGAGCTCGTCGTAAGGGGTTACGCCGATGCTAGTTTCCAAACTGACAGAGATGATTGTCGATCACAGTCCAGATTCATGTACGTCATTAACGGAGGAGCAGTGAGCTAGATGAGTTCCAAGCCAGATACGGTGGCCGATTCTACTACAGAAGCGGAATACATTGCGACTTGTGAAGCTGCAAAGGAAGGTGTTTGGATCCGGAACTTTCTGGATGATCTTGGTATTTTCCCAGCCTCAGTAAAACCGTTGGACCTTTATTGTGATAATTCTGGTACCATCGCACAAGACAAGGAGCCGAGGAATCACCACAAGGTCAGACACATAGATCGTAAATATCACCTGATATGAATGATCTTAAAGAGTGGTGATGTAGAGTTATGCAAAATTCACACGGATGCAAATGCTACGGATCCGTTGACTAAGCCGCTTCCACAACCCAAGCATGAGGGGCACGTTAGAGCTATGGGCATTCGATGTCTATTTGATTGACTCTAGTGCAAGTGGGAGACTATTGGAGATATGCCCTAGAGGCAATCATGTATGATGATATTTCCTATGTGTTTATGAATAAAGATAGTCCTTTGACATTATCAATGATGTGTATCAGCAAGTACGTGACTTGTTTGTGGGACTATGCATTGTATGATGGCTGTCCTAAAAGGTCCCTAGTCGAAAGGGCTGTGTGGACGCGCAGCCAACTAGACTAGCATATGAAACGGTCGATAGCTTGGTCTCACTAGCCATGGAGCATTGGATGCTAACCGGATAATATGGACTTGGAAGGATCTGGTCGGATTCGACGTAGTCGGATCCGAGTCGAGATAAGGTCCAAGTCGGACAGACCCAACTATGAGATGCGGTGATATGTCATGTGTGAGTCTCTAGTACAACATATGTCCTATGTCCTAAGACCTGAGCTAACGCATGTACTCGGGATGGTGACAGACTTGCTTTGGGCTGAACAAACGCTACTCCATAACTGGTTAGTTATAAAGGTAGGTTTCGGGTTTGTTCAGAACCATGCTACGAGACGTGGTCGAGCAAGATGGGATTTGCCCCTCCGATCAGGAGAGATATACTATGGGCCCTTCGTGTGATCTGACCAGGATAAGCATCGCCATGCGACAAGGATTATGAGATAATCCGGTTTGTGGTCGGCATCACTGGAACGAGAAAGAGGTCGGGCTAGCACAAGGATAACAGACTCGCCTTGAGCTCGACAACATATATCGTGTGGCAAAAGGAATGGAAATGTGATTTACAGGTTCGCTAACCAGCTTCATAGTCTGCTTGGTGTTCGGCATGCCTAGCTAGAGGCCGCTACCAATCGTGCAGTTCGGAGGTGATCCAAACTGTGACCAAGCCGACTTTAACCTAAGGGGTCACGCGCTTAAGGGAAGGAACCTACGAGGTCGGATCCGAGGAAATTGGTCGGATGTGATCCGAACTGTATTCGTATTGTGGCCGAATAGACTTATTGGCTTTAGGGTCCGTGCGAGGCCCAAGTGTTGAGCCCGTGACGAACGCCTATATATATAGTGGAGGTGCAGCACACTCATGGGGCTGATCGCTTCGGCGCTATCACTAGGGTTTGCATGTGTTGCGAATAGACACCTCCACTTGCCGCCGGTTGTTTGATCGGACCTAGCAGTCCGCCGCACGACGTTCCTCCTGCACGCGCAGATACCGTTACAAGTGGTGCACTTGCGCCGCTCCGGCGAACCTGTACATGGGAACCGACCACCGGTTGTACGAGGGAGATCTGACGAGGAGGAGACGATCCACGCGGACGCACTGCCCCAACTCTTCTTTCGCTGCACGGCACTGCATGTCTAGTGGTAACGAACTGTGATCCATCTCCCGTAGCATGTTCTTGGTTGTTCTGCGGGTAGGAAATTTTAATTTGCAGTCGACGCACCCCTACCGTAGATCCCAACAGTGGGCGCGCAAAGGTTTCTTGGAATGCTCCTTGCTATATTCTTGGAGCAAATTTTGCTGATCAGATGCATGGCGATGAAGACCCTATGCCCCTAGATGGCAACCCCCACCCTCTGACAGGTGCTCCATCACCAGATTTCCACAACTTTGTTCTGCCGCCGTATCCGGCTATTGGTTGGAATGACCAACCGCCAGTCCCACCTCCCATGGATGATCATGCTGACAATGACAACTGGGGCAATGCTATTTGGGGAGAGGAAGATGAGGTTCAACAGAATGAGGTGCCAGTGGTCCAGGACCAGGAATCTGTTGTCATTGATGTTTCTCTTTAGTCAGATTTAGAAGTTCAGATTCCCGCTGATCAGGAAGTAGTAATTGGGCCTCAACAGCCGCCGTTGTTGTTCAACCCCAATGATTGGGCAATTGTTCCTTATCACCCGCCCCTCATTCAGTATGACCGCATTGTGGTGGGTGCTATCAAACTGGTTTATGGCCCGGTGCTCCCTCCGAAGATGGCCTGGCATCATTCTTTTGAAGCCCTGTTCAAGCTCTACCCTACAACTGAAGTTCCTCTACAAATGCCTCTGCCTCAAGTCCAGCCTATTGTTGTCAAAGCACTCCTGGAACATTGCTTTTGATGATGTGCAAGTTATGTCTGCATTGCAATGGAACGAAACTGTGGTTCTCTCGCCGGTCAGGCTACGGCCTATTGTTTGTGCTTTGTTCTCTGAGTTTCACTTCTTCTGATTTTCCTGTGGAGACTTCGGGAAACACTAACATTGTGCCCTCTCAACCTGGGACTGATGCTTCCTTTACTTTTGAAGCGCAGTGTGACAAAAAGAAGACCAGGAGCCACAAAACCTTGGCCCCAACTCCTATTGAAGAGACCTCTATTCGTCGCTGCACTTAGGGTTCAGTGAAGTGTGATGGGTTTAAGCCCGTCTTCCAAGAACTGCAGCACCACCACAAGAAGAAGAAGCCTCGCAGCAAACCTATGGAGGAAGATAAGCCGGCTGGTGGAGCTCATGGAGTTGGAGCGGTTCCTCCCCCCACGCCTGTCAGAGATCTCCAAGAAGTGGGACTGCACCTGGGAATTCCAGCTGAGAAGCTCACTGTGGAAAGGCTTATGGACAATCCTGATGATGCTCAGGATCATATGTCTGATGAGTTATCTCTCCATGTTAAGTTGGGTTTGGCAAGCCCATAATTTGGCTGTTTATTTTGGTTTTTATGTCAACGAACTGTTATGCTTTGAACTTGTGGGGACCTGTAATAATTTTATGGCCATGCTCGGCTACCTGTTATGTGTGGGCTTATTAAGACACTATTATGTAGTGTGCTTCTACTCTTTATTATCTCATTTTATCAATGAGTAGCAAAAACTTTAAGAGCTGGTCTTTTTATGTTGGAATGTTAGAGGGCTGAATTCTCTTGATAGAAAACATGCTGTTAGGCAGAAAATTATTGAAAGCCAATGTGTGGTGGCATGTTTTCAGGAGACCAAGTGCATGAGCTTTGATGTTAGAGAGATTAAATCTTTTTGCCCCAAGCAGTTTGACACTTTTGCTTTTGCTCCTTCTATGGGTGCATCTGGTGGGATTTTAGTTGTTTGGAATTCTGCAATTCTCTATGGTCTACTGGTGGATACCCAACCTTTTGCAGTCACCATTAATTTTACTTCTAGGCAGAATAATGAGTAATGGAACCTTGTTTCTGTTTATGGCCCTTGCCAAGGTGAAGCTAGAGACAATTTTGTGAACTGGCTTTACAACATTGATATTCTTGTGGATGAGAACTGGATGATCATTGGTGACTTCAATTTTATAAGATCTTTGGATAATAGAAACATGCCTGGGGGAGACATTAATGATATTTTCATTTTTTTAATGAAATAATTGGGCATTTGGGTCTTTTGGAGCTTCCCCTCAAAGGGAGATCTTTCACTTGGTCTAATATGCAAGATTCCCCTCTGTTAGAGCAATTGGACTGTTTCTTCACTTCTTCAAATTGGATTTCTAGCTACCCTATGACTGAAGTTTTGCCTTTAGCTATGACACCCTTAGATCATGTAACATATATGGTTGTTATTAAGACCAATATGCCAAAGTGTAAAATCTTCAGGTTTGAAAACTTTTGGGTGAAGATGGATGGGTTTTTTGGATGTGTGGAAAAATCCTGGGCTAAACCCTCCAAAAAATCTCACATCACTGCTGTCATTGCTGACAAGTTAAAAACTGCAAGGCAGGATTTGAGTAAGTGGAAGCTGGGTATTTCTAAGTTGAAGTTGCTTGTTGCAAAATGTAATAACATAATTATCTTCCTTGACAAACTAGAGGAATTAAGGCCCTTGTTCAGGCAGGAGTTTAACTTCAGGAAGATTGTTAAGTTGCATGTGGAACATCTGTTACATCTGCTGTTCTTATATTGGAAGAAGTGATGCACCATCAGGCACATTAAAGTTGGAGAGGAAAACACTAAGTTCTTTCATGCAATGGCAACTGAAAGATTCATAAGAAATTCTATTGCCAGCCTGAAGTTACCTGATGGCACTGTCACTCCTGATCATTCTCAGATGGAGGGTGTTATTTTATCTGCTTTTAAAGGAAGAATGGGCACCTCTAGGGGTATCAATATGGGTTTTGATCTAAAATCTTTACTCCAGCTTGTGCGAGGACTGGATGCCCTAACAAAACCTTTCACTGTTGAGGAGATGGATAATGTGGTTAAGCATATGCCAGTGGATAAAGCTCCTGGACTTGATGGCTTCAATGGTCTGTTTTTCAAGAAGTGTTGGCACATTATCTGTAAGGAGTTCTATGCTCTGGCTCAGGATTTTTATGATGGTAGGGCCCAGCTTGAAAATATCAATGGCTCCTACATGACTTTGGACCCTAAAAAATTATCTCCTGAGTGTGTTGGGGATTTTAGGCCGATCTCCCTCACAGGTATGGGTGTTAAGTTCTTGTCCAAGATGGCTGCTAACAGATTTCTGGAGTTAATCATGCTCTGCATACACAAGAATCCGTATGGCTTCATCAAAACCAGGACACTTCAGGACTGCATAGGTTTGACTCTGGAATAACTTCATCAGTGTCACCAGTCAAAGAGGTCAATCTTAATTTTGAAGCTTGATTTCAAAAAAGAGCATGAGGCCATTGTTGATATTATGAAGCAAAAAGGTTTTAATGTCAAATGGATTGACTGGGTAATGCAACTATTATCGACTGGTAGTTCTTCTTTCCTCTTAAATGGGGTTCCTGGCAAGCAGTTTAAGTGCAAAAAAGTAGTCAGGCAAGGGGATCCTGTGTCCCCCCTTCTTTTTGTCCTTGCTGCATATCTTCTTTAGTCTGTGGTAAATGCCATGCTGCATAGGGTTGAGATTCATGACAAGGACTTTCCTATTGTTCAATATGCAGATGATACACTGCACATTGTTCCTGCTGATGAGGCTCAGTTGTTGGCTTTAAAGAAAATGCTCCTGGTTTTTTCCTAATCCACTGGGCTGGATGTGAATTATCACAAATCCTGTATGATCCCCATTAATGTTAGCCAGGAGGAAACTGCTAGGTTGGCTGCTGTGTTTCGCTGTGAGGTGGGCACCCTGCCCTTCACCTATTTGGGCCTCCCTGTTGGAACAACCAAACCAAAGATGTCTGATCTTATGCCCCTCGTTGATTGTATGGAAAGAAGAATGTCTGCGAGCTCATCCTTTCTTGCTCAAGGTGGCAGATTGCAATATTTGAACTCTGCTCTATCCTCATTGCCTATTTACTTCCTTTGTAGTTTGCTAATCCACCCAGGCATTCTGAAGCAATTACAAAGAATTCAGAGGCAATGTATTTGGAGGAAAAACAGGCAAGAACCTGCTCCCTCCCTTGCTGCTTGGGAGCTTATTTATAGGCCCAAGAATAAAGGAGGGATGGGCATCTTAAACCTGGGTATACAAAATACTGCCCTTTTGATGAAACACCTGCACAAGTTTCTCAATAGAGCTGATATTCCTTGGGTTAATCTTATTTGGAAATCCTACTACCATGAATTAGTGCCCCAAGAAACTGCACCTTGTGGCTCCTTTTGGTGGAAGGACATACTCAAGCTGCTTGATCAATTCAGAGAGTTTTCCTGGGTCCAGGTTAACCAAGGAGATACTGCTTTGTTCTAGTTTGATAAATGTAAAATTGGTGATTCAGTGTTGCCTTTGCAGAACAGATTCCCAATGCTTTTTCTTATGTTAAGGACCCCATGGTTTCTGTTAAAGATGGCCTTCTTTGTTCTGATCTCATTGCCTGGTTTAATCTTCCTCTATCTAAGCAAGCTTTTCAGGAATTCAACTCTTTGGAGTCCCTTGTTGTTTCCCATGAGGGGAATCCCAACTCTAAGGATGTCTGGTTTTGGCATGGTTCTGTCAAGCCATATACTCCAAAGCTTTTTTACACTGCCATGCACTCTCACTTCTCCTTTAACCCATTACTTTAATGGGTGTGGAAAAGTTGCTGCACGATGAAGATCAAAGTTTTTGCTTGGATTCTTATTATGGACAGATTGAACAATAAGGATATGGTGGAGAGAAGGCACTGGCATATTGATGATGGAATTCAATGTGTGCTCCGTCCAACTCAGGCTCGGGAGGATAGAGATCATCTTTTCTTCACATGTAATTTCAGTAAATGTGTATGGAACTACTTGCAGATTGATTGGGGTCTGGGCTCTACTATGTCTGAAATTGCTGTGCAAGCTAGGATGGATTTTTCCAAGCCTTTCTTTGCGGAGGTGGTCTTTACTACTTGCTGGAATATATGGTTGATCAGAAATGGAAAGGTGTTCTGGAAGGAAAGGCCCAGTTTCAATCGTTGGAGGGGTGCATTTATTCATGATATGTCTCTGCTTGCCCATAGAATCAAGCCTAGGCTCAGGGATGATCTAGTTATATGGGTGACTTACCTGCCCCCTTGATGTATACATTCTCTTATTTCTTTTGTAATTAAGTGAGTAGTCCTTCCCCCCTCCCCTTCTTTTTCTTTTATTCATCACTCTTCGTAACCACTTGTAAATACTGTATATTTATGGAATAAAATTGCTAAGGCTATGGGGTGTTTCCCTACAGTTCCCAGTCAAAAAAACTATCTTACAACCATTGAAGATGCCCTAACCGACGGACGGCCAACATATAACAGAAAGATATTTCAACGAAATAAAAAATAGAGATTTAATCTGTGCGGTCCAACTTGAAACGGACGGCGGGAGATGCTCATCGGAACGGAGATGCTCATCGGAACAGCAGAGGCTCGATGGCCGCCAGACTTGGAGGAGAACGGCGCAGGGTGGCCCAGACTCGGAGGATGTGCACGACACGGAAACCTCCTGAGATAGGGGGCGATGGGACAAGATGAGGAGGAACACGACAAAATCGAAAATGTCCTCCTGGGCGACTAGGGCTTCTGCCAGCATCAGTGAGGTCTGGCTGGAGCTGCGACTTATGACTTGAGCTTCGGATCGAGGTCCTAGAGCTCGATTGGACGCTTCCCTGTGTGATATAGTTGGTTAGTGGGACAGAGGAGTTATGTTGCTTGAAGCTACGTCGGTATTTCCCCGAAGAGGAAGGGATGATGCTGCACAACGGTGGTAGGTATTTCCCTCAGATATGAAGCCAAGGTTATCAAACCAGTAGGAGAACCAAGCAACACAACGTAAACTACACCTGCACACAAATAACAACTACTCGCAACCCGACGTGTAAAAGGGGTTGTCAATCCCTTTCGGGTAGCGGCGCCAGAAATTGGCAAACAGACATGAGATAAATTGTATTAGATTGATAGATCGAACACCAAATAAAATAAATGGCAGCAAGGTATTTTTGTATTTTTGATTTAATAGATCTGAAAATAAAACACAAGTAAAATAGATCGCGAAGGTAAATAATATGAGGAAGAGACCCGGGGCCGTAGGTTTCACTAGTGGATTCTCTCGAGAAAAATAGCAAATGGTTGGTAAACAAATTACTGATGGGCAATTGATAGAACTCCAAATAATCGTGACAATATCCAGGCAATTCTCATTACATAGGCATCACGTCCAAGATTAGTAGACCGACTCCTGCCTGCATCTACTACTATTACTCCACACACCGACCGCTATCCAGCATACATCCAGTGTATTATGTTCATGGAGAAACGGAGTAATACAATAAGAACGATGACATGATGTAGACAAGATCTATCTATGTAGAGATAGACCCCATCGTTTTATCCTTAGTAGCAACGATACATACGTGTCAGTACCACTTCTGTCACTAGGATCAAGCACTGTAAGATCGAACCCACTACAAAGACCTCTTCCCATTGCAAGATAAATAGACCATGTTGGCCAAACAAAACCCAAATATCGGAGAAGAAATACGAGGCTATAAGCAATCATGCATATAAGAGATCAAAGAAACTCAAATAACTTTCATGGATAAAAAGAGATATATCTAATCACAAAATCAAAGTTCATCCGATCCCAACAAACACACCGCAAAAAGAGTTACATCATATGGATCTCCAAGAGACCATTGTATTGAGAATCAAACAAGAGAGAGGAAGCCATCTAGCTAATAACTACGGACCCGAAGGTCTACAAAGAACTACTCACACATCATGGGAGAGGCACCAATGGAAGTGGTGAACCCCTCCGTGATGATGTCTAGACTGGATCTGGTGGTTCTGGACTCTGCGGTGGCTGGAATTGATTTTCGTTGACTCCCCTAGGGTTTTTGGAATATTGGGGTATTCATAGAGCAAAGAGGCGGTCTGGGGGTGATACGTCTCCAACGTATCTATAATTTTTGATTGCTCCATGCTATATTATCTACTGTTTTTGACATTATTGGGATTTATTATCCACTTTTATATTATTTTTGGGACTAACCAATTAACAGGAGGCCCAGCCCAGAATTGCTGTTTTTTTTGCCTATTTTAGGGTTTCGAAGAAAAGGAATATCAAACGGAGTCCAAACGGAATGAAACCTTCGGGAATGTGATTTTCTCAACGAACAAGACCCAGGAGACTTGGACCCTACGTCAAGACACAAAAGAGGAGGCCACGAGGTAGGGGCGCGCCTACCCCCCAAGTCACGCCCTCCACCCTCGTGGGCCCCCTGTTCCTCCACTGACGTACTCCTTCCTCCTATATATACCTACGTACCCCCAAACAAGCAGATACGGAGCCAAAAACCTAATTCCACCACCGCAACTTTCTGTATCCATGAGGTCCCATCTTGGGGCCTGTTCCGGAGCTCCGCCGGAGGGGGCATCGATCACGGAGGGCTTCTACATCAACACCATAGCCACTCCGATGAAGTGTGAGTAGTTTACCTCAGACCTACGGGTCCATAATTATTAGCTAGATGGATTCTTCTCTCTTTTTGGATCTCAATACAATGTTCTCCTCCTCTCTTGTGGAGAACTATTCGATGTAATCTTCTTTTTGCGGTGTGTTTGTTGAGACCGATGAATTGTGGGTTTATGATCAAGTCTATCTATGAACAATATTTGAATCTTCTTTGAATTATTTTATGTATGATTGGTTATCTTTGCAAGTCTCTTCGAATTATGAGTTTGGTTAGGCCTACTAGATTGATCTTTCTTGCAATGGGAGAAGTGCTTAGCTTTGGGTTCAATCTTGCGGTGTCCTTTCCCAGTGACAGTAGGGGCAGCAAGGCACGTATTGTATTGTTGCCATCGAGGATAACAAGATGGGGTTTTCATCATATTGCATGAGTTTATCCCTCTACATCATGTCATGTTACTTAAGGCGTTACTCTGTTTTTAACTTAATACTCTAGATGCATGATGGATAGCGGTCGATGAGTGGAGTAATAGTAGTAGATGCGGGCAGGGGTCGGTCTACTTGTCTCGGACGTGATGCCTATATACATGATCATACCTAGATATTCTCAGAACTATACTCAATTCTGTCAATTGCTCAATAGTAATTTGTTCACCCACCGTAGAATACCTATGCTCTCGAGAGAAGCCACTAGTGAAACCTATGGCCCCCGGGTCTATCTTTATCATATTAATCTCCTACTACTTAGTTATTTCCTTTTCCTTTACTTTGCCTTTATTTTACTTTGCATCTTTATCACAAAAATACCAAAAATATTATCTTATCATATCTATCAGATCTCACTCTCGTAAATGGCCGTGTAGGAATTGACAACCCCTATTCGCGTTGGTTGCGAGGATTTATTTGTTTTGTGCAGGTACGAGGGACTCGCGCGTAGCCTCCTACTGGATTGATACCTTGGTTCTCAAAAACTGAGGGAAATACTTATGCTACTTTGCTGCATCATCCCTTCCTCTTCGGGGAAAACCAACGCAGTGCTCAAGAGGTAGCAAGAAGGATTTCTAGCACCGTTGCTGGGGAGGTCTATGCAAAAGTCACCATACCAAGTACCCATCACATACCCTTATCTCCCGCATTACATTATTTGCCATTTTCCTCTCGTTTTCCTCTCCCCACTTCACCCATGCCGTTTTATTCACCCTCTCTCTCTCTCTATCCTTCATCTCTTTCTCTATTTGCCTCTTTTTGCCCGCTTGCTTTTTGTTTGCTTGTGTGTTAGTTCGTTTGCTTGTCGTTATGGCTAGTCCCTTATCTTCTCCGTTGTCTCCCGAGAGTGAAATTCTAAATTTTAAGCAAAGGGAGGGAGAAAATCTAAAAGATGCTTGGTATAGAATTTGCAATGCTCAAAATAGATCCACCAGGAAGCAATCTACTTCCATTCTTCTTCACAATTTTTATGTAGGCATTACTCCTTCACACAGATATGTCCTTGATACTATTACTGGAGGGAACTTCTTGGGTAGCCATACTTTTGATTCTTATAATTCTATGATAGATCTGTTTGGCTCACCCCCTCTTTTGGTTAATGGAACTGTATTAACTTTGGAGCATGTAATGCAAAGACTTGAAATTATTGAAAATAAGGTTGCTACCATAGAGTTAATTGAAAATTTGGATAAAAAGATCCACAACCGAATCTCTCAATATGAATCTAAAGTACGAGTCACTTTGAAAAATATTAAAGAGAAGGAACCCATAGTTAATGAGAAAATAAATCACGATTCCACTAGAATTGATAAAATTGAGGATATTATTACCAACTTGGGAACCACTTTTTCTTCCGTAAATAACACTCCAAGTCCTCCCGCTAAAATTGCCAAGGTTATGTATGTTCCTAAGAATAAGGGTGAATCCTCTAGTAAGGAATTTGTGGATCTCAAATCTATAAGTGTTCATCCCAATCTTTTTGCTATCATTAAGGAACCATTTGTTACAAATGATTTTTTCGATCTTGTGCCTAAAAATTTGATAATAAATAAAAAGAAAGAAATTCCTAAAGATGGTAGATGCCTCATTGAAGAATTGCCTACCAAAGATGGCAATACCTAGATCTATCCTTGCTTGTTATGCCTAGCTAGGGGCGTTAAACGATAGCGTTTGTTGGGAGGCAATCCAATTTTATTTTTATTCCTTGCTTTTTGCTCATATTTAGTAATAAATAATTTATCTAGCCTCTGTTTTGGTTGTGTTTTTTGTGTTTAATTAGTGTTTGTGCCAAGTAGAACCGTTGGGAAGACTTGGGGAAAGTCTTGTTACACTTGCTGAAAAAAACAGAAACTTCAGCGCTCACGAGAACTTCTGCCTTTTTTATTTGGAAAGTGAGATTTAGTTAATTCTTTTTGAAGATGATTAATAGATAAATTCCCCACGTCCAGAAATTTATTTTAGAATTTTTGGGGTTCCAGATCTTGCGCTAGCTACAGATTACTACGGACTGTTCTGTTTTTGACAGATTCTGTTTTTCGTGTGTTGTTTGCTTATTTTGATGAATCTATGGCTAGTAAAATAGTTTGTAAACCATAGAGAAGTTGGAATACAGTAGGTATAACACCAATATAAATAAAGAATGAGTTCATTACAGTACCTTGAAGTGGTCGTTTGTTTTCTTTCGCTAACGGGGCTCACGAGATTTTCTACTTTAAGTTTTGTGTTGTGATGTTTTCAAGTTTTGGGTAAATATATGATCGATTTTGGAACAAGGAGTGGCAAGAGCCTAAGCTTGGGTTGCCCATGGCACCCCCAATATAATCTAAGGACACCTAAAAGCCAAAGCTTGGGGATGCCCCGGAAGGCATCCCCTCTTTCGTCTACTTCTATCGGCAACTTTACTTGGAGATATATTTTTATTCGCCACATGATATGTGTTTTGCTTGGAGCGTCTTCTATTATTTGAGTCTTTACTTTTTAGTTTAACACAATCATCTTTGATGTACACACATTTTGATAGAGCCATACATGATTTGGAATTTGCTAGAGTACTCTATGTGCTTCGCTTATATCTTTTGAGTTATGTAGTTTTGCTCTAGTACTTCACTTATATCTTTTAGAGCACGGTGGTGGATTCGTTTTATAGAAACTATTTATCTCTCATACTTCACTTAGATTATTTTGAGAGTCCTAAATAGCATGGTAATTTGCTTAAAATCCTAATATTCTTGGTATACAAGATTAATAATAAAACTTTGTTATGAGTGTGTTGAATACTATGATAAGTTCGATGCTTGATAATTGTTTTGAGATATGACGATGGTGATATTAAAGTTGTGCTAGTAGAGTAATTGTGAATTTAAAGAATACTTGTGTTAAAGTTTGTGATTCCCGTAGCATGCACGTATGGTGAACCGTTATGTGATGAAGTCGGAGCATGATTTATTTTTTGATTGTCTTCCTTATGAGTGGCGGTCGGGGACCAGCGATGGTCTTTTCCTACCAATCTACCCCCTAGGAGCATGTGCGTAATACTTTGCTTTGATAACTTGTAGATTTTTGCAATAAGTATATGAGTTCTTTATGATTAATGTTGAGTCCATGGATTATACGCACTTTTCTCACCCTTCCATCATTGCTAGCCTCTCTAATACCGTGCACCTTTCGCCGGTATCATACAGCCACCATATACCTTCCTCAAAACAGCTAGCATACCTACCTATTATGGCATTTCCATAGCCATTCCGAGATATATTGCCATGCAACTTTCCACCGTTCCGTTTATTATGACACTTCCTTAGCATGATCATGTTGTCGACATCTTATTTGCGACAAAGCCACCATTCATAATTCTTTCATACATGTCACTCATGAGTCATTGCATATCCCGGTACACCGCCGGAGGCATTCATATAGAGTCATATTTTGTTCTAAGTATCTAGTTGTAATTGTTGAGTTGTAAGAAAAATAAAGTGTGATGATCATCATTATTAGAGCATTGTCCCAGTGAGGAAAGGATGATGGAGACTATGATTCCCCCACAAGTCGGGATGAGACTCCGGACGAAAAATAAAAAAATAAAAAAAAGAGGCCATAAAAAAGGGCCAAATAAAAAAATGAGAGAAAAAGAGAGAAGGGACAATGCTACTATCCTTTTGCCACACTTGTGCTTCAAAGTAGCACCATGATATTCATAGTAGAGAGTCTCTCATTTCGTCACTTTCATATACTAGTGGAAATTTTTCATTATAGAACTTGGCTTGTATATTCCAATGATGGGCTTCCTCAAATTGCCCTAGGTCTTCATGAGCAAGCAAGTTGGATGCACACCCACTTAGTTTCTTTTTGAGCTTTCATATACCTATAGCTCTAGTGCATCCGTTGCATGGCAATCCCTACTCACTCACATTGATATCTATTGATGGGCATCTCCATAGCCCGTTGATACGCCTAGTTGATGTGAGACTATCTTCTCCCTTTTTGTCTTCTCCACAACCACCATTCTATTCCACCTATAGTGATATGTCCATGGCTCACGCTCATGTATTGCGTGAAGATTGAAAAAGTTACAGAATGTCAAAAGTATGAAACAATTACTTGGCTTGTCATCGGGGTTGTGCATGACTTAAATATTTTGTGTGGTGAAGATGGAGCATAGCCAGACTATATGATTTTGTAGGGATAACTTTCTTTGGCCATGTTATTTTGAGAAGACATAATTGCTTTGTTAGTATGCTTGATGTATTATTATTTTTATGTCAATACTAAACTTTTGTATTGAATCTTTCGGATCTGAATATTCATACCACAATTAAGAAGAATTACATTAAAATTATGTCAAGTAGCACTCCACATCAAAAATTCTGTTTTATCATTTACCTACTCGAGGACGAGCAAGAATTAAGCTTGGGGATGCTTGATATGTCTCCAACGTATCTATAATTTTTGATTGCTCCATACTATATTATCTACTGTTTTGGACATTATTGGGATTTATTATCCACTTTTATATTATTTTTGGGACTAACCTATTAACCGGAGGCCCAGCCCAGAATTGCCGTTTTTTGCATGTTTTAGGGTTTTGAAGAAAAGGAATATCAAATGGAGTCCAAACGGAATGAAACCTTCGGGAACGTGATTTTCTCAACGAACAAGACCCAGGAGACTTGGACCCTACGTCAAGACACAAAAGAGGAGGCCACGAGGTAGGGGGCGCGCCCTCCACCCTCGTGGGCCCCCTGTTGCTCCACCGACATACTCCTTCCTCTTATATATACCTACGTACCACCAAATGATCAGATACAGAGCCAAAACCTAATTCCACCACCGCAACTTTCTGTATCCACGAGATCCCATCTTGGGGCCTGTTTCGAAGCTCCGCCGGAGGGGGCATCGATCATGGAGGGCTTCTGCATCAACACCATAGCCCCTCCGATAAAGTGTGAGTAGTTTACCTCAGACCTACGGGTCCATAGTTATTAGCTAGATGGCTTCTTCTCTCTCTTTGGATCTCAATATAATGTTCTCCTCCTCTCTTGTGGAGAACTATTCGATGTAATCTTCTTTTTGCGGTGTGTTTGTTGAGACCGATGAATTGTGAGTTTATGATCAAGTCTATCTATGAACAATATTTGAATCTTCTCTGAATTCTTTTATGTATGATTGGTTATCTTTGCAAGTCTCTTCGAATTATCAGTTTGGTTTGGCCTACTAGATTGATCTTTCTTGCAATGGGAGAAGTGCTTAGCTTTGGGTTCAATCTTGCGGTGTCCTTTCCCAGTGACAGTAGGGGCAGCAAGGCACGTATTGTATTGTTGCCATCGAGGATAACAAGATGGGGTTTTCATCATATTGCATGAGTTTATCCCTCTACATCATGTCATCTTGCTTAAGGCGTTACTCTGTTTTTAACTTAATACTCTAGATGCATGATGGATAGCGGTCGATGAGTGGAGTAATAGTAGTAGATCAGGCAGGAGTCGGTCTACTTGTCTCGGACATGATGCCTATATACATGATCATACCTAGGTACTCTCATAACTATGCTCAATTATGTCAATTGCTCAACAGTAATTTGTTCACCCATCGTAGAATACTTATGCTCTCGAGAGAAGCCACTAGTGAAACCTATGGCCCCCGGGTCTATCTTTATCATATTAATCTCCTACTACTTAGTTATTTTCTTTGCTATTTACTTTGCCTTTATTTTACTTTGCATCTTTATCACAAAAATATCAAAAATATTATCTTATCATATCTATCAGATCTCACTCTCGTAAGTGGCCGTGTAGGGATTGACAACCCCTATTCGCGTTGGTTGCGAGGATTTATTTGTTTTGTGCAGGTACGAGGGACTCGCGCGTAGCCTCCTACTAGATTGATACCTTGGTTCTCAAAAACTGAGGGAAATACTTACGCTACTTTGTTGCATCATCCCTTCCTCTTCAGGGAAAACCAACGCAGTGCTCAAGAGGTAGCAAGAAGGATTTCTGGCATCGTTGCCATGGAGGTCTACGCAAAAGTCAACATACCAAGTACCCATCACATACCCTTATCTACCGCATTACATTATTTTCCATTTTCCTCTTGTTTTCCTCTCCCCACTTCACCCATGCCGTTTTATTCGTCCTCTCTCTCTCTCTCTATCCTCCATCTCTTTCCCTATTTGCCTCTTTTTGCCTGCTTGCTTTTTGTTTGTTTGCTTGTGTGTTAGTCCGTTTGCTTGTCGTTATGGCTAGTCCCTTATCTTCTCCGTTGTCTCCCGAGAGTGAAATTCTAAATTTTAAGCAAAGGGAGGGAGAAAATCTAAAAGATGCTTGGTATAGAATTTGCAATGCTCAAAATAGATCCACCAGGAAGCAATCTACTTCCGTTCTTCTTCGCAATTTTTATGTAGGCATTACTCCTTCGCACAGATATGTCCTTGATACTATTATTGGAGGGAACTTCTTGGGTAGCCATACTTTTGATTCTTATAATGCTATGATAGATCTGTTTGGCTCACCCCCTCTTTTGGTTAATGGAACTGTATTAACTTTGGAGCATGTAATGCAAAGACTTGAAATTATTGAAAATAAGGTTGCTACCGTAGAGTTAATTAAAAATTTGGATAAAAAGATCGACAACCGAATCTCTCAATATGGATCTAAAGTAGGAGTCACTTTGAAAAATATTAAAGAGAAGGAACCCATAGTTAATGAGAAAATAAATCACGATTCCACTAGAATTGATAAAATTGAGGATATTATTAAAATAGGTCAGTACCAACTTTGCCTTTATTTTACTTTGCATCTTTATCATAAAAATACCAAAAATATTATATTATCATATCTACCAGATCTCACTCTCGTAGGTAGCCGTGTAGGGATTGACAACCCCTATTCGCGTTGGTTGCGAGGATTTATTTGTTTTGTGCAGGTACGAGTGACTCACGCGTAGCCTTCTACTGGATTGATACCTTGGTTCTCAAAAACTGAGGGAAATACTTACGCTACTTTGCTGCATCATCCCTTCCTCTTCGGGGAAAACCAACGCAGTGCTAAAGAGGTAGCAGGGGGCACCCGAGGTGGGCACAACCCACCAGGGCGTGCCCGGGCCTCCAGGCGTGCCCTGGTCGGTTTTTCTCCCCTCGGAGCACCCCCCCAGGCGCTGCCTTGGCCCATTAAGTGTCTTCTGGTCCATAAAAAATCTCTATAAAGTTTCATTGCATTTGGACTCCGTTTGGTATTGATTTTCTATGATGTAAAAAACATGCAAAAAACAGCAAATGGCACTTGGCATATATCAATAGGTTAGTACCAAAAAATGATATAAAATGACTATAAAATGATTACAAACCATCCAAGATTGATAATATAACAACATGGAACAATAAAAAATTATAGATATGTTGGAGACGTATCAGCATCATCAAGCTTAACTCCTACTCATCCTCGAGTAGGTAAGCGATAAAAACAGAATTTTTGATGTGGAATGCTGCCTAACATGTCATATCATATTCTTTTCTTTATAGCATGGACATTTGTACTTTTATATTGTTCAAAGCAATAGTCTAGTTTTGATATGATAACTTAAATACTCAAGCATATCAACAAGCAGCCATGTCTTTCAAAATATCAACGCTAAAATAAGCTATCCCTCGCCCATCATGCTCAATCATTGATCCATTCATGAAACACACTCGCATATTAACTACACCCAATACTCGAGTATGATCATAGTGCCTCCTAGTTGGTGCTTTTATAAGAGAAGATGGAGACTCAAATTCAAAATAAAAATTGCATCAAGTAAAAGAAAGGCCATTTGCAGAGGGAAGTAGGGATTTGTAGAGGTGCTAGAGCTCAAAGCAAAAAACTTAGAGATAAAAACATTTTGGGAGGTGTGTCTTTCCCACCAATGAAAATGACTTAGAGTTTTCAACACTTTCCATGCTAGATATATCATAGGCACTTCCCAAACAGAAAATAAAGTTTATTCATTTTTCCACCGTACTTTCACTTTCCATGGCTAACCGTATCCACGGGTGCCTTCCATACCATCACTTTACAAGGAATTTATTATTTGACAACATAAAGTAAATTCATTTTTCATTTTTGGACTAGGCATCCCTAATACCTTTTCCTTACTCTCGTGCAATGACAAGTGAATAAACACTCATCGTGAGAATAACACATCTAGCATGGAAAATATTAGCCACCCCTCACCGCTCCGCGAGCGGAACGAACACACAAAAGAGAAGTTTATTTTCAAAATTAGAGATGGCACATACAAATTTTCTTAGAACGGCAAAAGAATACCGCATATAGGTAGATATCGTGGGCTCATGTGGCAAAACTAGTTTAAAGGTTTTTGGATGCACAAGTAGTGATCATACTTAGTGCAGAATGAAGGCTAGCAAAAGATTGAGAAGCGACCAACCAAGAAACGAATAATATCATAAGCAAGCATTAAGCATAATTAACACCAAATAATGCACCACAAGTAGGACATAATTTCATTGCATAATTATTGACTTTCATACTTGCATAGGGAATCACAAACCTTAACACCAATATTCTTACCAAAGCATAATTACTCATCAACATAACTAACATATCACATCATCATATCTCAAAACTATTACTAAGAATCAAGTTTATTTTGTCCAATGATCTTCATGAAAGATTTATTATATCCTTCTTGGATATCTATCACTTTGGGACTAATTTTCATATGTTGCTTTTGATAAGCTCAAACAAATATAAGTGAAGATCATGAGCATAATATTTATTTCTCTCAAATTAATTTATGTGAAGAAAGAGAGAATGTCTTGAAAATTTTACTAACTCTCAAATAAATCTAAGTGAAGCAAGAAAGCATTTCTTCAAAAATACTAAAGCACACCGTGCTCAAAAAGATATAAGTGAAGCACTAGAGCAAGTCCATAGCTCATAAAAATTTAAGTGAAGCATAGAGAGCAATTCTAACAAGTCATGACATAATTTTGGCTCTCTCAAATAGGTGTGTCCAACAAGGAATCAAGACTTAAAACACAAAATAAAACAAGCAAAGACTCATATCATAAAAGACGCTCCAAGCAAAACACATACTATGTGATGAATAAAAATATAGTTTCGAGTAAAATACCGATGGTCGTTAGAAGAAAGAGGGGATGCCACTCGGGGGCATCCCCAAGCTTAGTTTCTTGCTCTACTTTGGATAATAGCTTGGGATGCCTCTTACTCCTTATTCCTTCATCCATCATAAGATAACCCAAAACTTCAAAACTTCAATCACACAAAACTCAACAAAAGCCTTCGTGAGATCCGTTAGTATAAGAAAACAAATCACTACTATAAGTGTTGTAGAAAACCAATTCATATTTTGTTCTTCCATTATATCTACTGTTTTCAAACTTTTCTATGGCAAAAACTCATCAAAGAAAACCATAGAGCCATCAAAAGAAGCACACAACGCAAAGAAAATAGAATCTGTCAAAAACAGAATAGTCTGTAGTAATCTGGATGTTTCGAATACTTCTATAACTCCAAAAATTCTGAAAAATTAGGATGACCTGAGAAGTTTGCATTTATATCTACTACAAAAGGAATGTGTATTTTATCGCTCTCTAGTGAAAAATGAGAATTATTTTTGTGAGAGCAAAAGTTTCTGTTTTTTCAGCAAGATCAAACAACTATCACCCAAGAAGATCCTAAAGGCTTTACTTGGCACAAACACTAATTAAAACACAAAAAACACAATCATAACAGTAGAATAATTGTGAAAACACTGAAGAACAGGAAGCAAAAAGCAAAAATAAATTTTATTCATTGGGTTGCCTCCCAACAAGCGCTATAGTTTCACGCCCTTAACTAGGCATAAAGAAAGGATCTACATTTTGTCATCCTTATTCTTAATTCCATTAGAAGTATTTTCATCATGGAGTTTTGTAAAAAACAACATAAAACATATTATCCCTAGTAACCTTAGCATTATTAAGTTGCCCATTATCATAACCACGTTGTTTTCCGGCAACAATCCAAGAGTAATATTGATTAACACTGTTAAAAACATGTTGAATTACATCTAGGATTGGGACTTCCTTTTTAAGATTCTCATCAAAGATATTATTGTCCCCAAGCAAACATCTTAACGGATAACCACTACTGTAAAGAATTTCTTCTATTACGGGCTTTTCACGATTCATACCATAAAAATCAAAGATTTCTCTAGCTTCCCGTATTATGTAGTCAAATTCATTCATAAGAACGAGAGCGGCTAACTTTTTAGCTTTTGGGTTTTTTATAACGGGAAGTTGAAAAAACAATCTCTGCAAGGTAGGATGTGTATGGATAAATTTACTTTCAAGTTTTAGAACTAGTGCTGAAATTGCATCCGCATAAGATCTAGTGGTTCTAAGTATAGGAGCATCATCAAGACTTAGATTTCCCACACAATTGAAAAATTCTTGAATACGTTCCTTTCCCATAACATTCCCTTGCCCCAAGACAAAAGTTTAGCATCCAGACTACCCGTATGTCCAATCTTAGGAGTTAGGACATCATCTGTTGGTGCCATACTGAAATCACTCATGGTTGCAAGCAAAGGATAGATTCGACAGGAAAACGGCGAACGAAAAAGAAGGTTGAATAAAAACGGCAAATTTTTGTGAAGTGGGGGAGAGGAAAATGAGAGGCAAATGTCAAATAATGTAAATTGTGAAGAGATGAGATTTGTGATTAGGAACCTGGTATATGTTGAAGATCCTCCCCGGCAACGGCGCCAGAAATTCCTTTTGATGTCGCTTGAAGCTACGCCGGTATTTCCCCAAAGAGGAAGGGATGATGCAGCACCGCGGCGGTAGGTATTTCCCTCAGATATGAAACCAAAGTTATCAAACCAGTAGAAGAACCAAGCAACACAACGTAAACATCACCTGCACACATATAACAACTACTCGCAACCCGCGTGTAAAAGGGGTTGTCAATCCCTTTCGGGTAGCGGCGCCAGAAATTGGCAAACGGATATGAGATAAATTGTAGTAGATTGATAGATCGAACACCAAATAAAATAAATCGCAGCAAGGTATTTTTGTATCTTGGTTTAATAGATCTAAAAACAAAAGGAAAATAAAATAGACCACGAAGGTAAATAATATGAGAAAGAGACTGGGGGGGCGTAGGTTTCACTAGTGGCTTCTCTCGAGAAAAATAGAAAACGGTGGGTAAACCAATTACTGTTGGGCAATTAATAGAACTTCAAATAATCATGACGATATCCAGGCAATGATCATTACATAGGCATCACGCCCAAGATTAGTAGACTGACTCCTGCCTGCATCTACTACTATTACTCAACACATCGACCGCTATCCAGCATGCATCTAGTGTATTAAGTTCATGGAGAAACGGAGTAATGCAATAAGAATGATGACATGATGTATACAAGATCTATCTATGTAGACATATACCACATCATTTTATCCTTAGAAGCAATGATACATACGTGTCGGTTCCCCTTCTATCACTGGGATCAAGCACCGTAAGATCGAACCCACTACAAAGCACCTCTTCCCATTGCAAGATAAATAGATCAAGTTGGCCAAACAAAACCCAAATGTCGGAGAAGAAATACGAGGCTATGAGAAATCATTCATATAATAGATCAAAGAAACTCAAATAACTTTCATGGACAAAAAGAGATAGATCTAATCATCAACTCAAACTTCATCTGATCCCAACAAACACACTGCAAAAAGAGTTACATCATATGGATCTCCAAGACACCATTGTATTGAGAATCAAATGAGAGATAGGAAGCCATATAGCTACTAACTACGGACCTAAAGGTCTACAAAGAACTACTCACGCATCATCGGAGAGGCACCAACGGAAGTGGTGAACCCCTCCGTGATGGTGTCTAGATTGGATCTGGTGGTTCTGGACTCTGCAGCGGCTGGAATTATTTTTCGTCGACTCCCCTAGGGTTTCTAGAATATTGGGGTATTTATAGAGAAAAGAGGATGTCTGGGGGCACCCGAGGTGGGCACAACCCACCAGGGAGCGTACAGGCCTCCAGGCGCGCCATGGTGGGTTGTGCTCCCCTTAGAGCACCCCCAAGCGCTGCCTTGGCCCATTAGGTGTCTTCTGGTCCATAAAAAATCTTGGTAAAGTTTCATTGCATTTGGACTCCGTTTGGTATTGATTTTCTGCGATGTAAAAAACATGCAAAAAACAGCAACTGGAAGTTGGCACTATGTTAATAGGTCAGTACCAAAAAATGATATAAAATGATTATAAAACATCCAAGATTGTTAATATAACAACATGGAACAATAAAAAATTATTGATACGTTGGAGACGTATCATGGAGGTCGAGGTGAATACAACAGAGGTAAGGGAGGCACTGAGGTGTCGCGGGAAACCACGGCCACCTATGGGACCAAAGGTCCCTTGCTGGTTCAGTGGGTGGATGGCACATTGCACAAAGAGTAGAGGAGCATGGGGCAGCACGGTAGGTATCACACATGCAGTTTTTACCTAGGTTCGAGCCATCATGAGGCATAAAACCCTAGTCCTGCTTTGGTGGATTGATGGTGGAAAAATGGTGGTGGTCGTAGCCCGTTTACTCAGCAGGGTTGCCTCGGGGCTAAATAGCTCTGTGCATATGGGATATGTGGGGATGGATTTCCTAATCCGGTGTCCAACCCTTTCTAAAGTTGCCTCAGGCCTCCTTTTATGGGTTAAGGGGTCACTAAAGTGGAAAATAAGTCATTATGCACTGATAAGATAGCACACAGTGCTATCATACCTAACTCTGCAGGCTGACAGAGCGCATTAAATGCTCCGCTCGATGTCACATCATCGCTTGCTCGGCAAGCCTTGCCGAGCAGTTTTGCCAGCTTCGCGCGTGCTCACTTGACACGTCATAGGACGAGTGTCGTCTGTAGGTTTTTCCTGTAGATAGAGGCTGCCATGTGGCAGATGGCTATCCCTTGGTCACTTTGTGGCTTGACACGACACTTCTCGATGATGTGCGTCGTGGTGAGGTGGTTTAGTAACGTAGCTACATCTCCGTGAGCTCTGCAGGCCCTTTTAGGGTGTCTTGGATGTCTTCTTCCAGGGTGACCCCGTCCTTGTCGGGCTCGCCTGCCCGGCAAGGGAGGCTTTTCTCCTGGTGGTTTCTTACTTCTCTGGCTTGGCTTTGGTCCTCTTAATCTGCATGTTGGCCTCCTAAGAATCTTGATTTCTTGTACTTTGGCCTGCCCTTGGTGCTGTAACTTGCTCCCGTGCCTATGCACAGTCTGGGCAATAGACGCAGGGTTGGTTGCACCGATAGAAGCCCCCGGGCCGCCCCAAACACGTTTCCGAGCGTTGTCAGGGTAGGTCCTGATAATTGCACAGGTAGGGGTGCGGAACAGGTTGGCCTCTTGATATCTTCTTTGCTTCTTCATTAATCTTGAGTCCGGACCAGTTTCCAGTTTTGCCACGCGTCGTGTAAAGCCAATCGTGGTGGGGCCACTCTTTCAATGGCCCGTGAATCACTTTAACGCACAGGGTGGAAACTGCCAATTTACTCTTCCCACCACGCCCTTATCCTTAGCCACGTATGCTACATGCATCGCGCGGGGTAGGTAACGGAGGCGCGTGGTGCGGGAGATTGTCAAGGCGGAGGCCCGGTCATCGCGAATTGGCGGAGGAGGGTGGCGGTCGCCCGTTGAGGGAGCAATTCTCTTCCTTGGCCCGCCTATAAAAGGGACGGCGAGGGGAGAGTGCGGTTATCCATCTTCGCATCCCTTCTCCTCCAATTTCTTCCTTTTGTTGATTATGTTGAAGAGAAGAGTCGGGGCCAGGCCCCGGGCTCTAGCTTGAGGTTGGTGACATCAAATGCTTGTGCTGATGCTTGGGGAGTGAGCCTGGTCCAAGCCTGGGGAAGACGCGGCGGGCAAACCGCCTGTGGCATGGGGGATATCAAGCTTTCTCGTTGTGGGAAAGTGCTTGATCCTTCCGCCATGGCTGGCTGTCCATCGGGTAGCGTGGCATTCAGCCCCGCACTGCTGCTGCTTGTTGGCACAGTGACCAGGTTTCCGGTGTCTTCGACGCTCGCCCGGGAGGCATGGCTGGGGACCGTTGGTAATCCCAGCACTGCCTCTTATGGAGGCCTTGGGGCTGATGTTGATGAGAGGCGCGCCTTCCAGCCCACCAAGGTGGGGAGCGGTGCGCCCCGAGCCCCCTGGCCGCCTTGGCTGCTCGTCGTCTCCCCGGGGAAGGTGTCGGGTTGGGGTCCTGGCGCTTCTCCAGAGTAGTGGTGCAGGAGAGAAAATGAGGGAAGACGAAGAAGGCGGGTGACTGGGCGCCAGGTCAGAGTACGATGGCATGGATGCCTGCGCCTCCCACTGGTGACCTGCTGCCTCGTCTTCGCGATCTTCCCCTCCCTCTCGGGCACCATCATCACCAGCCTCTTTGGGCGATTGTCGGATTTAGGGTTCTGCAGACCCTTGAGAGGTTCGAACACTTGGGTGCGTGCGAACAACTTGTCCTCCCAACCCACGTGCTCGCTAATCCCACGGCCTAGCTGGACGAACCCAACGAACAACAGACACATCAGTTTACCCAGGTTTGGGCCACCTTGCGGTGTAAAACCCTACTCCTGCTTTGTGGTGGATTGGCCTTGAGGTGCTGAGGATGAACTAGTACAGCGGAGAACAACCTCAGGAGGAGAGGTGTTCTTGCGCTTGATGAGCTGGTGGGTGTGAGGATGATCTGAATGATCCGTCCCCTCTATGGTGGTGGCTAAGTCCTATTTACAGTGGCCTTAGTCCTCTTCCCAAATGTAAACCGGGAAGGGATCCCACAACGGCCAAATTCAAAGGGAGACAACTAGTACATGTGATGTCTACTACACAACATTCTTCTTGTAGACGTTGTTGGGCCTCCAAGTGCAGAGGTTTGTAGGACAGTAGCGAATTTCCCTCAAGTGGATGACCTAAGGTTTATCAATCTATGGGAGGCGTAGGATGAAGATGGTCTCTCTCAAACAACCCTGCAACCAAATAACAGAGAGTCTCTTGTGTTGGCACCGCCTCCTCGCAGCGCCGCGTCTTCTTCTACCTCTTGCTACCTCTCACAACTTAATCTTCTCTCTACTTCTCTCAAGAACACATGAGAACACACACACACATGCACCAAGGAAGAATACACAAGCTTTGCCAAGAGGCTCCCTTGATGATCACACGGTGGCCACATTGTTTCTCCCTCAGCCCTCACGACCTTATTCATGACTAAAAGCAAAGTTTATATACACAGGAGGTCGGCCTTCACGCACAACCCGGCAAGGCCACTAAGTCACGTACGGATTAACTGGCCACTAACTATTCCATGCACTACACACGTACGGAGGCACGGGTCTGGCCATGACGATAGCTAACAACTCATGCATCTAACAACCGGACCAAAGCTTACCGGATCACCCGGCTCAACTGTGATGCCCCCGATTAAATCATGCACTAATCATACATGCAAACGTGTACGATCAAGATCAGGGACTCACAGGAAGATATCACAACACAACTCTACAAAGAAAATAAGTCATACAAGCATCATATTACAGGCCAGGAGCCTCGAAGGCTCGAATACAAGAGCTCGATCATAGACGAGTCAGCGGAAGCAACAATATCTGAGTACATACATAAGTTAAACAAGATTGCCTTAAGAAGGCTAGCACAAACTGGGATACAGATCGAAAGAGGCGCAAGCCTCCTTCCTAGGATCCTCCTAAACTATTCCTGGTCGTCGTCAGCGGGCTGCACGTATTAGTAGGCACCTCCCGAGTAGTAGTAGTCGTCAGCGACAGTGGCGTCTAGCTCCTGGGCTCCATCGTCTGGTCGCAGCAATCGCGTATATCAAGGGGGAAAAGAGGGAGCAAAGCAACCGTGAGTACTCATCCAAAGTACTCGCAAGCAAGGAGCTACACTACATATGTATGCATTGGTATCAAATGGAATAAGGGTATCATATGTGGACTGAACTGCAGAATGCCGGAATAAGAGGGGGATAGCTAGTCCTTATCGAGGACTACGCTTCTGGCCATCTCCATCTTGCAGCATGTAGAAGAGAGTAGATGGTAAGTTCGCCAAGTAACATCGTGTAGCATAATCCTAAACGATGATCCTCCCCTCGTCGCCCTGTGAGAGAGCGATCACCAGTTGTATCTGGCACTTGGAAGGGTGTGTTTTATTAAGTATCCGGTTCTAGTTGTCATAAGGTCAAGGTACAACTCCAAGTCGTCCTGTTACCGAAGGTCATGACTATTCGAATAGATTAACTTCCCTGCAGGGGTGCACCACATTTCCCAACACGCTCGATCCCCTTTGTCCGGATAGACTTGTCGGGGTCATGCCCGGCCTCGGAAGATCAACATGTCGCAGCCCTACCTAGGCACAATAGAGAGGTCAGCACGCCGGTCTAAATCCTATGGGCAGGGGTTTGGGCCCATCGCCCATTGCACACTTGCATGTTGCGTACGCGGCCGGTGAGCAGACCTAGCCTCCCTTATACTAGAGCAGGTGTTCCAGTCCAACCTGGCGCGCGACATTAGTCGCTGACGTCACGAAGGCTTGGGCTGATACCACGATGTCGAGTGCCCATAAATGTCCCCGCGTAGTTGGTTAGTGCGTATAGGCCAGTAGCCAGACTCAGATCAAATACCCAGATCTCGTTAAGCGTGTTATTTTGAAGTAACCGTGAACGCCGACCAGGGCCAGGCCCACCTCTCTCCTAGGTGGTCTCAACCTGCCCTATCGCTCCGCCTCAAAGTAACAGTCGGGGGCCGTCGGGAACTCAGGCCCACCACTACCAGGATGGAGCCACCTGCCCCTTCAGCCCCCACATCAGAATCACTTGCGGGTACTCAACGAGCTGACCCGACTTTAGTCACCACCTGTATAGTATGTATATATATAAATGTATTTACCCGTGATCGACACCCGACGTGATCACGGCCCGATAGTATAGCATGGTGAACTGACAAGAATGTAGGGCCACTGATCATAATCTAGCATCCTATACTAAGTATTTAGGATTGCAGGTAAGGTATCAACAGTTGTAGCAATAATGACATGCTATGCATCAGAATCGGATTAACGGAAAGCAGTAACATGCTACACTATTCTAATGCAAGAAGTATAGAGGAGAGTAGGCGATATCTGGTGATCAAGGGGGGGGGCTTGCCTGGTTGCTCTGGCAAAAAGGAAGGGTCGTCAACACCGTAGACGAACTGGGGGGTCGCCGGCAGTCTCGGGGTCTACCGGAAAGAAGTAACGGAGGGGAACACAATGAATAACATAGCAATCAAAGCATCACAAAGCATAACATGGCAATACGCGGTGTTAGGGATGACCTAACGCAGTATTAGGTGCTACCGACAAAGGGGGGAAACACCAGAAAAGGTGTTTTGCGTTTTCGAACAGCCGGACTGCAGGAGGAAAATTGCGTGTTCGCTGTGCTAGGGATGTATGGCGGACGAAGGGGCTGCTATTCGGATTCGTCTCATCGTTCTGAGCAACTTTAATGTACAGAGTTTTTTCATCCGAGCTACGGTTTATTTTATATTCATTTTAAAAGGATTTTATCATTTTCTGAATTTATTTATCTATTTAATTCTAACATTATCCAGAATAGTGTCTGCTGACGTCATCATGATGCAATACTAAAGTCATCAGTCAACAATGCGGTTGACTGGGTCAAATCTGACCTGTGGGTCCAGTGGGACCCACATGTCATTGAGAAAGAGGTGAGATATGATTTGTTTTAAACTAATTAGGATTAGTTAAGTGAGGGCCCCATTAGTCAGTGACAGATTAGTGTTTTAATTTATCAGGATTAATTAATTAATTAATTTTAATTATTTTTATTTTTATTTTTTTCCTTTTTTTATAACCGTTCCAGGGGAGTGGGCCCCGGCTGCCAGTGGCCCATGAGGCCAATGGAGTGGGCGTTTAATGGTTGCGGGTGGGGTACATGTCGGGGCGAACCCAGGAGACGGCCACGGCTGGGCGCTGCCCGGGCGTTGGCCCCGGCCGCGGCCAACGGCGCGGTGCCGGCGAGACAACATGGTGGGGGCGGCGTGCTGGCGAAGGGGCCGGCGGTGGTGGACGGGCGAGGTGCTGTGGCCGCACGTGCAGGCGGCGACGGTCGCAGCGGGACAGCGGGGGCAGGGAGAGGCGAGCGAGCGCGCATAGGGAGATTCGCGGGCGCGGCCGGGCGGAGCCGGCGCGGCCAGGTGGAGGCAGGTGCAGCGTCGGGGGAGGCCAAGGCAGAGTGAGCTCCGGGCGCGGGTGTGGGCGGCGCGGCAGGGGCTCGCGCGCGGCCGTGTGTCGCAACGACGGAGCGGGGCGCCGAGCGCGCGATGACGGTGACACGCACGCACGGAGGAGGAGAGGGTGGAGCGAGGTGGCAGTGGGCTCGGGGGAGGTCGATGGGGACGTGATTCGGCAAGGCGACGACGAGGAGGAGGATGGCGAGGCGGCGACGAGGAGGAGAACAGCGAGGCGGAGACGCTCCGGGTGGCGCCGGGGACGGCTTTGGGCGACGGGTGGCGGCGCCAGGGGCGGTTGGAGTGCGGCGACGGGGTGGGGGGCCGGCGTCGGGGCGCGGTCGTCGGCCCGATCCCGATCCAGAACTGGATCGGGGGGAGTGGGAGAGAACGAGTGGGGTGCGGGTGGAGTTCGTGGGGGAAGTGGGCGAGTGGGGCTAGGGTTTCGGGCGCCCACGGGGGTTAGTAGAGGGCGCGGGTGGGCCGGCCCGTTCGGACGATGGAGGCCAGCTGGGCCACTTGGCCCAGCAGGGGGGGTTCTCCTTTAATTTTTTTTTGTTAGATTGTTTTCTGTTTTTATCTTTTCTGTTTCTTTTAATAATTAATTTATTTTAGTTTTTGTAATATATAATTTCAACACCTAAATTAGTATTTAGAATTACAATAGTGCCACATTAATTTGAACAGCTAATTAAAATAGTTTAATATTTTATTAATTTGAAAAAGGTATTAAATTAAGTGTTTTGATGTTGTTTTAATTTCCTTAGTGCATCTAAACACTTTACAAAAATGTGGTTTGTGCATCAATATTATTTATGATTTATTTTCTACAACTTGAACATTTTAGTTTTAAAGTTTAAAAACTGTTGATGTTTGCTTTTAATTCAATTTGAATTTGAATCGGTTTTGAACTAACGCGAGATTATCAACAGTAATCGAGGTGGCATGGCATCATTAGCAGGGGATTACTGTAGTCTAATTATCCGGGCGTCACAATTCTCCTCCACTACAAGAAATCTCGTCCTGAGATTTAAGAGGGGGACTAAGGGGAAAATTCTGGTTACGAAATTCTAATGGGTCTTCTCGATCTTGGTTGCTCTTCTCGAAGTGGTCGATCCATTACGTTGAAGTCTTTATTTCTCTGCTCTAGGTCATCATGATCAAGTCGTCATCCTTTCTTTGGGATCTCCCTCGTCCTACGAACGCGACCAACGGGAAAAACTCCGGAAGAACGCATCTCCACAAAGCTGGGCATCTGACGGTGAACTCAATGGGGAATACATAAGGTACCCCGCGAGTTGTATTTCAGTGAATTCGCTGAGTGCAATATACGATGGTACCCAAGTTTCAAACGGGTAGGCAAACGTTCGATGCCTGAAACGGAGTGTGAAAAGGGGTTCAGAGCAACGAGAATAATTATTGCGTCTGACACCAGAATAGATCACTAGGAAGGTGGCTCGCGAATTACCTACGAAACCAAGAGCAATGGATAACTGTGTCAATAAGGTGTACAGGATAGTCGGGTTTCGATCCTGTGGAACTGTGGGTTATGGGCCCACCGCATGGGTTTTTTTAATACGAGAAGTGACATCTTGCACAGTCATGATAGCAAGGCATGTCAGAGAGTACCATGTCAGTTATGTCGGCAACAACGTTGGTACCAAGGGCGAGGGACGAAGAGAACCATTTTACTTATCGTTGCAACGAGGCGGACCAATAGGCAAAGTTCTCGTCCATCGGTGGTTACCAGAATGTCATCAACAAAAGTAAGAGGGTCTTACTGACAGAATTGTACACCGATGGGTTTACATAAGCAAGGAATTAATACTGCTTAGACCATAATGATCACCAGAAAGGTTAAACCAAATAATGGAAAGGAAATATGATTATTAGATATTTCAGGGGTATATCCTTCCCAATGATAAACAGAGCATGATATCCATGACAGGATATAATGTAGAAAACCCTTTAGGTAAGGGGAGAAAAATTTCATGACATTACCCATACAACGGTGTTCGGATAATTGAGCAAGAAACATTTAGCATTGGGATTCAAATGTTCTTGTTGAAAATCGGAGTACCACAAACATGCTTCGAGACAGTATTGACATGGTCTTGAAGCAAAGATCAAGCTTTGGATACAAAGGATCCATCGAAAACAACTTATAGAATAAGTCTTACAGTTTCCTCATGGAAGAATGGATAAACTTGCTAAACAAGAAACTATAATAACAAGTCCTCCGGCCAGGTGTGATAGGCATGACATCACCTAACCGATATATAAGGACCAATGTTATAACTCTTGGAAATATGTCCCAACCATCACATCTGACTGAGATTCAAATCTAATTGATGTTAGGAATCAGGATACCTCAGACTTAGGATGCCTAAGAAGAGAAGGTGTGACATAAATTGACGAGATGCCATTGTAAGATGCTAGGGAAATGAACTATGGAAGCGAGTTCCGAAATAAGAGTTCATCAGTAAACAAAAGAGAGGATGAGGAGGTGGCTGATGGACTCAGCAACAATTCCTCGAGATTACCAACAACATGGATTCCACAATTATTTGAACAAGGAGATAACATTCGTCAGATCAAATGATATAATGAGGTATGCCCGAGGAAAACATACACAGCTAAACATTCGTTGAGACGTGCGCCCGAAATATGGGCTTAGGTAGCATGATCAATGTTAGAATGGTGATTCGATAACCAATGGTCTAAGAATGAATTATCGACCATTAACTTCAAAGCAATAGGGTTGCTAGAATTTTTAAATTCGCACATCATAATTCAATTGTTGATTTCCCGGTTAGAAACAACACGCGGACGAAGGAATGAACGGAGATGGCAAGAAGTATTACTAGTATCAAGAATTCTTAAAGAGGTGGTGAAATTCTCACGACTTTCTTGACATAAAAGATGGTAATACTTCCAAGGTAAAGAAGAACAACTGCTGGGTAGCAAGATCTCAAGGTATAACACAAAACACGAACAAGTTTGTGTTGAACGGAAGGCAATAAAGTGGTCGATGATAACACGAATCATTGAGGGGCAAGAATGGTATTACCCATCAAGAATTCGATATATATCTTGGAAGAGCTTAGGATGTTGATGGTGATCATGACACAGTTGTCGAGAGATTTCATGAAGATGTAATCGTTCGGCGATGACATCAAGTCGAATGATGAAGCGAAAGGTTATTGGAACCAGGGGTACCACACAAACTCGAAATCTAGCTTGTTGTTCAAGGCGAAATGATATGACGAGGAAGAGCGATGTAAGCTTAGCTCATCATCGAAAATTGTGCTCCGGAAAGAAGGACCAGGTAGCATGGTTAAAATTTAGCACGATAACGATATAGCCGATCAGGCTAGGAAAGACTTAAAGGATTAATAAACTCGTCAGCAATGAAAATTACTTAGGGTTATCGAACCGAAATGCAGAATCGGTGTTCTCGATTGACGACAACCCAGAACCCGTGGGGTCACTGTGACAGGGAAGGTACTACTTTATTAGAAATTCATAAGACGTAGTACAATAGCATGATATCCTCGAGATAGTAGGGGGCAATACGGGTAGTTCGGTATAGAGGTTGGACAAGCATATTGATTTGCAGAAGACAAGTGCTTTAACTTGTCCGCGAAATGGTATCAAAGAAGAACAATCATGGTCAGAACCACGAATGCAAAGGATGAAAACCAAATACAAGATGATTTTATAATGAGGGAATAATTATTATTACAAGAAGCTCGCATGATAAGTTCCACATCGGGTCCATGGGCATGAATGCAAAGGTTCAAGGTCGACTCCCACTTCTTCAATACACAACTTCTCATTTACTGCTCCCAGTTAAGAATGTTTAGAGTTTGAAAGTTTAACTGGCGGGATACCAGAAGGTTATGACCCAAGAAGACTTTTGGGTTCACACAAATTAAGGAAGGTATATGTTCAACCCATCGGGGCATCTTAGAAACAGATAACACAAACTTTGGAGTAAATAGTACAAGCTCAAAAGTAGAGTATGGCTATCAAAGCAGAGGATACAAATTGCCAAAGGCATTATATAACAGGGAAAGAAGTTCTTGAGGTTTTTGTATACGAAGGACACTGTCCATAATGGAGCCGATGAGAGCATCGACACACAATCTGAAGAAGAAAAGAATGCCAAGACATTGGATTATAGAAACAACTGACTAATTCAAAGTTCAGCTGCAAAGGAATTATGATTTCCAAATCAAAGGATCACAAGCAATCCTCTGATAAAGGATGGATAATTTGAGTAGGCTTAGGGGTACAATCGATGGCAATTTGATTGGTCGAGATCCATCCCATGTTTAAAATGACGTCTGAGCCGGAAGGATGAATTCTAAGATATGGTTGAGGATTGCGAGCATTCGCAACATATTGAATCAACAGGTTTATAATGAGAATCACAAAGTATTTTAATGAATATTGCTAGACAAATGGAATTAACCAGAATGCAAGTATGTAAGAATTCCAAGAGCAATAGGCTAGAGGAATTTTGAAAGGTCGAATAGTATTCTGAAGAATTTTGTGAAACACATTAACAACTGGGGAGAAACAAATCCTAGGTATGTGTGAGGATTAATTTGTAGGTGTATTCAGGTGACAAGGAACTGCAAGGCAGCAGGCATAAGGATTCTCGGAACAACAATGAGTATTTCGGGGTATCTTGTAATAATGGCAAGTGCATGTAGTTATCTATAGGGGTTGACGGTGGAAGGGAATTGCAAACGCAATGAGCAAAAGTTCTCGGGATAACATCGGAGAGTATCTTCGGAACCCTTCGGCGCACCAAGCAATCATCTGGAGTGAGGGGCTCTCCGGGAAGAAGTAATTACGAGAACCTAGAGTCAGAGTTAGTAAAATCATTTAACCCAAATAGAAAAGAGATCAGAGTCCCAGAGTATAGGTCGAGGAATAAAAGATCATAATACCACCCAAATGGCGACGTGGGCCCGTAAGACACACAGCCACGTTAGTAAAAGTTTTGTAATGTCTAGACTCAACTTCGGCCAAGGAGTGTGGAAGGGGGATTCCTACAGGCAGTCGACTCTGATACCAACTTGTGATGCCCCCGACTCAATCATACACTAATCATACACGGAAACGTGTATGATCAAGATCAGGGACTCACGGGAAGATATCACAACACAACTCTACAAATAAAATAAGTCATACAAGCATCATATTACAAGCCAGGAGCCTCGAAGGCTCGAATACAAGATCTCGATCATAGACGAGTCAACAGAAGCAACAATATCTGAGTGCAAACATAAGTTAAACAAGTTTGCCTTAAGAAGGCTAGCACAAACTGGGATACAGATCGAAAGAGACGCAGGCCTCCTGCCTGGGATCCTCCTAAACTACTCCTGGTCGTCGTCAGCGGGCTGCACGTAGTAGTACGCACCTCCTGAGTAGTAGTAGTCGTCATCGACAGTGGCGTCTGGCTCCTGGGCTCCATCGTCTGGTCGTAGCAATCAGGTATAGCAAGGGGGAAAAGAGGGAGCAAAGCAATCGTGAGTACTCATCCAAAGTACTCGCAAGGAAGGAGCTACACTACATATGTATGCATTGGTATCAAATGGAATAAGGGTATCATATGTGGACTGAACTGCAGAATGCGGGAATAAGAGGGGGATAGCTAGTCCTTATCGAAGACTACGCTTCTGGCCACCTCCATCTTGCAGCATGTAGAAGACAGTAGATGGTAAGTTCACCAAGTAACATCGTGTAGCATAATCCTAACCGATGATCCTCCCCTCGTCGCCCTGTGAGAGAGCGATCACCAGTTGTATCTGGCACTTGGAAGGGTGTGTTTTATTAAGTATCCGGTTCTAGTAGTCATAAGGTCAAGGTACAACTCCAAGTCATCCTGTTACTGAAGATCACGGCTATTCGAATAGATTAACTTCCCTGCAGGGGTGCACCACATTTCCCAACACGCTCGATCCCCTTTGTCTGGACACACTTGTCGGGGTCATGCCCGGCCTCGGAAGATCAACACGTCGCAGCCCTACCTAGGCACAATAGAGAGGTCAGCACGCCGGTCCAAATCCTATGATGCAGGGGTCAGGGCCCATCGCCCATTGCACACCTGCACGTTGCGTATGCGGCCGGTGAGCAGACCTAGCCTCCCTTATACAAGAGCAGGCGTTCCAGTCCAACTCGGCGCGCGCCGCTCAGTTGCTGACGTCACGAAGGCTTCGGCTGATACCACGACGTCGAGTGCCCATAACTGTCCCCGCGTAGTTGGTTAGTGCGTATAGGCCAGTAGCCAGACTCAGATCAAATACCCAGATCTCGTTAAGCGTGTTATTTTGAAGTAACCGCAAACGCCGACCAGGGCCAGGCCCACCTCTCTCCTAGGTGGTCTCAACCTGCCCTGTCGCTCCGCCTCAAAGTAACAGTCGGGGGCCGTCGGGAACTCAGGCCCACCACTACCTGGATGGAGCCACCTGCCCCTTCAGCCCCCACATCAGAATCACTTGCGGGTACTCAACGAGCCGACCCGACTTTAGTCACCACCTGTATAGTATGTATATATGTATGTATTTACCCGTGATCAACACCCGACGTGATCATGGCCCGATAGTATAACATGGCAGACTGACAAGAATGTAGGGCCACTGATGATAATCTAGCATCCTATACTATGTATTTAGGATTGCAGGTAAGGTATCAACAGTTGTAGCAACAATGACAGGATATGCATCAGAATAGGATGAACGGAAAGCAGTAACATGCTACACTACTCTAATGCAAGCAGTATAGAGGAGAGTAGGCGATATCTGGTGATCAAGGGGGGGGCTTACCTGGTTGCTCTGGCATATAGGAAGGGTCGTCAACACCGTAGACGAACTGGGGAGGGGGTCGCCGGCAGTCTCGGGGTCTACCAGAAAGAAGTAACAGAGGGGAACACAATGAATAATAGAGCAACCAAAGCATCACAAAGCATAACATGGAAATACGCGGTGCTAGGGATGACCTAACGCAGTATTAGGTGCTACCGGCAAAGGGGGGAAACACCGGAAAACGTGTTTCGTGTTTTCGAACAGCCGGACTGGAGGAGGAAAGTTGCGTGTTCGCTATGCTAGGGATGTGTGGCGGACGAACAGGTTGCGTATTCGGATTCGTCTCGTCGTTCTGACCAACTTTCATGTACAAAGTTTTTTCATCGGAGCTACAGTTTATTTTATATTAATTTTAAAAGGATTTTATCATTTTATGAATTTATTTATCTATTTAATTCTAACATTATCCAGAATAGTGTCTGCTGATGTCATCATGATGCAATGCTAAAGTCATCAGTCAACAGTGTGGTTGACTGGGTCAAATCTGACTTGTGGGTCCAGTGGGACCCACGTGTCATTGAGAAAGAGGTGAGATAGGATTTGTTTTAAACTAATTAGGATTAGTTAAGTGAGGGCCCCATTAGTCAGTGACAGATTAGTGTTTTAATTAACAGGTTAATTAATCAGGATTAATTAATTAATTGATTAATTATTTTTATTTATATATTTTTTGTTCCTTTTTTATAACCGTTCCAGGGGCGTGGGCCCTGACTGCCAGTGGCCCATGAGGCCAATGGAGCGGGCGTTTAACGGGTGCGGGCGGGGTACCCGTCGGGGCGAACCCGGGAGACGACCACGGTGGGGCGCTGCCCGGGCATTGGCCCCGGCCGCGGCCAGCGGCGCGGTGCCGGCGAGACAACGTGGTGGGGCCGGCGTGCTGGCGAAGGGGCCGGTGGCGGTGGACGGGCGAGGTGCTGTGGCCGCACGTGTAGGCGGCGACGGGCGCAGCGGGACGGTGAGGGCAGGGAGAGGGGAGCGAGCGCGGACAAGGAGATTTGATGCGGAGCATCCCAAGGTCATCCCCATGGACCTACCATCATCTCATCAAGTGCCTAGTGGACCCATGACTCGATCATGTGCAAGAGCTCTTGAAACCGAGGTGACATCTCTCCTCTCACAATTCCACTTCAATGCGCATGAGACATGGCTACTACCTCATACAGACCCTCTGTGCATACTCAGGTATCATGGAGAAGCTAAGGAGCAAGGACAAGAAGAGAAGGAAGATGGACGTGAAGACGGAGAAGAAGGAGAGCTGCAGGAAAAGTCCCAGCCACCGGACGACCGGCTGGGACCGGACGTCCGGCGCCTGAAGCATCAGCCCAGCCCGAGCGAGCGGCCGTCCGGTTCAGACCGGACGACCGGTGCCCCTGCACCCGAGGCCAATGAGCGGATGTCCGGCCCCGACCGGACGACCGGCGCGACCCCGCCCGAGCCAACATCAGCGGAAGTCCGGAGCTACCGAACGTCCGGCAGCCCCATCACAGAACGGCCGGACGCTCATGAGACACCAGACGATCGGTCCCCAGCGGACGTCCGGTACCTGGCTATGTCCAGTTTCGGGCCCGAGGCCCATGTACCCCTACTTTCGCCCCCATTTGCACTTAGACTATATACATACCTCATATTCCTTCTAGCTAGGGTTAGCAAGGTTTAGCTCATATTTGTGAGAGAGCTTTGCTCATCCACTTGGTTACCTTCTCCTCGGAGATTCGAGCCTCCACCGGAGAATATCCCCCAAGCGGATTCAAGATCTCCTTTTGGAGAAGAACTTCAAGACCTCCTCATGGAGAAGAACCGACTACCCTTGTATCGTCCTTAGTTGTCCGTGGATTCGTGTATCGTTCTATGTATTCGAGGATCTCGCCCATGTGTGACTTATTCGTGTCGGTTTAGTGATTCCTCCTGTGTTTCTTGTTGTGTTTTCTCCCCGTTCTTCCCCGTGTTCTTCGTGATTTTCCCGGGATCCGCTCCTTTCGTGCAAGATCGGGTGATTAGGGTCTCTATCCTACATCATCTTGGTATCAGAGCAAGGTTGATCACGATTTCGGAGCCCCCCTCTTCATTTTCTAGCTTGATTTTGTTGTTTTTCGTCCTAATCCGAAAATTCCCACAAAAATAGCCCCAATTTTTTTTCTTGTGATTTGTGAGTTTTGATGATGTTTTGTTGGTTTTGATCCGTGAATTTGTTGTGTTGCAAGTGGATCTAGCCTTCCCCACCATCTCCACCTCGAATTCTCAGCAATTTTGACCCCAAAATCCCCAAATTCCGCCCAAAATCACGCCCCGGATCTCGCATCTCATGTTGACCCCGACCACCGAACGACCGACGATTTCCGGACGTCCGGAGCCCTGGAACGACCGGACGTCCGACCTTTTCCGGATGACCGGAACCCCTAACCCGAGCCAAATTTACGGATTTCTGAGCCTGCCCGGACGTCCGGCCCCCAGACATCCGACCTTGTCCGGACGTCCGTAACCTGGAGTTTCAGATTTCAGCTGAATTTTGTTTCGGCCATAACTAATTCATCCGGAGTCCGATTTTCGCGTTCTTTAGCTCGTTGAAAAGCTCTTGACATCCTCCTTCCCACAAAAATACAACCAACATCTTTGGACTCCATAAAATTTTGACAATTTTGGCATCTTTGCCTAGGGCTTCCACCACATCATCCGCTACACCACCATCGACTTCCGCAAACATTTCCAATACCCCAAGCCACACCACCATTTACCCGCTACCTACTCTGACGCTTTTTGTCGCACTTGGTTTTGAGAGTTTGAGTTGTGGCTCACCATTTCCTTTCGTGTTTCGGCTACCTAGGGACGGTTCGACATCAACATCACCACCGCTTACATTCGCCAAGGACTACTACGAACGACTACACCCTTGTGGTATCATCTTGGTAGTGTGATATCATCATACTCTTTTCCATTTGGATTGATAACCCCATAGCCCTACTTTTGCGTAGCTTACCCTTCAAGACTAGCATTTGAGTATTGCCGCCAACGTGACTTGTGCACATTAGTGATCATACATCCCATAGCATACATACTATCATCGTGTTGCATATTTGGAATCATCTCTTGTGTCACAAAGTTGTCATCGCATACATAATTGCTATCTTGGTCCGTGAAGCATCGCATGAGAAAAGAGCTCAAACATCAAAGAGCCAAGCATGCTTTTAAGCAAAGAGAAAAGATATGCAAAGACCTTATAAGCAAGAACCATAGCATCATACAACATTAAGATTGTCATACTCGATCATCTTGGATCATATCTCCGGAACATCATACTTGGGATAGAAGTCATTGCATTTTTGCTTAGTAGGTTGTGCACAAGTTCGTATCCGCCTATTGTGCAATCGTGCTAGCGTCTCTCTAGTGTTGTGCAACAAGAGCATTTTCGTGGTTTCCATATTTTGGCTCACCCTTGGTTGCACGACCCCATTTATCTTTCTGTGTGTTGTGTTTCTGGGTACCACATCTTGCTATTGGTCTACTTGTTGCATTTACAAGTCATGGATCTTCTCCAAAATTATTGAATCTTGCTTACATTCACATCAAAAATTGTGCCACCATGCTAACCAAGCTCCACCATAAGCTTTTACTTGTGTAGGTGTGAGAAACGGACGAGAATTCGTACCAATTGGGCTATTTCCTTGTCCTACATTGGAGTGATCATCGATTCACTTTCAACTTCGGTCAAGGTATATTTGGTATTCGTTCTTCTCTTTCTACCACTCACATTTGTCTTGGAATGATGGATAGGCCAAGTACTTCTACCAACCCACTCTTCATGGAGCAAGACGACGACATGAACTCCTTCGTCACCAAGAGTCACCTCCTTGGTGCACAATGTGCTTTGCATCAAGAGCAACAAGCTATGAGTGAACGCATCAACAACCTTGCCGCCGACTTGTGACTTTCTGAGCAATGTACAAGGGACTACTTTGACCACAAGCTCGACGATCACAAGCAAGAGAATGACGCAAATATGCACAACATTCGCGCTTTCTTCCACTTCAAGAAGCAGCCGTTCAAGTCGCCACTCCGAATTCACCCTCGCCGGCTCAAGTACACCGACATCGAACACTCTTCGTCGAGCCGTGCACACCGACCATCAAGCAAACCTCAATCCACTTCGAGACAACGACTCTCAAGAGCGCCGACAACGTCAAACTCAAGAGGCCTTTGCACTAGCTCGAGAACGGAAACAACAACGCCAACATGAAGAGGAAGCACGCGCGCGTCTACACCAAAATGCACACGATGCCGAGGCTCAACGTCAAGCACAACAACTCTGTGACGATCAAGCTCTTGCGGCGCAACAAGCTCTACGCGATGCGAGTCGAGCCGTTGCCGACCAAGGCCGACAAGCCCGTGAACAAGAGGAAGCACTTCGCGAAGAAATTCAAGAACGAAGATTTCAAGCTCGCGTGCATCGTCTAGTTCCTCCTCGAGCTCGACAAGCTCCTCCACAAGCTTACCAAGACCATCAAGTTCATAAAGAGCATGAAGACAATGGGAATCCCCCGTGACAAGAGCAACACTCGGTTGATAGCCCTCCGCGTCAAGAGCACCACGAGTTGAACAATCATCTACAACATGGGCGTCATCATCCCCGACCCCAACACAATGAAGAGCAATGCTACGGCAAGCTCAAGTTCACCATGCCCAAGTTCAACGGAAGCAACGATCCCGAAGAATACCTTTCATGGGCATTGAAAGTTGACAAGATCTTCCGTTTGCACAATTATGAAGAAGAGAAGAAGATCACGATGGCATCCCTTGAGTTCCAAGACTGTGTCCTCATTTGGTGGGAACAAATCATAGAGTGCCGCGAGGCAAGAGGTGAACCAACCATCACTACTTGGGCACAAATAAAGGATGTCATGAGAGCACGCTTCGTGCCTACCTACTACAACCGCGACCTCTTCAAGAAACTCCAACAACTCAAGCAAGGAACCAAGAGCGTTGAAGAATACTACAAGGAGATGGAGATTGCAATGATAAGAGCCAATGTGACGGAATATGATGAGCAAAGAATGGCACGTTTCTTGAATGGACTCAATCATCCTATCAAGAAGATCGCCGACTTCCAACCATACTCAAATCTCATCGAGCTAGTGCACCAAGCTACCAAAGCGGAACGCCAAGTGCAAGATGATTTCAAGTATGCCAAGTTCTCATCCAAGTGCTACGGCTTCTCCAATAACCAAGCTTCAACGACTCCAACACCGACTACAAGACCCTCTACTGTTGGGGAACGTAGCAGAAATTCAAAATTTTCCTACGTGTCACCAAGATCTATCTATGGAGAGACCAGCAACGAGGGGAAGGAGAGTGCATCTACATACCCTTGTAGATCGCTAAGCGGAAGCGTTCAAGTGAACGGGGTTGATGGAGTCGTACTCGTCGTGATCCAAATCACCGATGACCAAGTGCCGAACGGACGGCACCTCCGCGTTCAACACACGTACAGCCCGGTGACGTCTCCCACGCCTTGATACAGCAAGGAGAGAGGGAGAGGTTGAGGAAGACTCCATCCAGCAGCAGCACAACGGCGTGGTGGTGGTGGAGGAGCGTGGCAATCCTGCAGGGCTTCGCCAAGCACCACGGGAGAGAAGGACTTGGGAGAAGGGGAGGGCTGCACCAGAACATTGGTGTGGCCGCCCTCCCACCCCCCACATATATATAGGGGCAAGGGAGAGGGGGGGAGGTGCAGCCTTGGCCCTTCCTCCAAGGAAGGGTGCGGCTAGGGAGGAGTCCCTCCTCCCCAAGGCACCTCGGAGGTGCCTTCCCCCTTTAGGACTCTTCCTTTCCTTATCCTTTGGCGCATGGGCCTCTTGGGGCTGGTGCCCTTGGCCCATATAGGCCAAGGTGCACACCCCTACAGCCCATGTGGCCCCCCGGGGCAGGTGGCCCCACCCGGTGGACCCCCGGGACCCTTCCGGTGGTCCCGGTACAATACCGGTGACCCCGAAACTTGTCCGGTGACCAAAACAGGACTTCCCATATATAAATCTTTACCTCCGGACCATTCCGGAACTCCTCGTGACGTCCGGGATCTCATCCGGGACTCCAAACAACATTCGGTAACCACATACAAGCTTCCTTTATAACCCTAGCGTCATCGAACCTTAAGTGTGTAGACCCTATGGGTTCGGGAGACATGCAGACATGACCGAGACGTTCTCCGGTCAATAACCAACAGCGGGATCTGGATACCCATGTTGGCTCCCACATGTTCCACGATGATCTCACCGGATGAACCACGATGTCAAGGACTTAATCAATCCCGTATGCAATTCCCTTTGTCCAGCGGTATTGTACTTGCCTGAGATTCGATCGTCGGTATCCCGATACCTTGTTCAATCTCGTTACCGACAAGTCTCTTTTACTCGTTCCGTAACACATCATCCCGTGATCAACTCCTTGATCACATTGTGCACATTATGATGATGTCCTACCGAGTGGGCCCAGAGATACCTCTCCGCTTACACGGAGTGACAAATCCCAGTCTCGATTCGTGCCAACCCAACAGACACTTTCGGAGATACCTGTAGTGCACCTTTATAATCATCCGGTTACGTTGTGACGTTTGGTACACCCAAAGTACTCCTACGGTATCTGGGAGTTGCACAATCTCATGGTCTAAGGAAAAGATACTTGACATTAGAAAAGCTTTAGCATACGAACTACACGATCTTGTGCTATGCTTAGGATTGGGTCTTGTCCATCACATCATTCTCCTAATGATGTGATCCCGTTATCAACGACATCCAATGTCCATGGTCAGGAAACTGTAACCATCTATTGATCAACGAGCTAGTCAACTAGAGGCTTACTAGGGACATGGTGTTGTCTATGTATCCACACATGTATCTGAGTTTCCTATCAATACAATTCTAGCATGGATAATAAATGATTATCATGAACAAGGAAATATAATAATAATCAATTTATTATTGCCTCTAGGGCATATTTCCAACAGTCTCCCACTTGCACTAGAGTCAATAATCTAGTTCACATCGCCATGTGATTAACACTCACAGGTCACATCGCCATGTAACCAACATCCAAAGAGTTTACTAGAGTCAATAATCTAGTTCACATCACTATGTGATGAGCACTCAATGAGTTCTGGGTTTGATCATGTTGCTTGTGAGAGAGGTTTTAGTCAACGGGTCTGAACCTTTCAGATCCATGTGTGCTTTACAAATCTCTATGTCATCTCCTAGATGTAGCTACCACGTTCTATTTGGAGCTATTCCAAATAACTGTTCTACTTGGAGCTATTCTAAATTGTTGCTCCATTATACGTATCCGGTATCTCTACTCAGAGCTATCCGGATAGGTGTTAAGCTTGCATCGACGTAACCCTTTACGACGAACTCTTTTACCACCTCCATAATCGAGAAAATTCCTCAGTCCACTAGTTACTAAGGATGACTTTGACCGCTGTCCTGTGATCCATTCTTGGATCACTCTTGTACCCCTTGACTGACTCATGGCAAGGCACACTTCAGGTGCGGTACACAACATAGCATACTGTAGAGCCTACGTCTTAAGTATAGGGGACGACCTTCGTCCTTTCTCTCTATTCTGCCATGGTCGAGCTTTAAGTCTTAACTTCATACCTTACAACTCAGGCAAGAACTCCTTCTTTGACTGATCCATCTTGAACACCTTCAAGATCATGTCAAGGTATGTGCTCATTTGAAAGTACCATTAAGCGTTTTGATCTATCCTTATAGATCTTGATGCTCAATGTTCAAGTAGCTTAATCTAGGCTTTCCATTGAAAAACACTTTCCAAATAACCCTATATGCTTTCCAGAAATTCTATGTCATTTCTGATCAACAATATGTCAACAACATATACTCATCAGAAATTCTATAGTGCTCCCACTCACTTCTTTGGAAATACAAGTTTCTCATAAACTTTGTATACACCCAAAATCTTTGATCATCTCATCAAAGCATACATCCCAACTCCGAGATGCTTACTCCAGTCCTCAAAAGGATTGCTGGAGCTTTGCATACTTATTAGCATCTTTCAGGATTGAAAAAACCTTCCAGCTGTATCCCATACAACCTTTCCTCAAGAAAAACGTCGAGGAAACAATGTTTTGACATCCTATCTGCAAGATTTCATAAATAATGCAGTGACTGCTAATATAATTCCAACAGACTCTTAGCATCGCTACGAGTGAGAAAGTCTCATCGTAGTCAACTCCTTGAACTTGTCGAAAAACATCTTAACGACAAGTCGAGCTTTCTTAATGGTGATACTCACCAGCATTGTCTGTCTTCCCTTTTAAAATCCATCTGTACTCAACAGCCTTACGACCATCGAGCTGTTCTGCCAAAGTCTACACTCTGTTTTCATATATGGATCCTCTCTCGGATTTTATGGCCTCGAGCCATTTATCGGAATCCGGGCCCACCATCGCTTCTCCATAGCTTGTAGGTTCATTGTTGTCTAGCGACATGACTTCCAAGAAAGGATTACGTACCACTCTGAAGTAGCACGCATCCTTGTCATCCCACGAGGTTTGGTAGTGACTTGATCTGAAGTTTCATGATCACTATCATAAGCTTCCACTTCAATTGGTGTAGGTGCCACAGGAACAACTCCCTGTGCTCTGCCATACACTAGTTGAAGAGACGGTTCAACAACCTCATCAAGTCTCCACCATCCTCCCACTCAATTCTTTCGAGAGAAACTTTTCCTCGAGAAAGGACCCGATTCTAGAAACAATCCCTTATTGCTTTCGAATCTGAGATAGGAGGTATACCCAACTGTTTTTGGGTGTCCTATGAAGATGCATTTATCCGCTTTGGGTTCGAGCTTATCAGCCTGAAACTTTTTCACATAAGCGTCGCAGCCCCAAACCTTTAAGAAATGACAGCTTAGGTTTCTCTAAACCATAGTTCATACGGTGTCATCTCATTGGAATTACGTGGTGCCCCTTTTAAAGTGAATGTGGTTGTCTCTAATGCCTAACCCATAAACTATTGTGGTAATTCGATAAGAGACATCATGGTATGCATCATATCCAATAGGGTGCAGTTATGATGTTCGGACACATCATCACACTATGGTGTTCCAGGCTGTATCAGTTGTGAAACAATTTCTAGAATGTCTTAATTCTGTGCCAAACTCATAATTCAGATATTCATCTCTATGATCATATCATAGATATTTTATCCTCTTGTCACGACGATCTTTCAACTTCACCCTGAAATTACTTGAACCTTTCAATAATTCAGACTCGTGATTCATCAAGTAAATATACTCAACATCTACTCAAATCATTTGTGAAGTAAGAACATAACGATATCCACTACACGCCTCAGCACTCATTGGACTGCACACATCAAATGCATTACTTCCAACAAGTTGCTTTCTAGTTCCATTTTACTGAAAAACGAGGCTTTCAGTCATCTTGCCCATGTGGTATGATTTGCATGTCTCAAGTGATTCAAAATCAAGTGAGTCCAAACGGTCCATTTGCATGGAGTTTCTTCATGCACATACACCAACAGACATGGTTCGCATGTCTCAAACCTTTCAAAAAACGAGTGAGCCCAAAGATCCATCAACATGGAGCTTCTTCATGCGTTTTATACCGATATGACTTAAGTGGCAGTGCCACAAGTAGGTGGTACTATCATTACTATCTTATATCTTTTGGCATGAACATGTGTATCACTACGATCGAGATTCAATAAACCATTCATTTTAGGCGTAAGACCATTGAAGGTATTATTCAAATAAACAGAGTAACAATTATTCTCCTTAAATGAATAACCGTATTGCTATAGTCATAATCCAATCATGTCTATGCTCAATGCAAACACCATATAACAATTATTTAGGTTTAACACCAATCTCGATGGTAGAGGGAGCGTGCGATGCTTGATCATATCAACATTGGAAACACTTCCAACACATATCGTCAGCTCACCTTTAGCTAGTCTTCGTTTATTCCGTAGCTTTTATTTCGAGTTACTAACACTTAGTAACCGAACCGGTATCTAATATCCTGGTGCTACTAGGAGTACTAGTAAAGTACACATCAACACAATGTATATCCAATATACTTCTATCGACCTTGCCAGCCTTCTAATCTACCAAGTATCTAGGGTAATTCTGCTCCAGTGGCTGTTCCCCTTATTACAGAAGCACTTAGTCTCGGGTTTGGGTTCAACCTTGGGTTTCTTCACTAGAGCAGCAGCTGAATTGCCGTTTCATGAAGTATCTCTTCGTGCCCTTGCCCTTCTTGAAACTAGTGGTTTCACCAACCATCAACAATTGATGCTCCTTCCTGATTTCTACTTTTGTGGTGTCAAACATCACGAACATCTCAAGGATCATCATACATGTCCCCGATATATTATAGTTCATCACAAAGCTCTAGCAGCTTGGTGGTAATGACTTCGGAGAACCATCACTGTCTCATCTGGAAGATCAACTCCCTCTCGATTCAAATGATTGCTGTACTCAGACAATCTGAGCACAAGCTCAACAATTGAGCTTTTCTCCCTTAGTTTGCAGGTTAAGAAAATCGTCGGAGGTCTTATACCTCTTGACGTGGGCACGAGCCTGAAATCCCAATTTCATCCCTTGAAACATCTCATATGTTTTGCGACGTTTCAAAACGTCTATGGTGCCTCAACTCTAAACCGTTTAACTGAACTATCATGTAGTTATCAAAACGTGTATGTCGGATGTTCGCAACATCTACAGACGACGTTCGAGGTTCAGCACACTGAGCGGTGCATTAAGGACATAAGCCTTCTACGAAGAAACGAGGACAATCCTCAGTTTACGGACCTAGTCCGCATAATTGCTACTATCAACTTTCAACTAAATTTTCTCTAGGAACATATCTAAATAGTAGAACTGAAACGCGAGCTACGACATAATTTGCGAAGACCTTTTGACTATGTTCAGGATAATTAAGTTCATCTTATGAACTCCCACTCAGATAGACATCCCTCTAGTCATCTAAGTGATTACATGATCCGAGTCAACTAGGCCGTGTCCGATCATCACGTGAGACGGACTAGTCAACATCGGTGAACATCTTTATGCTGATCGTATCTTCTATACGACTCATGCTCGACCTTTCGGTCTCCTGTGTTCCGAGGCCATGTCTATACACATGCTAGGCTCGTCAAGTTAACCCTAAGTGTTTTGCATGTGTAAAACTGTCTTACACCCGTTGTATGTGAACGCAAGGATCTATCACACCCGATCATCACGTGGTGCTTCGAAATGACGAGCTTTAGCAACGGTGCACAGTTAGGGGAGAACACTTCTTGAAATTTTTGTAAGGGATCATCTTATTTACTACCGTCGTTCTAAGCAAATAAGATGTATAAACATGATAAACATCACATGCAATCAAATAATAGTGACATGATATGGCCAATATCATATAGCTCCTTTGATCTCCATCTTGGGGCTCCATGATCATCTTGTCACCGGCATGACACCATGATCTCCATCATCATGATCTCCATCATCGTGTCTTCTTGAAGTTGTCTCGTCATCTATTACTTCTACTACTACAGCTAACGGTTAGCAATAAAGTAAAGTAATTACATGACGTTTATGTTGACACGCAGGTCATAAATAAATTAAGACAACTCCTATGGCTCCTGCCGATTGTCATACTCACCGACATACAAGTCGTGATTCCTATTACAAGAACATGATCAATCTCATACATCACATATATCATTCATCACATCCTTTGGCCATATCACATCACATAGCATACCCTGCAAAAACAAGTTAGACGTCCTCTAATTGTTGTTTGCATGTTTTACGTGGCTGCTATGGGTTTCTAGCAAGAACGTTTCTTACCTACGCAAAGACCACAACGTGATATGCCAATTGCTATTTACCGTTCATAAGGACCCTTTTCATCGAATCCGATCCGACTAAAGTGGGAGAGACAGGCACCCGCTAGCCACCTTATGCAACTAGTGCATGTCAGTCGGTGGAACCAGTCTCACGTAAGAGTACGTGTAAGGTCGGTCCGGGCCGCTTCATCCCACGATGCCGCCGAATCAAGATAAGACTAGTAACGGCAAGCATATTGAACAAAATCAACACCCACAACTACTTTGTGTTCTACTCGTGCATAGAATCTACGCAATAGACCTAGCTCATGATGCCACTGTTGGGGAACGTAGCAGAAATTCAAAATTTTCCTACGTGTCACCAAGATCTATCTATGGAGAGACCAGCAATGAGGGGAAGGAGAGTGCATCTACATACCCTTGTAGATCACTAAGCGAAAGCGTTCAAGTGAACGGGGTTGATGGAGTCGTACTCGTCGTGATCCAAATCACCGATGACCAAGTGCCGAACGGACGGCACCTCCGCATTCAACACACGTACAGCCCGGTGACGTCTCCCACGCCTTGATCCATCAAGGAGAGAGGGAGAGGTTGAGGAAGACTCCATCCAGCAGCAGCACAACGGCGTGGTGGTGGTGGAGGAGCGTGGCAATCCTGCAGGGCTTCGCCAAGCACCACGGGAGAGGAGAAGGACTTGGGAGAAGGGGAGGGCTGCACCAGAACATTGGTGTGGCTGCCCTCCCACCCCCCACATATATATAGGGGCAAGGGAGAGGGGGGAGGCTCAGCCTTGGCCCTTCCTCCAAGGAAGGGTGCGGCTAGGGAGGAGTCCCTCCTCCCCAAGGCACCTCGGAGGTGCCTTCCCCCTTTAGGACTCTTCCTTTCCTTATCCTTTGGCGCATGGGCCTCTTGGGGCTGGTGCCCTTGGCCCATATAGGCCAAGGTGCACACCCCTACAGCCCATGTGCCCCCTCCCGGGGCAGGTGGCCCCACCCGGTGGACCCCCGGGACCCTTCCGGTGGTCCCGGTACAATACCGGTGACCCCGAAACTTGTCCGGTGACCAAAACAGGACTTCCCATATATAAATCTTTACCTCCGGACCATTCCGGAACTCCTCATGACGTCCGGGATCTCATCCGGGACTCCGAACAACATTCAGTAACCACATGCAAGCTTCCTTTATAACCCTAGCGTCATCGAACCTTAAGTGTGTAGACCCTATGGGTTCGGGAGACATGCAGACATGACCGAGACGTTCTCCGGTCAATAACCAACAGCGGGATCTGGATACCCATGTTGGCTCCCACATGTTCCACGATGATCTCATCAGATGAACCACGATGTCAAGGACTTAATCAATCCCGTATGCAATTCTCTTTGTCCAGCGGTATTGTACTTGCCCGAGATTCGATCGTCGGTATCCCGATACCTTGTTCAATCTCGTTACCGGCAAGTCTCTTTTACTCGTTCCGTAACACATCATCCCGTGATCAACTCCTTGATCACATTGTGCACATTATGATGATGTCCTACCGAGTGGGCCCAGAGATACCTCTCCGCTTACACGGAGTGACAAATCCCAGTCTCAATTCGTGCCAACCCAACAGACACTTTCGGAGATACCTGTAGTGCACCTTTATAATCACCCAGTTACGTTGTGACGTTTGGTACACCCAAAGCACTCCTACGGTATCCGGGAGTTGCACAATCTCATGGTCTAAGGAAAAGATACTTGACATTAGAAAAGCTTTAGCATACGAACTACACGATCTTGTGCTATGCTTAGGATTGGGTCTTGTCCATCACATCATTCTCCTAATGATGTGATCCCGTTATCAACGACATCCAATGTCCATTGTCAGGAAACTGTAACCATCTATTGATCAACGAGCTAGTCAACTAGAGGCTTACTAGGGACATGGTGTTGTCTATGTATCCACACATGTATCTGAGTTTCCTATCAATACAATTCTAGCATGGATAATAAATGATTATCATGAACAAGGAAATATAATAATAATCAATTTATTATTGCCTCTAGGGCATATTTCCAACATCTACTTCCAACATCAACAAGTCGACTTCCAAGAAAGCTTCACCAACTACAAGCAATCCTAATACGAGCAACTTCAAGCCGAGAGCTTCATCATCATCAACCCCTACCGATGAGACCGTCAAGATGAGCTCCTTCAAGTGTTTCACTTGTGGCGGCCGAGGCCACAAGTCCAATGAGTGCACCAACAAGCACACCATGATCTTCAATGACGATGGCACTTATGATTCCATGAGCGAAGGAGAAATGGAAGCCCTTGAGCAAGTCGCCATGCACCGCCAAGTGAACAATGAAGAAGAACAAGTCTTTTGTGATGAAGACTCAAGTCCCGCACTTGTTGTCTCCAAAGTCTTGACTCTCCAACATCACCAAGAAGAAGACCAACGATGCCACATATTCCACACCAAGTCCGGCATCAATGGACGTTCCGTCAAGGTCATCATTGATGGAGGGAGTTGTCACAATCTCGCAAGTGAAGAACTTTGCTCCAAGCTCCAATTGCCCAAGACGAAGCACCCACATCCATACAAATTGCAATGGCTTAGTGACTCCAGCACTATCCAAGTCGAGCACCGAGTACAAGTCTCCTTCAAAATCAGCGCCTACGAAGACACCTTGGAGTGCGACGTCATCCCAATGACCGTTTGTCATCTTCTCCTTGGACAGCCATGGAAATTCGATAGAGGAGTCATCCACAATGGGCGTACAAACCATTATAGCTTCAAGATGCAAGGAAAGGAGTTTAAGTTATGACCTATGTCTCCAAGCCAAGTGATCGCCGATAAGCAAGCCACCCATCATGGAGAAAATGGTGAGAGAGTGAGCCACCAAAAAGAGAGTGAGCGCCACAAGCCCAAATTGAGTGCCTCCACGATGAGCGAAAACAAGAACCTAGTTCTATTTGCCACCAAACGTGAGTTGAGAGAAGTGTGTGAGAACCCATCTAGTGTCCTACACTACGTCCTCGTGTGCAAGGACAATGCACCACAAACTAACACTTATGACAGTCTTCCTCTAGTGTTGTCTTCTCTTTTGCAGGAATTTCAAGATTTTTTCCCCGATGAGCTACCTCCAGGACTACCTCCACTATGAGGCATTGAGCACCGCATCGAGCTCATCTGCGGAGCACCGCTTCCGAGCAAAGCTCCCTACCGCGTCAACCCCGAAGAAACCAAAGAAATTCAAAGGCAAGAAAAGCATCTCATAGACCATGGACATGTGCGTGAAAGTTTGAGCCCTTGTGCCGTTCCGGTCATTCTTGTGCCAAAACATGACGGTAGTTTTCGCATGTGCTCGGATTGTAGACCTATCAATGCTATCACCGTTCGCTATAGGTATCCCATTCCACGCCTAGATGATATGCTAGATGAGCTTGGTGGTGCCACTATATTTTCCAAAATTGATCTTAAGAGTGGTTACTATCAAATCCGCATACAAGAGGGTGATGAATGCAAAACCGCCTTCAAAACCAAGTTTGGTTTGTATGAGTGGTTAGTCATGCCTATTGGTCTCTCGGAAGCACCGGACACTTTTATGCGCCTTATGAATCATGTCTTTCGCCCTTACATTGGTATATTTGTTTTGGTTTACTTCGATGACATTCTTGTGTCTAGCAAATCTATAAAAGAGCATGTCACCCATGTCCGCACCGTTTTGCTAATATGGAGAAATGCCTTTTTGGTGTTGATAAGCTCGTTTTCTTGGGTTTTGTTGTTTCTTCTAAGGGTGTTCATGTAGATGAGTCCAAGATCAATGCTATTAAGACTTGGCCGCAACCAACCAACTTGCATCAAGTGCGTAGTTTCCTTGGTCTTGCGGTTTTCTATCGTCGCTTTGTGAAGGATTTTAGCACCATTGCTTCGCCTGTGCATGCTTTGAGGAAGAAGAATGTGCCGTTTGTTTGGGGACCATCCCAAGATACCACGTTCAATGAGCTTAAGAATTTGCTTACTCATGCTCCCATGCTTGTTTTACCCAACTTCGACAAGCCTTTTGAGATTCATTGCGATGCTAGTGGTAATGGCATAGGAGGTGTGTTAACGCTAGAGAAGTGCCCCATAGCTTACTTTAGTGAGAAACTTTCCGGAGCGCAACTCAATTATCCCATCTATGACAAAGAGCTATATGCTTTAGTCCGCGTTTTATATGAATGGGAACATTACCTTCGTCCCCATGAGTTTATCATTCATACCGAACATGAGACTCTCAAGTATCTTAAGGGTCAAACTAAGTTGAACAAGCTTCATGCTAAATGGAGTGAGTTCATTGAGTCTTTTCCCTATGTCATCAAGTACATCAAGGGTAAAGAAAACATCGTAGCGGATGCCCTTTCCCGCATTTGCATGCTTTTCACGCAACTTGAGTTAGATTTCATTGGCTTCGAGCATATCAAAGACTTGTATGAGCATGATGCAACTTTTGCTACTCCTTATGCCAAATGTTTGTCGAATACATCTTGGGAATGCTATTACATCAAGGATGGCTATCTTATGAGAGCTAACAAACTTTGCATACCCGAGTCATCCCTTCGTTTGTTGCTTTTGCAGGAATCACATGGAGGAGGCTTAATGGGACATTTCGGACGCGATAAGACGTTCGCCACGCTCTTGAAGAGCTACTTTTGGCCAAAGATGTTTCGGGACCTCAATCGTTTCACCAACCGATATTCGACATGCCGCAAAGCTAAGTCCAAAGCTCAATCTCATGGCCTTTATATGCCTCTACCAATTCCACACCAACCATGGGAAGACATTAGCATGGACTTTGTACTTGCTTTGCCGAGGACACGCAATGGGAAAGATTCTATATTTGTCGTTGTGGACCATTTCTCAAAAATGGCACATGTTATTCCTTGTAACAAGATAGACGATGCTTCACATGTGGCTAATCTCTTTTGTAGGAAAATATTGCGTCTACATGGTGTGCCAAAGACTATCGTCTCGGACCGCGACGTCAAGTTCTTGAGTTACTTTTGGAAGACCTTATGCGCCAAGCTCGGAATCAAGCTTCTATTCTCCACGGCCTATCATCCACAAACCGACGGCCAAACGGAGGTGACAAACTGCACGCTCTCCACCCTTCTTCGCGTGATAATCAAGAAGAACATCAAGGAGTGGGAGGAGTTCTTACCCATCGCCGAGTACGCCGACAACCGCGCAAGACATTCGACTACCGGCAAGTCCCCCTTCGAGGTTGTCTACGGTTTCAACCCGTTGTCCCCATTGAACATCCTACCTCTACCACTCCACGAGCGCACAAACGTGGACGCGAGTGACCGAGCCAACCACCTCGGGAAGATGCATGAAGATACAAGGCACACCATTGAGCTCCAAGTACAACGACTCGCGACCAACTCAGCATCAACAAGAATCACATGATATTCAACATTGGAGATCTTGTGTGGCTACACCTTCACAAGGAACGCTTCCCCAACGAATGCAAGTCCAAGCTACTACCACGAGCCAATGGACAATTCAAGGTGCTTGCACGCTACAACAACAACGCATACAAGATCGACATCCCACGTGACAAGTACTCCGTGAGCGACATCTTGAACGTCAAAGATCTCTCCCCGTACCATGGTGATGAGGATTTCGATCCGAGGTCGGATCTTTCCCAAGGGAGGGGAGATGATGCGGAGCATCCCAAGGTCATCCTCATGGACCTACCATCGTCTCATCAAGTGCCTAGTGGACCCATGACTCGATCACATGCAAGAGCTCTTGAAACCGAGGTGACATCTCTCCTCTCACAATTCCACTTCAATGCGCATGAGACGTGGCTACTACCTCATACGGACACTCTGTGCATACTCAGGTATCATGGAGAAGCTAAGGAGCAAGGAGAAGAAGAGGAGGAAGATGGAAGTGAAGACGGAGAAGAAGGAGAGCTACAGGAAAAGTCCCAGCCACCGGACAATCGGCCGGGACCGGACGTCCGGCGCCTGAAGCATCAGCCAAGCCCGAGCAAGCAGACGTCCGGTCTAGACCGGACGACCGGTGCCCCTGCACCTGAGGCCAATGAGCGGACGTCCGGCCCCGACCGGACGACCGGCACGACCGCACCCGAGCCAACATCAGCGGAAGTCCGGAGCTACCGGATGTCCGGCAGCCCCATCATAGAATGGATCCAACGGACGTCCGGAGGACTCCGGACGACCGGACGCTCATGAGACACCGGATGACCGGTCCCCAGCGGACGTCCAGTACCTGGCTGTGTGCAGTTTCGGGCCCGAGGCCCGTGTACCCCTACTTTCGCCCCCATTTGCACTTAGACTATATATATACCTCCTATTCCTTGTAGCTAGGGTTAGCAAAGGTTTAGCTCATATTTGTGAGAGAGCTTTGCTCATCCACTTGGTTACCTTCTCCTCGAAGATTCGAGCCTCCATTGGAGAAGATCCCCCAAGCGGATCCAAGACCTCCTTTTGGATAAGAACATCAAGACCTCCTCACGGAGAAGAACCGGCTACCCTTGTATCGTCCTTAGTTGTCCGTGGATTCGTGTATCGTTCTATGTATTCGAGGATCTAGCCCATGTGTGACTTATTCATGTCGGTTTAGTGATTCCTCTTGTGTTTCTTGTTGTGTTTTCTCCCCGTTCTTCCCCATGTTCTTCGTGATTTTCCCGAGATCCACTCCTTTCGTGAAAGATCGGGCGACTAGGGTCTCTACCCTACATCCAGATTCGCAGGCGCGGGTGCCAGCGCGCTCCGGCAGAGCGCGGGCGCGGCCGGGCGGGGCCGGCGCGTCCAGGTGGAGGCGGGTGCAGCGTCAGGGCAGGCCACGGTGGAGTGAGCTCTGGGCACGGGTGCGGGCGGCGCAGCAGGGGCTCTTGCGCGGCCGTGCTTCGCAACCATGGAGCGGGGCGCCGAGCGCGCGATGACGGTGACACGCACGCACGAAGGAGGAGAGGGAGGAGGGAGGTGGCAGCTCACATGGGAGCGGGAGGGGCATGGCAGTGGGCTCGGGGGAGGTAGACGGGGACGTGATTCGGCGAGGCGGCGATGAGGAGGAGGACGGTGAGGTGGCGACGAGGAGGAGGACGGCAAGGCGGCAACGAGGAGGAGGACGGCGAGGCAGAGACGCTTCGGGTGGCGCCGGGGATGGCTTCGGGCGACGGGTGGCGGCGCCAGGGGCGGTTGGAGTGCGGCGACGGGGTGGGAGCCGGCGTTAGGGCACGGTCGTCGGCCCGATCCCGAACCAGAACTGGATCGGGGGGAGAGCGAGTGGGGTGCGGGTGGAGTTCGTGGGGGAAGTGGGCGAGTGGGGCTAGGGTTTCGGGCGCCGACGGGGGTTAGTAGAGGGCGCGGGTGGGCCGGCCCGTTCGGACGACGGAGGCCAGCTGGGCCACTTGGCCCAACGGGGGGGGGGGAGGGGGTTCTCCTTTCATTTTTTTGTTAGATTGTTTTCTGTTTTTATCTTTTCTGTTTCTTTTAATGATTAATTTATTTTAGTTTTTGTAATATATAATTTCAACACCTAAATTAGTATTTAGAATTACAACACCGCCACATTAATTTGAACAGCTAATTAAAATAGTTTAATATTTTATAATTTGAAAAAGGTATTAAATTAAATGTTTTGCTGTTGTTTTAATTTCCTTTGTGCATCTAAACACTTTACAAAAATGTGGTTTCTGCATCAATATTATTTATGATTTATTTTCTACAACTTGAACATTTTAGTTTTAAAGTTTGAAAACTTTTGATGTTTGCTTTTAATTCAATTTGAATTTGAATCGGTTTTGAACTAACGCGAGATTATCAACAGTAATCGAGGTGGCGTGGCATCATTAGCAGGGGATTACTGTAGTCTAATTATCCGTGCGTCACATCAACCATTCACGCTCCAGCCTCTTGCGTGACTTGCCGCTTCATGCAGCACCACGGCTTCACGTAGCTTCAGCATCTCGCCATACTTGCCACATCGCACGTCAGCATGGCATCTCGCCTCCTCTGCACACCTTTGCTGAAACATGGGAGGACTCCCTACTCCCTATACTATCCAAGTTACATGCACGACTGGAAACAAATATGTAGATACAAATATCAAGATTAGTGCTAACATTCACCCCCTAATCTTGATATCACATCCTCCATGCGGATCACCCGCCAACACTTGATGATGCATTCGTAGCGCCACAGCTGGCCACTCGCTGCCACCGACGCCGTCGCAACGCCGGTCACCATGGACCCTCTTGTCGTAGTCGACGCCATCGCAGCGCCCGCAACCACACCGACTTGCCGCAAGCGGAGATCACCTCTTGAAGTGGAAGACGCCTTCGCAACGCCGACCACCCCGCCATCATCATGTCACGGCATTGCACCGCAATTGGCCACCAGCGGCATCGCGCCGCCGCCGGCCTCCTGCTCGCGTCGTCATCCTCCATCTCACATGGAGTCGACCGCGCCGCCGTCACCGCCGCGGATCAACCTGGCACTGTATACCAATTGTTGGCGCTGCCTCCTCGCAGCGCCGCGTCTTCTTCTACCTCTTGCTGCCTCTCACAGCTTAATCTTCTCTCTACTTCTCTCAAGAACACATGACAACACACACACACACGCACCAAGGAAGAATACACAAGCTTTGCCAAGAGGCTCCCTTGATGATGACACGGTGGCTACATTGTTTCTCCCTCGGCCCTCACGACTTTATTCATTACTGAAAGAAAAGTTTATATACACAGGAGGTCGGTCTTCACGCACAACCCGGCAAGGCCACTAAGTCAGGTACGGATTAACCGGCCACTAACTAATCCATGCACTACACACGTACTAGCTGCATGCATCACGTCCGCCGCTCATGCAGCATCTCCTCAACGGAGGCACGGGTCTGGCCATGACGATAGCTAACAACTCATGCATCTAACAACCGGACCACAGCTTATCGGATCACCCGGCTCAACCTGTCACGCTCCAGCCTCTTGCGCGACTTGCCGCTTCACGCAGCACCACGGCTTCACGCAATTTCGGCATCTCGCCATACTTGCTACATCGCACGTCAGCGCGACATCTCACCTCCTCCGCAGACCTTCGCTGAAACATGGCAGGACTACCTACTCCCTAGACTATCTAAGTTACATGCATGACTGGAAACAAATATGTAGATACAGATATCAAGATTAGTGCTAACATCTTGTGTCCCCAACACACCCAATACAATGGTAAATTGTATAGGTGCACTAGTTCGGCGAAGAGATGGTGATACAAGTGCAATATGGATGGTAGATAAAGGTTTTTGTAATATAAAAATATAAAAACAGCAAGGTAGCAAGTGGTAAAAGTGAGCGAAAACGGTATTGCAATGCATTGAAACAAGGCCTAGGGTTCATACTTTCACCAGTGCATGTTCTCTCAACAATAATAACATAACTGGATCATATAACTATCCATCAACATGCAACAAAGAGTCACGCCAAAGTCACTAATAGCGGAGAACAAACGAAGAGATTATTGTAGGGTACGAAACCACCTCAAAGTTATCCTTTCCGATAGATCTATTCAAGAGTCCATAGTAAAATAACATGAAGCTATTCTTTCTATTCAATCTATCCTAGAGTTCGTACTACAATAACACCTTAAGACACAAATCAACCAAAACCCAAATGTCACCTAGATACTTGTAACACCCCATTTGTAACACTTTTTGCAATATATCCAACTTTCAACCTGATCAATTCCATTTTGGGCTCTTTCATTTTGGGTCATTTTGTTGTTTTCTTTCTAGCATTATTGTTGGTTGCCATGTCATCATCATATATTGCACATTCATCTCATTTCTTTGCCAAGCTTACCTTGTCATATTGCATTTGTGCCTCTTGTCATTTTGTATTGCATCCCCCATCATGTGCATTGTGTGGTGTGTTTCCATGCATGTTTTTGCATGATCCATGGGTGATCCATGCACCACCACTTCTCCTTCTACCCCCTCTTCCATTTTTGCAAGTTCGATATTGCACTACTCCATTAATGCTCTTTTTCCTCCATTAAACATGGCACCATGTACCTAGCCTCTCTGTCAAATTTCATCACAATTGGAGTTGTTTTGGTCAGGTTCAAAAATGCCTCAAGTTTGAATAAAATTCAAACTTGTTTTATTTTTCTGCCTCTAAAAATATAGAAAGAAATTTTTTAAAATGGTGCAATATTCCAAGGGCTTGTGGATATTTTTATATTTACCAAACTCTTCTTCTATGCCCCTGTCCTTTTCCATTTGTCTTTCTGTCTGAAGAAATTGCAAAAAAGGAAAAAGGCTATAGCAACAGCATCCACAGTGCACCACTTGGGCCTCTCCCTCACCTACATCCCAGCCCACGCAGTAGCAATAGCCCAGCAGCAGCCCAACATAGCACACCAACTGCGCCCAGTCAGCCCACGCGTACAGGAGCTTTGTCCTCCTGTACGGCAGTGCATCCAGCGTGTCCATGTTGGACATGGGCGTGATTTGACGGCCGTCCGGCGTCCCTAGCCCCTATATATCATGTCACCGGTGCCCTAGGGTTCCTCCACGACCGATCCCCCTCCTCTCCTTCCCTCGGTGCCGCCTAGGTTAGCTCCGCACACCTCGCCCTCGCCCTGCCCACCATGACCCGGTCGAGCTCGAGCTTCAGCTCGAGATAGTCGTTCGCCGTGCCTCCGACCACTACAGTCGCCGCGGAGAGAACCGTCAAGTTCCCCTACTTCTTCTGCTACGACTCCCACGACCACACGGACCCCGGAGTGGCTCCGACGTCATCGTATTCGCCCTTTGCTTCTCGGACAGAACGACATCGGAGTTCAGCACGACCTCGTCGTCACTCCGTCGTTCCCCCGGCCACACCTTCATGTCCTGTGGACACTAGGTGAGCCACGACTCCTCTCTACCCTTCCTTGCTGCCAGTCCCGTCCGGTAGGAGTCGCCTGACTGTGCAAACGACGTGCTCCTGGTGCTCCGGCAAGCAGCGTTTTGTTTGGTTGTTTTGTTGTTCGGTTCTGGCAACGATCTCCGCGCCCCTGCACCTCCACCACGCCTTGCTCGCGCCCTTGCACAAGCACCGTGTCCCGCGGCCTGCATTCATGTTGCAGTTCGCAACGCTGTTGTAGCCCCGCCTCGCCGTGCTCGCCGCCATGGCCGCAAGCTCGGTGAGCTCCTGCACACACACACACACACGTGCGAACATGCAAGCCCGTGTCCTTGTTCCACCCGTCCTAATCCCGCATCCCCGCCGGCATCCCACATCGCCGGATGTGGCAGCCTCGCTCGCCGGCGTCGTCACAAGTTTCCCCGGTGCAAGGTAGTAGAACTCCCGGCCGATCTAGTTCAAAATGCACCGCACCCCTTCTTGTCAACAACAGCGGCAACAGCGTAGAGTATCGGGCCATGGGGTTCTACATGGGGGACCTGTGTTTGAATCCCGTCGGCCGCATTATTCTCCCCCACCATTGTCCCCTTGCACTCTCTCTCTGACCATGGGGCCCCACCTGCCATAGACACATCCCCTCCTTTGTTTTTTTCTTCTATATATTTTTGTCCAGGGTATATTCCATTTTTGGAATAGGAATCTTTCCATTTCGGGCTAGTCCATTTCTGGACATTTCCCTTTAGGGAAAATGCCAATTCTGTCAATATCCATTTTTGGCAAGTTCCAACTTATAGCATTTGTGATGATTTTTCTACTGTAACCCCCACATAATATATATGTTTTTGGGGTAGAAAAAATCCCACCAATCCAGTGGTGGCATTTGTTTTTGCATTTGAGCAAGTTCATGAACATGTCATTTTACATCATGATGTTGTTTTGTCATTTTTGTGTGATTTATTTCAAGCATGCTATGAGGTTGTTTGGCACATAGTTAGCTTCATTTTTATTCCTAATCCATGCAAGTATTTATTCCATGTCATTTAGTGTACTGTGTTGAGTGACAGAAGCATGCCAAGTTGCTATCATAATCTGTTTTTGTCATGTCCTGTAATTTCTCCAAGTCTGAAACTGTTAATAAAACTTGCTATGTTTACATGGGTGCCATCATATCTTCTATGCCTTTTTGGCTCATGTTCAGTAAGGGACTTTTGGTCTATGCATTTAGTAGAAGCATGAAATGCCTTTGTTTACCATGATATGTTCCTGTAGCATGTTATTAGATAGCTCTAAACATTGCTTCCTGATGTTGTTTTTGACATGTTAGTATTTTCACCAAGTCTTTGAAACTGATATCTTTTGCACTTTTGCCATGCTTGTTTGAACATGTTCTTGTGTGTTCTAGCCATAGCTCAGTGTTCATGTTTTGTCAAGCATCTCCTGTACATCACTGCCATATACTTTGTTGCTATGTTGGAGTGCAGTAGCTTAGCTTCTTGTTGCATTCTAAGCGGCATCATGCTGTTAATCGCAGATTCGCATCATCCTTATTTTGCTTGTCATTTGCAAACCATGCATCTGTTTCCGGTGATCCTTATATTGATTTCGACCGAAATCACCTCATATTTCCAGCGGCGTACTTCGTTAGCAAAGTTGATGCCTTGATCTTTATTTTCCTTTCGGAGCACGCATATGCATTGCATATCATATCTTGCATATCATGCCATGTATTGCATCATGTTGTTTCTGCATTGCACCATGATTGATTTTTGTTCCATTGCTTGTGTTCTTGCCTTGGGTAGAGCCGGGAGAAGAGTACGTGACCGAGGAACCTGTTGACTACGCTAATGAGGATCAAGCTTTCGACAACTCTGAGAACTTTGCAGGCAAGATGACCATACCCTTGAAATCACTTCTATGTTTGTTTGCTAGTTGTTCACTCTATCGTTATGTTGTGCTACCTACCACTTGCTATATCATGCCTCCCATGTTACCATGTCAAGCCTCTAACCCACCTTCCTAACAAACCGTTGTTTGGCTATGTTACCGCTTTTGCTCAGCCCCTCTTATAACGTTGCTAGTTGCAGGTGAAGTTGAAGTTTGTTCCATGTTGGGACATGGATATGTTGGGATATCACAATATCTCTTATTGAATTTTAATGCATCTATATACTTGGTAAAGGGTGGAAGGCTCGTCCTTTTGCCTGGTGTTTTGTTCGACTCTTGCCGCCTTAGTTTTCCATCATACCAGTGTTATGTTCCTTGATTTTGCATTCCTTACGCGGTTGGGTGTTATGGGAACCCCTTGACAGTTTGCTTTGAATAAAACTCCTCCAGCAAGGCCCAACCTTGGTTTTAACATTTGCCACCTAAGCATTTTTCCCTTGGATTCCGCGGACTCAATGGTCATCTTTATTTTAGACCCTCGGGCCAGTGCTCCTATAAGTGTTGGTCCAAACTGGGCGATGTCCGGCGCCCCATGGGCAACCAGGGTCTATGCCAACCCGACGTCTTGCCCATCTGGTGTGCCCTGAGAAAGAGATACGTGCGACTCCTATCGGGATTTGTCGGCACATCGGGTGGCTTTGCTGGTCTTGTTTTACCATTGTCGAAACGTCTTGTAACCGGGATTCTGAGACTGATCGGGTCTTCTCGGGAGAAGGAATATCCTTCGTTGACCATGAGACCTTGTGATGGGCTAAGTTGGGACACCCCTGTAGGGTATAAACTTTCGAGATCCATGCCCGCGGTTATGTGGCAGATGGGAATTTGTTAATATCCGGTTGTAGAGAACTTGACACTTGACTTAATTAAAATGCATCAACCGGGAGTGTAGCCGTGATGGTCTCTTTTCGGCGGAGTCCGAGAAGTGAACACGGTCGTGTTTTATGCTTGAACGTAAGTAGCTTCGGGATCACTACTTGATCACTTCTAGCTTCTCGACCGTTGCGTTGCTTCTCTTCTCGCTCTTATTTGCATATGTTAGCCACCATATATGCTTAGTGCTTGCTGCAGCTCCACCTCACTACCTTCTCCTACCCATAAGCTTAAATAGTCTTGATCTCATGGGTGTGAGATTGCTGAGTCCCCGTGACTCAAGGATACTTCCAAACAGTTGCAGGTGCCGATAATGCCAGTGCAGGTGACGCTACCGAACTCAAGTGGGAGTTCGACGAGGATCTGGGTCGTTATTACGTTGGTCGTTACTATGTTTCGTTTCCTGATGATAAGTAGTGGAGCCCAGTTGGGACGATCGGGGACCTAGCATTTGGGGTTGTCTTCCTTTTATTTTGGTTACATAGTCGGACCTTTGATTGTACCGTGGCTGATGTATGGATTATTTATGTATTGTGTGAAGTGGTGATTGTAAGCCAACTCTTTATCCCTTTCTATTCAGTACATGGGATTGTGTGAAGATTACCCCTCTTGCGACAAAACTACCATGCGGCTATGCCTCTAAGTCGTGCCCCGACACGTGGGAGATATAGCCGCATTGTGGGTGTTACAATACTCCAATGTCACCTCAAGTAACCGTGGGTATGATTATACGATATGCATCACACAATCTTAGATTCATCTATTCAACCAACACAAAGAACTTTAAAGAGTGCCCCAAAGTTTCTACCGGAGAGTCAAGACGAAAAGTGTGCCAACTCCTATGCATAAGTTCACAAGGTCACGGAACTCGCAAGTTCATCACCAAAACATACATCAAGTGGATCACGTGATATCCCATTGTCACCACAGCTAAGCACATGCAAGACATACATCAAGTGTTCTCAAATCCTTAAAGACTCAATCCGATAAGATAACTTCAAAGGGAAAACTCAATTCATCACAAGGAGATAGAGGGGGAGAAACATCATAAGATCCAACTATAATAGCAAAGCTCGCGATACATCAAGACCGTACCAAATCAAGAACACGAGAGAGAGAGAGATCAAACACATAGCTACTGGTACATACCCTCAGCCCTGAGGGTGAACTACTCCCTCCTCATCATGGAGAGCGCCGGGATGATGAAGATGGCCACCGGAGAGGTATTCCCCCCTCCGGCAGGGTGCCGAAACGGGTCTAGATTGGTTTTTTGTGGCTACGGTGGCTTGCGGCGGTGGAACTCCCGATCTAGGTTTCTTTCTGGAAGTTTGGGATTATATAAGAGGTGTTGGAGTTGGGAACAAGTCAGGGGGGTCCCCGAGGCGGCCACGAGGTAGGGGGCGCGCCCAGGGGGTAGGGCGCCCCCCACCCTCGTGGTGGCCTCGGGACTCTTCTCGACCATCTCCGGTACTCCGTGGGCTTCTTCTGGTCCAAAAATGATCTCCGTGAAATTTCAGGTCAATTGGACTCCGTTTGGTTTTCCTTTTTTGCGATACTCAAAAACAAGGAAAAAACAGAAACTGGCACTGGCACTGGGCTCTAGGTTAATAGGTTAGTCCCAAAAATTATATAAAATAGCATGTAAATGCATATAAAACATCCTATATGGATAATATAATAGCATGGAACAATAAAAAATTATACATACGTTGGAGACGTATCAAGCATCCCCAAGCTTAATTCCTGCTCGTCCTCGAGTAGGTAAATGATAAAAACATAATTTTTGATGTGGAATGCTACCTAACAAAATTATCAATGTAATTTTCTTTATTGTGGCATGAATATTGAGATCCATAAGATTCAAGACAAAAGTTTAATATTGACATAAAAATAATTATACTTCAAGCATACTGATAAAGCAATCATGTCTTCTCAAAATAACATGGCCAAAGAAAGTTATCTCTACAAAATCATATAGTCTGGCTATCCTCTATCTGCATCACACAAAATATTTAAATCATGCACAACCCCGATGACAAGCCAAGCAATTGTTTCATACTTTTTATGTTCTCAATCTTTTTCAATCTTCACGCAATACATGAGCGCGAGCCATGGACATAGCACTATAGGTGGAATATAATGGTGGTTGTGGAGAAGACAAAAAGGACAAGATAGTCTCACATCAACTAGGCGTATCAAACGGGCTATGGAGGTTCCCATCAATAGATATCAATGTGAGTGAGTAGGGATTGCCATGAAACGGATGCACTAGAGCTATAAGTGTATTAAAGCCCCAAAAGAAAATAAGTGGGTGTGCACCAAACTTGCTTGCTCACGAAGACCTAGGGCATTTTGAGGAAGCCCATCATTGGAATATACAAGCCAGGTTCTATAATGAAAGATTCCCACTAGTTCATGAAGGTGACAACATATGCGACTCTCTATCATGAAGATCATGGTGCTACTTTGAAGCACAAGTGCGGTAAAAGGATAGTAGCATTGCCCCTTCTCTCTTTTTCTCTCTCTCTTTTTGTTTTTTGGTTTTTTGGGCCTTCTCTTTTTTTATGGCCTCTTTTTTCTTTTTTATTTTCCGTCCGTAGTCTCATCCTGACTTGTGGGGGAATCATAGTCTCCATCATCCTTCCCTCACGTGGGACAATGCTCTAATAATGATGATAATCACACATTTATTTACTTACAACTCAAGAATTACAACTCGATACTTAGAACAAAATGTGAATCTATATGAATGCCTCCGGTGGTGTACCGGGATAAGCAATGACTCATGAGTGACATGTATGAAAGAATTATGAATAGTGGCTTTGCCACAAATACGATGTCAACTACATGATCATGCAAAGCAATATGACAATGATGAAGCGTGTCATAATAAACAGAACCGTGGAAAGTTGCATGGCAATATATCTTGAAATGGCTATGGAAATGCCATAATAGGTAGGTATGGTGGCTATTTTGAGGAAGGTAATGGTCGGTGTATGGTACCGGTGAAAGTTGCGCGGAACAAGAGAGGCTAGCAATTGTAGAAGGTGAGAGTGTGTATAATCCATGGACTCAACATTAGCCATAAAGAACTCACATACTTATTGCAAAAATCTATTAGTTATCAAAACAAAGTAATACGCTGTAAGTGCATCTAGTGCCACCGCTAGTTGGTTTTGGAGTATTGACGACAAACCTAGTTGAGGGACTAATGTGTTTGTGAGAATTGCAGGATAACACAGGTAGAAGTCCCTCATTGATTCGGTTTTACTACCAGAGATGACCCCTAAAAATGTATGAAGACATTGATGTCAAAGGTGGTATATGAAGATATTCACATTGAAGACAATGACAAGAGAAGACACCACGTGAAGCCTATGGAGCTCGAAGACTTAGATCTCTCGTAGTTCTCTTTCATTTGTGTTGAGTCATAGGAACCACCGTACTGTTAAGTGGGGTCCAAGAGAACCAGTCAGAACGACTGAAGTGATGCCTAAACATAAACAAAAACCTATGTCTTCGAGTGAAGACTATGAGAGCAAATCTTGTCCAGAGTCGGACAAGTCAGCTTTGCTTGTAGCCCAAGTAAAGTTGCTGTGTGGGTTTGAAATCTGACCGTTGGAACACGTGTCAGTTCCTTAGTGACCCAGGGTCATTTCGGACAAATCAGGTCGGGTTGCCTAGTGGCTATAAATAGCCCACCCCCTACAACCATAAACGGTTGGCTGCTCAGATTTAGTGCACGGCTTTTTTCTTTTGAGAGCAACCCACCTCGAAGCCTTTGAGAGAGAGAGAATTCCTTGCGAGGATAAAGCCCTAACCACCCAGAGCCAGAGAGAATTGGGCATCACTTAAGTCTTCTTGTTTGAGTGATCTGAAGACTTATTACACTTGAGGACTGTGCATCCTCCAGCCGGTTAGGCGTCGCGTTCTGAGCATCCAAGAGACATTGTGGATTGCCGGTGAACGAAGTCTGTGAAGGTTTGGGAGTCTACCTTGATGAATTACCAGAGTGATTGGGCGAGGTCTGTGTGACCTTAGCTCAAGGAGAATACAATGAGGACTGGGTGTCCTGAGCTGCAGTTCAGGACTGGGTGTCCAGGACTGTGTGTCCTAAGGTTTAAATACCTAGCCGCTCCAACAAGACGTACAGTTGTCACAGCAACTGGAACTGGTCCAACAAATCATTGTCTTCAACGAGTCACTGGTTTCATCTTCACTTGCTTTTACTTACTGTTACTCATTGTGAAGTCATTGCATGTTTGCTCTATCTTTTGTCTTCACAACGTGAATGTATGATCTGTTTGGCTTCATAATATCTTCCTACCTGATCCTTATTACACTACAGCTATTTGTCACTGTGCTTTCACTCTATTGAATACTTGACCATGGCTTGCCTAGTGTAGTCTACCTTCCGCTGCATAGTAATAGGCATATCTCTCCTGTTTGTCTTCATAACTTCCACGTTTTGAAGACTTTCATAAAAATCGCCTATTCACCCCCCTCTAGTCGATATAACGCACTTTCAATTGGTATCAAAGCAAGGTGCTCCCTTGTTCTGTGTGATTCGGTTTAACCACCTAGAGTTTTAGCTATGTCGGCTGCAGGGATAATTAAAGTCTCCGTTGCGTGCCCCGTCTTCGATGGAACTGAATATCCCTACTAGAAGAATAAGATGCGCATGCATCTTGAAGCCATTGACGTCGACCTATGGTATGTCGTCGAGAACGGCGTTCCCAAGGCTGGAGAAGGTGTCACTGCTGCTGATGTCAAGAAATTCGTTCAACTGGACTCTACTGCCAAGAATATCATCTGTGGTCATCTGACCAAAGGACGGTATGGCCGTGTGAGTGCTTTGAAGACATCCAAGCTGGTCTGGGACTGGCTCTCCAAGGTCAATGAAGGCATCTCAACCCAGAGAGATCAGAGAATAAGTGTTCTTCGCAACCTCTTCAACCGCTTCAAGCGAAATGACAATGAGAATGTCCAGCACACATTTGATCGACTCACTGACATCACAAATGAGCTTCAAGCCCTCGGCGCCACTGAGATCAGCAAACATGAAGTCGTCAAGACGCTGCTGAGATCACTTGATAGTTCATTTGACATCCTAGCCCT